>NC_056069.1:15536730-16151923 GCF_016772045.2 Ovis aries | reverse complement strand
TCAGGGCAATATGTAAAAGAATTATTTTAAATTTAGTTGATATGGTAAGAGAGGAAAGAAAATGAAATGCTATTAACATGCTCAGTTAAAATCAGAGAAATCAGATGAAGAATGGAATAGAAACAAACAAAAAAGGAACAAGGGCAAAAAATAGTAATAAATATGGAAGCTATTAATCAAACTATATCAGTAATCATTTTTAATAACCATGGCCTGCTGCTGCTGCTGCTGCTAAGTCGCTTCAGTCGTGTCTGACTCTGCTACCCCATAGATGGCAGCCCACCATGCTCTCCCATCCCTGGGATTCTCCAGGCAAGAACGCTGGAGTGGGTTGCCATTTCCTTCTCCAATGCATGGAAGTGAAAAGTGAAAGTGAAGTCACTCAGTCATGCCCGACTCTTCACGACCCCATGGACTGCAGCCTACCAGGCTCCTCCTTCCATGGCATTTTCCAGGCAAGAGTACTGGAGTGGGTTGCCACTGCCTTCTCCGAACCATGACCTAAGTACATCAATGAAATGACATAATTTACAAATGGATAAAAAAGATCCAAATATATTTTCTACCAAAAAAATCCACCTAAATTTTAAAGACAAAGATAGATTAAATCTAAAGGGATGGAGGCAGATATACCATGCTAGGACTGATCAAAAAGCAGGAGTAGCTTGTATTAATTTCATACAAAGCAGACTTCAAAGTAGCAAAAATTGTCAGGAATAAAGTGGACCACTAATTAATGTTAAAAAGAGCAATTACCAAGTAGACATAATAACCATTAATGTGTGTGTACTGAACAATAAAATAAGAAAATATGGGAGGCAAAAACTAATGGAACTAGAGGGAGAAATAGTTAAATCAACTATTATAGTTGGAGACTTCTATACTCCTCTAACAGTAATGGAGAATACTTGATATCATCCTGAAAATTACAATATATTTAATTTTCTGTCATATTTAAAAATCTTTGCCAACATAGGTCAAATTTTCCTTAGTGCTTTTTTTTTTATAAATTTTATAACCTTACATTTTGTATTTAGATCAATAATTCATTTAAATTTAGGTCTATGATGGATTATTTGTATTCTGGCATATGATGTACTTTCCTAATAATGAAGTATGAGGTGTTTCATTTTTTGCACATTTTTGACCTTGTATATTATGACTTTGTTTTGATAGCCCTCTCAAGATTTTATATAAACAATCATGTTTTCTGCAAATATATATTTATCCTTTTAATCCCTATACTTTATACCTTTTTTTTCCTCACCTTTTTGCAATGGCTAGGGCAACTGACACAAGGACAAATAGGAGTGTCTAGGGCTGACACCTTTGCTTAATTCTTGATATTAAGTGAAAAACATTCAGTTTTTCCATAACTAGTTAGATGTTAGCAGTAAGTTTTTATAGGTATATTTATTAAAAGAAATTCCTTTCCATTCCTAGTTTGCACAGTTTTTATCAGCAATAAATGTTAAATTTTGATACATGAATTTTCTGCATCCAGTATGATGATCTTTTTAATTTTGTTGATTAATATAGCAGATTATACTGATTGATTTCCAAATTTTGAATGAACCTTATGCTCCTGGGACAAATCTTATTACAGGACTTTTGTATGAGTATTTATGCTAATTTGGCTAGGAGTTAACCCCTGTTTAATATTTCTTGTAGCTGTAGGTCCCAAAGGCTGCAAGTTCCTGGAGTGAGCTTGTTTTGTCTACCTTTCCTGTCCTTGGGACTTCCCTTTGTATTATCCTCAAAGACAGTGTGTCCACAAGTAATCCAACTTGTGGACAGTATATCCACAAGAAATCCAACTACTGTTATTAACGGGGCTTCTTAGACTGGTGGTAGTTATAGAAGAGGTATTCCCTAATCATTTAAAGAAGTCTTGCTCTTACAATGGGCCTTTCTTGGGGGTGTGATGTGTTTTAAATGTATCTGTCCCTCCTTCAGGATAAAGCTTTTCTCCTTGTTCCCTAATTTCTTCTCTGGCTACAGCATTCTCACGCTATTTCTTTCTTTCTTTTTTTTTCTTTTAAACTTTCTTCCCTGTTGACTACAGCTTTGATTCATTTACATTTTTTCTTTTAATTTAGGTAATACTGGAAAGTAAGAGTGGCCTGGAGAGGGGTGGTAATTCCTTTTACCCACGTGGGCTAATGTTTCAGAATTATCCTCTGGTGAAATCCTTCCCCTGATTCTAGGTCTTTGTAAGGGTTTCAGAGGGTCTGAGGACCGTTGGAGTCCACATAGAGATTTTTATGAGACCTTCTCTTTGAGAACATGGCAAGGTTCCTGGAGGAAAATCCTAAAAAAATGTGGACTGCTTATTGACTGTAGTCTTTTAGGAGTTTCTTGCTATTGTTCTAGTCCTCTCTCAGTTCCCTGACATTATTTAAAATATTATTCAAGTTTCCTAACAGGTTCAATTACTATTTAAGACATTTAGTTATTTAAAACTATTACAATCGTGTAGGACTGTAGCCCACCAGGCTCCTCCGTCCATGGGATTCTCCAGGCAAGAATACTGGAGTGGGTTGCCATTTCCTTCTCCAGGGGATCTTCCCGACCCAGGGATCGAACCCAGCACTCCTGCATTGCAGGCAGATGCTTTAACCTCTGAGCCACCAGGGAAGCCCATATACATACATATATATATATATATATATATGTGTATATATATATATACATACATGTATATATATATATATGTATACACACACACACACATAAATATCAAGATAAAAATATAAGAACATGTCACATAACTAAAAATAAATAAATAGCTATTACTGAAGTATCTAAAACAGTGAAGCTAAAAACATGTCTTGGATTAAAAAAATAACAAATTTAATCATAATCAGCTTTTTGAAGCTAAAGAAATTTTAAATTAAAACACTAAATTGTAAAGTATGATAGCAAAGAACATTTTAACTGGCTTGTGATCAGATACTAATAGAAAGTAAAAAAAAAAAAAAAGATCAGGTAGTGACACATTTTATTTTTCCTCCCAAGAAATATAAAAATGAAGCAAACATAAAATAACTTAGATTTAAAAAAAAATAAGTATCTTAGGGCTACCAGGATGCATTTCAAATCACTGTGGAGCAAGAAAGAAATTTCATCCAGTAAGATTATATTTAACCACATAAGAGAGTTTCCACAATAGACTGGCAATCAAGAAATATTTTGATCTAAGAGAAAGATATGTGAGAGTTTTTACATTTAGCATTATTTTGGATTTTAAAATGTCTTCTCTCAACCATACTTCAAAGTTTTAGAGGAGAAAGAAATTGATATTTGCCACATAGAATATTTTATAAATTCATCCTCTAGAATGAATTTCAAAAATTTATCTGAAATTACTATTGTCATAGTTAACCTGTAGTACGAAGCAGTGCAATAGTTTTTCATTTATTAACACGAGACTTCTCTATTTTATTGACATTACTGCTCTAATAAATGCAGTCAAGCTTTGTGATTAAGTGAGGCCAGTAAAGAAAAGCAAAATAAACATGAAGAAAAGCAGTGGCAATGTAAATTGGATATAGCTGAAACTAAAAAGCAGTTTTAAAGAGACTATAGGAAAATAGCCTGTATAATTTAAAAAGGGTGCTTTTTAAAAATTTCACTGAATAGAATAAGCATATAGAATTATGGAAGTATTTTAGTCTTGAATCCTCTGTAATTCTTTTGAAAAAAAAATACAAAATGATAAGAATAAAAAATACTACATTTTCAATAAAACTAGGAGGCAGAGAAGAACTTCAAACTCTGAATGATGTTTAAAGACTACAGAAGCCAGACAAACAACAAGTTCACAGATTTTCTGGATATCCTATCACAGTGCTGAGGACTTAGAATATTCAAATAATTCAACATCTAAAAAGAGACCAGAGTTTGCAGGCAGTGATAAGACATGATTACTGGCTTACTGGGTGAATAAGAAGGCAGACACCAATAAGAACTGTTCAGCAAGTGATGGGTAAGTTAGTGGAAATTGAGTGTACTCTGTGTGAGATAGTGGGTCCCTTGGGAAACCAAAATTAGGTGAGGTTTATACCCTCTTACAGGTTTTATTTCCACCAAACTCATCTAATGTCCACATAATATTTGCCAGAATACTAAGAAAGTCTCTCTTATGGTACAAAACTGAATTTAGACAACAGAATTCATACAAAGTATTTTCTAGGTCATAATGGAATGAAAATAGAAATCAATAACAGAAAGATTGTGGAAAATTCCCAAACATTTGGAATTAAGCACCATAATTTTAAATAACCCATTGGTTTGAAAAGAAGTGAAAATATATTTTGAACTGTATAAAAAGCATTATTAAGCATATCAAAATGCATGGGATAAGGAAAATACAGAGGTTAGTAGAATTTATAGCATTATTATGTGCTCATGTTAGAAAACATAAATCCTTAAATCAGTAATCTAAATTTCCACCTAATAAATTAGACAAAGAAAAGGAAAGGAAATAGAAATTAACATGGATCACAGCCTTGTCATGAAGAAAGGGACTTGGTAAATGAAGCTATGAACCATGCCATGCAAGGCCATCCGAGATTCCTGAGCAAGGTTATGCTTGAAAACTTTCAAGCTAGGCTTCAGCAATATACAAATTGAGAACTTCCAGATGTACAAAGTGGGTTTCAAAGAGGCATTGTCAACATTTATTGAATCATGGAGAAAGCAAGGGAGTTCCAGAAAAACATCTACTTCTGCTTTATTGACTATGCTAAAGCCTTTGACTGTGTGGATCATGACAAACTGTGGAAAATTCTTCAAGAGATGAGAATACCAGACCACATTACCCATCTCCTGAGAAACCTGCATGAAGGTCAAGAAGCAACAGTTAGAACAAGACAGGGAACAACCAACTGGTTCAAAATTGGGAGAGGGGTATGACAAGGCTGTATATCATCACCCTGCTTATTTAACTTACATGCAGGGTACATCATGTGAAATGCTGGGCTGTATGAAGCATGAGCTGGAATCAAGATTGCTGGAAGAAGCATCAACAACCTCAGAAATGCAAATGATAATACCACTCTAATGGCAGAAAATGAAGAGGAACTAAAGAGCCTCTTAATGTGGGTAAAAGAGAAGAGTGAAAAAGCTGGCTTAAAGCTTATTATTCAAAAAAAAAAAAAAAAGGGAAAAAAACTAAGATCAAAGAATCCAGTCCCATCACTTCATGACAAATAAAATGGGAAACAGTGGAAAACTTGGCTGACTTTATTTTCTTAGGCTCCAAAATCACTGCAGACGGTGACTGCAGACATGAAATTACAAGATGCTTGCTCCTCGGAAGGAAAGCTATGACAAACCTAGACAGCATATTAAAAAACAGAGACATCACTTTGCCAACCAATGTCCTTACAGTTAAACGTAAGATCAGAAACTAGACAAATGAAGCAACTGACAAAACAACTAACATGAAAAGATTCAACATCAGATGCAAAATTGCTCACTCAGAATGGCTGTGATCCAAGCAAGCAATAAAATGACACAAAATGCAAAACTAGTACAATGTTCATATAGGAGTCTCATGAATTCATTTTGAATCAGTTCTGATGAGATGGATACAGTAGAATTTTAGCTGAGACCCTGCAAGACAGGAAGACACAGATGATGACTTTCTCAGTCCATGTCTGACATGTTAAAAGATCCCATTAATATAATACTAGGATCTGATGACTTATTGATGGTTTTTACAATAGTCATGTACAGATGTGACAGTTGGGCCATAAAGAAAGCTGAGAGCCAAAGAACTGATGCTTTCAAATTACAGTACTGGAGAAGACTCTTGAGAGAGTTCTTCGGACTAGAAAGATATCAAACCAGTTAATCCTAAAATAAGTCATCCCTGAATGTTTATTTGAAAGAATTGTTGCTGAAGTTGAAGCCGCAATACTTTGGTGACTTGATGTGAAGAGCTGACTCTCTAGAAAAGACCCTGATGCTGGGAAAGACTGAAGGCCAAAGGTAAAGGAGGGTGACGGAGGATAAAATGGTTAGATAGCATGACCAATTCAATGGACATGAATTTGAGCAAACTCCAGGAGATAGTGCAGGACAGAGGATCCTGGGGTGGTATAGTCCATGTGGTCACAAAGAGTGAGACATGAGTAAGCAATAGAAGAAATCAAAGAAATTAAAACAATAAACTAATAAAAATATCAATAAAATTGATGAAACGATAAACTGTTTTTTGAAAAGATCGATTCAATTAATAAACCTCTGTGAAGTCGCTCAGTCGTGTCCGACTCTCTATGACCCCATGGACAGTAGCCTACCAGGCTCCTCTGTCCATGGGATTTTCCAGGCAATAGTACTGGAGTGGATTGCCATTTCCTTCCCCAGGGGATCTTCCCGACCCAGGGATCGAACCCGGGTCTCCAGCATTGTAGACAGACGCTTTACCATCTGAGCCACCAGAAAAACCTCTATCTAGCTGCAAAAAGAATAAAAGATTAAAAAAATAGTTTTTAAAGATCAATTCAATTGATAAACCTCTATCTAGCTGCCTGAAGAATAAAAGATAAAAAAAGTAACCTGATATTGGCTATATATCAGATTAAACTGTAGAAGTTCTATGGCTGAACTGTTTCTATGATTGATTCAATATCTGAATTTCTTCCTCTATTTAAGTATTGACATTTTATTCTTCAGACTAAATAGTACATAAATTCTTAGTTTGACTAATTAATTAGTTTTATATATTGGTCTTTGTAATGGTTTTGTAGCCTTCCCAGGTGGCACAAGTGGTAAAAAAAAATCCTCCAGCTGATGCAAGAGACCCAAGTTTAATCACTGGGTTGGGAAGATCCCCTGGGATAGAAAATGGCACCCTACTCTGGTATTCTTGCCTGGAAGAATATTCCATGGGGAGAGGAACCTGATGGGCTATAGTCCATGGGGCTGAAAAGAGTCAGACACAAAATAGAAGGTAAAAAAAGTGAAACAGTGACAGATTTTATTTTCTTAGGCTCCAAAATCATTGTGTACAGTGACCTCAGCTATGAGATTAAAAGACACTTGCTCCCTGGAAGAAAGCTATGCCAAACCTAGACAGCATATTAAACACCAGAGATATTACTTTGGGGACAAAAGTCCATCTAGTCAAAGCTATGGTTTTTCCAGTAGCCATGTAAGGATGTGAGAGCTGGACCATAAAGAAGGCTGAATGTCAAAGAATTGATTCTTTCAAATTGTGGAGAAGACTCTTGAGAGTCCCTTGAACAGCAAGGAGACTCAACCAGTCAATCCTAAAGGAAATCAGTCCTGAATATTCATTGGAAGGACTGATGCTGAAGCTGAAACTCCAATACTTTGGCCACCTGATGTGAAAAACCGACTCATTGGAGATCAAATCCATCAATCCTAGGGAAATCAACTCTGAATATTCACTGGAAGCACTGATGCCGAACCTGAAGCTCTGATACTTTGGTCACTTGGTGTGAAGAGCTGACTTGTTGGAAAAGCCCCTGTGCTGGGAAAAATTGAAAGCAGGAAGAGAAGGGGATGGCAGAGGATGCAATGGTTGGATGGCGTCATTGACTCAATGGACATGTGTTTGAGCCAATTCAGGAAGATAGTGAAGGACAGGGAAGCCTGGTGTGCTGAAGTTCGTGGGTGGTAAAAGTCAGTCAGAACTGAGCAACTGAACAACAACAATACCTCTATGCACTGGTATGGATGTTACTTTATTGGAAAAACCGAAATGTATCTTATAAGCTATGACAAATCACACCTTCAGACTGTAATGCTACAATTTTTCCTCTTTGACTTTTACAGAAATAAAGATGAAAGAGCAAATTAATCTTACATAATCTTACATAATGTCATTCTCCATGAAATTAACCCAGGTCTTTAATGAATTCTTTCTCCTGGGAGTGTTTGCTGAAGTGTGCTACTGGCCATTATCTCCTCCCCTCCTATCATAGCTATGCTTATTTCTTTCCTACATATGAGTTCACTCACTGCTGTACTTATATTATGATACTCATTTATATAACTAAATTACTTTCTGAACCACTACTTTTGTAACACACTGAAAATAAAAGTTTAAACACAACAGACATGGGTCTTGCCTGGTAAATGTCATGAGCTTAATTGTGTTCACCCCAAAAGATATATAAAAACAGGTGGAGAATCTACAGATGAATGGATAAACATGCTATGTATATGCATATAATGCAATAGTGCTGCTGCTGCTAAGTCACTTCAGTCGTGTCCGACTCTGTGTGACCCCATAGACAGCAGCCCACCAGGTTCCTCTGTCCCTGGGATCCGCCAGGCAAGAATACTGGAGTGGGTTGCCATTTCCTTTTCCAATGCAATAGTATTTAGCCTTAAAAATGGAGGTAATTCTGACCCACGAACCTTAAAGACTTTATGCTAAACAAAACAAGCTAGTCACTGGAGGACAAATACTGCATAATTCCTATTATTATGCGGAGCCTAGAGTAGTTAAATTTATAGAAAGTATATTGGTGGTTGTTGGGGGCTGGGGGCATGAAACGCAACTGTTTAATAGGTACAGAAATTTAGTTTTGCAAGATGTAATATCTGAGCAATGTCTACTAATAAATGAGTTAAGAAAAATTAGTTGGTTGCAAGTTTATCTCAGGAGAAGGCAATGGCACCCCATTCCAGTACTCTTGCCTGGAAAATCCCATGGATGGAGGGGCCTGGTAAGAGTCAGACATGACTGAGCGACTTAACTTTCACTTTTCACTTTCATGCATTGAAGAAGGAAATGGCAACCCACTCCAGTGTTCTTGCCTGGAGAATCCCAGGGACGGGGGAGCCTGGTGGGCTGCCGTCTATGGGGTCGCACAGAGTCAGACACGACTGAAGTGACTTAGCAGCAGCAGCAGCAAGTTTATCTCAATAAAGATTAGCATAGAGAACTAGAAATTCACACACCCTACCAAATATTTAATTGTATTTTCAACAATTAATTTTATTTTGTATTAGCACAAAAATGAAAATAGATCAATGGAATTCATGGCTTTATAACACATTGCAGCATATATAAAATCTTAATTTGTTATAAAGGAGGCATCATAAATAATTTAAAAGGATTGAATTATTAATTATTCAGCTTTTGTAGGTGAGGGTTGTCAATTAAGTTTGTCCACTATTCAACATGCAAAGATACATAGCAGATAAAATTAAATAGTAACATTGGAGATAAAATGAAGAAGAAAATTAATAGAAGAAAAATTATTTATTTTTAGGGAATAAAGACTTTATGAGTTTAAAAATGAGAATAAGGGCTCATCTCCTGAATTAGATAAAAATAAGTTGGCACAATTGGCTCACATATACTTAGGTGTCTATGAAAAATCTACTGAAAAGGTAGAAATTCACGAAATACAGGTCCTTATTTGGACAGATGGAGTAAACATGGCAAGACAAAATGGGTATATTGTGAATGAAAGATGAAACAGAAGGAATCTGTAACTAAAGAGCACAGTTTTGTTTCAAATTTTTTAAATTAAAAAGAATTATTTCTATTCAAGACAGCTGAGAGTGTCTCAAAGTTTTTGCATTACAGAAAGTGTGCAAATTATTTTTATAATGTCACAAAAATGCTATTGGTCATAAACATTTTAAAGCATGTTCTTTAATATTAAATGTGTCATTCTTAAGCAGTCTATTTTGAGCTAAATAACATACTCTGAGCATATAGGGCATTTACTGGAAAGTAGGGCAAAATAAGGACAAGTGTAATGAGTATAGAAAAGATCTGATCCACTTTCAACAGGCAGAAACATTACTCCTTACTTTTAATTAAATTCAAGATATGCCAAGTTTGGCCAGAAAGTGCTGTGCTTTTCTAGGGCAAGAGTCCAGCTTCACGGCTTCACAGAACATAACAGAAAGCAACATTCTTAATGCAAAATTCACTTGAGTAACTTGGTAGCCATTTCCTCAAACAATGTTTTCCAAACTGTAGGTCAAAATTCATTAGTTGTTTATGAAATCCATCAAAACATGATGGATTTCAACCTATATTTTTCAAAAGGTAATTTTTATTGTACTGTAGTTGCTTTACAAAGTTGTATTTCTGCTGTACCGCAAAGTGAATCAGTTATACATATATATTTGGATGTTTTCCCATTTAGGTCACCACAGAGCATTGAGTAGAGTTTCCCATGCTATACAGAAGATTCTCATTAGTTATCTATTTTATACATGGAAGTGTATTTATGTCAGTCCCAGTCTCCTAATTCATCCCATCTCCCTCTTTCCTCCTTTGATATTCATATGTTAAAATAAGGTAGAACAAAAATAGGGAGAATATAAATATAATAAATTATATCTGAATGTATCATTCATAGTAAGATGTATTATTTGTGACAGCTTAACATACTTTTATTAAGGATGATGCATTCAGATATCATCTATCCTATTATTTGCATGCACACACACACACATATACACAGGGGTATGCAAATAGATTTTAAATTGATCAAGAATAGCAGTATGTTTTTATGTATTTGTATGTATGGCCATGTGAACTTACACAGGAACAGACTTGTTAAAATAAAGATCTAGATTATCTAATGAGCTAGATGGTGGTCTGTATATTTAAAGATACATAGTGGGTCAAAACCCGTTAGTTACCTATAGACAGAGTGCATTGTACTCTATACTGGAGGAATTCTGCTACTTGCTTGGAATAAATGATTTAAGCTGTCATAATTATCGTATTTCAACTATAAAAATGCTGAAAGCAAATTCTAACAGTTTATATATACTATCAGAGACTCAACATCTACTATAAGATAGTTAATCATACATTCAACTGCTCAGCCATCCTGGGGAAAGCAAGGGAATAGTGCACTGACCTACAGTGACTTTTCTCCTTTTACATTCTTTATCTAAGTAGGTCAAAATGAACCCTTACTTCAGTTTCATAAAATACTATGATTAATTGATTTTTAGGGACTTCCCTAGTGGTCCAGGGCTTTCCTAGTGGCTCAGTAAGAATCTCCCTGCAAAGCGGGAGACCCAGGTTCAATCCCTGAGTAGAGAAGATCCTCTAGAGAAGAGAATGGCAACCCACTCCAGTATTCTTGCCTGGAGAATTCCACGGACAGAGGAGCCTGGCAGACTACAGTCCATAGGGTTGCAAAGAGTCGGACATGACTAAGCAACTAACACATACAGGTGGTAAGTGGTTAAGACTCTGTGCAGCCAGTGAAGAGGTGAAGATTCGATATCTGGTCAGGGAACTAAGATCCCGCATGCCACATGGCAAGGCCAAGAGATAAACACACACACACATAGTTCATTTTTTACATTATGTTAGAAACTTCCTAATCTACTAAGATCCTTGCTCTTAAAGTATTGAGAACTTCTATTGAAAAACTCTAAAATCCTTCTCAGAGGCATCCACTGCTTTACCAACAATGCATACACACTGGTCTGAGATAGATTAGGTGAGTCCCGCCTCGGTTCTTGAAGAGGCAGAGCACGAACCATGGAAGGCAAGTGGCTCGTGGGTTCAAAACAATGATTTCACAACAAACCTAGACAGTATATTAAAAAGCAGAGACATCACTTTGTCGACAAAGGTCCATATGGTTTTATTTTTATACTTCTTATATAAAGCGCTATGGTTTTTCTGATATTCATGTACAGATGTGAGAGATGTACCATAAAGAACACCAAAGAATTGATGCTTTTGAAATGTGGTGCTGGAGAATACTCTTAAGAGTCCCTTGTGCTGCAAGGAAATCAAACTAGTTAATCCTATAGGAAGCAACCCTGAATATTCACTGGAAAGACTGAAGCTGAAGCCGCTGCTGTTGCTGCTAAGTTGCTTCATTTGTGTCCGACTCTTCGCAACTCCGTGGACTGCAGCCTACCAGGCTCCTCTGTCCATGGGATTTTCCAGGCAAGAGTACTAGAGTGGGTTGCCATTGCCTTCTCCAGATGCTGAAGCTCCAATACTTTGGCCACCTCATGTGAAGAGCTGACTCATTGGAAAAGACCCTGATGCTGGGAAAGATTGAAGGCCGCAGGAGAAGTGGGAAAAGAGAATGAGATGGTTGGATGGTATCATCAACTCAATGGAAATGAGTGTGAACAAACTCTGGGAGTGAAGGGACAGGAAGCCTGGCATGCTGCAGTTCGTGAAGTCGCAGAGTCAGACACGACTTAGAGACTGAACGACGAAAACAAAATATTAACAGAATGAACTCAGAGCTTGTTTACAGCTTCACAGACTTCCAGCTGGCTGATCTAGGGCAGGCTGGGTCTCTCTCTCTGCCTCGATTTCTCATTGATAAATGGTGATAATATTACTAATAACTACCTTAGAAAGGCACTGTGAAATTGTGATGAATATACATATATATATATATATGTTTTTCCCACTGCATAAATATACACATACACACGTAGACACTAAGAGTATCTGGTACAAATATAAAGCTCTAACATATGTAGATTATCAATATTATTATTGGTTGGGGAAGGGAGAGAGTGTGTGACTAAAAATTAGAAATGTTTAAATACTTCAGACCATAAAAATAAATACTTGCATCAACAACCACAATGAGGTAATATGAACCTCCCCAGATCTTTTGAGATACTATTGTGATTTGGGCCATATATCTTGCCCTATCATTATAAAACATTGTTGTCAGTACTTGAGCCTTTCCTCTGTGCCAGATATTGTATCAAAAGTTTTAAATTTGTGTCACTTAATCTTCATAAAATCTACACAGTAGATTTTGTATCATGTCTATAGACATATACTTTGCATGTAGAACTTTAATATGTAATTTCATTTTGTTTTCAAAACAACTCAACCAGCCTAATTTAGAGAAGAGATTAAGTGACTGGGCCAAGGTCAACAAGTAAATCAGCCAAACTGGGATTCAAAGCTCAGTCTAGGGTTTTGGGCCTTCTTGCTTCTACTTTTCCACATCACTTCATAACCAAAGTATTTCCCCTTCAGTTAGAACATAGAATCTTGTCTCCCATGTAACAATCATAGGATTTTGTGACCTGTGAAGATTTCTATATATGACAGAGCCTGAAGTCTACACCAAAACTAACCAGAGGTTGATTCATGCAGCTATCTAAGCCATTTTTCTAAGATGGGCAGGGCATGGACTCCAGGAAGCCTGGTAAAGAGGCAAAGAGTATTAGTAGAGAGAAAGTAGCAAGGATCTGGGGGAACAGATAAGGGTCCCATGTTGCACAACTCCAGGGCATGGTTTATAGGTCTAGACTTATACAGCATAAAAACTACAAGGAAATATGAGATGACCCTGCACGAGAAGGGGCTTCCTCATTGGCTCAATGGGTAGAGAATCTACCTACAATGCAAGAGACACAGGACATGCAGGTTTGATCCCAGGGTAGGGAAGATCCCCTGGGGAAGAAAATGGTAACCCACTCCAGTATCCTTGCCTGAAAAATCCCACGGACAGAGAGCCTGGTGGGCTACAGTCCAAAGGGTTGCAAAGAGTCAGACGTGACTGAGCGACACAGAGCTGGATAGAGTCGAGAAATCCTCCCAGAAGTACTCATAGGTCTGCCAATAAGTCAGACTCCTAAATGATTGAGGCAGGGACAGAGTTCCTGGGACTGCTTCACTGATTTGTTCAGAGTGGCATATCCATCTGCTTTGAACAATAACAGTAACAACAAACATTGTTTCATTGTATTAGGCTTATGACTTGATGTGTATTGTTCTAAAAGCTTTAGACAACTGAATCCATTGAAACTCAACAAAAGCCCTATGAGCATAATATCACTGTATCACCATTTTATAGATCTCTGTTGAGATCTAGCGAGGTTGAGGTAACTTGCCCAAAGTGTCATATATGTGGGATCCAGATCCTCCCACTCTGAAATCTCATCTCAGCTAGAGCAGAGTCAGTTGATGCAAGCATGCTTGGTCCATCAAAAAGGCGAGAGACTCCAGCTACTTTCAGCCCAGGGAGCAGAAGTAGGAGTAGAGAAAAGAGGCTTGTCCTCAGACATCCTGAGAGGTATTAGTGCATGCATGGCCCCTTGAACTAGGGAGAAATGAAGGAAATCATACAATAAAACAGTCCTCATTACACACCCACATATGTACGAGAATAGATTAAGCAAAAGGTACTAATTCTCTCCCAGACAGCTGAATATCTTATAATTGGTCTAAATCCAATGATTCCAGTTGCCTTATAATCTTCTGAATTTTAACTTGGTTGGGACAAATATTCAAGCCTCATAAACTTTTATTGGCTCCATTTGCCAATGAGCTTAACTGCATGCATAAGGAGGCCACTTGTAGCAGAAGGGCAGTTAAGCAGCTATCATCATTGCCAAATCACTAACAAGAACACTGGTTCAGGAGCACAGACATGGCCTAAAATCCTGCCTAGGACTCAGCATTGACTCTGACAGCTGTGACTTCATGCAGCACAGTGGTAAAATCATTATTTTCTAAACCTTTCACTAAAGTGCCAAGCTGGAGACAAAACTGCAAGATTATATATTTAACATAGTATCTTCTTAAAGTGCTCAAGAGTTTATCATTTTAGTTTTTGACTTTTTATATCAACTAAGAACAAGACATAGCTTGATTCCATTAATATAAATATAAAGAGGGATGAAACTAATTTAAGCTACCAGAAGGCAGAGTAATGACTATTCATTGAAAGCACAATGGAGACCTCTGGAATCCTGGTAACATGCAGATTCTTGATCTGGTTGCTTGCTCCATGTGTATGCTTAGTTTGCAAAAAAATTGCCAAGCTATCTACTGATGAAAATATGCTTGGCCCCGTGTGTGTGTGTGCATGCGCACGGGCATGTGCACGTGTGCTGAGTCACTTCAGTCATGTCCAACTTTTTTACCCATGGACTGTAATCCACCAGGCTCCTCTATCAATGGAATTCTCCAGGTAGGAAAGCTGGAGTGAGTTGCCATTCTTTCCTCCAGGGGATCTTCCTGATCCAGGGATCCAATCCAGGTCTTTGGCACAGCAGGCAGATTCTTTACCACCTGAGCTACCAGGGAAGCCCTTTCTTATGTATAACATATATCAAATATACTTTGGGAAAAATCACATTACTCACTAAAACTGGATGAAAGAGTAAATTCAGGTTAACACAGACTACTGCTCTGCTTATGATGAAATCATTTTCTCAATACTTCTCTGTTGATGAAAATGGTAATTACTGACAGTTTGCAAAAAACAGGAAATAGCCATTCACCTGAGCTATGGAAATATTTATTGGAGTGTTTAATATTCAAGCAAAAGCATTTTTTAATAAGTAACTTTTATTAAACATTTGCTATAGGCTATGTTTTATAATCTTTTATGCTGAAGTTTAGTTGATACACACTATTACATAAGTTCAGTTCAGTTGCTCAGTCATGTCCGACTCTTTGCGACCCCATGAATCACAGCACGCCAGGCCTCCCTGTCCATCACCAACTCTCAGAGTTCACTCAGACTCACGTCCATCGAGTCAGTGATGCCATCCAGCCATCACATTCTCTGTCGTCCCCTTCTCCTCCTGCCCCCAATCCCTCCCAGCATCAGAGTCTTTTCCAATGAGTCCACTCTTCGCTTCAGGTGGCCAAAGTACTGAAGTTTCAGCTTCAGCATCATTCCTTCCAAAAGAAATCCCAGGGCTGATCTCCTTCAGAATGGACTGGTTAGATCTCCTTGCAGTCCCAGGGACTCTCAAGAGTCTTCTCTAACACCACAGTTCAAAAGCACCAATTCTTCAGCACTCAGATTTCTTCACAGTCCAACTCTCACATCCATACATGACCACTGGAAAAACCATAGCCTTGACTAGATGGGCTTTAGTCGGCAAAGTAATGTCTCTGCTTTTGAATATGCTCTCTAGGTTGGTCATAACTTTCCTTCCAAGGAGTAAGCGTCTTTTAATTTCATGGCTGCAAGCACCATCTGCACTGGTTTTGGAGCCCAAAAAAATAAAGTCTGACAGTGTTTCCACTGTTTCCCCATCTATTTCCCATGAAGTGATGGGACCAGATGCCATGATCTTCATTTTCTGAATGTTGAACTTTAAGCCAACTTTTTCACTCTCCTCTTTCACTTTCATCAAGAGGCTTTTTAGTTCCTCTTCACTTTCTGCCATAAGGGTGGTGTCATCTGCATATCTGAGGTGACTGATATTTCTCCTGGCAATCTTGATTCCAGCTTGTGCTTCTTCCAGTCCAGCATTTCTCATGATGTACTCTGCATATAAGTTAAATAAGCAGGGTGATAATATACAGCCTTGACGTACTCCTTCTCCTATTTGGAACCAGTCTATTGTTCCATGTCCAGTTCTAACTGTTGCTTCCTGACCTACATACAGATTTCTCAAGAGGCAGGTTAGGTGGTCTGGTATTCCCATCTCTTTTAGAATTTTCCACAGTTTATTGTGAGCCATGCAGTCAAAGGCTGTGGCATAGTCAATAAAGCAGAAATAGATGTTTTTCTGGAATTTTCTTGCTTTTTGCATGATCCAGCGGATGTTGGCAATTTGGTCTCTGGTTCCTCTGCCTTTTCTAAAACCAGCTTGAACATCAGGAAGTTCACGGTTCACGAATTGCTGAAGCCTGCCTTGGAGAATTTTGAGCATTACTTTACTGGCATGTGAGATGAGTGCAATTGTGCGGTAGTTTGAGCATTCTTCGGCATTACATAAGTTACCGATATTTAATACTCAGAATTTTTAAAGATAATACTCCATTTATAGTTATTATGAAATACAGGTTGTATTCCCTGTATTATACAATATATCCTCATAGCTGATTTTATCCATTACAGTTTGTACTTCTTAATCCCTTACACCTATATTGTCCCTTCTCCCTTCCCTCCCATCTACTGCTGCTGCTTGACCACTAATTTGTTCTCTGTATCTGTGAATATGTTTCTTTTTTGTTATATTCACTAATTTTCTGTACTTCTTAGATTCCACATATAAGTGGTATTGTACAGTGTTTATCTTTCTCTCTGATTTATTTCACTAAGCCTAAAGACCTCCAAGTTTGCCATTGCTGCAAATGGAAAATTAAAAAGTTATGCCTTCCCCAGTGGCTCAGTGGGTAAAGAATCAGCCTGCTATGCAGGAGATGCAGTTCAATCTCTAGATAGGAAAGATCCCCAGGAGGTAGAAATGGCAACCCACCCCAGAATTCCAATGGATATTTTAATCAATAAACATATTCCTAAATTAACACAGACCCATAAATGTTAAAAATTGTCTACATAGCCTCTGAAGAGAGGAAATAAAGTTTATATTTCTCTACCAAATATTAAATTGCAATGACCCTGTGGCACTAATATAGGAATGGATTAGCAAAACAGAAGGATCAAATAAAAGGTCCTTAAGTTGATAAAAGTCTCATGAAAACTAGGATAATTAGTATATATTAGATATGGGGTTTCAAGTCTGTTAGACTGTACTTATAAGTATGATTATATGTATCTTATTGATAGCTAGAAGCATATGGTACATTAAAGATAGTAACTCTCTCTGCCACTTACATGGAAAGCATTCTTTCCTAACACAAAACTTGCGTTTTAAATTAAAAGAAGCACTGTTGATGTACAATTTTTGAAAATTGTTTTGGAGTCTAATCTACTGATCTGTCCCCTGACTGAATGTCATATCCATTCTTCCTTCTAGAGTGCGTCTGACGCTGCCTGCTTCCCTTCTGGCCCTGAAAAGTGCCACTCTACCAGTTTTCTGTAGCCTTTTTTTCTTGTTTGTTTGTTTCTGAAAATTTTAAGAGTCTATTAAGCCCTTTTTCTTCAGGATTTAAACTCCTGCATCTCTGGAAGATGAGGTGTAAGAACATCTCAAAATATAAACATACTCAAGTATCTTTCATTGTAAAGCAAACACATAAACCAACAACCAAAACACTTCCAGTCGTAGTCCATTCACCCTCCCCCTTTAAATAACACCCCTCTTCTCTGATCCCCTACAAAGCTAATCACTTTGAGTAGACCATTTAAACCAGTGGTTACAAACTGAAAAAGAAAAACTGAAAAAGACTATATAGTTTCTGGTTCAATGAGTTATCAACCAGTTTTGTCAAGTGTATTAAAACAATTTGTCAGCAAAACAAGTAACATTGTCTGATTGTAAATCCCCTTTATAAAGCTGGTTGATGTGAAAACTATACAAACAAGTAGCCGCTTGGTAGAGTCACTATTAGTAGGGGCAAGTAGCAATGAACAGATCCAGAAGTTTTGTAAAAACTATGAATGCAGGGATTAATTGGGACAAAAACTCACCTGAAGACCACTGTGGAAAGCCAGAGCAAAAGACATATTACCATGATTTGGGTCCATTCATAAGGAAAAAGGAAAACTGAAATAGAAAAAAAAAATGTTCTCCCATGTGGTCTAAAAGCTTACACTGTACGATTTCTATTATTTTAAATTATTTAAAGTGTGTTTTATGGCCTAGAATATAGTTCCTCTTAGTGAATGTTCCGTATGAACATGAGAAGAATGAATGATCTACTATTTCTGGGAAGTATTCTATATGTATCATTTATATTTATTTGCTTGATGGTTTTTGAGTTCAACAATGTCTCTACTGATTTTCTGCCTGCTGGGTCTGTACATTAGGGAGGTGCTGACATCTCTAATAATGGATTCATCTACTTCACTTTGCTGTTTGTTCCATTTTTGCCTTATATATTTTGGTGCTTTGTTGTTGGATATATATGTATTAAGGATTTATATATAAATGTATATATAATATATTTAAATTTTAATTTTTATATAATTTTTTAAAGTTATACTCTATAGTGATTTTGAAATATTGGCTATATTCCCCATTTATCAGTATATAATAATGTTCTTTATCCTTGACATTTTTCTTTGCTCTAGAATTTGTTGTTTACAATTAATATAACTTCTTCAGCTTCCTTTTTGATTACTGTTAATGTGGTAGATCTTTCTCCATTCCTTTACTTTCAATTTGTATGTGTCTTTATTTTGAAAGTAGGTTTCTTCTGAACAACATGCAGTTGTTTCTTATTTTATAATCTATTCAAACATCTGTTTTTAAAGTTGTTTTATTATCACTTAAAGTGATTATTAATGTATTTGGATGAATATATGTTATATTTATCAGTGTTTTTTACTTGTTATGTTGTTCTTTGTTTCTTTTTATTTTTTCCTTTCTGGTTGTTTTCCAGTCTTTTTCTCCCTTCTCTGGTTTTTAACTGAGCGATTCATATGGTTACATTTTCTCCTTCTTAACATATAAATTGTAACCTTTTAAAAAAATGTTTTAGTGATTGTTTTATAATTTGCAATATACCTATGTAACTAACACAGTCCACTTGCTAACAACACTGTGACACACCTCAGATAATGTAAGTGACATTACTAGCATTCGTCCCTCCCAACTTTTGTGTTATTGCTGTCCTCCATGTAACACTGAATACATTGTTCTGTTATTTTAAAAACATATTATTAAATCAATTAATAAGAAAGACAAATATGTGTTTGATCTTTGCATATTCTTTCTGTAATGCTTTCATTTTCTTCGGCGCTCAGCTTTCTTTATGGTCCAGCCCTCACATTCATACATAACTACTGGAAAAACCATAACTTTGACTAGACTGACCTTTGTTGGCAAGGTAATGTCTCTGTTTCTTAATGTGCTGTCTGGTTTGTCATAACTTTACTTCCAAGGAGAAGCATCTTTTCATTTCATGGCTGCAGTCACCATCTGCAGTGATTTTCTCTCAACACTTTAAATATTCCTCTCTACTCTCTTCTTGTTTACATGGTTTCTGAGAAGTATTTTGTAATTCTTATCATTGCTCTTCAATAGTTAAAATTTTATTTCCTCTGCTTTCAAGTGTTTTATTTTAAATCTTTGAATTTCTGTTATTTAAATTTGATATGCCTAGGTATTGGTTTGTTTTGTTTTTTTTCCCACTTATCCTTCTTGGTGTTTTATGAGCTTCCTAGATCTGTGGCTTGGTATTTGACATTCACTTGGGGAAATTCTCAATCATGTTCAGTTAAAATATTTCTTCTCTTCCTTTCTTTTTTTCTCCTTCTGGTGTTATACTTACATACATGTTATACCTTTTATAATTTTCCCATAGTTCTTAAATATTAGATTATTTTTTCAGTACTTTTTTCTCTTTTTAGTTTTAGAAGTTTCTTTTTTTAAATTTAAATTTTTATTTTTACTTTATTTTACAATACTGTATTGGTTTTGGCATACATTGACATGAATCCACCATGGGTGTACATGAGCTCCCAAACATGAACCCCCCTCCCACCTCCCATCCCGCATCATCCCTCCGGATCATCCCCGTGCACCAGCCCCAAGCATCCTGCATCCTGCATCGGACATAGACTGGTGATTCATTTCTTACATGATAGTATGCATGTTTCAATGCCATTCTCCCAAATCATCCCACCCTCTCCCTCTCCCTCTGAGTCCCAAAGTCCGTTATACACATCTGTGTCTTTTTTGCTGTCTCGCATACAGGGTCGTCATTACCATCTTTCTAAATTCCATATATATGTGTTAGTATACTGTACTGGTGTTTTTCTTTCTGGCTTACTTCACTCAGTATAATCGGCTTCAGTTTCATCCATCTCATGAGAACTGATTCAAATGCATTCTTTTAAATGGCTGAGTAATACTCCACTGTGTATATGTACCACAGCTTTCTTATCCATTCCTCCGCTGATGGACATCTACGTTGTTTCCATGTCCTGGCTCTTATAAACAGTGCTGTGATGAACATTGGGGTTCACATGTCTCTTTCAATTCTGGTTTCCTCAGTGTGTATGCCCAGCAGTGGGATTGCTGGGTCATAAGGCAATTCTATTTCCAGTTTTTTAAGGAATCTCCACACTGTTCTCCATAGTGGCTGTACTAGTGTGCATTCCCACGAAAGGTGTAAGAGGGCTCCCTTTTCTCTACACCCTCTCCAGCATTTATTGCTTGTAGACTTTTGGATCACAGCCATTCTGACTGGTGTGAAATGGTACCTCATTGTGGTCTTGATTTGTATTTCTCTAATAATGAGTGACTAGCATCTTTTCATGTGTTTGTTAGCCATCCATATGTCTTCTTTGGAGAAATGTCTATTTAGTTCTTTGGCCCATTTTTTGATTGGTTCGTTTATTTTTCTGGAATTGAGCTGCATAATTTGCTTGTATACTTTTGAGATTAGTTGTCAGTTGCTTCATTTGCTATTATTTTCTCCCGTTCAGAAGGCTGTCTTTTCACCTTGCTTATATTTTCCTTTGTTGTGCAGAAGCTTTTAATTTTAATTAGATCCCACTTGTTTATTTTTGCTTTTATTTCCAGTATTCTGGGAAGTTTCTACTGACATGTCACTAACATGATTTTTTTTTTTCCTCAGCCATGTCCAATCTACTAACGAACTTATCAAAGGCATTCCTCATGTCTATTACACTGTTTTTGATCTCAAGCATTTCTTTTAGTTTTTTTCTTTGATTTTGCATCTCTTTGCTTACATTGGCCATCTGTTCTTACATGCGGTCTACTTTATCCATTAGAGCCCTTAGCATGATAATCACAGCTTTATATCCTCCATCTGTAAATTCCAACAAGCCTGGCATATCTGAGTCTGGCTCTGATGCTCACTTTGTCTCTACAAACTGTTTGTTTGCCTTTCAGTTTGCCTTGTAACTATTGTTTGGAAACTGAAGTGTGAAGTAAAAGGAACTGAGGCAAGGTTTACTAATGACCAATAATCACTAGGTTATTAGTGATGTTTTGGTAAGGAGTGTGTGGGAAGGTAAACATTCTCTCATCCCATGATTAGGTCTCAGTCTTTTTGTGAATCTGTGTCTCTGAGCTGTGATGTTTAAAGTGTCTCTCGGTGATTTTTTACAGCCTTAATTGGGACAAGTTGACTGGATAGGTTGAGAACTGGATATTTTCCTGTCCCAGTGTATGAGGCTGGAGTGGGTTGGAGTTGGGTGTTTCTCTGCCTACAAGTTGGTTAGGTTCTGGTAAATGCATTTCTCTTTAAGACATGTCTTGTTTAGGTCAGAATAGTCTATGTCAAAATGCTTGTTCCCCTCTCCTCATGCCAAAAATGCAAAGAAATTTTTCTTAGCTCTTCACTATGAGAACCTGGTTGGAATCTGGAAGTAAAACTCACAAATAGGTGGTGATCCCTTTACAACTGGACCACTTGGATTTTTTAACTTTCAGACTTATATATATTTAGCTGTCAGCAATAGGCCTTATTACAATTTAGGTTTTTCTACTTTAGCAGTGTTTCACATGGAGTTTTCTGTTCATGGGTTTTGTTGTTTAGCCATTCTGTCATGTCCGATTTGCAACCCCATGGACTATATGTAACCTGCAAGGCTCCTCTGTCCATGGGATTTTCCAGGTAAGAATACTAGAGTCGGTTGCTGTTTCCTTCTCCAGGGGATCTTCCCCACCCAGTTATTGAACCTATGTCTCCTGCATTGGTAAGTAGATTCCTTACCACTGAGTCACCAGGGAAGCCTATTCATGGGTTTATGCTCCCATAAATTATGATTCTCTGTAACCATCTATCCAATTTTAAAGACAAGTTTGCCCTATGACCTAACTTCTCTGAAATAGCTAAGAAACATTGTTGATTTTTAGTTTGTTCAGCTTTTTTTTTCTTTTTTTGCTGTTAGAATGAAGTGATGACTTACAAGTTTCTTAGAAACAAGATTGGAAAGTAGAAAAAGCTCTATTTAAAAAAACAACACCTCTTTTAATTTGCTAAGCATTTAAATCATGACTGTAAATTGATTGCTTTTGAATTATTTTTCTGCATCTATTGAAATAATTATGTATTATTTCTTTTAATTTCTTCATATGCTAAATTGCATTGATTGCTTTTCAAAGGTTATATCAATCTTGCTTTCTTAGGATAAATCCTACTTGGTCAAAATACATTTGGATTTCAAGCACTAACAATTTGTTGGGGAATTTTAGCTTTATATTTCTGAGAAATATTAGTGAATTTTTTCTGTAATGTCTTTTCTGATTGTTTTGCTGGACTCACAAACAAGGAGGGCAGTGATCCCTCCTTTTCTTTTTCAAAAATACTTGCATGATATTTATGCTATTTCTTTAAATGTGCTCTTTTAGCAGAGGAGTTAATAAGAAATTTCATTTCTTTTTTAGAATTAGGGCTATTCAGATTGCAGCCTTTTTTTCTTGTGTTAATTTTGGTTGGTTACATTTTTAAATAAATGTTTCCATTTCATATAAATTGTCATATGTGTTATAAAAATTTAAATGTGATCTCTTGTTATGCTTTCAATCACTGTAAAATCTGTGTTGTTAAATCCTTTTGAAGCCTGATACTGGTAGTTTTTTGTTTTCTCTCTTATTTTTGTAATCAATCTATCTAGAGATATATAAATTTTATTAATCTTTTTCTTCTGTTATTTTCTCTGTTCCTGCTGTATATTTCTGTTGCTGCTATTAATTTCTTCACTTACTTATTTCCACTTAGTTCAAGTTTAATTTGATTTTGTCAAACTGAAGCCTTAGATCATTAATTTTAGGTCTTCTCTAACATAAGCATTGGAGTTGTATATTTCTGAATAAACACTGATTCAACTTTATCTCTTATTATTTGATTTATAGGCCATATACTCTTTATGAATGTGTTAGTTAATTTTATTTTCATTATTAGTGAATTTTATTAAGGGCTTCCCAGGTGGCACCGTGGTAAAGAAACTGCCTGCCAATGCAGGAGATGCAAGAGATGTGGGTTCAGTCCCTGGGTTGAGAAGATCCTCTAGAGAAGGAAATAGCAACCCACTGCAGTATTTTTGCCTGGAAAATTCCATGGACAGAGGAAAACCTGGCAGGCTACAGTCCAGGGGGGTCACAAAGAATCAGACATGACTGAGCACGCACACAAACATTATGATTACTTGTGATTTTTACTAGGGAATTATTATTAGCGATTTTTAGTTTAATTTCACTGTACTCAGAAACTATCCTCCATATAGCTTTGATCTATTTAAATATATTGATGTTTGTCTTTAAATTCCAACTTGTTGTTATCAGTTTTAATTTTTCTTTGTCTGTTTATAATTTTAAAGTTAGTTTACATTCCTAATTTGAGTGTCTGTTACTAACCTCAGGATATAGTTATAGAATTAATTTGCAAAACTAATACCCAAGTCATAAAAGAAGTCACATAAAACCTGAGAGACGAATACTGTCCCTTAAGGTGGTAGGGAGAATGGGAATGGGGAATGAAGACTTACTGTTTAATGGGGACAAAGTTTTAGTTTCAGAGAGTGAAAAATTCTGAAGATGTATGATAGTGAGAGTTCACAATAAATTAAATGTACTTAGTGCCACTGAAATAGATAGTTGAATATGGTTAAAATAGTATGTTTTATATTATGTGACTTTTACCACAATAAAAGCACATTAAAAATTCTAAAAAGAAGAACACTGTCCTACTGATACTGCGTTCAGATTTTGATTCTCCTTCTACTGGTACTGTTTCTGAAATATCACATTGTAATTTTGTTACTGTCTAAATTAGCATGAGGTAGTGACTTTTTCATACAGAAAAAATTCATTTTAGCTACCAGAGTATCTTGAAGTTTGAATGTTCTTGACACTCAACATGTCCTCCTATATCTACATGAGCCATTTAGCACACCTACACATCCCATACATACTCCGTGAAACCCCAGATGCTATTCAGAAACCAGCCTCAGGAAATGAAGAAAATGTTGCACACAATTATTTAATAGCCTAGAGAAGTTGCTCCAACAGTGACAGGTGAAAATAATTCTGGGATGGATATAAGTCAAATTATTGAATATATCCTAACTTTCATTCAATACATTGTCAGCTCTTAACTTGTGGTCATGTTGATTTTAACATTTTAAGTTTTAGTCAAATTGATTTCTGAAGAAGTGGGCTTTTTATTAAGAGACCATTCAACTGACCTTTGTTTCCAATTACTAAAGGCCAAGATTTGGGGACATGCAAGAGAAAAATGGCAATATCAGAAAACCACTGAGCAATGCAAGAAGTGCTGAGATTTAGTGCAGAGCTGTAAGAATTGGAGACAGAAATATTTACTAATACACAAATCTAGTTTTTACTCCTAAGCCATTTGTTCTTGAACCCTACACATTTTCTTCATGGTTCTCATCAAAGTTTTTAATCATGTATGTGTAATTGTATGTGTGTATTGTATGTATGTCTATTCCAGGCTATATATGCTAAGGAGAGCAGATCCTGGATTTGTCACATCTGACTTATCTAGAACTAGTTGAGTGCCTAACAAACATCAGACATTAAAATACTTATTGAAATTACATGTCAGTAATTAATTGTCACTCTGCTTATCTAACTTCTGTGCAGAGTACATCATGAGAAACACTGGACTGGAAGAAGCACAACATGGAATCAAGATTGCCGGGAGAAATATCAATAACCTCAGATATGCAGATGATAATATCCTTACGGCAAAAAGTGAAGAGGAACTAAAAAGTCTCTTAATGAAAATGAAAGAGAGTGAAAAGGTTGGTTTGAAGGTCAACATTCAGAAAATGAAGATCATGGCAACCGGTCCCATCACTTCATGGCAAATAGATGGGGAAACAGAGTCAGACTTTATTTTGGGGGGGCTCCAAAATCACTGCAAATGGTGATTGCAGCCATGAAATTAAAAGACACTTACTCCTTGGAAGGAAAGTTATGACCAACCTAGATAGCATATTAAAAAGCAGAGACATCACTTTGCCAACAAAGGTCCATCTAGTCAAGGCTATGGTTTTTCCAGTGGTCATGTATGGATGTGAGAGTTGGACTGTGAAGAAAGCTGAGTGCTGAAGAATTGATCCTTTTGAACTGTGGTGTTGGAGAAGACTCTTGAGAGTCCCTTGAACTGCAAGGAGATCCAACCAGTCCATTCTGAAGGAGGTCAGCTCTGGGTGTTCATTGGAAGGACTGATGCTGAGGCTGAAACTCCAATACTTTAGCCACCTCATGCAAAGAGTTGACTCATTGGAAAAGACCCTGATGCTGGGAGGCATTGGGGGCAGGAGGAGAAGGGGACGACAGAGGATGAGATGGTGGCTGGATAGCATCACTGACTTGATGGACATGAGTCTGAGTGAACTCTGGGAGTTGGTGATGGACAGGGAGGCCTGGCGTGCAGTGATTCATGGGGTCGCAAAGAGTCGGACACAACTTATCGACTGAACTGAACTGAATTTCCCTGTCTAGTAGCCTCTACATTATATAACACGTTTTCCAAATAAATTCTAATACTCTCTAAAAGGGCAGACTACGTTGTCCAGAGACCACCATTTCATAAAGGAGAAATCTGGTCAAGGAGGAAAACACAGAGAATAGTTGTGATTACAGGAAAGTTGGAATATTTTAATAATATATTGCAATGATAAGGAAATAAGTAGAGGTAGCTGTGAGCAGGAACGTTTGATATTTTAGGTTTTAAAATATTAATCTTCCTAATATTAATATGTTAATATCCAATGAATTGTAGGTGGAACTGGGAATAATATCAGCAATGCAGTCATATTTTTATAAGAAGTGAAAGTGCAAGTGGCTCAGTCAGGTCCAACTCTTTGTGACCTCATGATCTATATAGTCCATGTAATTCTCCTGGCCAGAATACTGGAGTGGGTAGCCTTTCCCTTCTCCAGGGGATTTTCTCAACCCAGTGTTTGAACCCAGGTCTCCTGCATTGCACGCAGTCTCCTGACCAGCTGAGCCACAAGGGAAGCCCAAGAATCCTGGAGTGGGTAGCCTATCCCTTCTCCAGCGGATCTTCCCCACCCAGGAATTGAACCAGGGTCTCCTGAATTGCAGGCAGATTCTTTACCAACTGAGCTATCAGGGAAGCCCCTAATTATGGATTGTTGAGCAAATGAGCCAGCCCTGAGAATGAAAACAGAAATTAATAAGATTAATTGATCAATCAAGTGATTGATCTTAGGCTTGGTAAGTACTAAGAATTATAAAGCTTGAAAAGAAGACAAAGCAGCAAAGAAATTAAAGCTAGCATGATTATTTTACTCAGTTTCTGCCTTGATATTGTTAATGTTTTAGGTAAAGAAGTCAATTTATATCTCTGGAAATTTCTATTTCAGCTGGCAATAAAATAAAACGATCTTCTAAAATTGGGAATTTGAAAGGTGAATCTTTAAAGAAATCTGCAAGTCTTACTTTTCTTACTCTTCCTCCCCTCTCTATCACATAATTAGTTTTTATAGCATTAAGAAGATTGGTAGAAGAGGAAGCTTCTATAATCCTGAAAGACAAAAATATTTTACAAAATTTAGACTCCAGGGAAGTTTCCCTGCAAAAAAAATATATATATATGTGTATGTGTATATATATATATATATATATACTTTTAACAGAGATTTGTTTGTATATATGCATGTCTGTACTTTTTCATTTATAATTTTCATATTTTTCTATGATCTGCAAGCCTCATATTTTCAAGCGTGTAATACAAATCAGAAGCTTGAAAAATGCTTAGTTAGCTGAAGATTTGTTGCTCAAATGTGTCATTTTAGGAATCTAAATTGAGTAAGTAGGAAAGGAAAAACTTGAGCAAAAGGAATCAAGCAGACAGTAGCTATTTTCAGATTCCATTTGTCAAACTGATGCAAAATTGTTACTACAAATAAATACCTAAAAAATAAGATACTTTAGTAAGTTTAGCAAGTCATTTCACTGTTCTGAGATGTCAACTCTAAAACCCCATGGCCTTAGGAGTCATTGAGAAGTGCGCTTAGGGGTGAAAAAAAATGCTTAAAGTATTTCTACTCTGTGACATTGGAAGGGTGTCAAACGTTCAGATAACAAATAATGAAAAGTTTAATCACATTCATTCAGAAAGGTGCATTCTTTGAATTCTCTCCAAAAGTCACTTTAATCAAAGTGGGGATTAGGAATACTAAATTTAGTTGAAATACAAACTTCATAATGAAAATTCTGTGGGCCAAGACTCATTCAGGTGACAGAAAAATTTGAAGGACATCTTAAAGGGAGAATAAAGCATTGTTGAAAGAGTTCTATATTTAAGCTGCACACAGATTTTTATTTGTATTTAAGGATACATGTCTTTACTCTGAAGAATAAAGATTACAAAGAATAGTTTTGTTGAGGAGAATTGCTTTTGATTCATTTTACATTTTAACAACTTAGTACAAATAATGCATATACTTAAGAAAAATAAGGGTTTCCCTCTATAACTGACACCTGCCTTTTTTACCTTCCCCCATAGTATCAAACTCTTAATGACAGTCACTGAAATTGCTGACAAATCAATTTAAAGAAATACTCCAGCATTATCCTTATCAACAGTTGCAGAAATAGTAGAGAGAATCTGTCACTTGGTAGTTTCAAGGAAGTTTGGATTCACAGGCAAGATAGAAGCAGGTTTGCAAAGTCAAAATAATAAGACAGATGAGAGCTGCTATTATAAAAATAATGGAATAAAGAAGAGATGAATATCTAATTTTGTAAATGTTTATTTGCTGTTAGTAGCATTTTTATATACACCAAAATAATAGGTGGTCGTTGTAAAACTTTTGGAAACTAAAAACTATGTAAAGGAGAGTATTCTAAAATCGCATGTAATTATATTATTTACTATTTGAAGATTCTTTTCATATGTTCTGTATAGTTGGTAGCATATTGTATATACAAGTCTATATTCTTTTTTTAATGTCATGAATATGTACATGTTCACAAAATCACTTTGTTACTATGATCCTAATGACCCAACAGTTAATCAACCACAAATGACCTATGTCATACAATAAGAATAGTAGTTTAAGCCAAAGGAAGTATTTAGATAAAATTTCCTGATCCTCATTACTTTTTATTCTGTAAGTGAAAGTACTTATTTTCTCCCATATGAAGTGGTTAAAGATTAGAATGAGAGTTAAATCAGTCAATTGTGCTTATCTCCAGCTTAACTGCTGAAACCTTTATAAACTCTTTAAGCTCAGAATTGTATGAAATAGAATTTGAGCAAATTTCCAACTTCTATTGACTTCTAATAGACACTGTCATCTTTTATTAAGTGTTTTCCCTACTCCATCTTAGACACCATTCCTCAAGGAGGCTTCAAGATAAATGTACATTAACTTCACACTGGCACACATTCAAATGACTTGGGAGAAATTTACTTAACTGAATTGTGATTCAGAGCCTGTACAATGACAATCATATTGCTAGAAAGTACTTTTAAAGCCTAGATCACAGCATCTGGAAGGTCACACTCTAATAACAGAAAACAGATACACCAATCAAATGCTTATGAAGATATGGGGTTACAAAATGATACCTACTATATTTAGGCATACAAGAAAATGAGCTTTAAAAATGGTTCTGAGCTCACAAATCCCTACTTGCTTGAGGAAAGGAAGTAGGTGGAAAAACAAGTACATTTTAGTATAATTTAGTAAACTCAGCCCAAGATTCACCTAACCACTCCTTTAAGGTAAATACAGAGGGAGAGGGAGAGGGTGGGATGATTTGGGAGAATGACATTCTAACATGTATACTATCATGTGAATTGAATCGCCAGTCTATGTCTGAAGCAGGATGCAGCATGCTTGGGGCTGGTGCATGGGGATGACCCAGAAAGATGTTATGGGGAGGGAGGTGGGAGGGGGGTTCATGTTTGGGAATGCATGTAAGAATTAAAGATTTTAAAATTTAAAAAATAAAAAACTAAAAAAAAAATAATAAAAAAATAAATAAATAAATAAATAAATACTTCTTTTTAACTTGGATTTTCCCAAACTGTCTGGAACCTCTCTTATATTATTTTTACGATGGCATGTGAATATGTTCAAAGATGGTGTGTGATTGAAGGGTTTTGATGATGCAGAAAAGAAGTTCAATCACCAAAGTGCCCTGGTGTTTGTTCTGTCTTGCCATTGATTTCTGTGGCAATACCCTGATTGCCAGTTGAGTCTTGAAAACCAATCAATCTAACTCTCGCTCTCTCCGCCCTTCTCCTTCTTTGTCTCTCATTCTCTCTTCCTGTCCAAAAGTAGCATCCAGGATTATTGTCTTGATGGAAAAGTCATAGGTTTAATGCACTCATCTCAACACCATGTTCTCAGATTCAATAAATGTTCACAAATTCTGTCCTTGAATGACTCAAAAGCGAATAGGGAAAAAAGAGTTTAGAAGATGGACAGCTTGATGTTTAGGAATGTGAGTTCCATGGAAGCAGGACTTAATTTATGCATTGATCCTGGGTATCTTCCTGACAACTCTTACACCAAGACTTTGAGCTCTGTCTGCTTTTCCTAAACTACTCATCACCACTTGGGGAGCTGTTTCTTTATTTGCCTCCACATCTCAAGTTGTTTACTCTCAATACATTTTATAAGGGAGACAATATGTGTAATGTTTGAAGAGCAGATCTTGGTCTCAGGTAGACCAGAGTTCAAGTACAATCATTAATATTGCCAGTAAGTTTAGTTGAATAACTTTGGGAAAGTTACTTTACCTCTTTAGGTTAACTTTTCTCCCCTTCAAAAACAGAAAACAACAGTAGTTATCTCACAGGATTATTGAAACCATAAATGAGATGATAGTTTTAATATATATATATATTATATATTATATATATATATATATACACACAACACACAGTTTAAGTCTTATAAACCCTCAAAATGTGGTAGATGTTATAACTATTACTTTTGAGAAGTACTGTGATAACTAAGGTGTTCCTTAGGTCATTCTTATGTCAGTGAAGTAAATGATTGTATATTATTGAACCAAAGAATTATAACTTTGGAAAATACAAGGACGTACTGTAAAGAGCTCATCCAAGTAGGAACTTGGATTATTGAGATCTTTCCTCTTTTCTCATGTAAGCATTTAATGCTGTTATGCTTCTGAGAACTGCTTTAACTTGTCCTGAACATTTTGATAACACTGCATTTTTATTTTCAGTCATTTTTTAATTGAATTATAATTGACACAATATTATTGTAATTTCAGGTGTAAACCATAGTGATTTGATGTTTTTATACATTACAGAGTGATCACTGTGATGTCTAGTTACCATACAGAATTATAATCTTATTTACTATATTCCCTGTGTTTTATATTATATCCCAGTTATTTATTTTAGAGCTGAAAGTTTTCACTCCCTAAGCCCCTTTACCTATACCACTTATCTTTCCATCCACTCCCTTCTGACAACGCTAGTGATTTGGTTTCTATTTTCCCTGGTTTGTCCATTTGTTTTGATTTTTAGATTCCACAGAAGATCAAAATCATAAAGTATTTGTCTTTGTCTGACTTATTTCATTTACCATAATACTCTCTAGGTCCATCTACGCAGTTGCAAATGGCAAGATTCAGTTCTTTTTCATGGCTAATATTCTACTGTATGTATGTATACCACCATACACACACATACTCACGTCTTCTTTATCCATTCATTATTGATGGAAAATTATGTTCCCTATTTAGCTCTACTTTAAAAAAAAATTCATTTGAGTTTTCCTCTGTGATCCATGGGCTATTTAGAAGCATGTTTAATTTCCATATGATGTGAAGTTTGCCTGTTGTTTTTCTGTTATTTATTTCTAGTTTAATTTCATTACTATAGAGAATATACACCAAATGACAAATTCTTTTAAACTGGATGAGGTTTGCTTTACAGACTAAAATCTGATCTATCTTGGTGAAGGTGCTGCTGTTCTTTAGTGTTCTACATTTGTCGATTGGATCCTGTTGGTTGATTGTACTATTCAAATCTTCTTAGTTCTGCCAACTGCTGAGAGGAAACTATTGAAGTCTTCAGCTGTATGATTATCAATTCGTGTATTTTTCCTTTTAGATCTACAGGGCTTTGCTTCACATATTTGAAGGCTTTATTTGGTGTGTAACATACTTAGAATCCGTATGCTTCCTGATGGTTTGATCTTTTTCGTCTTTACATTATATTCTTATCTCTTGTAACTTTATTGACTTTTAAATCTACCTAAAAGTCTACTTTAAGTCTACTTTGTAAGATATTAACATAGCCATTGCTGTTTTATTAATGGTTGTTTCGTTTATTAATGTTTTATTTATTAATGGTGGCATGATATATCTTCTTCAATCATTTTACTTTCAACATACTTATACATTTGAATTCAAAGTTATTTCTTTTAAGCAGCATATAATTGAGTCATTTTATAAGTTCACTCTGGAAGTCTCTTTTCTTTAAATTGGTATGTTTAAACCTTTTACTTTCAAAGTAATTATTTATATATTATCATTTGAATCTGATATTTTATTACTTTTGACTCATAAACATACATTATCTGCCAAACCTTAGTATTTGTAGATGGAGATAAGTGAATGGAAAACAAGCATGAGTTCACATTATGTGGTCAGAAATTTAAAAGAAAAAAATTTTCAGACAAATAGTTTAATAATTTCCCATAGCTGATGAAGCGCTTCTTCCCTGGTGGCTCAGCTGGTAAAGAATCGGCCTGCAATGTGGGAGACCTGGATTCAATCTCTGGGATGGGAGAATCCCCTGGAGAAGGGAAAGGCTACTCACTCCAGTATTCTGGCCTGGAGAATTCCATGGCCTATATAGTCCATGGGGTTGCAAAGAGTCAGACACCACTGAGCGATTTTCACTTTCACAGCTGATGAAAACATGAGTCTTCATATTGAAATCACTTGGCAAGTTATAAATGGATGACTTAAAAAATGATCTATTGTAAATATATTTTTATTGTATTTTATAATCATAAGGATTAAGGAAATATCCTAGTAACTCCCAGAAAGCAAAACCAATATAACAAAAAAGAATGATAATTAGACAAGCATCATATTTTTTAGCAATAAAATCGGAAATTAGAAGACAACTGAAGACATCTCCAAATTTCTCAGGGAATATTATTTTCATTCTGGAATATTTTTACTGAGCAACAGTATTGTTCAAATGTGAAGACAAATATATTTCAGATATAAGATGACTCAGGAAGTTTATCTCTTATTCAATACACCTGAAGAAGTTTATTGAAACAGAATACAAATTAAACAAAGAAGAAAATAGAAGACATAGGGTAAAGTAAGCACTATTTCTTATTGTTAGAATATTCTTATTCTTAAGAATATTTAATAAGAATATTGTTATTCTTATTCCTTCTTATTGGAAGGAAATTTGACATGATTATAGTCTCCAGATAAGTAACTTTAATGCAAACTCGAAGTAAACAGAAGATAAATATCACCATCGCTGCCAAGCAAGAGAGGCTGCACAGAAAAAAAGGGACTTTCACTTACTACTCTTACTGGTAAGGTAAGAGCCTAGGTAATTTTTACCACTGTAGCAGCACTATTTTATCTCAAATAGTTAATGTTTCTTCCTATCAGCAGGCAAACACTTCTCCCTGGGGAAAATACTTTTGGGATCATCTTGATGTTGAGTCTAGGAAACACTTCCCTATCTTCCAATAAATGGAAACGCTCTATATTGTTACAGGATGACCTTAGAGATTCACAACTCTTTTATTCATCTAAGAGTGAGTGTCTAATGTAATGATTAGACAATTTATCAGATATCAAGTTAAAACACATACACACTCAACAGATGCTTGAAAATAATCCCAATAGATTGAAAGATTACAGGTAAAATTTCCTGTTTATTTGCCATGCCAGAAAACTTATTCTTTTCCACTGAAAATAAAGACAAGTTCATTAGGAGATTTCTCACACACTCATCAAACAGCAGATAGAAATTCATTGAACTCTAGTCTTTAAATGCTCTTAAATGCCCTCTCTGGCAGCTAAAACATCCCTTATCCTATCACATGACTTTTGATTTCAAACATTGTACCAACTTTTCTAACATTTTGCGTAGCATGACTTAAATTAGACTAAAGGTTGTTTGCTGTTTCTTTTTTCTTGCTTACTAAATAGTTTTGAGGGGATAGGAAAGTTCTATCCTGAACAATTCTTTCAATATGTAGTAGAATGCTTGGAGAAACCACTTGAGACAGGATTTCTGGAGGAGCTACCTATTGAACAACTTCTAAAAAGTTTAATTTATTAGTTGTAGAGGCATTTTCCAGAATAGAGCCACATGTCAGTCCCCCGAGTGAAGCATTAGTTGTGCTACACTCATTAAAGCTAATGTAGGCGATACAGTTACATCACATTGTACTGATAATACTTAGAGGCATTTAAGGGCCCTTAGTTTGTAAACTGGGCAACAGGGATGGCACAATGATGGAAGTGCTTATGGGAGTTGCACTTCACAGAGAGTAGATATTTAGTTTAGACATGATGCATATAAACAACCTCCCTTATGGATTATCAATAGAAAGAGTAAAATTAGAGCTTGCAAGATAGAAGCTGTATTTAGTCTAAAAACAGATATGTATGTCTCTCTTTTCATATATGGGTCATTTAATACTTTTTAATTTTTCTGTTTCATTTTTCCAAAGAAACGAAGATATTGGTAGGTACTCCTTCTGCCTTAAATGAAATCATTGTAAAGATTTCTATTTGCTTTCCAAAAAAAGATTTTGAAATGTTTCCATTGTATTCTGTATGCATCAGTTTTATTTTTGAATCTAGATTGTCAATTGTTTCTAAGCAATACAAATAAGAACTGAAATTTATAGCATTTAGCATACTATGATGACACCTACTAAAGTTACCTATCTGCCAAATTAAGCCCCATTTATTACATGAAAGTAATGAGGTCTGGTGGCTCAGAGGTTAAAGCATCTGCTTGGAATGCGGGAGACCCAGGTTCGATCCCTAGGTTGGGAAGATCCCCTGGAGAAGGAAATGGCAACCCACTCTAGTACTCTTGCCTGGAGAATCCCATGGAGGGAGGAGCCTGGTTGGCTACAGTCCATGGGGTCGCAAAGAGTCGGACACAACTGAGCGACTTCACTCACTTTCACTTAATGAGGTCTGTGGATATCTAAAATTACAAAGCATTTTTCAGTAAAAGTACCTATGAAAGACTATTAAAAATGACGTTTGTAGCAGACAAAGTCAGGCCTTATCCAAATTTCTTTGAGTCTCTTTTTTACCATTTCTATACATGCTACCCTTAAAGTTGATGTGCTTTTATTACCAAAGATATTTTTATTTCTGAGTAACATTCTAGGGCATATATATACTACAGTTTTTTAAATCATTCAGTTGTTGAAGGATATCTGGGGTGATTCTAATTTTCAGTTATTACAAATAAACCTTCTATCAACATTAATGTAGAAGTTTTGTGTGAATACAAGTTTTCATTTATTTGGGATAAATGCCCCAGAGTTCAGTCTCTGGGTCTTCCTATAGTTGTATATGCCAGGCAATGGATGAATAGACTGGGATGCATTTATGTAATGGGAAACTGCTCAAGAATATAAAGGAACAGATAAGAATGGGAGGAAAAAAAAAAACTTGATCTCCTAAATTTATGCATTATATGACTCTATTTACATGATGTCATAAAACAATGTAAATTTACAGTGATGAGGAAAAGATGAGTCAGATGGTGTTGGTCTGAGGAGATAACTATAAGGGGCAAAATGAGATATTCTGGAGTGATGGAAGAGTGCTATATTTTGATTGTGGTATTGGTTATATGACTATTTGTCTGTCACAACTGTGGTGTTGGTTACATGACTGTATGTTTTTATATACAACAAGGGATGAACTTTATATAATTAATCATCAAAAAATAAAGGAGGGTGTTATGTATAAATAATAATTAAAAAATAAAGGAGAATATTACTTATTGTTGATCCTCTACCTGAAAACTTCAGGTTAAAATCTAGGCAATGGCATTTTCATCTCTTATTTTGAAATAATTATAAACTTATAGGAAGCTGGAAAAGAGAAAATACCCAGGGAGGTCCTGTGTGCTCTTCATGCAGTTTCCACCAGTGGCAACATCTTGCATCACTGTTTGTGCTTAGTTGCTCAGTTGTGTTGACTCTTTGTGACCCAACAGGCTGTGGCCCACCAAGCTCCTCTGTCCATAGGATTTTCCAGGCAAGAATACGGGAGTGGGTTGCCATTCCCTTTTCCAGGGGATCTTCACAACCCAAGGACTGAACGCAGGTCTCTGACGCTACAGGCCGTCTGAGCCACCAGGAAGTGGCACAATTCATAAAGCTTATTCAGATTTTGCCAGCTTTATATGCACTTTTGTGTATGTGTATGTGTATAGTTCTATGCAATTCACACACTATCACACGCATTGATTTGATGTTGATGTGATCACCACCACAATCAAAAGCAAAGCTCTTCCATCATTTCTAGGATCCACTGTGCTACCCCTCCATAGTTATTGCTTCTTCCCCCTCATCCTTAACATCTGGCAGCTACTAATCTGTTGTCTGTCTCTGTATGTTTGATTTAAGAATGTTACAAAAATGGAAATAAAGTACATGATAATGACTTATGAAAAAAAATGCTCTCAACCCAGAAATAAATCCAGGCACCAGTTAATCTTCAACAAAGGAGGCAAGAATATATCACAGAGAAAAGACAGTCTCTTCAGCAAGTGGTACTGAAAAAACTGGATAGGTGCATGTAAATCAATGAAGTTAGAATACTCTCTTATACCACACCGGAGAAGGCAATGGCAACCCACTCCAGTACTCTTGCCTGGAAAATCGCATGGACGGAGGAGCCTGGTGGGCTGCAGTCTGTGGGGTCGCACAGAGTTGGACACGACTGAAGTGACTTAGCAGCGGCAGCAGCTTATACCACACACAAAAATAAACTCAAAAATGACTTAAAGAGTTCAATAAAAGAGATCATACCATAAAACTTCTAGAAGAGAACATAGGCAAAACATTCTCTAACATAAATTGTAGCAATGTTTTCTTAGGTCAGTCATTTAAGGCAATAGAAGTAAAAGCAAAAATAAACAAAGGGATCTAACCAAACTTATAAGCTTTTGCATATCAAAGGAAACCATAAACAAACAAAAAGACAATCTATGGAGTAGGGAGAAAATATTTCCAAATGATGTAACCAACACGAGATTAATTTCTAAAATATAGAAACAGCTCATACAGCTCAATATCAAAAACCCTTAAACAACCCAATCAAAAAGTGGACAGACGTTCTAAACAGACATTTCTTCAAAGAAGACAAACGGATGGCCAATAGGCACATGAAAAGATGCGCAACTTGCTAATTATCAAAGAAGTGCAAGGCAAAACTAAAATGAAATATCACCTCACTTTGGTCAGAATGGCCATCATTTGAAAGTCTACAAATAATAAATTCTGGAGATGGTGTGGAGAAAGGGGAAGCCTCCTCTGTTGTTTGTGGGAACGTGGATCGGTATAGCCACTATGGAAAACAGTATGGAGGTTCCTTAAAAAACTGAAAAAAAGAGCTGCCATGTGATCCAGCAGTCCCACTCCTGGTCGTATATCTGGAAGATAATCTAATTTGGAAAAATACATGCACTCCAATGTTCAGAGCAGGACTATTTACAACAGCTAAGACATGAAAGCAACCTAAATGTCTTTTGACAGAGGAATGGATAAAGAAGCTGTGGTACATAAATACAATGGAATACTACTTAGCCATAAAAGGAATGAAATAATGCCATTTGGAGCAACATGGATAGAGTTAAAGATTATCATGTTAAGTGACCTCATACCCAGAAAGAGAAGAGAGGTGCCATATACTATCAGTTATATGTGAAATCTAAAATATGATCCAAGTGAACTTATTTACAAAATAGAAATGGACTTACAGACATAGAAGACACACTTACGGTTACCAAAGGGGAAACGTGATCAAGGAGGGGTAAATTAGGAGCTGGGATTTCCAGATACAAACTGCTATATATAAAACAGATAAACAACAGGGGCCTATTTTATAGCATAGGGAACTATATTCAATACCCTGTTATACCATAATGGAAAGAATATGAAAAAGAATCACTTTGCTGTATACTAGAAGCAAATAATATTGTAAATCAACTAAACTTAAATTTTAAAAAATGCTCTCTTGTTAATGCTAATGTTCTGCCAAAATTTGAGAGCCTATATAAATTCTAAACCTTCTCAATTTGTTTCCTATATTACATCATCTTAAAAATATCTTCTTCTCAGGGCTGGGCTAGGGACATTAATAGTTTTAATTTACTTTAATTTACTCTATTGCATTTGGCCTTTAATTTTCCTGACTTCCCACTTGACATTCAGAGTACTAAGAGAACTTTTTTCTAAAGGAAATGGCATCTGCCATGCAACAGGGATTCAATATTCAATTTAAATAAACACACATCTTTGTTCATCTAATTATTTATATTATCAGAAGTAGAATTTCTGGCTTAATAGATATATCTATTGAGCCAGTGTGTATGTGTGTGTGTGTGTGTGTGTGTGTGTGTGTGTATTTAAAAACTCCTGATTCATGTTACCAAAGAGGTCTTTATATAGACTGGACCACATTTCACCCAGATCAAGAGTAAACTGGTAATGCCTATCTCCTCTGACTAACTTTTCCTTCACCTACATTGTGAAAGGTATATTTTTAATTGCTTTTGACCACATCAATTTCATAGTCAAGACAAATGCATTCTACTATTTTAGCATTCATTTAGTCTCTATCTCTAGCTTTTGAATTGCACATTTAAGTCTTCAGTTATTTATCTAATAGGACAATTTTAATTTTTAGGAGTATATAAGTATAGTTTATTTAAGAAAGATGTTAATAATTTTCTTGCAACAGTGTAGTAAAATTATACCTCATCCCCACTCCCAGTTAAGGTTTGATTCTCTTAATAAAATTATCTCATCAGTCAAAACTTAAGCAAAGTACACTTTTAATAAAATTAATACATACTTATTAGCTACAATTCAGAGACACTATACCTGCCGGGATATGTAATCAAGAACAACAGAGAAATAAACACAATCTTAGCTGACCCTATTTTTAGTTAACTTGAAAACACACACGCATACATCTCCATACATGCACACACAGCTTTTAAGTAGTATAATATTTCCACTCAAAATTCAGTTCTTTCCCCAGAGGTGGGAAAACTGCTATCATAAATGCAATATTGTATGTTAATTTTTGTCTTTAAGGATAAAGGGGTAAAAGGATCTTTTACCCTTCTCAATTAATTACTCAATGGTAGTAGGATCAGTGTCTTAAAAAGATTAATAGCATCATGGTAGTTTTCCTTTTGCAGTAGTAAAATATCCTACTCCAAGGGCAATAAGTTAAATTGAAAGTTTTAAGAGATAAGATCCAAGATTTTCTCAAATGATGGAAAAATAATCCCTCCACACACACTTTTATACCAACACTGAAACCTTAACACTTAAGCAAAGAAATTCAGATCTCTCATTGTTTCCTCAGGCAATTGAAGTAAGCATTTTTTTTCAGTCCTTTTCTTATTGGAATAGATTACCCGATCACTCAAAAGCTTTGATATCTTCTAGAAACTTTCACATTTGGCAATTTCGCATTTCATGTATACAAAAAAATGTTCTTGATTTTTGAAAGTTCCCTTCTACTAGTCCTGGGCTATAAGGATCTATCTATCAGTTCAGTTCAGTTCAGTTCAGTCGCTCAGTCATGACCGACTCTTTGCCACCCCATGAATCGCAGCACGCCAGGCCTCCCTGTCCATCACCAACTCCCGGAGTTAACCTAAACTCATGTGCATTGAGTCGGTGATGCCATCCAACCATCTCATCCTCTGTCGTCCTCTTCTTCTCCTGCCCTCAATCCCTCCCAGCATCAGAGTCTTTTCCAATGAGTCAGCTCTGCATGAGGTGGCCATTAAGTATTGGAGTTTCAACCTCAGTATCAGTCCTTCCAGTGAACACCCAGGACTGGTCTCCTTTAGGATGTATAAAGTATGCCAAAAGACTGAGTTTTAAATTATGTTCTTATATAACAGAAAAGTATATTTTTTACAACGCTGCATAATTTATTGAACTCCTGGTGCTGAGTTACACAGATAAACAAGACAGACCCAGGTTCTGCCCTAAGGAGCTCATATTCTCGTGTCTCTCAGACAATAAACAAATGATGACCAGAGTTCACCGTGGTGTTATGAAAGCAACGCACCAGAGGCCAGGGAACAGACACTACAGTTACCTGAAGCTACAGCCAAGGAGCAGTCTGTGCCTTGATCAGGAACTCACTCTTCCCATAAAAAATTGAGATGGAAAATATAAAATCATGTCTGTAATTTTTATGCACACATCTTTTGTAAAAATAATTTTGAATTTATTTAGTATCCCTTTAAGAAGAATTCAGTTAACAAACCTCTCTTAGTGTTATTATAGTAAATTCAATTTTACCTATATGCTTGAATGATTCCTATTAAGAAACACACAGAATTATGTTTTCGCTTTGGCTCCCTGGCAGAACAAAGCTACATTTGCTATTCTAATGAAGCAATTACCTTTAGCTTACTTTTTTCTGATATAATCTACTGATCTGTCTCCACCACCCAATCAGATTTCACCATCACTAAAAACCATACATGCTACTTACAACTCACCATTCTAAAGTGAATCCAGTGGTTCATGTTGCTTAGGTTATGCTTGATGAGTTGTCCTATACTACATAGGTCTAAGGAAGAAAGAGAACGCTCCTGTCCAGTCTTCTGCATGTACAATTAGGTTGGACCTTCTCATCGCCCCAATTTAGCCCTTAGTTCTGTTATTCTGTATGCAGTCCTTTGAGAGTCAGTACTGCTTCATGGCTCAGAGTGTGGACTTCAGAGCTCACTGCCTTGTTTTAAATCTCAAATGGCCACTTGCCAGCTTCTTACCATAGCAAGCAATCTAACTTCTCAGAGCCTCAATTTCCTCTTTAAGAAAATGAAATCACAGTGTTGCTGTGGGATTATTTGAGATGACTCCTGTGAATTATTTAGAATCATCCCTCAATACACTGAAAGCATTCAGTGTGTGTGTGATATTTATTGTTCTCCATTTATGTCATATATGATGCTATGCTGAATTTATTTGAAATACTTTGGTATAGACAATCTATCATTACATATGTATGTGGAAGCCACAATTTTAGATGATTTAATTTGCATGTATCAGAAATTCAGCAGACAATGGACTTAGCTACAAGCCTGAGGCAGCTACTGTAGAAATTGCAGCTCTCCTGATCATCATCTGAGAAGCTTGCATATTAGCATACTATGTTACAATTATCATCTTGTTGAAGAAATTCTGTGAATTAACACAGTGGTAATCTCACTGGTGACTTGCAAAATGTGTAGATTGGTTAAAATATTTCAGAGATAATTCCAGACTTTGCATGAACAGGGATAAGACCATAGCAAACCCTGTACCCTTCATCTATATATCTTTGAGTATGAAATTTTAGGCTTGATTCTTAAATATTTGTTTTACATTACTGATTTTAAGGATATTTTTTAATGACTTAATAGATTTCTCCAGATCTAACAATTCACATTGACTCAAGTGAATTTTTCATACGTTTTTTTCTATATATAAGCTAGAACATCATAAAAAAATTTTAAATAGACAGTATGCAAGATTGTTACTATATGTTTGGTGTCAGTGACCAAATTTGCCCTAAGATATCCTCCTATTATAAACTGGGAATGACATTTAGTTATTCAATTTTGCTGATACATCCTTATGCATATACCTAGTGATTCTGGCAAATTTACAGCCAAAAGCCTCCCTAATTCAACTAGATAAATTCCTTGAGAACAGAAGTCAAAATGTATCTAGCATTAACTTATTCAATAAATAGTTCAGCTCAGTTGCTCAGTCATGTCTGACTCTTTGCAACCCCATGAAACTCAGCATGCCCGGCCTCCCTGTCCATAACCAACTCCCAGAGTTCACTCAAACTCATTACCATCTAGCCGGTGATGCCATCCAGCCATCTCATCCTCTGTCATCCCCTTCTCCTCCTGCCCCCAATCCCTCCCAGCATCAGAGTCTTTCCCAATGAGTCAACTTTTCTCATGAGGTGGCCAAAGTACTAGAGTTTCAGCTTTAGCATCATTCCCTCCAAAGAAATCCCAGGGCTGATCTCCTTCAGAATGGACTGGTTGGATCTCCTTGCAGTCCAAAGGATTCTCAAGAATCTTCTCCAACACCACAGTTCAAAAGCATCAATTCTTCAGCACTCAGCTTTCTTCACACTCCAACTCTCACATCCATACATGACCACTGGAAAAACCATAGCCTTGACTAGATGGATCTTAGTCGGCAAAGTAATGTCTCTGCTTTGTAATGTACTATCTAGGTTGGTCATAACTTTCCTTCCAAGGAGTAAGTGTCTTTAATTTCATGGCTGCAAGCACCATCTGCAGTGATTTTGGAGCCCAGAAAAAATAAAGTCTGACACTGTTTCCACTGTTTCCCCATCTATTTCCCATGAAGTGATGGGACCGGATGCCATGATCTTTGTTTTCTGAATGCTGAGCTTGAAGCCAACTTTTCCACACTCCTCTTTCACATTCATCAAGAGGCTCTTTAGTTCCTCTTCACTTTCTGCCATAAGGGTGGTGTCATCTGCATATCTGAGGTTATTGATATTTCTCCAGGCAATCTTGATTCTAGCCTGTGCTTCTTCTAGTCCAGCGTTTCTCATGATGTACTCTGCATAGAAGTTAAATAAGCAGGGTGACAATATACAGCCTTGATGTACTCCTTTTCCTATTTGGAACCAGTCTGTTGTTCCATGTACAGTTCTAACTCTTGCTCCCTGACCTGCATGTAGGTTTCTCAAGAGGCAGGTCAGGTGGTCTGGTATTCCCATCTCTTTCAGAATTTTCCAGTTTATTGTGAGCCACACAGTCAAAGGCTTTGGCATAGTCAATAAAGCAGAAATAGATGTTTTTCTGGAACTCTCTTGCTTTTTCGATGATCCAGAGGATGTTGGCAATTTGATCTCTGGTTCCTCTGCCTTTTCTAAAACCAGCTTGAACATCTGGAAGTTCACGGTTCATGTATTGCTGAAGTCTGGCTTGGAGAATTTTGAGCATTACTTTACTAGTGTGTGAGATGAGTGCAATTTTGCGGTAGTTTGAGCATTCTTTGGCATTGCTTTTCTTTGGGATTGGAATGAAAACTGACATTTTCCAGTCCTGTGGCCACTGCTGAGTTTTCCAAATTTGCTGGCATATTGAGTGCCAATATATATTTAGTGACAATAAATATTTAGTGACAATCTAATGGTTACAAAGTACTGTTACTGGCAGTGGGAATCTTCACTGATTAAGGTCTTTATTTTCATTAAAGTTGCAATTTTGTGAACTCTTTTTTTTTTTTTAAATATAATCTCTCTTGCAATACTTTGTATAGAATACATTCTTGGCACTACTGAGTAAAGTTACTTGAAAGATTTATCCCAGGAAAATTATATCCCAAAATTTATAACCACTTTCTCCCTCTAACTGAAGGGGCATTCCTTGTAAATTTTCCTAGTAGTAAATCAGATATACTTGTCATGAGGTAAAACTCATGAAAATGAAATTGTTTTGTAAAAAAATATATATACTGCTCTATAATAAGTTAACTAGTTTCCTTAGCCTTGTTGTAATAAAAGATTCATGCAATGGAACATGATTAGATGTATGGGGGAAAGTTTCCAGCAATACAAAATAACATAGCTTCCCCTCTAAATTGGATTTTTAGATGTATTTTTCACCTGAGGCCTTTCTTCAAAAGAAAAAAAAAATCTTGTAAAAGCAAAATGTTTTCTGTTTATCCCATAATTCAGGTGTGCTGTGAAGAAGAAATAAGAATTAAGGCAAAGTTTAAATCTAGTTTATTATTCTATTTCTTTTTTTTTTTTTTAATGTTTCATCTAATCCAGTACAATGGTAGCCCTTTGGCAGAGCTGTTCAGTCGATGTCATCTTTTGCTTGACTCCCATTTTATTATCTTTCTCTATATGCGGGACACCCAGGCCCCAGTGTTCTCCCTGATGTCCTCCATGATTACATGATAATTGACCTGAGTGGCAGCAGCCCTTTCCTTCTTTCCTCATCTCATTAAAGTAGAATCTCAACAGGGTCATTTCTATATGATAGGTGAAAATGAGTGTAATATTTTAAATGAATACATCCTTGGTGATGTATTGGTTAGCTCAGATTTGTTCTTCCTTGGTAACCAAAATATCTTAATTCATTATAATGGCCTGTTACCTGAAGAAACATTTGTAAGGTAGAGAATTTCAAGTACTTTAGTAAACAAAGAAAGGAAGCACTTTTATGTTGACAGGAATGTTTTCTTTAATCCCCAATAAAGTCTATCCATCTTGCCTGCACTTATGGATTTTAAAAGTTATGTGGTTTGAGCCCATGAAAATAACAGACATGATTTTGGAGAATTGGAACTTCTATTTTCAGTTAAAGGTATTCATTCATAACAAATGGGGAGATAGTCTTCTAATTGAATTAAAATTAAGTTGTCTTTGGAAGCAGTAATAAAGTTAGTAGTCTAATCATAGGCTATATTTTTGGAAGCTAGTGATAAAACACACAATGGGATCCATCAGGACTTAGATGATGGGAATCATCAACAAACAGCCATAGCTGGTATAATATAACAAAGTCAAAGGAACTGAATCTTTGAAAAGTTGTAGTCAGAGTTTAAATCTCAGGTAGCTTCTACAGGACTCTCTGCACTGACGTTTGACTGAATCAGGAGAGTCTTTTTTATCTGATTCAGGCCTGACATATCTAATTTAATTTCTAGTTAGGCTGAAACAAGAAATCACATGTAATTATTTAATTTAGAAAGCACAGAGAAAGGAGACAATCTGTTAAAATTCAGTATTAAGCAGGCTAATACAGTGAGCAAGTCTAGGAACTGTGTGAAAAAAAGCCTCAGAATTTTTCTGCCCAAGGGACCAGGAAGACAGTATATTTATACAGCAACTTCTGAGAGTCACTGGTTGGGGGTACTCTCAGGGGATATTGTTTCCTTGGCATATTCCCCCTACTCTAGAAGTGAGAAGGAAATTTTAAAATTCTAAGGTAAGTCCTCACGTACAGAGACCCTAATCCTGGCTCTGTAAATTTAGCTAGAACCTCTTGGAAAGTAAAATGTGAGGGTTGGCAACTGACAGAATCAGCCTCATTAGAAAATTTCAGACTTCCTTTACTTTTGATATAGCACATTGAGAAATCCAGTAGTAATTCAATCTTATCAATTAGGTATTCTTTTATTAGCATGCAACAGAAAAGCTAACAATATCTAAGTCCAGTAGTCAGTCCAGATCTTCAGCAGCTTAGTGATATTATGAAGTTATGTTCAGTTCAGTCACTCAGTCATGTCTGACTCTTTACGACCCCATGAATTGCAGCACGCCAGGCCTCCCTGTCCATCACCAACTCCTGGAGTTCACTCAAACTCACGTCCATCGAGTTGGTGATGCCATCCAGCCATCTCATCCTCTGTCATCCCCTTCTCCTCCTGCCCCCAATCCCTCCCAGCATCAGAGTCTTTTCCAATGAGTCAACTCTTCTCATGAGGTGGCCAAAGTACTGGAGTTTCAGCTTTAGCATCATTCCTTCCAAAGAACACCCAGGGCTGATCTCCTTTAGAATGGACTGGTCAATATTACCAAGGACCTAGGCTTTTCCCATCCTTCTCTATTATCCTTAACATAACAGCCTTTGGTCCTCATTCAGGTAGTAACCACATGGTTGCAAGATAGCTGTGGTAACACAGAAACTCATAACAAAGATCAAAAGAGTAGGAGAAGGAAAAGGAAAAGGACAGGAAGGAGCAGGACAGCCCAACTACTTTTTATCCTTATATCTTTAATCATAAAACAAACTTTACCAGAAGGATCCAACAAACTTACAACAGCCTTGTCAATTACTATGTCACAAGGTCAACCGTACAGGCAAAACAAGTGAATAGCTGTTTCAGTTGAGTTCACTCTAGGAAACAAAAGCCTCTCTAGGTATTTTAAGCAGAAGAGAATTTGCTACAAGAATTAAATATTTATAAAATCATTGCAAAGACTAAAGCAGTGAGTTCTAAGCTGGGCCATGTATAATTCCTAGAACTACTTAGCTCAATTTGCACACCAAGTCTGTGATGTGGCCACCATTAAGAAACTGGGGGTGTAAGACAATACTAGTCACCTGCAGAGTTTAGGAAGACTCACCTGAGGTGTGATCCAGTGATTACAAAGCAAGGATCAGAGAGTCAAGACTGCTGGGAACACTGCAATGCAGGCTAGGAAGGCACTAGGGGGGAAAAAAAGTGTCTCTGTGAGTAATTGTTATTCAGAACTTTTTCTACAAATGAAATTGAGAGATGTAGACATTAAAATGAAATTAGCTTAAACTGAACAAACTAAATCATGACTCTTCTATGGTTAAACACATTTTATTTCTAAAACCATTGTAGTTCTGTAGCAAGGGAAAATTTGGGAGCAATGACTACTGGAAAACTGAGCAGTAATAATGACTTCACTCCTCCTTCTAGGACTCCACCAAGAGGTTCAGTTCTCACTTTTGGTGGTGGAGATACTACTCTAAGTCCCCAATTTCCTCTTGTCAAAATCCTTCCCCTGTAAAGATTCCAGTCTTTCTTTGATTAAGTTCAAGGTTAACAATCATAGATCCCTGGCTAAGTAATAGATCCCTTGACTGAGCATAGTGAAGAGCAGCAAAAAAAGGAGGCTATAAAGGATTGGGGCTTCCCAGCTGGCTCAGGGGTAAAGAATCAGCCTGTAGCACAGAAGACACAGCTTCAAGCCCAGGGTCAGGAAGATCCCCTGGAGGAGGAAATGGCAACCCACTCCAGTCTTCTTGCCTGGGAAATCTTATGGACAGTGGAGTCTGGTGGGCTACAGTCCATGGGGTCGAAAAAGAGTTGGACATGACTTGGCAATTAAACAACAACAACATAAGGGAACGAGAGGTACTTCAATAAGAATATGCTTTTAGTGAACATAAAATAAAAATCCATTAAGTTTTACCTGTCTTGGGAATTTTCAAATATAAAATAGATCAGAGCACAGATGACCAGTTTTGTTCTTATTCAAAAGAGCAATCAATCACATTGTAGCTAAATGTTATCTTGGAGTAGAAATTCAAATTCATTTTTAAATTTCCATACAAATTGTGAAATTATTTGTTCTAGCTCTGTGAAAAATTAAATTTGTTCAAAGTCTAAAATAATACATGCTATATATTAAAATATATTTAATGTTGAAGCATTGTGGCAGAATAACAATGGATTTTCATTTTTGTTATATATTTTAGGCAAAAAATAGAGATGCTGAAATGTTGTTGCTTCTGATAGAGAAAAAGAGACAAGCAAAGCTCATGCTGTTTCTCTTGTAAATTCCAGACAGGCAATTTAATATATCTTATTATAAAGCATGAAATGCTGCCTAGAGACTGAATGGGAATGATATAATAGTTCTAAAGGTGAACAATGCTAACAGGTTATGAAAGCCCCGCTAGCATTCTGGTTCTAAAAAGAAAAAAAAAAAAAAAAAGAGTTTGGTTACACATTTCAAAGAAAAGCTTTAACAGTATAAATTTCTCACCTCCAAATATTATAGTCAGTGAATTGTCATACTCATAACAAGAACATCGAAGGAAAAGAATCATGCGAAATGTAATGAAAAATATATAGCTTTAGGATAAGTGATATTTTATCACATAAGGTAGAATTACTTTACATTCTGGAAGATTGCCTAAAGCTACTAGCAAGTTTACTTAGGGCTCTACTTTGAATTTTCAGGAACATGAAAAATCTATCATAAAATAATAATTTGGAGTTTAAGAGCAAACATCAGGAGTACTGATGGTTTTCTATAAATGGGCTTGTTGAGAAAGAGAAAAATGAATATTGTATATTAACACAAATATATGGAATCTAGAAAAATGATACTGCTGCTGCTGCTGCTAAGTTGCTTCAGTCGTGTCTGACTCTGTGCGACCCCATAGACGGCAGCCCGCCAGGCTCCCTTGTCCCTGGGATTCTCCAGGCAAGAACAGTGGAGTGGATTGCCATTTCCTTCTCCAATGCATGAAACTGAAAAGCGAAAGTGAAGGCGCTCAGTCATGTCCGACTCTTCACGACCCCATGGACTGCAAGCCTACGAGGCTACTCTGTCCATGGGATTTTCCAGGCAAGAGTACTGGAGTGGGGTGCCATTGCCTTCTCAGAGAAAAATGATACTGCTCAACCTATTTGCAGGGCACGAACAGAGGCACAGACATAGACAATGGACTTGTGGACACAGCAGGGGAAGGAGAGGGTGAGACAAATTGAGAGTACCATTGACATGTACACACGACCATGTATAACATAGGTAGCTAGTGGGAACATGCAACATAGCTCAGAGAACTCAGCTCAGTGCTTTGTGATGACCTAGGCAGTTGGGATGGGGAGGTGGGAGGGAGGATCAAGAGGGAAGGAATACATGTATACTTGTAGCTGATTCACATTATTGTACAGCAGGAACTAACACAGCAACACGGGAAAGCAATTATCCTCCATCTGAAAAAAGATGGGCTTATTAACTACCATGATGCCACTAAAACACTGAAAAGAGCCAAGAAGCTCAAGTGCAAGTTTTTAACGTGGCAAAGCAACAAGAAAAGTGTCAACTGTAGCCACAGATCCTTCCTCTGAGTATCAAAGAATGCTCGCATTCAGATATTAGGGGGAAAGCCATCATATGGTTGCGTATGCATCTGTTTGTGTCTATTGTGGAGTGGAAGTGAGGAAGAAGGTGAAAAAAATGGTAATACAAGGTGATTAGTAAGTGGATTTCTGAAGTGTATAGCTAAGTTTTTGGCTATGGAAAGAGTCTGGGATTCATGAGTTAACAGGACCATGCGTGAAAGCTCTGTTGTCCTAACCCAAACAAGATATTACTGTTTTCAATAAGTAAGGCATCTTAGTTTAAAATAATTGGACTTCCAGTGTTCCAAAGGCAAAAGCTACCTTGAAGACCATGCTGAACATCTGTGAAAACAAAGAAAAAGTATTTTAAAGTGAGGAGAAATGTCATTCCTGATAGCCATGGAGCTTAGTTTTTCTTTGTGCTGTAATTTGTAAAAGAAATGTTTGAAGGAAAATAATAGATACATCTTTTCCAATATTTTTCTTTAAGATTGCCCCTGTTACATTCTAGTAGGATTAATGCATCTTCAGTTCAGTTCAGTTCAGTTCAGTTTAGTTCAGTTGCTCAGTTGTGTCCGACTCTTTGATACCCCATGAATCGCAGCACGCCAGGCCTCCCTGTCCATCACCATCTCCCGGAGTTCACTCAGACTCACGTCCATCGAGACCGTGATGCCATCCAACAATCTCATCCTCTGTCGTCCCCTTCTCCTCCTGACCCCAATCCCTCCCAGAATCAGGGTCTTTTCCAGTGAGTCAACTCTTCGCATGAGGTGGCCAGAGTACTGGAGCTTCAGCTTTAGCATCATTCCTGCCAAAGAAATCCCAGGGTTGATCTCCTTCAGAATGGACTGGTTGGATCTCCTTGCAGTCCAAGGGACTCTCAAGAGTCTTCTCCAACACCACAGTTCAAAAGCATCAATTCTTCGGTGCTCAGCCTTCTTCACAGTCCAACTCTCACATCCATACATGACCACAGGAAAAACCATAGCCTTGACTAGATGGACCTTAGTCGGAAAAGTAATGTCTCTGCTTTTGAATATACTATCTAGGTTGGTCATAACTTTTCTTCCAAGGAGTAAGCATCTTTTAATTTCATGGCTGCAGTCACCATCTGCAGTGATTTTGGAGCATTTTACTTTCTCCAAAAGGAAGTATATTATGCCTAAAATATGTATTTATTCTTTAGAATTCTAGTACAAAATCCTGCCCTTCTAATCTTTCTAAAATATATTTTATGCAATTAAATGTAAATGAACTAACTAATCTCATCAAGATATTGAGCTTGTAATGGATTAAAAAAAAAGCAACAACAAGCTACACGACCCATAAAAGAGGCTTATTAATCACACATACAAAAGTTAAAAAAAAGTACATTACTGCAGAAAATGGCAACATTAAAAGACCAAGAAAGATAATTAATAACTTTATGACAAAACTTTAAAAATTTGATAAAATGGATAAATTCCTCCAAACATACACATAACCCAACAGGAAAGACAGTGCTGAATTAAATGAAAATTATTGTTATTTTAAAATATTGAATATACAATAAAAGACCTTCTACGTAAGAAAAGAGTAGCCCAGAAGTTTTCCACTGAAAAGTATTACAGCAAGCTGTTGCTGCTGCTGCTAAGTCGCTTCAGCTGTGTCCGACTCTGTGCGACCCCATAGACGGCAGCCCACCAGGCTCCCCCGTCCCTGGGATTCTCCAGGCAAGAACACTGGAGTGGGTTGCCATTTCCTTCTCCAATGCATGAAAGTGAAAAGTGAAAGTGAAGGCGCTCAGTCGTGTCCGACTCTTCATGACCCCATGGACTGCAGCCTACCAGGCTCCTCCGTCCATGGGATTTTCCAGGCAAGAGTACTGGAGTGGGGTGCCATTGCCTTCTCCATTACAGCAAGAAATCAGTTTAAAACAAACTCTTCAAGATAATAAAGTATAAATAATCAACAACTTCTTTATGGAGACAGCATAAGCTTTGTGTTAAATATTGATAATGACATTAAAGAAAAGAAAATGACAGACCAATTATTTCATAAATATGTGAAAATCCTTAACAAGGTATTGATGAAGCAGTTAGCAAGATGGAAAAATAAAAAAAGAAAATAGTAGCTAAGTTGTATAGAATGTTTTGGGACAAGGAGTGAGAGAAGAGAAACTTTTGTGGATTCATAAGGACTTTGGCATGATAGATGAGTAAAGAGAATGAGTAGGCATTTATGTGAGTACTTGGAGAAGGAAATGGCAACCCACTCCAGTATTCTTGCCTGGACAATTCCATGGATAGAGGAGCCTGGCAGGCTACAGTTTATGGGGTCGTGAAGAGTTGGACATGACTAAGTGACCACAACTCACTCACTATGTAATTACAGTTTCCTCTTTCAATATACCTTCAGGAGACCTCTGTTTAACTCCATGATTGGAGTGGATTTTTTTAAAATGTGAATTCTTACTGAGGCAGCCCTATCCTATTCATTTTATCATAAAGTAGTAACAATAGCAAAATAAGTAATATATAATAGTATTAATAGTACTGTATCAATAATACCAGGAAGAGCTTAGCAATACCAGGGCATTTGTGGTATATTATGTTGAAAAAATGTTCACATGTATTAACTAAGAAAATATCATTTTCTACTTTATTACCTCACTACAATTTTTGAAGTGTTTTTAGATTCATTTGACAAATTGGGAATTTGTAATATGGAGAAAATTACCTCTGGTAAGCTCACATGTTGAGTAAGTGTTTTTGTTGTTGTTTAGTCACTAAGTCATGTCTGACTCTTTTGCAACTCCATGGACTGTAGCCCATCAGGCGCCTCTATCCTTGGGATTTCCCAGGCAGGAAGACTGGAGTGGGTTTCCATTTCCTTTTCCAGGAGATCTTCCAGACCCAAGGATCAAACTCAAGTCTTTTGCATTGACAAGTGGATTCTTTACCATTGAGCTACAAGGGAATCCCCTTAATAAGTATTATGAAATGCAAATTGAGCCACAGCTGTCTGACTTTTGAGCCTAAGTGCTCAGCCCCTTGACTATATCCTAAGCATATACACTTGCATTCAGAGTTCTGTACAGAGGTACACACAGAGTTAAAGCTATTCCCGATGTATCCTGTCAACATCCTGATCATAATGTTAAAGATAAATTTTTATTGTGTTTTAGTTATATCTGAATTGGAACGTTTTCAAAATAAAAACATAGAGATTAATACTATACAGAAAATAAGGACAGTCAGAGACAATACATCTTTTTTGTCAAAACTCTCTCCGCTCAATTATGAGAACTCTTTGCTGGTATATGAAGATCATGGCCTGATTTCTTATGTGCTAAATACCCTGATGCTGGGAAAGATCTAGGGCAAGAGGAGAAGTAGGCAACAGAGGATAAGATGGTTGGATGGCATCACTGACTCAATGAATATTGAGTCTGAGCAAACTCTGAGAGACAGGGAAGCCTGACAAGCTGCAGTTTATGAGTTCACAAAGAGTCAGACAGGACTTAGTGACTGAACGTCAAACTCCTGACTTTCAATAAGGAAGTAAAATGAAGAAGCTGCTTCCTTCTGAGGTGCTAGCTGACCCTTTATTAGCTTAGATGGAACTTCCAGAAAACCTGATTCTGACATTTCCTTCAAATGGCTGTGATTCAGAATTTATCACTGCCAGTGTTTTCATATCTAAACCTCTCTCTTTCTACCTCCTCTCAATATTTTATCACTTAGATATTGATGCTAATCTGAATGGTTCTTAAGCTCATCATATCAGCTTTGCAATTCAGACTTGGAATTGGATCAAGAGCAGAAAATCACATCTTATCATGTCTCCACTATCAGACTTCAACTTTTCCATCTCGAAGGGCCTGGCTCTTAAAATACATTTATTTTTAAGATCTTAGTTATCATTTTCATCAAAACAAAACTGAAGACTAAGGAAATGGAAAGCAAGCTGTAGCATCATGACTGAAGAAGATCTTGGACACATGGAAGACCAATACAGTATTGTAAAGTAAAAAATAAATAAATAAATAATAATAATAAACTTAAAAAAAAAAAAAAAAGCTGAGTCCTGAATTGAGCACAGAGGAGGCATCATTGAGATTATTTCTAAGAAACTCTAAGAATTGACACTGAAAAGTCTTCCCTAAGTTCCTAAGATTTCTCTGGTTCACTATGAGACACAAATAATCACCCATTTAAATCATTCTTCCTCTACCTCCTTACATTGTAACCCCAGTTTTAATGTAAGCATAATTTCTGGTTAAGGTTGGGATATTCATTGATTTACAACATTTGTATAGCTTATATATTCCTTTGATCTTGATTTTTCTTTTCTTTTCTTTTTTTTGATGTTTTACTTTTTGTTCATTTTGATACCACATATTTATTTCTATTGATTTACTTGTCACCAAGAGTAACAACTTCAGCAATCAATTACTTTTTGATTTAGTGAGTCATCCAAATTTTGATCTTTCAAATACATTTATTTAAAGAAACTAAAGTTTAAGAAGGAAAAATAGTTTCTTAGAGGAAGTCATGAATAAACTGCCTATCTTCAAAAGGATTTTTACAAAGTACTAAAAGAATAATCATGAAAGAAAAGAACCTTGCAATTTTGACCATACAACAGAAGAGGACTTCATGTAATTTTATAGAGTTCAGTAATGATAAAACCCAGCAATCAAATAGTTCAGTACCTTTAATTTTTTTCCTATAAGCTAACTTGATAGATTTATATAAAACAATGGATTAGTGAATGAAAAAAAGCTAAAGATTCAGTCCATTATCAGTATGATAGGAAATAAAAATGGAGTCACTTGACAAAATGTTGGAGAATGTCCATTCAATGAGATGTCTGACATTATCCTTCCCTTTGGGTGTCTTTAAAGGCTAAGTCAAATACCTTCTGTACTTAGGACCTGATCTAATCTTTCATCTCTAATAAATTACATTAATAAAAAGATTATTAATGAATTAAAACACTATTTAAACTTAAATTGCACAATGATATTCAATATATCTAGCAAAACTATTAATAAGACAAATTCCTCTGGGTATTTGGTTGTATTTATTTCCACCATTTATCTTAAGAATTCTCTTTAATTTTTCATAGCTTAAATCCTAGAAATAGGTTCTTAAATTCAAAGGCGAAAAGGGGGTTAATGAGAAATCCCTCAAACAGATTTCAAAATGAAGTTGGTGATTTAAAAACATATCCACCTCTTCTGCACCAAGAAATTCCATTAAAATAATAACTATAAGACAGCAATATCAAAGAAATAAGTCCATAAGAACAGATAAAATGAGAAAAGGAACCCCAGCAAAACTTTTAGGGGGAAAGCAGATGGATGCTAGTAACTGACAGCAGACATCAGAAATCTGAGTCTTCAGCTAGCAGTGGGGAACTTCCAAATGATTCACCTCATACTTCTAAAACTGAGGGTAAAGATGGGCTAACATCTGGAGGCCTGACTAATGACTCCCAGAAGCTAGATAAGTAAAGCACTCAAATCCCCACAGAGAAAACAGAGGGTTCTGTAATGAGAAGTTCATTCCAGGTACAAGAGAGATGTGGGGAGGGAGGTGGGAGGGGGGGGTCATGTTTGGGAACGCATGTAAGAATTAAAGATTTTAAAATTTAAAAAAAAAATAAAAAATAATTTTTTTTTTTAAAAAAGAAGATATAGTAAACATTTACTTACTGAATGTTGAAATATTTCCACACTTTTCTTTTACAAGTCTCTCAAAATGACAATAACCAAGCCTACCCTCAGAGAAGACGGGAAAATATTCTTGAGAACAGATCAACCAAAGATGAAATAACTAAAGGTACATCAGAAGGTCCCTAATTTAATGATCCAAATAGATAAAACTGTAATGTTGAAGTCTGTGTATAACAAGCCCTACATATATGCATAGTATTTCCAATCAGCTTTTTACTGTCCCACTTTTAAATATGAATAGATAACTCAAAATTACAGACAGCAGGAAACGACTCTATTAAATATTAAATAACAAATAATTAAATAACTATGTGGATGAAAAATTTTTGAATTGAAAGAATAATATTAGTGAAAATAGCAGATTAGGTAGTTCCAAGTGTTCTTAACTTCAGAGAAACTCTAAGTAATGGAACAAACACAGAACAAACTTTATCCAAACTATGAAAAATAAAGGTTTATAGCAATCAACAAAAGCTGAATCAAGAAAAGGGTAACTTAAAAACATAGGAAACCTTTGCATTATTTTTAGTCACTCTTGTCCTTCCCCTCACTGGCAAGGCAGTGGCCCGAGATACATCAGCCTCCATTTTGAGGGTAAAAACCTTGGTCCCAGGTTGCTTAGAAGGCAGGGAAAACTTCATTCTCTGAGAATATGTTTGTCTGTTTTGGTCTTTTGAGGCAAACCATAGGCATGCTGAAATCCTGGAAAGGAAAGCTGGGGAGATTTGGGGGTATTAAGTTAACGAAAAGTATCCACTTGCATGGGGGGATTTAGAAAATCAAATGGATTTCCAGAGCAGGATACGTTCTCAGAAAACATCCAAGAAGACCTCAAGCTATTATGCCTGGCTGATTTCTAGACTCAGCAAAGAGAGAAAATGAGTGCTACATCACATTTATAAATAACTCGGCTACATGGTAAAAGATTCCCCAACAGAAAACCATTCTGCAAAGACCAAGTAAGCCAGCCTTCCTTCCTGCCTCCCTCCTTCCCCCAGGGTTTAAAAAAAAAAAGAAAGAAAAAAAACTTTAAAAAATGTCACTAAATAAACAAAATAGAAAGCCCTGAGATAAATCCGCACACATATGGACACCTTATCTTTGACAAAGGAGGCAAGAATATACAATGGAGTAAAGACAATCTCTTTAACAAGTGGTGCTGGGAAAACTGGTCAACCACTTGTAAAAGAATGAAGCTGGAACACTTTCTAACACCACACATGAAAATAAACTCAAAATGGATTAAAGATCTAAACATAAGACCAGAAACTATAAAACTCCTAGAGGAGAACATAGGCAAAACACTGTCAGACATAAATCACAGCAGGATCCTCCATGATCCACCTCCCAGAATTCTGGAAATAAAAGCAAAAACAAACAAATGGGATCTAATTAAAATTAAAAGCTTCTGCACAACAAAGGAAAATAGAAGCAAGGTGAAAAGACAGCCTTCTGAATGGGAGAAAATAATAGCAAATGAAGCAACTGACAAACAACTAATCTCAAAAATATACAAGCAACTTACGCAGCTCAATTCCAGAAAAATAAATGACCCAATCAAAAAATGCGCCAAAGAACCAAATAGACATTTCTCCAAAGAAGACATACGGATGGCTAACAAACACATGAAAAGATGCTCAACATCACTCATTATTAGAGAAATGCAAATCAAAACCACAATGAGGTACCACTTCACACCAGTCAGAATGGCTGCGATCCAAAAATCTGCAAGCAATAAATGCTGGAGAGGGTGTGGAGAAAAGGGAACCCTCCTACACTGTTGGTGGGAATGCAAACTAGTACAGCCACTATGGAGAACAGTGTGGAGATTCCTTAAAAATTGCAAATAGAACTGCCTTATGACCCAGCAATCCCACTGCTGGGCATACACACTGAGGAAACCAGAATTGAAAGAGACACATGTACCCCAATGTTCATCGCAGCACTGTTTATAATAGCCAGGACATGGAAACAACCTAAATGTCCATCAGCAGATGAATGGATAAGAAATCTGTGGTACATATACACAATGGAGTATTACTCAGCCATTAAAAAGAATGCATTTGAATCAGTTCTGATGAGATGGATGAAACTGGAGCCGATTATACAGAGTGAAGTAAGCCAGAAAGAAAAACACCAATACAGTATACTAACACATATATATGGAATTTAGAAAGATGGCAATGATGACCCTGTATGCAAGACAGCAAAAAAGACACAGATGTGTATAGTGGACTTTTGGACTCGGAGAGGGAGAGGGTGGGATGATTTGGGAGAATGGCATTGAAACATGTATACTATCATGTAAGAATCGAATCACCAGTCTATGTCCAGTGCAGAATACAGCATGCTTGGGGCTGGTGCATGGGGATGACCCAGAGAGATGTTATGGGGAGGGAGGTGGGAGGGGGGTTCATGTTTGAGAATGCATGTACACCCGTGGTGGATTCATGTCAATGTATGGCAAAACCAATACAGTATTGTAAAGTGAAATAAAGTAAAAATAAAAATTTTAAAAAATAAATAAAAATAAAAGTTTCAATTAAAAACAACAACAAGCAACTATAACACATAACAAATTACAAAAAAAGCCCCAGGAAAAGGAAAACATCTGGCTATCAGACTTACCACATTATAATATTAAAATTTTCCAATTTTTCATAAAAATTACAAAGCAAATCACATAGAGAAACAAGAAAGTAGGTTCATTCACAAGATAAATTAACAGCAATTGTCCCTAAGGAATAACAGACATTTGATTTACCAGGGAAATACTTTAAATGAACTGTGCTAAACATTTTTGAAAGAACTAAAGGAAGAGAGGAAAAAAAAAAAGTTTCAACAGATAGAGAATATCAGCAAAAATGTAGAAATACAAAAAAGAACCAGAAAGTAATTCTGGAGTTGAAAAGTACAGTAACTAAAATAAAAAATTTAGCTAGAGGTTTTCAATAGTAGGTTGAGCAGGCGGTAGAAAACAAAAAATCCAAAAAATTAAAGTTAATTTTAATTATTTAATCTGAGGAGAAGAAAGTAAAAGAATTGAATAAAAAGGAACAGAGCCTTAGAAAACTGCTAGACAACATGAAGCTTACGAACATATGCAAAATGGGAGTCTTAGAAGCAGATGAGAGAAAGGGCCAGAAAGAATACTTGAATAAACAAGGACTAAAAACTTCCCAGATGTGATAAAAGAAGTGGATCTACACATCCAAAAGTTCAATGAATTCTGAGAAGAACCAACAGAAAATGATTCACAATGAGACACATTTTAACTAGAAAGCCAAAAAAAGAGAGTCTCAAAAGTAGTAAAAAAAAAAAAAAACAAACAACAGCAACAACAACAAAAATCAGATTCGTAACATGCAGAGGTTCCTCAATAAGATAATAGTTCATTTCTCACCTGGAAAAGGTCAATTTTCATTCCAATTCCAAAGAAAGGCAATGCCAAAGAATGTTCAAACCACCATACAATTGCACTCATTTCATATGCTAGCAAGATTATGCTCAAAATCCTTCAAGATAGGCTTCAGCAGTGCATGAACCAAGAAATTCCAGATGTACAAACTGGATTGGAAAAGGCAGAGGAACCAGAGATCAAATTGCCAACAATCACTGGATCCAGAAAAAGCAAAATTCCAGGAAAAAACATCTACTTCTGCTTTTTTGATTATGCCAAAGCCTTTGAATGTATGGATCACAAGAAAGCTGTGGAAAATTCTAAAATGGATGAGAACACAAGACCACCATACCTGTCTCTTGAGAAACTTGTATGCAGGACAAGAAGCAACAGCTAGTACTGGGCATGAAACAATTAGTCATCTGTAATCTTATTAATGAAAAATTGTACTCTTCGACCAGTTCAGTTCAGTTGCTCAGTCATGTTCAACTCTTTGTACCTCCATGTACTGCAGCACACCAGGCTTTCCTGACCATCACCAACTCCCTGAGCTTGCTCAAACTTATGTCCATCAAGTTGGTGATGCCATCCAACCATCTCATCCTTTGTCATCCCCTTCTCCTCCTGCCTTCAATCTTTCCCAGCATAAGGGTCTTTTCCAAGGAGTCAGTTCTTCACATCAGGTGGCCAAAGTATTGGAGTTTCAGCTTCAGCATCAGTACTTCCAACGAATATTCAGGACTGATTTCCTTTCATATTGACTGGTTTGATCTCCTTGCAGTCCAAGGGACTCTCAAGAATCTTCTCCAACACCATAGTACAAAAGCATCAATTCTTCAGCACTCAGCTTACTTTATAGTCCAACTCTCACATCCATACATAACCACTGGAAAAACCACAGCTTTGACTAGATGGACCTTTGCTGGCAAAGAAATGTCTCTGCTTTTTAATATGCTGTCTAAGTTGGTCATAGCTTTTCTTCCAAGGAGCAAGTATATTTTAATTTTACGGCTGCAGTCACCATCTGCAGTGCTTTGGGAGCCCCCCAAAATAAAGTCTCTCACTGTTTCAAGCTCTATGTATCAGAATTCACAAAGATTGTTTCCCCACCCCACCCCCCCCCACACACACACACTGAGCTCTTTCAGTGTTTCCAAAGGAACTAAAAGAACAGATTTCCCCATCTATTTGCTATGAACTGATGGAAAAGGATGCCATGATCTTAATTTTCTGAATGTTGAGTTTTAAGCCAGCTTTTTCACTCTCCTCTTTCACTTTCATCAAGAAGCTTTTTAGTTATTATTCACTGTCTGCCATAATGGTGGTGTCATCTGCATATCTGAGGTTACTGATAGTTCTCCTGGCAATCTTGATTCCAGCTTGTGCTCCTCTGTCCATGGGATTTCCCAGGCAAGAATACTGGTGTGGGTTGCATTTTCTTACTCTAGGGGATCTTCCTGACCCAGGGCTTAAACCCACATTTCATGTGTCTCCTGCATTAGCAAGCAGATTCTTTTAACACTGTACCACCATTATGAATATTAACATTTTATTAGGTACACAGTTCATGGATATTTTTCCGATTCTATAGGTCAATATTACATTCTGTAAATATTTATTTTGCTGTGCAAAACTTTTTAGTCTGATTTTGTTATACTTATTTATTTTTTCTTTTGTTGTCTGTGCTTTTAGAGTCATACCAAAAAAAAAAAAAAAAAGAATTGCCAAGACCAATGTCAAGCAGCTTTCACTTTATATTTTCTCCTAGGAGTTTATGATTTCAGGTGTTATGTTTATCCATTTTTAGTTGGTTTTTGTGTGTGGTGTAAAATAAATGTTCTATTTCATTCCTCTATTATTCAGGTTTCACAGTACCATTTCCTGAAGAGACAATCCTTTTCTCATTGCTTATTCTAGGTGATTCTTGGTGTCTTTGTTGAAGATTAGTTTTTCTGTATATGCATGAGTGTTATTTCTAGGTTTCCTATTCTGTTTATTGGTCTATTAGTCTGTTTCTGTGCCAGTACAATACAGTTTTGATTATTACAACTTTGCAACATGTTTTGAAATCAGAAAGTATGGTGCCTTCAACTGTGCTATTGTTGCTCAGGATTGCTCTAGGCATTCACAATTTCTTGTTTTTCCATGCAAATTTTAAAGTTTATTTTTATTTTTGTAAAAAATGTCCTTGAAATTATGAGAGGGCTTTTTGGACATTTTAACAATTCTTCCATTTCAGGATCATGGAATACCTTAACATTTATTTGTCTTATTAAATTTCTTTCAGTAGTATTTTATAATTTTCAGTGTACAGATCTTACCTCTAATTGGTTAAAGTTATTCCTAAGTATTTTATGGTTTTTGATGGCATTGTAAATGGATAATTTTCTTGATTTCTTTCAGATATTTTGTTATTAGTATATAGAAATACAGCTGATTTTTATATGTTGATTTTGTATCTTGGAACTTTACTAAAACTGTATTGGTGGAAACAGTTTTTTTTGTGTATGTGAGAAATCAACTGATTTTTTAATGTTGTCTGCAAATAGAGATAATTTTCTTTTTCTTTAATTTGGACATCTTTATTCTTTTCTTTGCCATTTTGCTCTAGGTATGACATCCTGTATGATAGTAAATAAAATTGTTGAAAGTGTTTATCCTTGCTTTGTTCATGATATTAGAGAAAAAGCTTTCATTTTTTAACATCATAATATGAGCATGATGTTACCTGTGAACCTGTTATATATAGCCTTATTATATTGATGTACATTCCTTCTATACCTAATGTGTTGAAATTTTTTACCGTGAAGGGCATAAAGGACTGAATTTTATCAATAATTTTTCTTCATATATTGAGATGGTAATATACAGGCCATGGAATTCTCCAGGCCAGAATACTGGAGTGGGTAGCCTGTCCCTTCTCTAGAGGATCTTCCCAACCCAGGGATCAAACCTAGGCCTCCTGTATTGCAGGTGGATTCTTTACCAGCTGATCCACAAGAGAAGCCCAAGAATACTGGAGTGGATAGCCTATTCCTTCTCCAACAGATGTTCCTGCCCCAGGAATTGAACTGGGGTCTCCTGCATTGCAGGTGGATTCTTTACCAACTGAGCTATCAGGGAAGCCCTCATCTACTGAGATAATAATATAATTTTTCTCCTTCATTTGTAAGTGTGCTTTTTTATAGTTATTAATTTGTGTATGGTGGATGATCTTTGCATTCACAGGAAAAAAATCTACTTGGTCATGGTGTATGATTCTCTTAATGTGCCTCTTGAATTCAGTTTGCTACTATTTGTTGAGAAATTTTGCATTTATTTTCACCAAGAATTTATTGTCCTACAATTTTCTTTTCTTGCAATGTTCTTGTCTGGTTTTCACAGGAAGTCAGTACTGATCTAATAAAATGAGTTTGGCAGTATCTTGTCTTCAATTTTGTAAGAGTTTGAGAAGGACTTCCCTGGTGGCTCAGATGGTAAAGCATCTGCCTACAATGCAGGAGAGCTGGGTTTGATCCCTGGGTCAGGAAGATCCTCTGGAGAAGGAAATGGTGACCCGCTCCAGTACTCTTGCCTGGAAAATCCCATGGACAGAGGAGTATGGCAGGCTACTGTCCATGGGATCACAAAGAGTTGGATATGAGGATATGACTGAACAACTTCACTTGTCTTTTTTTTGAGAAGGGTCAGTATTAATTCTTTTAAATATTTGGTAAAATTGACCTATGAAATGGGCTTTTGTTGGTTGGATTTTTGACTGCTGACTTGATTATTGTTCTTCTCAGATTTTCTATTTTCATTATTACTTCTGAGTAGGTTGTGTATTTGCAGAATTTAGTGATTTCTTCTAGGCTATCTAATTTATTGGTGTATAATTTTCATAGATGTATCTTATAATTTGTTGTTGTTGTTGTTGTATCACTTAAAATCCATCTTATTTTACTTCTGAGTCATCTCTCTCTTTTCCTCAGTTTAGCTAAAGTTTTGTCAGTTTTATCTTTTGGAAAATGGGCTCATAGTTTTGTTGATCTTGCTTATTATTTTTCTAAATAACAAATGTTGGCAATAAAAAAAGCACTATACACTGTTTGTGGGAATGTAAATTGGTACAGTCACTATGAATACAGTATGGAGAGGCTTTCAAAAATTAAACATAAACTAGCAATTCCACTGCTGGATAATTTTCTGAAGAAAACAAAAACACTAATTGAAAAAGATATATGCAGCCCTATGTTCATTACAGCATTGTTTACAACAGCCAAGATACAGAAAAACCTGTGTTTGTGATGAATGGATAAAGAAGATGTAAAATACACACACATATATATACACACATAACAGAATATTGCTAAGCCATAAAAAGAATGAATTCTTGCCATTTATGACAACATGGATTGACCTAGAGGGTATTATGATAAGTGAAATGATTCACCTGCTCAGTTCAGTTGCTCTGTCATGTCTGACTCTTTGCGACCCCATGAATTGCAGCACGCCAGGCCTCCCTGTCTATCACCAACTACCAGAGTTTACCCAAACTCATGTCCATTGAGTCAGTGATGCCATCCAGCCACCTCATCCTCTGTCGTCCCTTTTCCTCCTGCCCCCAGTCCCTCCCAGCATCAGGGTCTTTTCCAATGAGTCAACTCTTCACATGAGGTGGCCAAAGTATTGGAGTTTCGGCTTCAGCATCAGTCCTTCCAATGAACACCCAGGACTGATGATTAGAGAAATCCAAATACTCTATGATATATCACATAGGTAGAATTTTTTAAAAAAATAGCAAAGCTAGAAACAGATTCATAGATGCAGAGAACAAAGAGGTGGCTGGCAGTGGGGGAGAGGGAGTTGGGGGAGGGATAGGGGAGATGAGTGAAACAGGTGAGGGAGATAAGAGGTACAAACTTCCAGTAATAAAACAGTCACCTGAATGTAATGCAGCACAGGGAATGTGTTGTTGTTGTTGTTGTGTTAGTCACTCAGTCGTGTCCGAATCTCTGTGACCCCATAGACTGTAGACCACCAGGTTCCTCTGTCTATGGAATTCTCCAGGAAAGAATAATACAGTGGGTTGCCATTCCCTTCTCCCGGGGATCTTCCCAACCCAGGGACTAAACCTGGATCTCCTGCATTACGGGCAGATTTGTTACTATCTGAGCCACAAGGGAATATAGTCAGTAATAACTTTATGTGGTGATAGATGGTACCTAGACTTACTGTGACCATTATTTTCTAATGTATAGAAATATCAAGTCACTATGCCATATACCTGAAACTACTATAATTCTATTATACTTCAATAAAATAAGTAAATGAAACAATTCTAAAATTCATACAGACCACAAAGAACTACAAACTGAGAAAGAAGAGCAAAGCTAGTGGCATCAAAATTCCTGATTTTGAGATATATTACAAAAGTTATAGTAATCAAAACAGCATGATACTGGCATAAAAACAGACACATAGGCCAATGGAAGAGAATGAAGAGTTCAGTTGTTCTTAAAGAAATATTTTAAACTGTATAAAGTCTCAGTATAATCTCTTTAGTAACCCTGAATAGCTTATGTTGGTGGATACTGGCTATGAGAATCAAGACTCTTGCTTTTTGTTTTTACTGAAGTATATTACATATAGTGAAATGCACAAATCCTAATGGAATAACTAGATTTCTTTTGCCACGTGCATACATCTATCTGGGGGCTTCCCCGGTGACTCAGTGGTAGAGAATCCCCTGCCAATTCAGTAGACACAGGTTTGATCCTTGTGTGGGGGCAATCCCTTGGAGGAAGAAATGGCAACCCATTCCATTAGGGGAAGCACACTGATTGAAACCGTCCACCCTGGCCAGGCACCAGAGTAACTATTTGCATGAGTTGTTTTATGACAGGAGATCCTGATAAGGAATACAGAACTAGTAAGCCACCACCAACCAGAAGAGTTCAGGAAAGGTCAAAAGGAGACACCGTGTGTCCATTTACTTCCCAGAATCCCTCTTGCTAGCATCCATCTTGGCTGAGCGATGTGTGCGCCACCAGGAAAGACTCTGAATTAGAATGATTAGCCAAAGACCACCAGCAACTAATCCTATCACCATAAAAGCCAAGACTGTGAGCCATGAGGCAGAGCTGTTCTCCTGGGTTCCCTTACCCTACTGCTCTCCACCTGGGTGCCCTTCCCAATAAAATCTCTTGCTTTATTAGCATGTGTCTCCTCGGACAATTCGTTTCCAAGTGTTAGACAAGAGCCAAGTTTCGGGCCCTGGAAGGAGTCCCCTTTCCTGCAATAATTCGTGTATTCTTATCTGTAAAATCCCATGGACAGAGGAGCTTGGTAGGCTACAATCCATGGGGTCACAAAGAGTGAGACATGGCTAAGTGATTGAGCATAGCACACATATCTATCTACCATTTAGATTTAAAAAAAAAAAAAAAGATAATTTTTCCATGACCTAGAAAGATGCCTCATGGTTTCTAGTCAGTAGACTTCTCATGAGAGGTAACCACTTTTTGGATCTGTATCTCCATAGAATAGTTTTGCCTGTTTTTGAACTTCATATGAATGGAATGAATCACTTACTACATTTACAGTCTTTTTTGACTGGCTATTTTTGCTTAAAGTATGTTTATGAAGCTGTTTAAGAAAGCATGCTATAATTTGAGCACTATATCAAATTTGTTGAAATTTTCTGAGGAATATATTAGCTGGTAAGGCTGGGGCAATGTTAAAGGAAATGTCTTCTAATCAATTGCTTTATCCCATAGGTATGGTTTCCCAGATCATGTTTATCTGATTGCCTTTTATATGGTACTCAGTGAATATCTGTGAAATGAATAAACTATTACCAGTTACAGGACAGCCAAGGATCCTCATGTCTTCTGTGCCTGAAGGTTGTATTTTTATTCCTGTGCTCCTCAGAATAGTGTGTGCTTGCAGCAAGCAGGCACTGAGAGGATATTTGTCAAATGACAGAATCATTGGCAAACTCGAAGATCATTTTATTACTCTTCTCTTTAGATTTCCATACCTTGAGGTTATCATGAAATCAGAGATTTGTTCTCATAAAATATATTTGGTTGACATGACATTAGTTCAATGTCCTTTGAAATAAAAACTGTGATCAACAAAATAAATCAGGTCAGATCATGGTGAGTAGTGCTCTCTCCATTTTTTTCATCCCCATCAATGTGAATGACCTTACTCCCTTCATGAACTTCATAGAGAGAATTGAAAAAGGAGCAACATTAATACCTGGAATTAGGTATCATGGAGAATTAAAGTCTAGCTTAATGGAAAAAAATCCCTGGAGCGTAAATTGGGCTGTGGGTCCTTGCTGAGATTGCATTGTAATCTGGCTCTCTGACTTTATTCAGCTCAATTGCCTTTAACCAGTTCTTAGCTGGTCTCCTGCAAAAGCCATAGCCTCATAGGCATGTGGTAAGGATCAACAGAAATTTTAAGTAGTACAGGAGAAATCAACCTTCAAACTTGAATTCAATTAACATTCTTAATGTTTTTCAATGTTTTTTCAATGTTATCTTGTAGCTTGGGTCATAGCTATGCTGTTTGCTACTGAAATTCCAGTTTAGAAATCTAAAGACTTTGAAAGTTTATAATGCTTTCATTTTGTTTTGTAAAAACCAGGACTATTTCAAAGAATTTGTGAATTATTCCTATTTCTTTATTCACTGCTCAGAATTTTAGCTTTTGGAAAATGTTCTTTAGCCATTTTCAATATGCTGCAACAGACTGGATATGTTTTAAACTCTGTAAAAACAGCATCCTCTGTATGATCCCCTCTGAGCATTCTCAGGTAGAGACCACTGTGCTGATTGTGCTCCTTAGAAACCTGGTTGGATTTAACAGACAAATGTGGATTCAGACATTACAACAGAAGGCAGAACCACATGCAGAGGGTGGCTGCAATGGGATTGACTTGCTATAATTTAATCACACAGAGAAGTGTGTACAAATGCCCATATTGTAACGAGGAAGGGTTAGTTTTCATTTTATACTGGATCTGCTTCTGTGACTTTAACCCTCATCTTGCTGCTTTTGTTATTGTAGGCATACATAATAGCCTGCCTCAGGGATATAACCTGAGCCTCCCACCTGTGAAGGACAGTAAGGAAGTGAAACTGACACATTTTGCTGCCTGAGGCTTGCCATTCTAGGGGACAATTACAAGGACTGAAGAGTCTTTTTCCTTCACTTCCTCACCTCCCTTCATCTTTGATCCATAAAAGAGTCTGACCTCTAGTCCACAACAAGATTGTTATGTTGAGGCACTAGCTTGCCATCTTCTTGGTCAGCCTGCTCCCTAATAAAGTTCCTTCTTCCTCCCAATACTTTCTCTTGGATTCATTACCCTATCTTGTGGTGAGCAGAGCAAGCCTGGACTCAGTAACGATATATAGCCTTTGACTTATTGATTAAAAATTTATTAACTGGCTTTGTCTTGACTCCTTTCCCATACTCACTGCTCCCTCCTCCTCAAATACACCTGAAGTCTTACAGCATGATTTGGCCCCAGAGTGTCTCTGGAAAAGGCCTTACATTTGCTGTAACACTTTTGGATTTATGGATGTGCAGAACAGAGAGCATGCTCTATTTTGTCAGAGTTGACTTCAGGGCTTACCCTGCAGAGCTGAGAATATTTCTTATTTTTCTCTCCTTCCAAAATATTATTCCTGTATTTCTAACTTTCAGCGAGTTTTTACTCCACTGAATCCAGATATGCTTCACATTTTGTCATGCTTTGGCAAAATGGGATAATTGACACACAAGTCAGGGAAATGTAGGAGGCTGTTTTTTTCTTTTTTAAATCCCAAGACTGTGCAGGGCTGACTGCTCTACCTAAGAGGAATCTCCTGATTGCCCAATGACAGGTGAGGTGCCAGGGTGAGAACAGCAGGGAATGCTTTTACAGACCTCAAGGAAAGATTTTCTTCTTGTTCATGCCATGCTTCCCACCATGCCCACTAGTAAGTACACATTACTTTCTTCTTCAGGAGAGTGTTAGGGTCATTTACAATGTGTTATACTTTTTTTCTTACATATAACTTTTCATAAGGGATTTGACTTAGGTCATATCTGAATGGTCTAGCGGTTTTCCCTACTTTCTTCAATTTCAGTCTGAATTTGGCAATAAGGAGTTCATGATCTGAGCCACAGTCAGCTCCTGGTCTTGTTTTGTTGACTATATAGAGCTTCTCCATCTTTGGCTGCAAAGAATATAACCAATCTGATTTCGGTGTTGACCATCTGGTGATGTCCATGTGTAGAGTCTTCTCTTGTGTTGTTGGAAGAGGGTGTTTGCTATGACCAGTGCATTTTCTTGGCAAAACTCTATTAGTCTTTGCCCTGCTTCATTCTGCATTCCAAGGCCAAATTTGCCTGTTACTCCAGGTGTTTCTTGACTTCCTACTTTTGCATTCCAGTCCCCTATAATGAAAAGGACATCTTTTTTGGGTGTTAGTTCTAAAAGGTCTTGTAGGTCTTCATAAAACTGTTCAACTTCAGTTTCTTCAGCATTACTGGTTGGGGCATAGACTTGGATAACTGTGATATTGAATGGTTTGCCTTGGAGACTAACAGAGATCATTCTGTCATTTTTGAGATTGCATCCAAGTACTGCATTTCAGACTCTTTTGTTGACCATGATGGCTACTCCATTTCTTCTGAGGGATTCCTGCCCGCAGTAGTAGATATAATAGTCATCTGAGTTAAATTCACCCCTTCCAGTCCATTTTAGTTCACTGTTTCCTAGAGTGTTGACGTTCACCCATGCCATCTCTTGTTTGACCACTTCCAATTTGCCTTGATTCATGGACCTGACATTCCAGGTTCCTATGCAATATTGCTCTTTACAGCATCGGATCTTGCTTCTATCACCAGTCACATCCACAACTGGGTATTGTTTTTGCTTTGGCTCCATCCCTTCATTCTCTCTGGAGTTATTTCTCCACTGATCTCCAGTAGCATATTGGGCACCTAATGACCTGGGGAGTTCCTCTTTTGGTATCCTATCATTTTGCCTTTTCATACTGTTCATGGGATTCTCAAGGCAAGAATACTGAAGTGGCTTTCCATTCCCTTCTCCAGTGGACCACATTCTGTCAGGCCTCTCCACCATGACCGTCTCATGCGAAGAGTTGACTCATTGGAAAGGACTCTGATGCTGGGAGAGATTTGGGGCAGGAGGAGAAGGGGACAACCCAGGATGGGATGGCTGGATGGCATCATGGATTCGATGGACATGAGTCTGAGTGAACTCCAGGAGATGGTGATGGACAGGGAGGTCTGGTGTGCTGCGATTTATGGGGTCGCAAAGAGTCGGACACGACTGAACTGATAACTTTTCATTACTTGAAATCACTAACAGATGATTAATTTCTTAACATTTTTTGTCATGTAGTTGAATTGAGTTCTCAAGCACATTGCTCTGAGAGCTAGTGTGAAAGTATTTGCAATCATGTAAGTATCTGTTTTAATTGAAGGTCACCCATATGACCTATCGTAAGGCCCATTTGAACAAAACTGAATTATAACTACCCTGCTGCTTTTCTTGAACCCGCAATATGATGGTAGATTGGACCCATAATATTGACATGTCATTGCATAATATTTCTCTGTTTAATTTTTAAGAATATGAGACACTTTTTATTTACTGGAATATAAAGGGTAAAGTCATGTTAGTTAGAAGATAAACTTTATATCAAATAGGCTCTAATTGCCATTAAGGTAGTTAACAATAGTTGGCTCTCTCTTTCAGTCACATGGTAATATAATACTTAACCACTCCCCTGACCTTAGCTATATCCATACAAATTTCTTTGGTCAATAAAATGCAAGTAGAAGTGATAGGTGTCACTCTTGAGCAGAAGTTTGAAGAGCTGAATGTACTTTGCCCCTTTTTCTTTTCATTGTGCATCAACAGACAATCTCCCAGGGAGTGTATGCTCTGTCCCTTGGGAACCTGAAAGGAGGGTCATGTAGCACAAAGCTCTCAGCAACCCTCAACCAACATGCAGCTTGGGTGGGAATTCAGCCTTTGTTAAGTTTCTGAGATTTAGTTTCCTTGTTTTCCTCACTTCTCTGCAATGAAGTGAAATTCAAAAGAATTTCTCAATTTACTTTCATATAAGGACTCTCACTTTCTCCATTAAATCTCCTGTCATTACTATCTGTTCATATTCTCTCCGAAATAATGCAAATCCACTTCCCAGTGCTTACCAGTGTCTGTTTCCCAGATGATGCTCAACTGAAGCATTTCTCAAATAAATCACTCATTTATATGAAACTACAAGAGGACACAGAACAGCAAACAACCTAATAAATATTCAGACACATCTTTAAGTAGAAGCAGTGTTTGTTTGTATTGTGAAAGCACCTTCCCTTTTCTATAGAGATTCCTATGTCTTCTGTGTACCCCACATGCTAGTACCTGCCTGGGAATCTCTATGTTGCATGTTGGTCTACTTTAACCCTTTTCAAGGTTGATGAAGCATGTAAATCCAGTCAATGATTTAATTCCTGACATCTGCCTGAGTTGATGAATGGGATAGGCATAATGATCATATTTAGGTAATCAATATAATAGTGTCAGGGTCATTACAGTAAGGAGCAAAGATCTGCCCACTGAGGAAGATTTGGCTAATGCTACACTCGATATGTTCAAAGAGAACAGCCATGGCTTGTCCCAGGACCAACTCCCAACAGATTTGGGGTGGATTGTTTGACAAAAGCCTGAAAATAATGAGATAGAGCCTTGGCTAGCTTCCTGCACACCTATTTTATTGTTACTAAATTATATTCTCATTGCTAATATCAGAAACTCCATTTACTTTGAAAAAGATGCTGATTTTTTTTGCTCTCAGCAACAGAGAATTAGCTGATTCACAGGTTCCTTAAACAGTAGTTCTAAAATAGAAATATACTGAATCCCTCTTAACAGAGCAGAGCCACAGAATAAAGTTTCCAGGAGTATTTGTTGGAAATTTTTGTGGTGAGAAAACTTCATGGCAATTAAGAACATAGGCTCCAGAGCCATCAAACCTAATTTCAACTCTTGCCTCTTATTAGCTTGATTACTTCAGATACATAATGAGCTTCAATGTCCTTAACTATAAAACAAGGATGTATAGTGCCTACTTTATAGGGCTATTTTGAATATTACATGATAGCATGCTTGTAAACTGCTTGAGTGCCTGGCACATATGAAGTATTCAACAAGGGTTCACCTTGCTTACGTTAATCCTGTTTTGTTTTCAATATTATTATGAATAAAAACCTGATACCAGAACTGCAACTTCAATAGCTAAACAAGGGAGGAGAACTCCGGCCCTTTTCTAAAAAGTCGAGGACTAGGGCAGAATCATGCAAATAGTGGGTCTCTCATCTCAAATATCATACAAAACAAATAATCATCTGAGGAAACTGTCACATGATACATAGGAATAAAAAGTCCAAGAATGATTATTGTGAGATGAATTTTGGTGTGTGAGGATGGAGGGAGCATTTGGGGATGGCAGTTTCTAAAGCTAAGAAGATGTTATCAACTTAAAATTACTAGAGGGTACCGGGTCACATCTGTATGCCTTATGAATACTGCAGAGTGCAAAGCACAGAGCTTTATGAGTCTGTGTGTGTTTATGACAAGGAGTTGATGTGTAAATTTATGTTAAGTAGCTAAGACGATTGACTACAGAAAGCTAAAATATTTAGTTATGAAGAGCACATGAACAATTATATCCCTTGCTTATGTGATGTACACTGAGTAGGATAATTTCATGAATATTCTGTGGTTCTGAATTCTTATCTTGCTGCATATGCTTGTCTCATTTAAACCATGATAAATATTCTATTTCATATTGCACTGCAGCTAGAATACCAAAAGTGGTATTTGTTGGTACAGATGAAAGCAAAAATAATATGGCTACAGGGATTATATGAAACAAACCATCAGAAAACAAATGACAACTAGAGCAATGCTATAGAGTAGCAGCACAGACATTCTTTCATGTACAGGCCACTTTTATACTTGCAACTTCCTTCCAGATGGTAAAAGAGGCTTATAATTGTTATCATGCTTGGCTCATTTTTGTGAGTGAAAGTCAACAGAGACATATTGTTTAAAACATACATAATAAGGCTTGGCTATTGTGTTTCCATAAATGGCTGCACCAATAGCATCCAATCCACATGAACTTATTCATGTGAAATTTCTACTCCACATGAAGAAGGAAGTCTCTTTCTCTTCCCCTTGAATCTGGGTCAGTTCTATGACTTTTTTTTTTTTTTTCCCAACAAACAGAATGCAACGAGAGTGAGTGTTAACTTTTGGGCTGGGCCTTCAGAGAACAATAGATTCTGCCTTTGAATCTTTGAACCTTCCTTCTTGAATCTCAGCCAATTTGGCCCACATGCAGAAGCAGCAAAGTTCCTGGCTGATACCTTAGATGAACTCCTTGCTGGTAGCCAGTATTATTTTCCAGGTATAGAATTAGAGCCATTTTGGATGTTGTATTCATAGCTCATCTGACTCACGAGAGCTCCCAGCTGACACTATGTGGGGCAGAACTCTTCAACAAAGCATAGGCTGAATTCCTAACTCTCAGAGTCAAGACCATATGAAATGCTTATTATTTAAGTCCCTAATTTGTTAGTTTAAAATGTTCTTATTGTTGTTTTAAATTTATGTGTCCGAACCAGTGGCATTCATTCCATTCACAATCTTGTGCATTCATAACCAGAATCAATTTCAAAATCTTTTTCATCATCTCAAACAAAAACTCTGAACCTCTTAGCACTTTCCTCCATTTCACCTTCTTCCTAGACCCTGGTAACTGCTAACTTACTCTCTGTCTCTGTGAATTTACATGCTCTAGGTATTTCCAATAAGAATCATACAATATTTGTCCTTTTGTATCTGGTTTATGTACCTTAATATTTTCAAGGTTCATCTATGTTATAGCATCTATCAGAGCTTGACTCTTTTTATGGCGGAATAATAATTCCATAACATAGACACACCACCTTGTGTTTATCCATTCATCTGTAGATGAACACTTTGGCTATTGGAACTAGTGTCGCAATTACTAGTGTTATACTCTCTGGCACATGAGTACCTATCTGTTTTAGTTTCTGTTTTCAATTTTTTTTTAGTATGGGCCTAGAAGTGGAATCACTAAGTTATTTAGTCATTCTATATTTAACTTCTCGAAGAACTACCACACTATTTTCCACACAAACTGCAACACTCCCACTAAGCCATTAATCTGAAGAGTACTCTGCCTCATTTCAATAAATGATCAAACAAACACTATATTTATCAACACTTCTACTACTTTAGAAGCTCCCAAGGAAGCAAAGCATAAAAAATCCTAGAGTTAGAGAAAGGAAAATAGATGGAACAGTTTCCTAACTAGATGAAAGGTTTCTGTATGAAAATTCTCCAACTATCTGAAAGTTCTATCCAGTAAGAAACTCTGCAGTTTTAACAAATACCCTGAGGAATGTGATACAATTTATTCATGCATAATATCTGCTGTCAATGGTCTAATCAGTCTAAGCACCACACATTGGACATATTAAAATATCATCTGGCACTAAATTTGCCCTGGTGGTATTTGATACCCTGTGTAAATCTTCCACCTTTTTAAAAAATATACTTCTACATCCAGTACTCTATTATCCTCATAGCCCCTTAATATAAGAATTTCTATTTTTTTTATTTTTTAAATTTCCTGTCTTCAAGAAGCAGCAAGAGATGGAAAAAGAGCAGAAAGAAAATAAAAATAATCAATATTAAAAATTATTTCCCTCAATATTAAAAAGGTCAACATAAGTTTGTGAATGTTGAATAACATAATACCCTTGAAGAGTCACAATATATATCAGCACATAAGTGCTCAAATAGTTCTATAGAGGAAAACATGCTTAACTTTATTTTTACCTAATAATTGTCAAAAATTTTATGACCATGCATTCTATTTTCCTAGATATTTGTTAATGTGCTGGAAAATATGGTTTACTTTTTAGGATATGCTAATAATAGAAATTTCCATTCTTTTTGGAATTTTCTTCCTCAAATGTTGCTCAAAAATACTCAAATTACTGTATTACATAGTCATAATCTAGACCTCTCAGATGTTAATAACTTTGTCCTTATATAGTAGGCATGTTGTCCCTAGCAGTATTGAGTTAAAAAATCTCCAGACAAGTTCATGAATTAATACTTTCTAGGTATTACATACTTGGAGAAGGAAATGGCAACCGTCTATGGGGTTGCACAGAGTCAGACACGACTGAAGCGACTTAGCAGCAGCAGCAGCAGGTATTACATACCGGCCTTGCAGTACATACATCTCTCAGCTGTTCATGACTAAGGCAAGGGGAGGAGAAGAATGTACAGATGGGGATGATGAGGAGGGAGAAGGTGGGTTGAAGTCGGAAGTAAAGTTAGAACAGCAGAGTTACAGTAAAACAGTGGTTTTAAACTTTTGCTGCACAGAATTACTGGGGAAGCTTTTCCAAATCTCAGTGCTCAAACTGCATCCCAAACCAATTAAATCAGAAGCTCTGGCCCAGGTAAGTATACACTTTAAGCTCCCTAGATGAACAGTAATGTGCAGCCAAGACTCAGAACTACTTTTCTAAAGTGATTAGGATAATAGAAGGAATATATGGAAATTCATATGCAAACATTCTGTCTTTAGGAGATAATATCAGATCCCTGTGTGAGACACCAAGGATATTTTAGAAAGTATTCCTTGGTGTCTGAATAATTTGTGTCAATTTCCCATAAATAGTGGCTTCTGTGTAATTACTCTTCCCCAGTAGTCTTTGGTAAACTTATTTATTTTAAAGCCTTAGAGGCAAAAGTGTCAATGCAGAGGTTCTCCAACTTCCATGCAAGCAGGTTTCATTTGAAAAGTTGTTTTCCTTGCTTGCTACAATGGGGAGAATTCTAATTTTCACACTTCTTGATATTTTGAATACTTTGAAAACAAGCCAGATGGCAGAAATTTCAGGATAAACAAAAGTCCTCAGAACAGTCAAAGAATGCTCCTACTATCATTTTCTTCTTTAGTCCAAATAATGTTACTCTTATTCTATCCTATGGAATTTTCCTGTGTTCTCCCAAGGTGCAGTGAGCTTGGTTTTCAAAAGGGGCATTACAGTCAATGAACAGATAAGCGACCAGTGATGATACTACTAGTGTTGTAATATATTATGTATGCATGTGCAGGGATATTTATTCTATGTGTGTATATGTATATATGTGTGTGTATATATGTATATAAATATAATGTGTATGTGTATATATATATATGTGTGTATATATATATATATATATTACCACACTGGTTTCAGTTCTTTGTGGGATTTGATTTTTTTGTATAAGGATTTATATTTATATTTATATATATATATATATGAAATGGTATATATAATGGCAACTATCTATATCTATCTATCTATCTCTCTCTCTCTCTCTCTATATATATATATATATATATAATGACAACTATATATATATAGTTGCCATTTAGTCACTAAGTTATGTCTGCCTCTTTTGCAACCCCATGGACTCTAGCTCATCGGGCTTCTCTGTCCATGGGATTTTCCAGGCAAGAATACTAGAGTGGTTGTCATTTTCTTTTCCAGATTTCTTTGATTTTGAAAGTATGAGAAGACTACACCAGCCCAAACTCATATTTTGAAGAGGTAAATCAGACAGTGTGGTCATCAATTGGGTGTTGTATTTCTTAGGGAAAAAAAGTATTATGATCTCATTAGAAGTTTTGGAAGGAATAATAAGATTCATTCAAGAGTCTATTCTGGGAATTCCCTAGCTGTCTACTGGTCACAAGTTGGTGCACTCACTATTAGGGACCTGGGTTCGATCCCTGGTTTGGGAATATCCCCTGGAGAAGGGAAAGGTACCCACTCCAGTATTCTGGTCTGGAGAATTCCATAAACTGTATAGTCCATGGGGTAGCAAAGAGTCCTACATGACTGAGTGGCTTTCACTTTCTTTTAGGAAGATAAGATCCCACAAACCATGAGATGTAGTCAAAAAAAGAGTCTATTCCTATAAAAAGCTGAGAAGAACATAATATTAATGTCCTCTTAAAGCAGTATATTAGGTTCAAGTAGCACATGTTAAATGCTAAAACATTGTAAGATTAATGAAAATAATAAAAAAATATTAATTGAACATTAAACAACACATGAATACTTACAGAAAAGTCAAAGTCATCAACTAAAATTTGTCAGTGTCAATAACAGAAAAATTAGACACTGAGCAGGAAATAGCAGTTAAAAAAGGGAACTCTGGAGTCCACCTGCACGGATTTACTTCCTGAGTTTCCAGGTACTGGCTCTGTAACAGTGGCAAGATATTCAACTTCTTATAGCTTCTCTTTCCTCACCTATTAAATAGAAGTATTAACAGGATCTATCTCATGGTATCATTGTAAGAATGAAAAAAGTTATTATGTCTGTGTGTGCATATGTGTATGTGTATCACTTCATTGAATATAAAATATTTGTTGAATATTAAGAACTCAGCAAATGATAGTTAGCATTATTGTGTTTTCCCAGGTGGCACAGTGGTGAAGAATCTATCTGCCAATGCAGGAGACACTGGAGACGTGGGTTCTATCCCTGCATTGTATGGATTCCCCTGGAGAAGAAAATGGCAACCCACTCTAGTAGTCTTGCCTGGAAAATCCCATGGACAGAGTTGCCTGGCAGGCTATAATCCGTGGGGTTGCAAAGAGACATAACTGAGCAACTGAGAATACACATCAGTATCACTCCTGGATACTTGCATGTTCGTTAGCTGTAATAATTCATTTTAGAAACCAAGTTTGCCTTCCCTTTACAAAAATGCACCATGACATTCACAGAGTAGAAGTTATCACAGAAGACTCGAGGCCATCACTGCTTCCTACCGCATGACCCATGTACTCAAAGCTCCACCGGCAGTAGAATGGGACCACTGGTGACTCCCAGGTGCAGATGAGGTATAATCTGAGGTCAAGAAGAGTCACTCTCTATGGAATGGTCTGTTCATGTGTGTTGATGTGTCTAGAAAATAGAACAGTTATGGGTATAGAATGGTGAGTTCGTATGAAGTGGTCAGTCCTTGTACCTGACTGTGTCCCTGGAGTGCCAAGTTCATGGCTGTGTATAAGATGGTCAGTATGTCCTGAATGTTGAAGCTTTCTGAGATTTCTTGGATGTGTGTGGTTATTAAGTCCTGACCTCTCAGCTCCAAAGTCAGGCTGGGATTGGTCTGTGTGACTCACTTGATTTCTCTGCTTCTGAGCTGATCATTGTAGCCAAGGTCATGCACTGCAGGAAGAGGCCAGTCTGTTGGGGTCTTGCACACACCTTTCTATTTCCTCAGCAGCACTCTGTGGGGTTAAGAATGCCTACTGGTCTAGGGGTGACCATAGGGAGAAGGATGAAAGTGGGGCTTTGCTGGGACGAAGCTTCTCATACTCTAACCATCACTTTCAGCCTAGCTGATTGCCTAAGGAAACCACTTTTACTTCACTCCAGCCTCAGCTTCATCCCCACTACTCCCAGAGGGAGAAGACAGGAAGTAACTAGTTAGGGACACCTTCCTGAGACTGGCAGGAGTTTGTCTCACATAGTCTGGGGAATCGAGATTTTGCTAATGCCCCTAGAACCTAAAGAGAGAGAGAAAGGAAAACAAACTAAATCAACTCAAGTTATGCAATATCAGGTCTACTACAAAGAAGATAAAAATAGTGCTCCCCTTGCTACATATGAAAACACATCTGTGGCTCTTCCTCAGATGACCAACAGATCCTCACCAATGGGGCAAAATGACTATCAACTCTTCCATTAAAGAGTGCAGCTGAAATGGCTCTGATTTGCTTGTTCTGTTCGTTTTCCTAATTCTGATGTCTATTGTTTAAAGGAACAGTTCTTCTAGCAAAGTGTAGTGTTGTGCTATCTTCTTCTTATACAAGTTACGGAGGAGGCCTCGGGGTCACAGAAAGCCCTAGGTCATCCAGAGGCAAAGGGGAGGATGAGAAACAGAAAATAATTCATTGTCCGCAAGGATGAAAACCAAATAATTCAGGTCATGCCTAGAAATAAGGTGTTTGCAGAAAGCTTTCACCGCAGATAAAATTAAGGGGCAGAGAGGAAACCTGTGGAAAGATAAACTCCCTAGATAACTGGACAGATTTAATCACTGAGAACTCTTTCCTCACCTTATCTCAAAGTTGCTTTGAGTTAGTATTTTATCACCCATTTAAAAATAGCCACTATTCACCAGAATTACAATTTCTGTTTCCTTCTCTATGTGCCTATACAACTTTGATCTCTATCAGAAATGACCACAATTTAGAGTATAGTTATCTGTTTAATATCTATTCCCCTCTTCTTCCTTTTGCTGCAGTATACACATAGATGATATTCACACACATACTCACGGGTACATATATGCAGAGCAGTGTGAAGTCAGAAACTATGAAGAGTCTGAGATTTACCCTGTTTGGGAGCTAACAGGCACACTTTCATATCTATGTTTTCACATAAGTCCCCTAGGTCAGAGAAACAGATCATTTATTATGCACAGCAAAACCCACCATTGATGCAATGAAGTCTAAATAGTTGCCCACATATGCAGTGGCATGGGCTTCCCTGGTGGCTCAGCAGTAAAGAATCTGCCTTCAGTGCAGGAGATGTGGGATCCCTGGGTTAGGAAGAGTCCCTGGAGAATGAAACGGCAACCCACTCCATTATTCTTGAAATCCTATGGACAGAGGAGTCTTGCGGGCTACAGTCCCTGGAGTTGCAAAAGAGCTGGACACAACTAAGCAACTAAACAACAATAGCAGTAACATGTGCCACACAAGAGTACCCCGGATTTAGGAAATGTAAAGGAAACTTCGGGAGGCTACTGGCATATGTGTTTGTATATCCATCCCGAAGGAGAGATCACTCATTATTCTGGGCAGCCTCCTCTAGGAGCAAAGGAAAGTCTCAAAGTTTGCTGCCTGAAATGTAAGCAAAGGCAGAGACATTACTTTGCCAACAAAAGTCCGTCTATTCAAATCTGGTTTTTCCAGTAGTCATGTATGGATGTGAGAGTCGAACCATAAAGAAAGCTGCCATAAAGGCAAGGTTGAGATGATTTGAGAGAATAGCATTGAAACGTGTATATTATCATATGTGAAACAGATCGCCAGTCCTGGTTCGATGCATGAGACAGGGTGCTCAGGGCTGGTGCACTGGGATGACCCAGACCAATGGGATGGGGAGGGAGCTGGAAGGCTGGCTCAGGATGGGGAACACATGTATACCCATGGCTGATTCATATCAATGTATGGCAAAACCACCATAATATTGTAAACTAATTAGTCTCCAATTAGAATAAATAATTTTTTTTTAAATTTTAAAATCTTTAATTCTTACATGCATCCCCAAACATGAACCCCCCTCCCACCTCCCTCCCCATAACATCTCTCTGGGTCAAAAGAAGAAGATCCATAAAGAAAGTTGAGCACCGAAGAATTGATGCTTTTGTTTTTTTGTTTTTGTTTTTTTAGAATTGATGCTTTTGAACTGTGGTGCTGGAGAAGACTCTTGAGAGTCCCTTGGACTGCAAGGAGATCCAACCAGTCCCTCTTAAAGGAAATCAGTCCTGAATATTCACTGGAAGGACTGATGCTGAAGCTGAAGCTCCAATACTTTGGCCACCTGATGTGAAGGGCTGACTCATTGGAAAAGACCCTGATGCTGGGAAAGATTGAAGGCAGGAGAAAAAGGGTATGATAGAGGACAAGATGGTTGGATGCCATCACCAACACAATGGACATGAGTGAGCGAGCTCTGGGAGTTGGTGAAGGATGAGATCCCTGGTATGCTGCAGTCCATGGAGCTGCAGAGAGGCGGACATGACTGAACAGCTGAACAACAACCTCCATGGATGGGAAGGAACAAGAAAGTTTTATCTTTTCTTTCTTGGAATTTCCTCAGGAAGAAGATGGTTCTATATCTCTCCAGTAGTGTACACCATTTTTAGATTTCAAAACTGTCTGCTATTCAAATATGTCCTTGACTCAGAAGGTTTACATCATATAGGAACACAAGGAATCTATGGAGAATTTTCTCCCAGCAACCAGAATTCATGAGATATTTGACATACAAGTGAAGTTAATCAGTTCAGTATCTGGCCTCAAGGAATTGATATTTCCTTAGGATTTGGAAAACAAATGTGAGCAGAAATCATACAATTATTCCACTCAAATATATGTAAAACACTATAATGATATTGATGAAGAAGTAATTAAATCTTCTGGGGATAGTCCAAATACAAATAGTGTTAGAGAAAGGTCCACTTAGAATGTCCCTTGAAAAGTGATAAGATATTCAAGCAGAAATGTGAAAACAGATGCAGAGGATGAAGATTCAGGGGACAGAGAGCATAATTAACAGAGCAAGGTTTCTCAGAAACTGTATCTTAATACGTATCACAAAGCATTGACACACATCATTATTATGTCTAGCCTATAAGCCAAGGTGTATTATTTTTATTATACATCACCATCTCTCTTATCTCCTGAATGTAATAAAACTCAGGGTTGGGATCTTATGAGTCTTTCAGTTAATTCATCTAGTGATGCTAGAGTCACCTTAATGACAGCTTTAATATTTGTTGCTCATCCTAGGATTCACTATCTCAAGGAATTGGCAATTCATAACAACATGAAGCAACACATTCCATCTTTGAGTAGCAAGGACCACTAGAACATGTATACTTAGCCTAGACAGAATTCTTCCCTTATCTTTGGTTCCATCCTGAAGTCATCCAAAGTTGGTGTAGGCTAAACAGTACATTCTAAATGACTTTAAAAGTATCTATTCTCCTCTCCATTTTGCCTTCTCTTTTAAAAACTAAACTTCCCCTAGACTCTGTGCTTGCAAATTCTTCAGATAATTTAATTTTTAATCTTCTATATCCCAGGTAATTCTCCTCTAAACACATTTGTTTAAAAAGGCAGGTCCACTGTGGCTATCATTCAGTCTGGGCAGAACAAGTGCTCTGACATTTATTACTTTACCAAATCAGCATATGGAAATTGATTGGACTTGGAATCAAATCATATTGATAAAACAAAATGTTAGCAGATAGCTCAAGATTATTGCTGCACATCAATCTATATTCTCAGAAGTATGATAACCAATAAAGTTCAAAGGAAAACAAAGAATCATATACATGTTTCTGCACTTAATGAAGAAACAATTGTTATTTATCTGATGAAATAAGTGAGCCATTCCCCCACAAAGAAAAATACAATCAAGTAGGCCCTTCATATGCATATTTGAATCAAGCAAAATTTTGTTATGATGAGCCCAAAGTAGGCTCCTATTAATTTCCCTTTTTAAATTAGTCTAGCTTTTTAGCCAAGCACACAGAGGCATCTGTTTCATCACATGCCCTCTGCTCATTGCAGAAACTCACTCGGCCATCAAAATAATTTCTTGGTATTCAAACCTTTCCTTTCTTCCTCCCAAACTTGTAGTATTTATGAAAACAAATACCAAGGATATTGCTTATGTAAAATGCAGAATTGAATAATATATCCAGAGAATTCAAATTTTTTTCTAGTTAATACATGAGTTGTTGAATAACTACTTATACCAATAAATGGGTATGAGACAATGCTTATTTCTGCTGTGAAATTGAGACTCCTTCATTCAAAAGCTGTTTATTCAGCACATGCTCTATGCCATTTAGTGTTCTTCTGGGTAGGCTCTGGCTGTGGTGGCTATGTTACATTTCTTCTAGCCTCATAGACAGATGGGCATGCCCATAGACTCTTCATCTTTGCAAAATTTTTATGTGACTGCTCTTGTGTTATGCTCAATCACTATGCTCAGTCACTATTACATGATGTATTCCATCAATTCCAAGATACACATTTTACTCCACATTTTAGTATCTCTGAAGTTGGGATATATCTTAAAATTGGTGTATTTTTAATAGCCAGGCAACAATTAAGTGGGATACTTTTAAAAATTGCTAATCCCCCAGTGTTCTTGGTGGCACAGAGGATAATCCTGTAAGCAAAATTATGGCATCATTGACTTTGAACTGAAAAATGACTCAGAGGATTAAAATTCAAAATGTAGAAAACTTTTTAGGAATAACTTAATCAGTTCAATTCACTTCAGTCTCTCAGTCATGTCCGACTCTTTGTGACCCCATGAATCACAGCACGCCAGGCCTCCCTGTCCATCACCAACTCCCGGAGTTCACTCAGACTCACGTCCATCGAGTCAGTGATGCCATCCAGCCATCTCATCCTCTGTTGTCCCCTTCCTGCCCCCAACCCCTCCCAGCATCAGAGTCTTTTCCAATGAGTTAACACTTCACATGAGGTGGCCAAAGTACTGGAGTTTCAGTTTTAGCATTAGTCCTTCCAAAGAACAAACAGGGCTGATCTCCTTCAGAATGGACTGGTTGGATCTCCTTGCAGTCTAAGGGACTCTCAAGAGTCTTCTCCAACAGCACAGTTCAAAAGCATCGATTCTTCGGCACTCAGCTTTCTTCACAGTCCAACTCTCACATCCATACGTGACCACTAGAAAAACCATAGCCTTGACTAGATGGACCTTTGTTGGCAAAGTAATGTCTCTGCTTTTGAATTATGCTATCTAGGTTGGTCATAGCTTTCCTTCAAAGGAGCAAGCGTCTTTTAATTTCATGGCTGCAGTCACCATCTGCAGTGATTTTGGAGCCCCCAAAAATAAAGTCTGATACTGTTTCCACTGTTTCCCCATCTATTTGCCATGAAGTCATGGGACCAGATGCCATGATCTTCATTTTCTGAATGTTGAGCTTTAAGTCAACTTTTTCACTCTCCACTTTTGCTTTCATCAAGAGGCTTTTAGTTCCTCTTCACTTTCTGCCATAAGGGTGGTGTCATCTGCATATCTGAGGTTATTGATATTTCTTCTGGCAATCTTGATTCCAGCTTGTGCTTCTTCCAGCCCAACATTTCTCATGATGTACTCTGCACAGAAGTTAAATAAGCAGGGTGACAACATACAGCCTTGACGTACTCCTTTTCCTATTTGGAACCAGTCTGTTGTTCCATGTCCAGTTCTAACTGTTGCTTCCTGACCTGCATACAAATTTCTCAAGAGTATTTTCTATATGGAATATCATTAAACTCTCTTTTAAAATATTTTTTCCATAAGTACAATGCAAAAATTCTAAATTAGACAGCAATGTATCATGATTTAACTGGCATTTCTTCCATATTGTTTTTAAAATACGGAAACATTTATTTGTTTTTGCTTATATTTTCATTACCATAGGAGGTGGATCCAAAAAGATATTGCTGTGATTTATGTCAGAGTGTTCTGCCTATGTTTTCTCTGGGAGTTTTATGATTTCTGGTCTTACATTAATCCCTTTAATCCCTTTTAGCTTATTTTTTTAATATGGTGTTAGACAAAACTCCAGTTTCATTCTTTTACATGTCTAGTTTTCCCAGCACCACTTACTGAAGAGTCTGTCTTTTCTCTGTTGTATATTCTGGCTTCCTTTGTCGTAGGTTAATTGATCACAAGTATGTGGGTTTATTTCTGAGCTTCCTATCCTGTTCCATTGATCAATATTTCCAGTTTGTGTCAGTGTCACGGTGTTTTGATTACTGTAGCTTTGTAGTATAGTTTGAAATCTGGGAATGTGATACTCCATTTTTCTTTCTTAGGATTACTTTGGATATTCAGGCTCTTTGGTGTTTCCGTACAAGGTTTAAAATTTTAGTAATGAAAATTTTAAGAAAAGAAACAAATGAAACTTACTTAAACTTAAAAGCTTTTGCACAGCTAAGGTAAATAGAAATAAAATGAGAAGACAACCCTCAGAATGGGAAAAAATATTTGCAAATGAAGCGACTGACAAGGGATTAATCTCCAAAATACACAAACAGCTTGTATAGGTCAAGATAAAAAAAAAAAAAACAAAACCAATAAGAAAATGAGTGGAAGAATTAAATGTACATTTCACTTAATAAGACATATTGATAGCCAACAAACACATGATAAGATGTTTAGCATCACTATTGTGAGTGTGTGTGTGTGTGTGCACGCTCACTCAGTTGTGTCTGACTCTTTGCAATCCCATGGACTGTAGCCTGCTAGGTTCCTCTGTCCCTGGAATTTTCCAGGCAAGAATACTGGAATGAGTTGATATTTCCTACTCCAGGGGATCTTCCTGACCCAGGGATCAAACTTGCATCTTCTGCACTGGCAGGAGGATTCTTTACCACTGCACCACCTGGGAAGCCTATTAGAGAAATGCAAATCAAAACTACAATGAGTTATCACCTCACATCCATCAGAATGGCCATCATCAAAAAGCTACAGACAATAAATGCTGGAGAGTGTGTGGAGAAAAAAGAACCCTCCTATTGTTATGGACATTGGTACAACTGTTATGCAGAACAGTACGGAGGTCCCTTAAAAACTAAAACTACCATTTGATCAAGCAGTCCTATTCCTGGGTGGGTGTGGGTGTGTTTGTGTAGATAAATACACTCCAATGTTCAATGTAGCAGCACTTACCGCAGCCAAGATTTGGAAACAACCTAAATATCCATCGACAGAGGAATGGATAAAGAAGATGTGGTGCATGTATACAATAGAATATTACTCACTTAAAAGAATGAGATAATGCCTCTTGCAGCAATACGGATGGGCCTAGATGTCATACTAAGTGGAGTCAGACAGAGAAATAGCATATGATATCACTTATATATGGAATCTATAAAGATGATAAAAATAAACTTATTTATAGAACAGAAACAGACTTCCAGAATTTGAAAACAAACTTATGATTACCAAACAGGAAAGGTGGTGGGGGGAGGGATAAGTACAGATACACACTGCTGCTGCTGCTGCTAAGTCACTTCAGTCGTGTCTGACTCTCACACTACTATACATAAAATGGATAATCAACAAGGACCTATTGTGTGACACTGGGAACTCTACTCAATATTCTATAATAACCTAAATGGGAAAAGAACCTGAAAAAATGTGTATATATACACAAATATTTATATATATATATATATACACACACGTTTATACATATACACCTGAAACTAACACAAGACTATAAATCAACTATATCCCAACATAAAATAAAAATTAAATTAAAAAATAAAATATGTAACAACAAATATAATTTTAGAGTCCATGGGAAAAGTGTATAATGCAAAATGGCACTGGGACTATAAAATAAAATTGTATGTGAAGTGCAAGTATTAAAGCCAGGATTCAAGTTTTCAAATGGCAAGTATAGCAATCATATGAAGAGATTTTAGGTGAAGTTTTTTGAGGTTAATCATTTGGTAAACCCTTGGAGAAGGAAATGGCAACCCACTCCAGTGTTCTTGCCTGGAGAATCCTAGGGATGGGGGAGCCTGGTGGGCTGCTGTCTCTGGGGTTGCACAGAGTTGGACATGACTGAAGCTACTTAGCAGCTTAGCAGCAAACCCTCAACTATAGCTTTGCCAACCTGGGAGAGCCTCACACTGTTCAGATTACCATCGATGTCTACAAATGTCTCCTTAGAGAAAACCTGGGGAACTCAAGAAACTGTCCTTCTGGTATATTTTCCTGAAAATGTATTTTGGAGTTTATATAGCATAAAATCTATCCCTTTTATTGCATAATATGTTCCAGAGTAGTAAGATCAGATTCAAGCCTGGCTGGCTGGGTTTGTTTCTTAGCCTCACCATTCTCTAGCCAACTCTATATCCTCTGGCAAGTTATTCAAACTATATGGCTCTCACTTGATTCATTTGCAAAACAGGTATACTAGTGGGATCTATGGGCTTCCCTGATGTCTCAGATAGTAAAGAATCTGCCTGCAATGCTGGAGACCCAGGTTCCAAACCCTGGGTCAGGAAGATACCCTGGAGAAGAGACTGGCTACTCACTGCAGTATTCTTGCCTGGAGAATTCCACAGGCAGAAAGCAGTCCATGCGGTAAACAGTCAAACACAACTAGCACTTTCACTTTTCACTTTCAATGGGACCGATCTCCTTGTCATTATGTACACTGAATGTGCTAATATTTGTAATATTTATCTGGCATATTGTAAGTACTACATAAATAGGTGAAGACTCATAAGAGAGTCCTTTGGACAACAAGGAGATCAAACCAAGTAATCCAAAGGAAATCAATCCTGAATATTTAGTGGAAAGACTGATGCTGAAGCTCCAATTCTTTGGCCACCTGATGGGAAGAGCTGACTCATTGGGAAAGACCCTGGTCCTGGGAAGGATTGAGGGCGTGAGGAGAAGGGATTGACAGAGGATGAAATGGTTGGATGGCATCACCAACTCAATGGACATGAATTTGATCAAACTCTGGGAGATAGCGAAGGATGGGGAAGGCTGGTGTGCTGCCATCCATGGGATCTCAGTCAGACATGACTTAGTGACTGAACAATAGCAACATAAGCAGAAAAATAATGATGCAATAGTAACTTTAATGAAAGAGTTACTCTTGACTGGGTAACCTCAAGAACAAGGATGCACCCACAAGTCTAGTTTTCTACAGCATCCTTCCTTATTTCCCCAACATAAAAATATAGCACACTAAATAAAATATAACCTTTCACTACTAAAATTTCACAATAGTTCAAAGCCATCATTAGCAACAATAATTAATTTCCCTCTGTAAATATACATATACGCAGTCTTAGGGATTAGGCAATACAACTGACTACACAAACACTCTAATCTTTGCAATAATTCTGATAGGAGCTTGTTTTACTTTTTTCACCTCTTGTTTATGAAAGAATGCAGAACTGACAGTTTATCAAGGATTCAAGTTGACTGGTTGTCAGGTTAGTAACATTTATCAATTTTGAGCTTTGGTTATAGCAATAACATAAAATTTAAATTAACTAGAAATTAGTTACAATAACAGTTATCAGTAAAAATTGTTGCATATAGTTTTTCCGTAAGTATTCCCATATACCTATGTTCACCTACTAACCACTCCAGTATTCTTGCCTGGAGAATTCCATGGACTGTATAGTCCATGGGGTCGCAAAGAGTCAGACATGACTGAGTGACTTTCGTTTCACTTCACTTCATGTTCACCTAAGTCTAATCATAGTCCATCTAATGTAATTTTCTAGTAGCTGCATCTAGTAGCTGTTCACCTAAGTCTAATCAAAGTCCATCTAATGTAATTTTCTAGTAGCTGCATTTAGTTTAGAATTCCAATAATGATTTAAGTCAACCCTTAGAATTTAATTAATTTCTGAATACTTCTTACCCTGAGTAAATAACTCCACAAGTTGTGTTGGCTCCACACACCCTTTCTTTTACCACCCTCCCCTCTGTATCTATATGCAATGAAGTTCTTGGTGATGCAACAGGAAAATGAATCATAATGAGACCACTATAGATTTGATTTTTCTAGTTACTTCTTCTAGAAAGACAGGAAGATCCTTTAGATGAAGGAATAAAAGGTTCATAAAATCTACTTGTCAGTCTGCATGCAAAGTGGGGCAGGTGTGTCTCCTTTTTGTCAGGTACTCAGAGCTCAGCAGAGTTTAAAAGGAAATGAGGCTGTTCAGGCATCTTTAGGGAAGGAGAAGAGACGAGGTTCTGGACTGACTTTCTAATTTCATGAGGTGTGTGTGTGACAGTTTGTAGCTGGAAGAGTTTCCCTTCCATTCTTTCGTTCATATCTTCAGTATAGTTATAGAGACTACATGTAATTTACCAAACAATCCATGCTCTTTCATTTCATGGCTTTGAACATAGTTTTTCTTGGCCTTTTCCCATCCCATTTGCCACTTGGGTACTTCCAGTATACATTGTACATTGCACGATTCAGTTTCAATGTGACTACTCCAAAAGCCAGCCCTGGCTCCCCCTCCCAATAGCTTTGATTCTGTCCCTTTTTATTTTTTTACTGTCTAGTACTTTGGATTTATAACATTATGCTTATTACAGTATATTGTAATGATTTTCAACTTTGTCTCTTTTTTGGTGTTGTCCTTAACAGTGAAAACTAGTAATCCTATACCTACTGTATAATATGACCACAAAGAATGTTGACTAAATTCTACTTTTGGTGAAATTCACAGGATAGACCTGAAAATTTGGGAAAACCCAAATAAGATCCACTAAAATTTTTGTTTTCTCTTTCTTCAATATAATGCTTATCACCAAGCTCTTTCATTTTTCCTACGAAAACACTGAGTCTTCATAGGGTTTAGCCTAAGCAGGACTACCTATTATGGCTGATTCTGGAATATGTTGGGCTATATTATTCACACAAGAGCTCCAAAATGTTCCATTTGATGTACTAAGCAAAATGTTCTTTGACAAACGCAGCAGTTATTTTGCACAAACTAAAGCTTTTTCATCAGCATATATTGTACTGATTTTCAAATTAAAGGGTGGTTTCTAACACCAGCAGCTGAGAAGGGATTTGCTTTTTGTTTCCTGTATGTTTAGCCTGTCCTCCTTATCCCCATTTTCTTGTGCTTTTTTTTCCCCCTGTTTCATATTTAATTTCCAATTCCCTATTTTTTCATAATTTTATGAGGAAGCATTCACATGCTCATCACTGCATTCCAGAAGGACATATAGGAATTATCATAATCAACTTACTAAAAAGTCAGATAAAGAATGAGAAACTGCTTTCGAAAAGAGAAAAAGGATTTATTGATGGATGCTTTCATTCCTCTTTCTATTTGCAAATACTCTGTATATATTGCCACCATCTGAAGATGAATTACTTGAAGGAAGAAAAGGTATTTGTTTTTTCTTATCTCCTTAAACCAAAGCTGAATTCTTTAGATTGACCAATTGGTCCTATGTTTTTCACATTTGCTTTTTGAAGAACTATCATACTATAGTTTATTCAGAATTGCAGATGCACATGCTGCATTTGGGACAAATGAGATGATTTGTGTGTTGAAACTTTAATAGCGTCTCTTAGAAAAAACTTCACAAGAAGGTTTTGAAAAGTTTTCAGTAGTAAGGTGTTGTCTTCAATTCAGTGTTGAACTGGGATGCAGGAATATAATAGGCAGTTGTTTCCATGGAGCATAATTTTAAAAGCAACCCCCAAACAATAAATACTCGCAAGAATTTCAAAGTCAACTATACAATTTTCCAACATCATGTTTAAAAAATTTCTCCTCACAATCACTTCCATTTTTAAAGTACATTCTATAATTATTGTATTTCAATAAATTACTGGAAGGTTTTTTTCTTTTCCTAGAGAGTTTAGATTTTAATTGACCCATTCCCTGTTTCAGAAGTGGCTGACTTTCTAAAGAGCAGATCTTGTGTTCTATCAGAACATTTAATCTTCATTTAATGGATACTTTCATATCAGGTTGAACATTATGGAAGTGCTCCTTTTCAGGTCAAAAACAGTTGAATATTGGCAGCTTCATTTTCAACCTAGTGTGTGTGTGTGTGTGTGTGTGTCTGTGTGTGTGTCTGTGTGTGTGTGAGAGAGAGAGAGAGAGAGAGAGAGAGAGAGAGAGAGAGAAAGACCTAGGATTGTACATTTTAAGACAATATTGATTAAAACTGCAAGTAACTTGATAATAATATCAAGGAATTCCTAACACCAAAAACTGATTTTTCATATTTAAAAACATTACTTGAATAAAACCTACCATTAGAAATTAAATAAAAGCCACAGCATATAAGTTTCTGTGAATGTCTTTAGCTATTTATTATATGTATTCATATACCTTATACAGAAGCCAAATCTGCAAATAAGCCTCAGATACTTACCCAGAAGAAGTACAAATCTTATCACAAATATGCAGTAAAAGCCTTTGCTTTCTTAACCAGCAAATAAATTTGATATACATGTATACAGGAGCATATTATAATTTAGTTGGTCTTATAAGTTTGTTTGCTGCATAGTCGTATCAACACGACTATTCATTGTGGATTTTTCCTTTAATTGCAACTCTATACTGACATTTGTCATATGAATTTCTACTCTTCAACCTTCAATTACTAGGAACACATATCCTTAGAGGCAGACTAGAACAGAAAAAGAAGACAGTGAAGAAGATGGGTAATGTGCAGACTGAATGAATGGATATTGAAGAGTCAAGGATTGGTTAAAATAAATTGTAATTGTTAGTAGTAGTTTTGTGTGTGTTAGTCGCTGAGTCATGTCTGACTCTTTGCAACCTCATGCATATAGCCCACCAGTCTCCTCTGTCCATGGAATTCTCCAGGCAAGAATATTGGAGTGGGTAGCCATTTCCTTTTCTAGGGATCCTCCCAACCAAGGAATCAGACCCAAGTCTCCTGCATTGCAAAGTTTAGTAACAGGGATAAATAATCAGGTTCAGTTCAGTTCAGTTCCTCAGTCGTGTCTGACTCTTTGTGACCCCATGGACTGCCACACACCAGGCCTCCCTGTCCATCACCAGCTCCTGGAGTTTACTCAAACTCATGTCCATTGCATCAGTGATATCATACAACCACCTCATCTCTGTCATTCCCTTCTCCTCCAACCTTCAATCTTTCCCAGCATCAGGATCTTTTCAAATGAGTCAGTTCTTCGTATCAGGTGGCCAAAATATTGGAGTTTCAGCTTCAACATCAGTCCTTCCAATGAAGGTTAATAATTAGGTTGGTCATATTCAAATCTCATATATCTCAAGGAAGATAAATATGTTTGATCAAATTTTAATTCTTCTCAGATTATCCTGAAGGAATGTAAGCCAGGACTCTCAAGAAAACTAAACAAAATATCCTTAATTTTTGTATGTTTACAAATGCTGGTGGAATGGGTGAGGGCCTGCTTATGTGAAACCCTTTTGCCACATGAAAAATTTTAAACAATTATAAGGATATTATCTGAAAGTCTTTAAAGTCTTTCTATAATTTAGAAGTAAATTTTATGTTAGAAAGTATTTCTTAAAATGAGGACCTTATAACAGCATTCATTTTAGACTCTCCTCCACCTCTGTTGTCAATGGTTTCTGAAGAATTATGGCTTGCAAGACATCTTGCTTTTCGGAAAGCTGAAGCCATTTGCCTGATGCATTTGACTATATTAAAGCTGAAAATATAAACCTCACATTTTCTGTCAGTTACTGTGCAAAGTGATTATTTACTACTATATTATTACCAACATAAAACATTTGAAGTCAAAAAGCTGTTTACAGATTACCCTTATGAACCAAAATTAATATTTATCTTTTTGAGATTTTAAAATCCTTGTTCACTGAAAAACTATGCACTTTTATGATGCTTCCATTAATCTATCCATCCATCAAATGTTTGCCACAAAGTCCCATTATACATCCAGACCTTATGGAAATGAGAAACTGTTGCTTCGGCCCCTGATCCTCACGTAAGTGCCTCACACAAAATTGCTTAAATAAGGATTATTGGACAAAAAGAGGTGACAATGAGATAGGCACCATTAAATGTGAATCCAGATGTCTCTTGGGCTCCTTCTTTTATTTATGATCAAGGTAAGATTATCTTCAAATTCCATGTTGCATATCCTGTAAAATGTCTAATGCATTTTTAAAATAAAACTATCTAGAGTCTGAAGGTCTTATGATCATTTTTTTGTCTCAAATTCTGGTTTTCACTGAATTCTCCTTCTCTGATCTGTCTTGCAAAATCCAAAACTTGAATTTGGAATTCAGTCTCTAGACGGTCTATGCACTCTGCTTAAATTAGTTGTCCACATTTAAAAATCAGGAAAGTTTACATAAATACCATCATTTTGAAATTATTTTGAAAAATAATAATGAGTCTTCAATGAACCCTTATCTTCCAAGGTAAGAATCTGCTAGGGTAAATAAAGCTCTTTTCCAGTGAAGCATCTTCTAAGTCACCGCTGCCTCTCTTATCCTACCTACACAGGCTTTACCCACTTTTATTACCTCTCTGAGTCACAGAAGAAGATGGGTTTGCAAGTCTATTTATACCTCACCTAGTGTTGATCTCAATGTGCATTTTAGTTTCCTTGCCTGAACACATTTACATGTGTAGTATTTAGATAACCTATGTGTGTAAATATAGCATATTTAGTGGAGGAGACCAGTATAAAGGGACAGACAATGTTGCACTGCAGCCAAGTGACCTAAACTTAGAAATTAACTTTTAAAAAAATCTTTAAGTCATAGGCCATGGTTATCCCTAACTTTGAACTCCCAAATTCTTATTTGCTTTTATTTTTTAAAGTCTTTTTTTTTTTAATACTCTGCTAGCCTCTTCCCACAAGGTCTCACTCTCCAGTAAAAGCAGCATTCAAAATTATCTTCTAAACAAAGGTAGTTTCCTTCCTAAGTGGAATTATCTTGTTGACTATAAAGATAACTTTTTTTTTTCATTCTCTACAGATACAAATGCTAGTTTCCTACTGGCTTTTTTTTTTTTTTTTTTTAAGCCATAACTGAATCCCATAGTGTTGAAAGTGAAAGTTGCTCAGTCATGTCCAACTGTTTGCGACCCCATCGACTATACAGTCCTTGTGGAATACAGTCCATGGAATTCTCCAGGCTAGAATACTCGAGTGAGCAGCCTATCCCTTCTCCAGGGGATCTTCCCAATCCAGGAACTGAACCCAGGTCTGCCAAATTGCAGAAAGATCCTTTACCAGCTGAGACATGAGGGAAGTCCATAATGTCAAAGTCCAGGAAAATAGAAAGACTATTTTCAAGTTGGTGCATGAATTCTAAGTTCTGTAATGTATCCTTATTGCCATCTGACTAAACTTTGAGGCAGCCAATTTAGGCAAAAGCACTAAGAATAGTAACTTTTTCCAAGCCCTTCAGTTTAGAAGAGAGATTACTTAGTATATCAGAAACTATTATAATATAAATGATATTCCTGGCATTCATCATTCTAACTATAGAAAAGGTCAAGGTGAGAAGAGGGAGTTTTGCCAGTTTGCTCAGACTATAACTAAAGGAGTCAGATTAGATTAAGATCTCCCCTCATAACCTCACTGTAACTTAATTATCTCTTGAAAGATCCTGTCTGGGGTCCAAATACTGTTGCCTTCTGAGATTCTGAGGGTTAGAACATCAACATATAAATGTGAGGGACACATCCAACCCATTTCAGGAGTTATACATATAACCCTGTGTTCTTGTCAAAATTATTGTCAAATGGGATGGAGTCTGTTATTATTTTCCTGAATGTTAATTTGATCAGAAGACTGACATTTTTATGACTTAGCTAAATAACAAAGCCAGGGTAAGGAAAGCAACAGCTGTGTTGAGGTAAATTTGGGGGTCATTGGTGAGTCACACAAGTACTCCAGGGCTCCCCACTTTGCATGGCATGGTAGGACTGCCTTTTCCAGTCCAACATGACCATGTGATTTTCTTGGGACAATGATTGTGAGCAAATGTGACATACATACAATGCTGTAACAGCCAATATGCAATTTTTCACATTCTTTTCCGTCATTGAAGCTATCATGTAAGTTCCTGCCACGACGTCAAGAGGGTATGCTTTAACCTGAGACCCTAAAAAGCCGGTTAACAGAGAGCCCTGCTGACCTACAACTAATATAGAGGGTGAGAAAGAAATAAACTTTTCTGTTAAGAACTGAGATTTCAGGATTGCTTTTTATTAGAGCACAACCAGTCCATCTTGATCAATTCAATGGGAAAAACACAGAATATGGTATCTTTAATAGTGATGATAAACCAGCTTCAGAAGCTTAACTAATTTCATGTAAGTATTTCAATATGAAACAAAGACTTCATCTATAATATTTCCTTGTATCTAAAATGATACAATGGTAAAATACATGTCAATTTCAAAGATATGACTGCATGAAAGTATGCATCTTAGAACTGATAAAATGTAGAAAGCAAAATGGGGGCATTTTACATACACACTAAGTTGGTGGTGTCTCATTGTGGCTGATGTACTTTTTATCATACGTAGGGCTGAGAAAATCTTCATGTATATTTAAATCCAAATGAATTTTGCTTTTCCTTGATTTGTTCACATTATTTGCACAGCCTCCTATTGGGATCTCAGTGTTCTCAAATTATATGAGTGTTTTATTGATTAAGGTTTATAGCAAGTTAAATAGATTATGAAAACTATTCAGCCCCTGTATTGAGATAGCAGAACAAAGAAAAAAATACCAAGGCTATACATGGCTAGGGATTGGCAAGGGGCGAAGATACTTTAGCATCTTTGTCATGGGTGCTTTTAGTATTACATTTCTCTATCATTTGGTGAGTTGACGTTGAAAAGAACTCAGCATGTAAGTAATTCCACTTAATTTGTTTTATAAATTCGAGAATCTCTCAGCAATTTGGGATGACCCTGTTACATGGAGACCAATGTAAATGGAGAACCTTTATTTACTTAACATTGTTATCACATTTAAACCTGGAATGTTACTTAAAATACACTTCACAATACAGCATGAATTTAATCATTTCTCTTTGTTTTCTGTCTTGTTCTTGTCCTTTTCTCTTTTTATTTTGTGTCACCATTTACTTATAGATACCACATTCTACCGTTCATTCCATGTCTCAACATCCCCATGACTTTCTTACAGTTATTTGTCTTCTCTTGTGGGTAGGTCAGTGATTAACTATACCTTCTATTCATTCTTTTACTTATCACCTCAGTAAATATTTTATCTCTGGGAGATAGTGAAGGACAGGGAAGCCTGGCATGTTGCAGTCCATGGGGTTGCAAAGAGTCAGACATGACTGAGTGACTGAACAAGAAAGTATCTAATGGATCGATAAATTTTCCTGCTAAACTTAGGTTCTTTTATAGTCAGCTATTGCTCAGTCATCCCTGTGTAATTAAGTGAAGGTCCAGCTGAAGAAGATCACTTAGTAATGGGAAGAGAAGACATAGGTTCTTAAGAGCCTGAGAACGAGTCACATAAATTCACATAAATTTTGGCTGTTTCTATCCTAAAGAAATAGACACAAAATTTAGAGAAGCTGATATAACACAGCTTTCCTAGGTATCACACAGACTATGTAAAGCAAGAATCTTACTTATGTTCTGTAGAGAGACAGACCATAGATGTGTTGCCTTTGAAAGTCCTGGCACGTAGACATGTCTGGAAAAACAGTGAAAGCAACAAATATTCTCCTACTTGTCAGTGCCTACAAAGATATATTCCCTGACTTGGTCTTGGGGCCTTAGCAGTCAAATTGGCCAGTACATCTATATGTCAAGCTACATTAGTATGGATGTTGTTGTCTCTATAGCCAGGAATTATTCAGCTCAGGCTATTAAAAGTAGTCTCCATCTGTGAGAATTCCTGGTGGTCTAGCAGTTAGGGCTCCGTGCTTTCATTGCATGTGTCACAGGTTCGATCCCTGGTTGGAAACCAAAATCCTGCAAGCAGTACCATACTGCAAAAATAAATAAATAATGATCTCCATCTGTAAACAGCTACCAAAATCACCTGTTATAATCCACCAAGGTCTAGATGACTTTATTCACGAAAGCCTAAGAACTAAGCCACCTGCCCTGAGAAGCAGAAGTTTCCTTGTTCTCCACATTTAATCCACCAATTCCTTTTCTATTTCTTAGTGTTTTTAACTTATAAATTAAATGATGGCATTCTAGGAGTCATTTAAAAACATCCTAGACTTTACCACACAATTTAGAACAAAGACCACTGGAGTCTCAGCAGCAGGGATAACACATAACCTCTGTTATTTTAATACAAAGCTCTTTGGATAATATATTTTATTTATAAATCAAATGGACTGTCTAACATCTATCCAGCTTTACTGAGGATATTCCCACATGAGAGGATATTTGAGTCTAAAGACTGGATAGAATTACCAAGAATTGCTACCTTGCAGTCACTTGCCGTAGAAAAAAGAAACAAAGGAGATTGAACACTAAGCACTTATAATCATTTATCAGGTAGCTGCACTAAACTGAGAAATATGAACCAATGGTCTTCCCTTCAGTAGCCAGTCCAGTCTTCCTCTTTGAGGAGTAGCAAGTAAGGAGTTGGAAATGTTGTCTTGGCTGATATCTTTTCACATGGAAACTGGAGGAGTGGGAGAATCTAACTCCAACAATATCTACATGGTTAAGGGTTATGGATATAACCTCAAGGAGCTGTATATGACTTTCAACAATTAAACTCCAAGTCAGTTTGGGCTTTTTCTTCCATGGATATAAAGATAATTTTTAATGTTACTCCCTATCATAATTGCTTTCTTTTAAGAATAGCAGCATATACTATAATTATGCTATAGTCTATTGCAGTAAAATACATTAAATTAACCAAGTTTTCTATTATTGACTTCAGAAGTCAACTTTATAAGATGCATTTATTTACTTTCCTGAAGCATCTTTTTTTTCCCCAGAACACAGTTATTTTGCTACTCTATCTACTGTATAAATTCTACAAATAAACATACACTTTTTAGTTAGGAGCCTCTGCATATTGTAGGATATTGTCAAATTAGGAAATCAAGGTAAATTAGAACTATATTATTCTCTAAAAGGATATCTAAATAATATTTGTCAGCTTTTTTTAAAATATAACAGCATATTGGGATAATACATTGTACCTTATTTTGTGAGATCTGAAGTTTACACAAGTGGTTAAATAAAAGGAATACAGATTAGGAAAGATGAAATGAAGCGGTTTCACTTCTCAGATAGCATTGTCATCTATGTAGAGAACCAAAAATAACCTACTCAGAGCTTCTAAAACTAATAAATATGTCTTCAAGGTCACAAGACTAAAGTCAACAAAATCAATTGCATTCTAAATACTAATAATGATGAATTAGAGCTTAAAATTTCTTTTGTTAAAGAAGGAACATTTAATGAAACAAAATATGTGCAGGAACTATATTCCCAAAATCTCAAAACCATTATGAAATAAATCAAACTAGACCTAAAATACAGATAATTATAAGGTGTTCATGTATTAGCATTCAATAAAGATTTTCTTGGCATAATTTATGAATTCAAAATAATCTTATAAAATAAACTAGATGCCTTTTTTAGATATTGATGAGGCAAAACTATTTTGAAAAGGAAAAGCAGAATTGGAATCTCACTCTACCCACTACAAAGTTATAATAATCATGACAATGTGGTATTTTTGAAAAGACAGAACACTGATCAATACAGTACCCTCAATCAACTCTCACAAATACAGATCAAATTATTTTAAACACAAATATGCAGGCAATTCAAAGAGAAAAAAATTAGTCTTTTTGACAAATGGTGCTAGAACAATTGAACATCAATATTAAAATATATATACCTGGGTCTGTAATTCATACCTTATTTTCACAAAAAGCTCATCATAGATTATGGATCTAAGTGTATAATCTAAAACTATGATATTCTATAAGAAAATACAAAGAACTTGAATGACCTTGGGTTAGGGAGAGAGATTTTGATAGACACAAAAGCCATCCTTTTTTTCTCTCTCTCTCTTTATATATGTGTGTGTGAGAGAGCATGTGTATGTGGCTGTTTAGTTGCTAAGCTGTGGCTGACTCTTTGAAAGTGCATGGACTGTAGGCCACCAGGTTCCTCTGTCCACAGGATTTCCCAGGCAAGAATACTGGTATGAGTTACCATTTCCTTCTCCATGGGATCGTCTATATTTAAATTGGATTTTAGTAAAATAAGATCATTTGCTCTTTGAAAAAGGCACTTGGAAACAATAGCAAGAGATGCCACAGATTTTACAAACCTTATTTCTGACAAAGAATGTGTAACAAAGCTATAGAAGAAACCCACAAAACAACTCAAATGAACAAAAGATTTTAACAGATCCAAATAAGATGGCAAATATGCTTATGAAAATATTCTCAGTATCATTAATCATTAGTGAGAAACAAGTTAAAACCATAAATGATTTTGGCTTCAATTCCACATCTAAACATCTCAGAAGCCAGTACTCCTAGCCTTACAATAAGAAAAATAGGAACAAACTGAAAAGCATGGTTGTCTCTCAGAACCATCAGAGAATTGAGGTCACAGAGCAAACTTTCATACTGAAATCTGGAGAGAGGCAAACACAGAACTGCAGCAGCTGAGATCAGCCTACCCAAAGAAGAAGCCGCTGAAAGCATTAAGGGGCAGGGACACGTATATGCAATTTTGATGAATTGCCATGGCTATATGTAAATGAGCATACAGTGAGAAACCAACCCACTGTGGGCACCACAGTCTTAGGGGACTGCCCACACTTTCATGGATTTCATCTTCAGAAACACCATCAAGTGTTATGGTGAGGAACCATGAAAAATCTCCATGTGTCTCCATCAGGGGAAGAGGAAGAAGAACCAGTTTGAAGTATATCCAGAGTATTCTCCTAACAAAGATCTACACTGAAGAGGAAATATATTATCAGAACCTCATCCCGCAAGTGAAGAGGGTGATTACCTAACTCCAGCACCTCTAGCCTTGCTATCATAAGATAGAGAGTAAGGAACACTTGTGAATTCGTAACCCAGGAACACAGGCTTATTAAATATCAATTAGCCATAAGATTATAGATAACTACCTTCCCTTACACTCTACCACCATCACAATAGAGCTCCAGTATAATAAAGGTGTATGAAGCTGAAACAGCTACCAGATGTCAGCTCTCTCTGAGGAGAAGTATGTTTGGAACAGTCAAGAAGATAGACTAGTCAGAAAAAGAAAAAAAAAACCCGCAAATATCATGCATTAACACATATATACTGAATCTAGAAAGATGTTACAGACAAGCCTGTTTGCAGGGCAGGAGTACAGATGTAGACATAGGGAACAGACACGTGGACACAGTTGGGGAAGGGGAGGGTGAGACGAATTGGGAGAGTAGGACTGACATGTATATACTCTGTTGTTTAGTTGTAAGTCATGTCCAACTCTTTTGCAACCCCTTGGACTATTGCCTACCAGGCTCCTCTGCCCATGAGATTTCCCAGGTAAGAATACTGGGTGGGTTGCCATTTCCTTCTCCAGAGGATCTTCCTGACCCTGGGATCAAACCCATGTCTCCTGCATTGGCAGGCCAGACACACTGAGCCAGGGAAACCTGAGTATAAAGGAGATAGCTAGTGGGAATCTGCTGTAAAGCATAGGGAGCTCAGTTAGGTGTTCTGTGATCAACTAGATGGGTAGGATGGGGTTACTGGGAGGGAGGCTCCAGATGGAGGGGATATATGTATACTTATAGCTGTACTTCACTGTACAGAAGAAGCTAACGCAACATTGGAAAGCAATTATACTTCGATTAAAAAAAAAAGGGGTGACAAAAGCAAGGACACTAAAGGAATCTGGAGAGTAGAATCTAAGGCTATGTATGCATGTGCTCATAGTCCAACCCTTTGCAACCCTCTAGCTATAGCAAATGTTAGCCACAGCCCATCTCCTAGCTAGATTAACTTAACATCTTTTGCTGAGGGCCTATTCACCTCAATTTCAGCTATCAAATACACGAGGTCCAGCCTCAACAAGAAAAAAAAATATAAGCCATGATAAAAGGCAAGAAAAAACAAAGTCTGAATAGATAAAACACACATCAACCTGACTCAAATGTCATATAGATTTTAAAATTATCAGACAAAGAATTTAAAATATGTGTTTAATACTTTAAGGGCTCTAATTGCAAATGTAAACAACAGGTAGAAACAGATAAATAATGTAAATAGAGAGAAGGAGATTCTAAGAAACAATTAAAAAGAAACACTACAAATTAAAAGTTCTATAACAGAACTTTTATGGGCTTGTTGATAGAATGGACTTTGCATAGAAAATAATCAGTGAGCTTGAGGATACATTAATAGAAACTTCCCAACTGAAATACAAAGATATTTTTTAAAAAGAAGAAGAAAGAAAAATCACAATGTCTAACAACTGGGGAAAGATTTTAAAAGATGTGACATAGTGCCTGGCTGGTACTCCAGGGGAAGAGAAGGAGGAAACAAATCACAAGAAATACTTGAAGTAATAATGGCTAAGAATTTATTCAAACTAAATTACAGAAACCAAACCACAGATCCAGAAACTTAAAGAGCATCAAGCAGGAACAATAGACTGGTTTCAAATAGGAAAAGGAGTACGTCAAGGCTATATATTGTTACCCTGCTTGTTTGACTTATATGCAGAGTATATCATGAGACACGCTGGGATGGAAGAAACACAAGCTGGAATCAAGATTTCTGGGAGAAATATCAATAACCTCAGATATGCAGATGACACCACCCTTATGGCAGAAAGTGAAGAGAAGCTAAAACAAACGGCAGAAAGCAAAGAAATAAAGAGCCTCTTGATGAAAATGAAAAAGTTGCCTTAAGACTCAACATTCAAAAATGAAGATCACAGCATCTGGTCCCATCATTTCATGGCAAATAGATGGGAAACAATGCAAACAGGAGAGACTTTATTTTCTTGGGTTCCAAAATCATTGCAGATGGTGACTGCAGCCATAAAATTAAAAGATACTTGCTCTTTGGATGAAAAGCAATGACCAACCTAGACAGCATATTAAAAGCAGAGACATTACTTTGCCAACAAAGGTCCTTCTAGTCAAAGCTATGGTTTTTCCAGTAGTTGTGTATGGATGTGAGATTTGGACTATAAAGAAAGCTGAGTGCCAAAGAATTGATGCTTTTGAACTGTGGTATTGCAGAAGACTCCTGAGAGTCCCCTGGACTGCAAGGAGATCAAACCTGTCAACTCTAAAGAAAATCAGTTCTGAATATTCACTGAAAGGACTGATGTTGAAGTTGAAACTCCAATACTTTGGCCACCTGATGAGAAGAACTGACTCATTGGAAAAGACCCTGATGCTGGGAAAGATTGAAGGCAGGAGAAGGAGACAATCAGAGGATCAGATTGTTGGATGACATCACCGACTCAGTGGACATGAGTTTCAGCAAGCTCTGGGAGTTGGTGATTGACAGGGAAGCCTGGCATGCTGCAGTCCATGGGGGTTGCCAAGACTCAAATGTGACTGAGTGACTGAACTGACTACTTTGTACAGTTTTAAAATTGATCTAACATTTTAATTCTATTCTTTTAATTTTGTTTTATTTTGCATTAAACTTATACCATGTTTAAAATATTTACCCTATTCTTCCTCTTCTGTTCCTTTTCTCCAGCCCGTGAAGGCAACTGATCCTCTGTCTTTCCCTAAGCTATTGTGCTAGCTATTCCTCTTTAGTTGTTCCTCAGCCTGGAATGAATCTTTCCCTCTTTATGGAAGGTCCTTAAAGGAATCCTTTCCTTGGAGCCACCTAGCTTCCTCTGTGGCTCAGCTGGTAAAGAATCTGCCTGCATTGCGGGAGACCTGGGTTTGATCCCTGGGTTGGCAAGATCCCCTGGAGAAGGGAAAGGCTACCCTCCCCAGCATTCTGGCCTGGAGAATTGCATAGACTGTATAGTCCATGGGGTCACAAAGAGTCAGATCAACTGAGTGACTTTCACTCAGAGCCACAGTATACCATTTTAGATAGTTCCTTTGTTTTACCAGGAAAAAAAAAATAATGGTGCTATGAGACAAAAATTGCAAATCCATTAAGTGAGGCCACAAAAAGAACATAAAAACAATCATGCAAGAAAAAAAAAAAATCAGAGATTTAGACTACATGAGTAGAAAATAGAAAGAATTGTGGCAACAATCAAAATAAGAATTTAGAAATAACTTAGAAAATAAACAGAAATAACATGGGAGAAATAAACCTAGAGAGAAGCAATAGACAAGAAATCCAAACCAGGATAAAAGGATGTTGTTGCCAGGGCAGTGAGAGGGGATGTGGAAAAACATCTCTAGTTAGGTCAGTGGTAGCTCTGTATTTTCCTTTAGTTCAGATCTGATGGAAACAGGCTTTTCTCTGGCATATATGTTGAAGAGAGTTCATGTCTGTTGATGATGGTTCACTCCCTCCAATCCCACTTGTTTTAGCAGCCTTAGGCCAACAGTGTCTTTACCTGCTGGCCTTGGGGATGCTATATTGGCATTGCTCAAATATTCTGAAGTATATCATTTCATTATAAAGAATTACAGTTGTGTTTCTTCAGGACTAAAAGCATTCTTGTTGCTGTACACAGCATACCAAGTCCTTTCTCCATATCTGGAGCTCTTACTTTAGGAAGATAGGCATAGACTTGACTAATGTTATCCCAAAACAAACAAAAAAGATTACAGGTGTGTTTAGGAGACAAGAAGATTTCTTTGGAATCAGAGATCTCATTAGAAATGGTTTAGTTGGTAATAGGTGTCCCAGGATCTATGTAATAGAAATCTTTGGTGAACACTTTGAAAACTAGTTTTTCAATCCTGTGTGAAATTTCCAATTTCTTTAATTGCTTCAGTACTTATTCAAATATTTCTGTCATCTTTTTATAACCTACCAGCTACTTTCCTACACAGGGAAATAGTTTAGAATATCAGAGTCCTCAGTATATATAAAGGATCATTTATTCTTTACATAAAAATTTTGGCATGTAAAATTAGAAATGCCCAAATCAACTAAGATGTCAGGTTGGAAATTGGGTGAAGGAAGAAAGGACAGGCCGAACTGACTCCATCTTGAAAAAGAAGGAAACTCCATCTTACATTCCCAGTGAACCTTGGACTATGTGCCTTGTAGCCATGGAGGTCACATACCTATGGCCAAAGAGGCCTCCGAGACTGATAGACACCAGATTCCATACCGAGATTTCCCTTCGCCAGAAAGAATGTAATAATCCCCTATGTAGTCAATCACCTTTGTAATCTTTATGGCACCCATTGGTGTAGGTTACAATGTATAACCACCTGACTCTTTTGATTATGAATCATAGCTGTAACCTGACTGTATCTCCCTCTAACATTTTCCAGGCTAGGTTTAAGGAATCTGGGGATGTGGGCTTGAGCTTGTAACACTTAAGGTATATAAGGTTTTCATAAAAGTCAGTCGAAGTCCCTGGCTAAAGAGGAAATTCTGCCTCGGACCCGCCCGTGTAATAAACTGCACTCCACTATCCACACTGTGTTTCTGAGTGAGTTTGTTTCCCGGAGTATTTAGCTATAACAATAGAGAAAATTCAAAATGAATTTCCTAATCAAAGACAAGTTCCAAATCTATCCTCTCTATGAGATGTCTTAAAGAATCATATGATGAAAAATTAGTAACAAAAGTTTTGGTCAATGTTTCAACAGTTTACTCAACAATGAGGTAATCTCTGTCGCTTCCCAAAAAGAATTGACAGAGAGAGAAACTTAAACAACATTTAAACAGTTAACGTGACTTTCAATATTTCTAACTTATGAAGATCCCTTGTTAACATCCATGTGTTATGATATGAATTTATTCAAAATACATTCCTGAAAAAGTCACAGGAGAGCGTTGTGTCTCATGGGTATGCATGATCAGTGAAAACGTTTGGTACTTAGGAGAGTACTATTTATCACATTTCTCACTAGAACCCACAATTACTCTTAGGGCTGACTTGATTATGAGAACTCACATGCCTATGGAATTTTAAAAATTCTATGCAGGAATCTCAAAATCAAATAGAAATCTTTTAAAGGTTTTGAGTCAGGACTCATTCAAATGTTTGTTGTTGTTTGGTCTTTAAGTCATGTCTGAACCTTTTGCAACCCCATAGATTCTAGCTTCCCAGGCTCCTCTGTACACAGGATTTTCCAGGAAAGAATATTGGAGTGAGTTGCCAATACCTTCTCCAGGGCATCTTCCTGACCCAGTGACTGAATGACTGAGTCCGTGACTCCTGCATCGGCAGGCAGATTCTTTATTACTGAGAGACCTGGGCAGTCCCATTCAAATCTAAACATTTATCAACAGGAAACTTCCCTTCCTTCACTCTCTCCCCATTTCCCCTCCTCAGTTCCTTCCCTCTCACCTTCTCCTTTCTACCTTGCTTCCTTTAATGTAAAATTAATCTTATTTTTTGCATATATGATAAATTCAAATAATAAAGTTACTACCCAGAAAGGATTTCTATCTAATGCATTGTGTAAAGTATGCTGAGTTAGAATTATGATGTTGATTTTTTTTCTTTTCTGACTCAAAATACTCTGAGTTAGTGTGAAAGAAGAAGGTCTTCATTCTTAGCTGAACAAATAAGGATGATAAATTCACAGAAGATTCACAATCAAAATTATAGGAGAATGCATCTTTAGGGTCCTAAATAAAAAGAGATCAATCCCAAAATCTGGAGGGAAAATTATTTGTTTCATTTTCTTGGGCCAAAATGGAAGAAAATTATCTACCTGCAAAAAATTACATCTGCTTTTACATGCTGCAAATAGAGAATTTTCCCATGTTTTTCTTTCCTCCTAGTATATTCTTTTAGAAATTAATTAATAAAGCATCCAAACATAAGCAGAATCCTACATTTGTATATCAATCAGAAAGTACCTTAAACTCTTGCCCAAAAGCAAGAGTTAAGGAATCGTTGTAACACTTTATGGTTGTAATTCATGCTTCCACCAAACATTTACAAGTTACATAATATATTCAAAGTATGAATTTAGATGCTGCAGGAGTTTCAAAAAACAAGATGAATCTCTAGCTTCGCATCCTTAAGTTTAGTAGGGGAAACAAGAAAGATACATAAATGTTATATTTCAAGAATTAATAAAGGATATTAGCTGATTAAAGAAAAAGAGCATATCTGGTGGAAGAAATCACAGAAAGCTCATTGAGGAGCTAACATTTCAGCTAGTCCTTGATGTATTGAAGTTGGAACTCTGAGATAGAAAAGGTGATTTCAAGGAGAGAGAATGAAGAACATTCTGTTGAGAAGGCTTCTTGACTCATCTAAGGGTGCCTGATTAACTAATGATCTGCCATGGAATGAAAAAAGAGTGTTGGCATACATTATTTATCAAATTTGGACCAAAAAAAACAAAAATTCTTACAGAAGTTAAGTCCGGGAGACATTTTTGGAGAGAAGGATGAGCAAAGTAGTAAATTCTGTTTCTGATTTTTCCTTGCCTAATCCATTCTCAGTTCAGTTCAGTTGCTCAGTCGTGTCCAACTCTGCGACCCCATGAATCGCAGCACGCCTGGAATTAGACAAAAAATTGTTTTGATGAAAATGTCCAGAGATACATACTGAGGCCTTTAGTGAACTGATGTTAACACACCTCTATAGCCTCAACTCTTATCACCACAGTCTCTCACGACAAAGTCCCTGTTAAACAAAACTATTTCCTTTGGACAGCATGTCTCCCATCATGCTTTGGATTTTTCATGTGCTGTTGTGATCAGTTATTTGTTGCTACATAAAGACCAACCCAAACTCTGTAACTTGTAACAGTGATAATAATTCTTATAGCTCTCTCATCTGTGCATTGGCTGGGGATCAGCTGATCCAGACTGGGTTCAGCTGGGCTCAGTTTGGTGCAATTGTGCATCTGTGGGTGGATTGGGATATGACCTAGGCTGGGTTCAGCTGGTGAACCTTGTATGTGGTGGCTCTGTTCCATGTGTTTTTTATATTCCTTCTGCAACTAGTGGGCTATTCTGGACATATCCTTCTGTCTGTGATAACACAGCTCAATATGACAAGCAAACACTAAGGCTTAAAGCAAATATCAAGTCACTAAGTCACATGGCATTAGAACAGGGAGGGCTGAAGATCTGGACCTTGAATAGAATTGGCCAAACTGCTTTTATATTGAGTACTCCAGTATAAGGTAAACTGCTCAAATACATCATCAGGGGTTTCCTTTCCTATTGTCTAAATATATACAAACACATTTCTGTCTAAAGGAGGCCAGGGATGTGTTACAAGTCCTGTGTGGAACAGAGAATAAGGTAAACATAAAAAACAAAGGCAAAATAGGATTCTGCAAAGAGAGAATGGGCGACAATGTGGACAAAGAATAGGTCAAGGGAGAAGCTAATGCAAAGAGACTAAAGGTAGCAAACAGGAAGCTGCAAGGAAAGAAAGAGCTGTAAAGACCTAAGCTGAAAAAAAGAGAAATATAGCCAGTCCCACTTCACCTGAGAAGAGGAGATTAGGGCAGATCTACTTGCTCAGCTCAGACTGAATAGATGATTAATAACTGTGCAGGAAGAATTTTTAAGTAACAATTTCTAGAGAAACAATGAACACATTAATAGCAACAACTATGTATTTGGTCTCAATATTTGCACACTCCACCATTAGCAAAGTCACTTACATTCTCAAAAGGACAACCACAACAAGAAAGGAACAGTAAAGAGGAAACTACATTGTACAAATCTTTTCAGAAAATATCCATATTAGCAGCACATTCATGCTCTGGAAATATCTCTATGAGAAGAATGTTAACTACAAGTTGAAATAGTGAAGTTTTATAAGAAATACTTTACTACTTAGATATCTACATCATTTTTCAGAAGTGTGGATTTTTTTTTAAAGAAACTTGACCGAAAAAAAAAAAGAGAGAGAGAGAGAGAGAGAGACAAATTCAAGCTCTAGATAGAGATAATAGATATTGCGCCAATCTGAAAAAATAATTGTGCCAAGCTCCATTCATCCAGAAGATGGTTAACTTTCCAAAGTACCTGCAACTCAGCAGCATGGATATATTACAAGTCCAGAAATAGATTAAAGACAGAGCAATTGAAAAGCTGTGCCAATAAATTTATGAGATGCATTTGAGAAAGAACAAGATATTTATAAGCCAGCATAATATCCAACTGTTTCATAGGAAAATTCTCAGATTTTAATACATATAACTTTTTAATAGAAAATTATAGACCACTAAATAAATACAATAAATAGAGTGCACATCCTTAGTGGTGATTCCCTTGTGGCTCAGCTGATGGAGAACCCACCTGCAATGCAGGAGACCTGGGTTCGATCCCTGGGTTGGGAAGATCCCCTGGAAAAGGGAAAGGCTACCCATTCCAGTATTCTTGCCTAGAGAATTCCTTGGACTGTATAGTCCATGGGGTCGCAAAGAGTTGGATACGACTGAGCGACTTTCTACATCCTTAGTGGAGCAATGAAATTTCAGGACACTTAGGCATGATTAGCCCTGGGATTTCTTTGGAAGGAATGATGCTAAAGCTGAAACTCCAGTACTTTGGCCACCTCATGTGAAGAGTTGATTCATTGGAAAAGACTCTGGTTGGGAGGGATTGGGGGCAGAAGGAGAAGGGGAGGACACAGGATGAGATGGCTGGATGGCACCATGGACTCGATGAACGTGAGTCTTAGTGAACTCTGGGAGATGGTGATGGACAGGGAGGCCTGGCATGCTGCGATTCATGGGGTTGCAAAGAGTCGGACACGACTGAGTGACTGAACTGAACTGAACTGAGGCATGATTATTAATTCCATATCTGAAATCCCGTAGAAGAAGTTGTTACAGGATCAGGTTTGTCCATCACCTGCTCACATAGTTTCTATCCGTTTGTGATCTGTTACCACCCTCGGGATGAGTTCAGCAGTGGCAGAATTTTATTCAGCATGCCGCCTTTAGGAAGATAAGGTGGGACATAAATGATAAGTAGGTTTGGTTGTGGAGAAGTGTAAAGAGCTAAACTCCCTGGAACTTACCCCCTCCCTCTTTACAGGACCCTATTATGTCTTTATTTTTGATTCCATTACAAGTTCTTGCTATTTGGTTTCAAATGCATCTGCAAATATGCCTTATAAAACACTTTTTTCTCTTTTAAGTATAAATTTATTTATTTTAATTGGAGGTTAATTGCTTTACAATATTGTATTGGTTTTGCCATACATCAGTATAATCTCTAGTAGGAGAATTCCCTCCATAAGCTGACTATATTTCCTTTACTCAACTTTTGCGTCTAACTCTATTTTCCCTTTATGTAATTTTTGGCTACTCTCCCTTTATAACTTACCATCTATGTAAATACTCATGTTGCTGTATTAGTAGATAAAGCCTACAAAGCTATGGAGGTGCATTTTAAGTGGCCTAATAGTTATATCTAACAAGACATCTGGCACTTACTTCAGATGCACCAATTCACAGTAAAACTCATTTGGTCTCTCTACTTTTTAACTTATATCTGTATCTACTTTTTAACCACCTACTAGGGCAAGAAAACCATAAATACTTGAAATAAACATTTTTTTCTTTTACCTCCTGAACCAAAGATTGTGAGGGTCTTTGATTCTACTTCTAGAATGATTCTTTGGCCTTTTCTTCCTTTCTGGTCTCGCTACCACCACGCTGTACAAGCTTCTGTGATTTCTTCTTGAATGATGTAAAAGTCCCCCAGTTAGCCTCTGTTCCTTGCTTCTCCACTCCTGATACATCCTGATACCAGAATAGTCTTTCAGAGCTGATCTTATTATGCCACCTCCCTGAAAACCTTCAGTGGTTTCTTTCATTGCCTACTCACTTATTTTTAAATTAAAAATTATTAAATTATTATAATTAAAAATTATTATTTTAAAATTATTTTAAAAATTTTTTCTTAGCAAAGGCATTTGTCAAAGAACTTGAGCTACTCTTTTGAAGTGAGTGTCTTAATCACCTATTCCCTCTCCCTCAACTAAGGTAATGTCTGAAGTACTGTTGTGGAATCCATCGGCTCTATCAAGTTTAACTTGACCTACAGAATAACAAAGGTGTACTTTGGCAAGATGGCCTCATTTTTCCTTTCAAATGTGATTTTGCAGTATTTCATGTCATGGATCCTCCACTGGAACAAACAGTACTAGCAAAACTTCCCTGTGGTTTCCTTCCCTCTTCCAGTAATACTCTATCATTATACTATGGTGAACTGGGTACCCAAAGATCTTCAAATAAGTGCCATAAGATGGTGATTAATGCACAAAATGTTATTTTTTTCTCAAATGAGGATAAGTGCTTTTCATAAAATCTGTTAGACAGGACATCTGGTGCTCTTCAGTGTAGAAAGCTGAGAGTAAGAAGGAAAAAAATGGCATCACCACAAGATCTTACAAGATCATGTCAAAACATTGCTATATGAGAGAACATTCAGGAAAACAGAAAATTCTACTCAGTAGTGCCAAAGTACTGATTTGAAGGATGATTCATGGGTATAATACCTGTGGATCAGTGTAAACCTTAACAACTCTGCTGCCAAAATTTGAGCATTTGAAAATATGTTATGATATATGCATAACAATTGGCTACAGCTGCCTTAAAATGATGCTCCCTGTTTCATTATACTTTCTGTAAGTATATCCATTCTGCCCCATTCTATGAAACCCTTCTTGTATGCTACTTTGATTCCATGAAGTCTCCCCTGATCACTTCAGCAAAATGTAAACTCTGTCTTCTCTAGAATTTTCTGGATTCTTTAAACTACTTTGTTTAAGAGGATCCCAATCTGTATTGGCTTCCCAGGGTCATTTTTTCTCGTTGTGCAGTGGTAAAGAATCTGCCTACCAATGCAGGAAACACAGGAGATGCAGATTTGATCCCTGGGTCGGGAGGATCCCTTGGTGGAGGTAATGATAACCTACTCCAATATTTCTCGCCCTGGAAATCCCATGGATAGAGGATCCTGGTGGGCTGTAGTTCATGGAGGCGCCAAGGGTTGAAGACAACTCATGTGAGCATGCATGCATACAATCTATACTCCATTATATTTGTGAACAAAACTGATACCCTTAAAGAAACTGCAAACATCTTGAAAAGTGTTATGTTTTGATTAATATTATACCTCCCACTGCACTTAACATTGGGACTAAGACAGGGGAAGGTCAAAAATAATAAATGATAATAAATGATCAAATAAGGAAGAATGACTCTGTGGTGGTCAGGTATACGGGCTTCCCTGGTGGCTCAGATGGCAAAAAAAATCTGCCTTTAATGCAAGAGACCTGAGTTTGATTCCTGGGTTGGGCAGATCCCCTGGAGAAGAGAATGACTACCCACTCCAGGATTCTTAACTGGAGAATTCCATGCATAGAGGAAACTGGTGGGCTACAGTCCATGGGGTTACAGAGTCAGATGCAGCTGAGTGACTAACACTTTCACTTTCAGACAGGTATATGATTAATATGGCAGAAAGTGAAGAGGAACTAAAAAGCCTCTTGATGAAAGTAAAAGAGGAGAGTGAAAAAGTTGGCTTAAAGCTCAACATTCAGAAAATGAAGATCATGGCATCCAGTCCTATCACTCCATGGGAAATAGATGGAGAAAAAGTGGAAACAGTGTCAGGCTTAATTTTGGGGGGCTCCAAAATCACTGCATATGGTGACTGCAGCCATGAAATTAAAAGATGCTTACTCCTTGGAAGAAAAGTTATGACCAACCTAGATAGCATATTCAAAAGCAGGGACATTACTCTGCTGACTAAGGTCCATCTAGTCAAGGCTATGGTTTTCCAGTAGTCATGTATGGATGTGAGAGTTGGACTGTGAAGAAGGCTGAGGGCTGAAGAATTGATGCTTTTGAACTGTGGTGTTGGAGAAGACTCTTGAGAGTCCCTTGGACTGCAAGGAGATCCAACCAGTCCATTCTGAAGGAGATCAGCCCTGGGATTTCTTTGGAAGGAATGATGCTAAAGCTGAAACTCCAGTCCTTTGGGCACCTCATGTGAAGAGTTGACTCATTAGAAAAGACTGATGCTGGGAGGGATTGGGGGCAGGAGGAGAAGGGGACGACAGAGGATGAGATGGCTGGATGGCATCACTGACTCGATGGACGCGAGTCTGAGTGAACTCCGAGAGTTGGTGATGGACAGGGAGACCTGGGGTGCTGCGATTCATGGGGTCGCAAAGAGTCGGACACGACTGAAGGACTGAACTGAACTGAACTAAATATCAAACAAACCTAAGAAAGAAACCATTGGTTCAATCCCAAACAAATGATTTACTGAGAATGCTTCATGGCTTTTTTGCCCTACTTACCGCTATTGTCACACCCTAAATAATGTTTAAGTTCAAAGATGTCTAAGGGAGAGGTTGTAATTCACAGGATATCCCACTCAGTCTGTAGCTTCAATGTGGAACAGGAATGAAGTAAAGGCGCTATTAAAACCTCAGACAATCATTAAAAAATATAGATGGCTAATCTAGTTGCCAGGACTGAAATTGAATATACTCAGCTGGAAACTTGGGTACTTGTGAACAATTGTGTGTTTTGAACTCTGGCTTTCAAGTTCTCCCTTTATCTCCATCAAACTCTCTCTGCCAAATGCTGTGGTTTTGAGAAATTGTAGCTTATCCATTCACACTAAAACAATTCTATGGATTGTTTTTCCCTTTCTTTCTTTTCCTTTGCATTCAAATTCTTGGTTAAAAAAAAAAAAATGGATCCCACTGTGGGATTTTTGGCTTGTTTGTTGTGGTAACTGATCACGAGAAGAAAAACTTTGTCTTTCACCAATGAGTATGTTTTCTGCTGAGTTTTCACATACATTTTATGATGTTAAGGAAGCTTCTTTATATTCCTAGTTTATTGAGTGGTTTTATGTATTTTTGTTATGAAAAGGTATTGAATTTTGTCAAATGTTTTTTCTGCATCAATCTAGATGATCATGTTTTTGTTTTTGCATTCTATAATGTGGTATATAATATGGATTGATTTTCACATTTTGAATCACCCTTGAATTTCTGGAATCATTGTGGATTTATAGTACAAACATTTTTACTCCCTTTCCAATAAAATAAAAGTAAATTCATGAATTGAGTTTTTATAACAAATTTAAAGATAAGTTATAAGACATGGGTTTTTGCTATGAATTGTCAGAAAGTATTGAACAAGTTAAACTTATTTTCTTTTTTTCCCCTCTTTGTTTGATGTGTTTTCTCTATCTATGAAAAAATAGCTAATTAAATCAGCAGCTCTGCAAGAACACTTCTCAACTTTGATTCTCTGTGAATTTATTACTAGCATTCAATTACTAATTACTTTAGTAGTATAATCAATATAGTGTTGTGCCCAGAAGATCACTGCCTAAGAGTGAAATACTCAATTTAATTGGGCAATGATCAAATATAGTCTAAGGAAGAAAGTACTCTCCAGGGAAACTGTCTGCACCAGCAATGGTCTGTGGGTGACAGCAGGAAGTTCAAGGTTATGAAGGCAGCCTAGAATAACATATATTCCAAGGACACAACTTGTCCTGTGTTTCCAGCATCATGCAAGGCAAAGACTTTCTTAGATCTAAGATGCGGCATCAGATGTCAGAGACAGTGACTGTTATTATAAAATTAATTACCCTTGTACTGGATTCCCTGGTGGCTCAGTCAGTAAAGAATCCACCTGCAATTCAGGAGACCCAAGTTCAATCCAAGGGTTGGGAAGATCCTCTCGAAGAGGAAATGGCAACCCTGTCCAGTATTCTTGCTTGGAGAACCCCATGGACAGAGGAGCCTGGTGGGCACAGTCCACGGGGTCACAAGAGTCGGATATAGCTTCACAACTAAATCACCACCACGCTTGATCTGACTCTATGCTTATAAAATAACTATGTAATTATCATTTGGCCCTCATTTATATGGGCAAGGGCTTCTCTGGTGGCTCACCTGGTAAAGAATCCGCCTGCAATGCAGGAGACTCCAGTTCAATTCCTGGGTTGGGAAGATCCCCTGGAGAAGGGATAGGCTACCCACTTTAAGTATTCTTGGGCTTCCCTGGTGGCTCAGAAGGTAAAGAATCTGCTTGCATTGCAGGAGACTTGGGTTCGATCAGTGAGTTGGGAAGATCCCCTGGAGAAGGGAACAGCTGGCTACCTACTCCAATATGGTGGCCTGGAGAACTCCATGGACAGAGGAACGTGGCAGGCTACAGCCCATGGGGTTGCAGAGTCAAACATGATTGAGTGATTTTCACTTTCACTTTATATAGGCATATGTGTTTTGCATAAATACACACACACACACATACTACACACACACATACACAAGGGAAAATCAGTGCTTACTGGAGTTAGCTAATACCTGCTTAATGGGGTCTATTTTTAAATTAAAAAAAATTTCAAGTCAGCTGACATGTTGGTAGATTGAAATCTGTTCTGATTGAAGTAATTTGCACATAAAAATCAGTTAATGCTACAAATAAGTTCTTTCCCTCTACCCTCTGCAAAACCCAATTATTACACATTTATCAACATACTACTTCTAAGATAAAACATTCTAGGTTTATGTACCTGCTGATAATTTCTAAGGACACTAAAATAATTGAGTTCCTGAGATCTGTAAAACTGAGACCCTGACACCATGTGTGAAGAGTGTAATAGAGTAGTACGATAATAAAATCCATCACTTATCTAAGTACTATTATGTGCCAGGGCCTCAAGATACGTTCCCTTTTAGTCAGCATAACCCAGCAGTTAGATGTCAAAATGTCTCTACTTTACATCTTGGAGAGCTAGGAAACAAACAATAGGCTAATAGAGTTCCTATATTGTGTCCAAGAGAGTTCATGCCTGAACCATCAACTGGCCTCCATCTTTGGCAATTCTGTCTTTCTTTTATTAAAAGAGTTAAGAGTAAGCTATAGGGAATAAAATTTAATCATTTAATATTGGTCACCATTTTGTTTCTTGGAACATTTATAGATTACCATTAGGAATATCACATATCTTTTCTGGTCTTCATTTCCATCATTTTTCAAGTGAAAATTTGGGCTAAGATAGCACTTTTAGCTCTAAAGGCAATATGGTTTTGTAATGGTATTATGTGTATATGGGAATGCTAATTCCAGAGGGATACTTTTAATATTAACATTAGTCTTAAAGATTCTATATTGCCTTAGTTATATAACTTACTGGTCAAGAGAATAAATTTTAAAGTTAGATAATCTTCTATTTCAATATGCTCATTTCTAGTTATATGGCTTAGTGGGCAAGTTGCTTAGTCCCAAAGACCTTCAGTTATTTTATCTCTTCAGTAATAATAATCATTAACATTTACCCTAATCACATCCCAAGGTTGCTCTAAGGATTTAACATAGTAATGAATTGCTCAACAAAGTGCCTGATATTGAGTAAATGTTAATTATTTTCTTAGTTTGACTATTTAGGGAAACACATTGTTTTTTCCAGCCATATAACAGAAGAATATCATTTAGGTATTTTCCTTATGATATAACTAATTCATATGTTTTGTCAGCAACTTAGTATTTAGAAACAGCAGCATATACTTTTTAAATAATTTGGAACATATTCTGCTAAAATGGCAATTGTATATTGGGATACAATATAAAAATGACTGTTGACATGTTACAAATTTATGTAAGTAATAATTCAAAAACAAGTATGCTTTGATAGTCTTCTCAGTGCTTGAATGCCTCAGTTAAAAGGGCTTGAACTGAAATTTCTTTACTTCAACAAGAAAATGATTAACCAGATTATTTAAAAAATACACTCCATATCATATGTTATTCTTGCTCTTAGCTATTCTTTCTGCATTACAACATAAATGCTTTGGAACATAGAGCTTTATGTAAGCTATAAAAAGGGCAGACTAAATATCTACCCCAAGAAGTGAGCTAAGAAGCTATATGTAATATATTTGTGGCCAGTACCTCAATAGCTTTAATAGCTTGACAAAAGTATTTAGAGATACATTAAAGGGCCACATTCTACTGAGTTATCTCTGAATTACCAAATGAACCTAAGAGAGGATTTTAAAAGCTTTCAGAGAAACATCCAATATAGCTCTGTGTATTTAAACACCCACTATACAAACTGCAAAGCTGTTTCAGCATAAATCTTCTGTCTGAGCAAGAATATGACTAGAGGAATAATACCTTAGTATTGTTACTAGAGTATACTCTTCTGATCCAGTACTCTTGCCTTGAAAATCCTATGGATGGAGGAGCCTGGTGGGCTGCAGTCCATGCGGTTGCTAAGAGTCAAATACAACTGAAGTGACTTAGCAGCAGCAGCAGCAGCAGCAGCAGCAGCAGCAGCAGCCTCTTCTGAATCATATGCTCTATAATGTAGTGTGGACAACTCTGCTAGGAAGATAGGATCATGAGGTAGTTTTCTTAAGATTCATACTACATGAATTTCTCTAAAGTTAGGAATAGATTGTCTAGGTGATCCCTAGTCCAAAACATGAGAGCCAATAAATCCTAATGGGTAAGCACATGGATTTAGAAATCAGATAGATGTGGGTTCAAATCTGAAGTCTGTAACTCACCAGTTTTATGATTTGGGACAAATTGTTTCAGTGCTCTAAGCTTCAAGTTCTCTTCTATAAAATGGATATAAGTCATACTCTACCTCATAGAACACTTAGGATTAATGTGATAATGAATACAGTATATAGCAAAATGCTTTTACAGATAAATAAGTTCACAAATAAGGGCTACTTTTAAAAATATTTTTTCTCTCCATCTATAATAAATCAATTTTGATAAAATATCAATTAAAAAAATAAACATCCTTGGGAGGGGTAAATATTAAAGCTCTTCCCATATAAGGCTTTATTTAGCAACTATTTGGCAGATGCTGTGAAAGCTGAGATTGTGCAAACTATACACCTGAAAGATACCTAGCAAACAGCCACAGAGAAGATAGATGCATGCATGCATGCTCAGTTGTGTCTGGCTCTTTGCAACCCTATGGACTGTAATTCGTCAGGCTCCCCTGTGCATGGGATTTCTCAGAGAAGAATACTCTAGTGGATTGTCATTTCCTACTCCAGGGGATATTCCCAACTCAGGGATTGAACCCCTATCTGTTGCCTCTCCTGCATTGGCAGGCAGATTCTTTACCACTCCACCATCTGAGAAGCAAAGATAGATTGGGGCACTGCAGAGACTGGTATGCTCCAGTGAGAATCTTGGCATATTTCACAATTTTGCTTGAGGCAAGCTTTGACAACACCTTTAAAATTTTCTTCACTTTTTATCTCTGGCTCACTCTAAATATATCCACATCTGAAGATCTTACGTCTTGGACTATCTGCAGAATCCAAACACCTGTGACATCCCTTACCACAGCCAAACACAGCAAGATGATGCTCTCATCTATACAGATATAAGCCTAGGTAAAGACGAGAGGGAGGTGCATGGGAAACCAGCAGACATTCTCCTCTACTTCGTGACACTGCAAATTCAAAGAAAGGAATGGATCTTAATGTGTCATCTGATACACTGATACAATAGAATACCAGGTGGATTACTGCCTAGTGTAATGCTCAAAGACATTTAAAGAAATGTATGATTTGAATATAAAACATTAAGCATCAACCCAAACTAATGACAACTCTTGTTTTAGAAAACCATGTGTCTCTAACTACATCATGGAAGATTACTGAATCTCAAAGTAAGGTATGTTTCTATTCCATTTTCCATTAAAAAATAAATATACCCACTTGGAACATCACAAGTGGGTACTGCAATGTACTGTAAACCAAGAACAGCTATAGTATAGCTCTCTACAAGCAACGCTGAAAGAACATAGCATTACAATCCATTCACCAAGTAAATGCTAGGCATAAATCCATCATCAGAATCCCTACTGAATGAAACAAAGACAGGCCCATAATTAGAATTCTTCTAGTTGCAAGCACTGGTCTTAATGAACTGTTGCTGCTTGCCCAGCAGTTCTCAATCCTGGCTTCTTGTTAGAGTCATCTTAGGTTCTTTGAAAAATGTTTCTATTTTCAGAGATCCTGTTGTAATTCTGTGTGAGTGGCAACACAGACATTATTCTGCACTCTTTTAGTTTGAAGGAATTTCAAACTTACAAAATAAAAGTGCTAGGAATACAAAGAAATCCCATATACCCTTCTTCCCATTTAGATTTTTGCCAACCATCCCAATAATGTCCTTCATAGCAGAATGATCCAAACCAGGATGAAGTGTTGGCAATGGACTATTCCATCTCTTTAGTTTCCGTAAGTCTGGAAGAGTTCCACAATTCTTCTGTGTCCTTACCAACCTTAATAATTTTGAATCTATAACAGTTGCCCTGTAGAATATTTTTCAAGTTGGATTTGTCTGCTTCCTTATGACTAGATTCAGGCTATACAATTTGGCAGAAAGATCACCAAGACTGTCTCTTCTCACTGTGTCCCATCACTGGTGATAACTTTGATAACTTGTTGGAGGTTTTGATCAGAGTCTACTAAAGGTACTGTTTCTCCACTGTATGTATAATTATGTGGGGAGAAACTCTGAGGCTATGTAAATATCCTCTTTGTCATTAAATTTTCACCCATATATTCTACATCCACGAGTGTTCTTTGTTGGCCAAATTATTATTACATTAGTTTCTAAATTGTTATTTTTTTCCAATTCTACCATTACTTTTACATTTACTGTTTGGCATTCTGCAAGTAAAAACGTTCTCTTCTCCACGGTAATATGCTCAGTTATTTCACCATAGATTGATTCAACACTATCCATCATTATCAGTATTTATTTAGATTCCCAAATTGTTCTAGATTTTGTAGTGGAGCCCCTTCAAACTGACATCTATATTTTCTGACTTGACTCCATTGTTGTTTGAACACTTCCTCATTTCAATCACAGCAAATGACTAGAGATGTGGAATACATACATCTCTTATTTTTGTATTTAATTTCTCTATCTGTGCTTAGCTGCTCAGTCATGTCTGACTCTTTATGACCCCATGGGCTATAACCTGCCAGACTCCTCTGTCCATAGGGATTCTCCAGGCAAGAATACTGGAATGAGTTACCACGCCCTTCTGCAGAGGATCTTCCCAACCCAGGGACTGAACTCAGGTCTCCTGCATTGCAGGTGGATTCTTTACCGTCTGAGTCATCAGGGAAGCCTCTGTCCCTCTACATTGAGATATAAAAAGCGATGCATTCACACACATATTACTAATTGCAATCCAAGATTACAATGCTCATTTCAACTTTCTCCCATTCCATATTTGTAATTTCCTTTTCTAACAGTGAGAAATTTAGCTCTGGTGTCCTCAGTATGTTTATTTTGTCTCAGTATCCCTGAAACCTGTCTAGATCCTCTGAGGCTGCTGCTGTCCTCATTCAACCCTGCCTAATTTCTTATAGTCGGGAGCAAAGAAGGAAGGCTCACAAGGAGGGAGTTATGTGGGTGGGGAAGAAAGGAAGTTATTAATATTTTAAAAGTTCCTCAGGTAAAACTCATATCCAGCTTTGAAATCATGAATACTATTCTTTTTACAATCAACCCTGCCTGAATTTGGCTAACAGTATTTTCTTCCCAGATCTGCACTGGGAAATGAGATCAGATTTCAACAAATTTTACTTGTGACTATCGCCTTGGTGCCTTACTATAGTGTTCAATGCCATTATAATATGAGTCAGTAATAAGAAAATTTATTTTTCCCAGTATGAATGTTCCACCTAAAGATAACCAGATAAGCGTCTTACAAATCCAAGAACTTGCTTTCTGTCTCTGGGCAAATGATATACAAATGGATACATCTCCAGTGAGCCTTAGCCTTTCTACTTAGAAGTAGAACAAATCTCTAAATGCAGATCAGGGATTTACACTCTTCCAGTTATTGATCACAAGAATATCCTTCTCTTTATTCTCTGATAAATGGAATATAATTCTTTATTTCCATGTTTCCAGAGAACAATAGAAAACAAATTGTGACTTGGACTATAATCAAGACTATCTATTTTCTATTTGTTCTTCTTTAAAAAAAAGCTGACAAGCTAGATTTGAATTTTACTCAACAAAAAATATACAGGGTTAAAAAATAAAGTCATTTTTTCAAAGACACAAATCTGAAAGACTGACATATTATCAAGAAAATATTTCTCAAAAGAAAACTGTCCAGGAGATTCTGAAAATTGTGTGTATTTTCAAGTGTTATGTCAATAAAATATCTTTGCCATCGTGGTGGGTGTTCCGAAGCTTCAGAGCACTGCATGCTTCACAGCTCTGTGTAGTGTCATAACTCAATAGAAGGTGATGGCTAATGTTAGGGCATCATTTTCTCCTACTGTTCCTGCCCAACCAGACTACAACTACTATTACATGACTCAGTTATCTTCCAGGAGTGTCACTGATTCACCTATTCCTTAAACCTGATTCTGACTCAATATTCCGTCAGTGATTAAAAGCTCCAGTCAATTGCCATATGCTCCATAGTCTTGTCTGACCCTTCCCACACTCCCTACTAGTGGGCAGCGACCGGCCTTACTCGTAACTCTTTATCCTCAATTATTTTATTTGCTTCAATTATTTCATTTATAGACCCCCTAGATGGTCTTCTGAATGTTAGCACAGAACCAGGCATAGTGTTGAATACAGTGAAAAGCAACAGCTAATTCAGGAATAAAGGTGGATGCAAATACTGACAAGTCATTTCATCCCACAGTCTAGTTCATCCTCCCTCATCTCTGAGTTAAAGCAAAGATTCATGGTGTCGTGATCTTTTATTTTTTTTTTCAGTTCCAAACCAGACAACTGAAGGGAAGTAAAAAAGAGCAAGAAGAGTGCTGACAAAGAGTCTGGTCAAGTAATTTTCAAAAGAGATAAAAGTGTTGGGTGATATTAAGTTTCATTTTAACTTTTCTGTTTCATTGCCCAGTGAAGCATGCAGTGCTTTGTAATAAGAAGTTTTAACCATCTCTGGTAACACCTGCCTGCATAGACAAAGAAGGCACAAAAGCAAACACATTGCCCCAGTAAAGGAATTTGAAAATATCGCTTTCTAAAGGCCAAATCATTACTGAAATTTATCTAGTGCAGAAAATGTAAGATGCTCCCATAACCCTTCCTTCTCTATAAAGCCTTCACAAAATGATAAAAAATGATGATTTCCTCTTATTTTGATTGACATGACATTCCCTCTTTACTGACTTCTCCCTAAGTCCTTATCTTTCCAAAATATCTTAGTAAATACAGCACTACTTTTGGGTAGCTCCTTAATATTTACCCATATATATTACCTCAGTCTCTGCCATTTAGAATTATACCTAGAGATCATGGCTACCTCATACAGAATGTATGTTTATAACACATGCACACACATGTACACACACACATATAACCTAGTCAACAGGTAGAGTGCAGAGTCACTCTCTGACACTATGGAGAGTTTCAGTGCTTAATAGAAGTAGGCTATAGTTTCACGATGAATATAAAATTAGACCATGCACATGTATAGATGCTTCCACTGGGTGCTCCTCAATTAAAGAACCAGTACATGTTGATGTGACTAGCCCAGATTCTCTGAACAGGTAAGAGGAATACATTGCAAGGATATAGAAGCTGCTGTTTTTTATTAAGCATGTGTTGTCTTTAATGAAAATGAACAATTAAAATGTATCCCCTAGATTATAAGATAATGTAAAACATTACTATATTACAATGACATTCATACAACTGGGTAAACAATACAAAAATTAAAAGGGTAGAAACCTATTCACTTCCTGCTTAGGTAGAAAATAGTAACGGGATGCGTGCAGGTGCAGGAAAAGTTCCTTGGGTAGAGACAGGCAGGCCTCGTTTTGTAGGTGGCTGTGACTCCCTGCGTCTATGCCGCTGGGCCCTTGTTACAGGACAGCAAGTGTCTTTATTTGTAACCAAATCTATGGCTATTTCACTTACTCCCACTCTATTTCATACCAACGCTCTGCCATTAACTTAGGTACATCCCAAATCATCGTGAAAATACAGACTGACCTATGTGTTCACGTCAACAAAATCAGTTTGGGCTTAACAGAAGACAGCATAGCTTAAACATTTCTCCGCACAAAAGTATCTCAGTAAGAAAAGCACTGAAATTGTAGTAAACCTCACTCTGAGTCCAATTTTGACCTGTGTTACCTTGGACAAGTCATAGTGTTTCTAACAAACACTACCACAGACTAATTTTTCATCAGAAAAGTGCTAGCCAGTGGTATTCTCATTTGATTCTACCACATGCTAATCTTATTCTAGTCTCTAACCTACTGAGGGAGATAATGTTGGGTTGGCCAAGGAGTTCATTCATAACATGATACAGAAAAATTCAAGTGAACTTTTTGGCCAGCCCAATATTTTAACTTCTAGATTTTATATAAGAAGAAAATAAGATGTTGAAAAAAAAATTTTTTTTTTTAAAATTTGACTATTGAGCTATTAAGGGACAGAACTGGGATTCAGAACTGCTTATCCTGTTGAGTAAGTCCGGGTTCTTAAGTATTATACTAATATCAGTTTGCTCAGCTCTAAAGTATAAGTATTAAGCATAACAAATTCACTGGATTATGAGACACAAAGGAAGAGCACATGAAGGTGACCGGAAAATATTATTTGCTCAACAGAGCCATTGGTTACTCTTCATTCTTCATGTTCCTGGTGTTACATGTTGGGGTATATATTTTGAGTCCCAATCACTAGGTGAAGGTGAAAAGTATACATCCTTTTATATTAATGACATAGGGGTCAGTGGAAGCACTCTGAGCCAAGGAGGCAGCTGATGCGATAACATGGGTGACTGTCAGCAGGGCCAAAACATTTTACAGGCCTGTCAAAATTTTTGACAGGCTAATGATTTTTGAAACCTATCTTCAATGCCAACCTGAAACCTAGGACTAGTCTAATGACTGTTTTTCTGAAATCTAAATACGAGGTCATGTATTAGAGTGATTTAGGGTCAAATATAAATGAATATATAAAAGATCCACAAACATGACATTCTAATTGCACATTGCTATTTGATCAGAAACAAGAGAGCTGGGACTAGACATTGTGAAATGTGTTTTATTTTTCCTCTTAGGGTTCAATCACCTTCTTTATTTCATAGAAAATTTCCTCTTTGATCTCCAAGAGAAAAATCAATTTGAATGTGGCCTATTTCTAGGATATATATTTCTGGTTCTTAAACTGCATTGAAATGTTAGAGGCTAATGAAATAGTTGAAGTAGTTTGAGGCACTTAAAAGGTACCTTTGAAAAACTCATGTAAAAGTATAAACACTCAATATGTAATTGTATCTGTAATTCTCTTTGTATAAGTCACATGGCTTTAAGAAGAGCTTCATCTCTATCTATATAGTATAGATGCGTTTCCAAAGATGTACTTTTTGTTTCGTGCGAGAATTGAGAACTGATTCCAATCTCTATGATACACTCCACCTCCAGAAGCAATAAAAACATGCCTGTAGAGTCAAAACACAAGGATTTAGGCATCAACTGATGACAGTTTGTACCTGGAAACATTCTGTGGCTTTTAGGAGAAATACTTCAAAGAAACTTGGCTTTTTTTTTTTATACTGATATATATATCACTATATATCACAGGTCTGTTCAACTCTGCAAACCCTAGGACTATAGCCCACCACGTTCCCCTGTCCATAGGATTCTCCAGGCAAAAACTTGAGTGGGTTGCCAGTCCCTCCCTCAGGAGATTTTCCAAACCTAGAGATTGAATCTATGTCTCTTATGTCTCCTGCATTGGTAGGTGGGTTCTTTACCACTAGTGCCACCTAGGAAGCCTATATTATATATATATATATATATATACACACACACACACACATATTACAAAGTATATATATATTTTATTTATAAAGAACATTTATACAATATAACAAAGTATACACGTTATATAAATAAAGTGTGTATATATATATAATATTATAGAAATATTATTGGGGACAAAATTATGTCTTATGAATTTTTGGATTCCTAATTAATTTAAGGTTTATTCTATTCAGTACCACCACACCTTGTGTCTGCTAGTCCATGTCATCTACCTGTTTTCTCCACACTCACAAAGCACTTTGACTATGGGCCCCTGGCAACCAAAGCCAGTAACTGGCTTGCATCACACATCTAGCGGTAAAGGTGCACTGTCTGTGACCTATCCAGGTTCAAGTCAGCAATAGAATGAATTGTGGCCCCCCAAAAGTCATATGTTGAAGTCCAAACACCCCAAAATACCTGTATTTGGAGATAGGGCTTTTAAGAGGCAGTCAAGGTAAAGTGAGGTCTAAAGGGTAGAGTCCTAATCCAACAGGACTTGACTTTATAAGGGGAAGAAAGAGAATTCTCTCTCTCCCTCTCCATGTGTGCTCACTGGAGAGAGGCCACACGAACCCACAGTGAGCAGGTGGCCTTCTATAAGCCAAGAAGAGAGCTCTCACCAGAATCCAACCATACTGACACCCTGATCTTGGACTTTCAGCTTCTACAACTGTGGGAAATGTCTATCCACCCCGTTTATGGTATTTTTTTTTTTTTCATGTCAGCCCAGTCAGATTAATACATCCACCATGGTAATGGTATTCATATAAAAAAATAATTAACATCTCTCTGCTAGAGTTTTTCTCACTTTAAAGTAAAGAATAATATCACCATCTTCCAGAGAAGATAGCTGTGAAGATGATATGGAGCAATACATGTAAAACAGCGGATTTCTTTTTCTCAGCCTAGATACAGCTTGCTGTAATGATTTCTGGATCTGTATCTATAGCCAACAATTATTTTCTGAGCTCTACTTTCCCATTTCTAAGCTCCCAATGATATCTTCTTTCAAAGTAATTCAAAGTCAATCTTTCCCCAAACCAAAATCCTTTTCCCTTAGATGCTACAAAAGATTCTGCAACTCTTTCTTTACCTACCTTCCTCTATTCAATTAATGGTATCACTAATGCCCAAAAATCAGAGGCAATCTTCAACTTGCATCTTCATCATCCAATTATTTGAAAAGACCATTGTACCCATACCTTGCTGTCCTGTTAGTACTGCTTTAGATCAGGCCCTCATCATCTTTCTCCTGACATACTACAAAAAAGACTCTTCACTGTTTCTCCCCTCATAGGTCATGGTTTGAATTTCTTATTTCCACCATACTTCTGTACTTTCAGTTATTTCTGAAAGTTATTTCAAAACTTATATATAGGCTTAAAAAATAACAAATAGCATCAGTAATGTCACTGATACCCAACTTTCCAAACCTAAGAACACATTCATAGAAAAGTTACAACTTCTTTATCATGTTGAAATTTAAGATCATCAACAACTTGTTCTCAGATCCAGAGGATGGGGCAGAAATCACTAAGTATAAGGCTAAAGAGGCTGAAACAACTTTCAATCCTTGGAGAAAAACTGGTATAAAGACACATTGTCCCATTACCCTCCCTTGAATCAGAGTCTTGATCTGTACTGAGAAGAAAATTATTCTTGGAGCGGTGCTCAAAAGTGCAAGTAACAGGGAGCTCCATCTTACCTGTCCCAGGGAGACTTTACTTCATACAAGAATTAAAAGATCAAATTAGATTGACCCCATGGCCCTTCTCATCCAACAAATCCTAGATTCAGGTCAGTAGCATTTGGCAGGAACTAACAGAAACCCATTCATTCACTTCTTGTTCATTGGCCAAGAACTATAATGTACAAAATTAAACTGTCCCATTTCATGTACTACTTAGAATTTATTTCCCCAAGTGGCAGAATAGACCTACTTTATATTTCCTTGAAGAGATGTAATTTATACCCTGTTTCCATGTTAAATTACAGACATTTCTATTGGTGGGCATTTTTTACCTCTCATTTGTAGTATAGTAATGTTGGGATTGCAAATTGCTCTAGTAAAAGTAAATTCTAACTTGAGGCATTTTTTCAGACATACATTTTGTTAGACGAGAAAAATGTGTGCGAAAATAACTCAAGTTTTGCTTTCCTTCCTCTATCCAAAGGAATAATTACCTAATGGAGACTGAAATAGCATGAGAAGTTTTAAAACAAGCAGAACGAGTACAAATACACAGGTACTGGATTAATATTGATTTGAAATGCAAATGTGAAATGAGAAAAGCAGGGAGAAACTAGTCTTGACATACAGAGAAAGAAATTGAAGAAAGCTAGATATGTACACATATTCTTATTAACTGATATATTCATTCATTTGTGCACTCATTTAAAATAAGCTGCTCACTGCAGTAGAAGTAGAGAATGAAAGAATAATGAGAAAGAAAACCTGACCCCAGGGATTTAAAGGGTAACAAAATAGATACATACAAAAATATCAGGGATAGAAGAGGGTGAGTGCTCTAACAGAAGTAGACTATGTTGGTAGGATCTTCAAATGATGTGGAAAATTCTGAAAGAGATGGGAATACCAGACCACCTGACCTGCCTCTTGAGAAACTTGTATGCAGGTCAGGAAGCAACAGTTAGAACTGGACATGGAACAACAGACTGGTTCCAAATAGGAAAAGGAGTCCGTCAAGGCTGTATATTGTCACCCTGCTTATTTAACTTCTATGCAGAGTACATCATGAGAAACACTGGGCTGGAAGAAGCACAAGCTGGAATCAAGATTGCCAGAAGAAATATCAATAACCTCAGATATGCAGATGACACCACCCTTATGGCAGAAAGTGAAGAAGAACTAAAAAGCCTCTTGATGAAAGTGAAAGAGGAGAGTGAAAAAGTTGGCTTAAAGCTCAACATTCAGAAAATGAAGATCATGGCATCTGGTCCCATCACTTCATGGGAAATAGATGGGGAAAAAATGGAAACAGTGTCAGACTTTATTTTTGGAGGCTCCAAAATCACTGCAGATGGTGACTGCAGCCATGAAATTAAAAGGCACTGACTCCTTGGAAGAAAAGTTATGACCAACCTAGATAGCATATTGAAAAGCAGAGATATTACTTTGCCAAGAAAGTTCCGTTTAGTCAGTTCAGTTCAGTTGCTCAGTCGTGTCCAACTCTTTGCGACCCCCATCGCAGCCGCCAGCCTCCTGTCCATCACCATCTCCTGGAGTTCAATCAGACTCACATCCATCGAGTCAGTGATGCCATCCAGCCATCTCATCCTCTGTCGTCCCCTTCTCCTCCTGCCCCAATCCCTCCCAGCATCAGAGTCTTTTCCAATGAGTCAACTCTTTGCATAAGGTGGCCAAAGTATGGGAGTTTCAGCTTCAGCATCATTCCTTCCAAAGAAATCCCAGGGCTGATCTCCTTCAGAATGGACTGGTTGGATCTCCTTGCAGTCCAAGGGACTCTCAAGAGTCTTCTCCAACACCACAGTTAAAAAGCATCAATTCATCAGTGCTCAGCCTTCTTCACAGTCCAACTCTCACATCCATACATGATCACAGGAAAAACCATAGCCTTGACTAAACGAACCTTAGTTGGCAAAGTAATGTCTCTGCTTTTGAATATACTATCTAGGTTGGTCATAACTTTCCTTCCAAGGAGTAAGCGTCTTTTAATTTCATGGCTGCAATCACCATCTGCAATGATTTTGAAGCCCAGAAAAATAAAGTCTGAGGCTTTGGTTTTTCCAGTGGTCATGTATGGATGTGAGAGTTGGACTGTGAAGAAAGCTGAGCACTGAAGAATTGATGCTTTTGAACTGTGGTGTTGGAGAAGACTCTTGAGAGTCCCTTGGACTGCAAGGAGATCCAACCAGTCCATTCTAAAGGAGATCAGCCCTGGGTGTTCTTTGGAAGGAATGATGCTAAAGCTGAAACCCCAGTACTTTGGCCACCTCATGCAAAGAGTTGACTCATTGGAAGACTCTGATGCTGGGAGGGATTGGGGAAGAAGGAAAAGGGGACGACAGATGAGATGGCTGGATGGCATCACTGACTCAATGGACGTGAGTTTGAGTGAACTCCAGGAGTTGGTGATGGACAGGGAGGCCTGGCATGCTGCTATTCATGGGGTCGCAAAGAGTTGGACAAGGCTGAGTGACTGAACTGACTGACTGACTGATTATGGCTCTTTATCATACCAAATATAGTTATTTAAATCATTTTTGATAATTTTGGTTCAATTAAATTCTCTGAAGGTAACAAATAAATTATAATTTTCCAGAAATAGAAAATAAACCTAATATGACATTGTAAATAAACTATAGTTCTATAAAATTTAAAAAGAAAGGAAATAAATGTATTTTAAATCCCATTCAAACTGTTCGGTGAATATTTTCCCCTACAACATGAGAATATCACATGTGCTGCTATATTTACCAACATGGCTGACTACAGCATTTGCAATGTTTCTCCTTGAAATCATATATTGATTCACTGTTACACTATTTATCTTACTTTAGTTCCCTATTCAATTTATCTACTCATTATACCTTTAATACCCACTCTGGGAAAAGTTTGCAAAGATTCATAAAGGTGTTAAAAAGCAGTCCATTAGTTTTAAAGTCCTTTGGAGAGCTGTCATTCTGAATGTTGTTCCTCTCATGGGCTGTAAAATTACATTGTTACCAATATCCTCATTCACATCAAATAGTCCAGTTAATTTAAGTGAGAGAGATAGCAGCTTCAGAATTGAGTTTCATATACTAACTCTTTCTATCTGTTGCAGTCTTCTAAATTTTATTACTGATTTTGTGTTGACTTATGTTCCAACAATATGAAAAACTGAGTTAACTTTTCTTGCATAGTTTATTTATTTCAAAGAATAAATTTGCTCCTTTTTAAAGATTAGCTGACAATATTTATGTGGATCTATTGCTTGGCTTGACTATGATGGCTACTTCATTTCTTCTAAGGGATTCTTGCCCACAGCAGTAGATGTAATGGTCATCTGAGTTAAATTCACCCATTCCAGTCCATTTTAGTTTGCTGATTCCTATAGCATATTAAAAACAGAGACATTACTTTGCCAACAAAGGTCCATCTAGTCAAGGCTATGGTTTTTCCAGTAGTCATGTATGGATGTGAGAGGTGGACTATAAAGAAAACTGAGCATTGAAGAATTGATGCTTTTGAACTGTGGTGTTGGAGGAGACTCCTGAGAGTCCCTTGGACTTCAAAGATATCCAACCATTCCATCCTAAAGAAGGTCAGTCCTGGGTGTTCATTGGAAGGACTGATGTTGAAGTTGAAACTCCAATACTTTGGCCACCTGATGAGAAGAACTGACTCACTGGAAAAGACCCTGATCATGGGAGGGATTGGGGGCAGGAGGAGAAGGGAACGACAGAGGATAAGATGGTTGGATAGCATCACCAGCTCAATGGATGTGAGTTTGGGTGGACTCCGGGAGTTAGTGATGGACAGAGAGGCCTGGCATGCTGCAGTCCATGTGGTTGCAGACTCAGACATGACTGAGTGACTGAACTGAACTGATTGCCTGGCTCTCTTTCTGTTGCATTGATCTAGTTTTCTACTGTTCTACCAATATCATAACATCTTGATTACTGTAGCATTGAACAGTGAGTCTTAAATTTGGGTGATGTCAATCAATCAATTTTTTCCTCTTTCAATATTGTATTGGCTATTCGGGATCCTATCCCACCCCATATAAACTTTAGAATCAGTTTGTCAAGAGCCACAAAATAACCTGATAGGATTTTGACTAGGATTGAATTTATACATCATGCTGGAAAAAACTGACATCTTGACAATGCTGAGTTTTCCCATCCATGAACTGAAATATCTATGTATTTAGTTCTGCTTGGATTTCATATTTCAGAATTTTGTAGTTATGCTCACATAGACATTATCCATATTTTACTAGATTTATACCTAACAATTTCATGTTTGGTGCTAATGTAAATGGTGTTGCATTATTAATTTCAAATGCCATGCATTCATTGCTAGTATATAGGAAAGGGATAGACCTTTGTATAATAACTTGGTATCCTGTAACTTTGCTATTGTTAGTGAATCTTACTCTTCACAGGAATCTTATAGGTTAGTATACATGAGAAAACCAAGGCACAGAAAATGAAGTACTTTGGCCAAAGTAACAAAAGACTAAAACCATATTTTTCTGCTGCTAAAGCTTAAGTTTTCACTAGGTCATGTTACCAAACAGCATTTAAAGAGTTCATTAACATTTCTTCAAAAAGAGTACTAAATTCATCATTTTGATGAGCTCGAATACAGTAAATTCACACTAGGACACTACTAAGACTGTTTTATGCTAAGAACTATAAACTAAACACTGTCATTGTCCTCAAACTTGTAGTACAGTATACGAGCAACAAATAAAGAAAAATTAAATGACAATGTATCATGTAAGTAAGACACATTGCTTATATCTATACAGAAATATGGATAGCTGGATAGATGTATTATAAAGAAAGTTTAGTAATTTTTTTAGAATCAGGTGGTTTTATACTAGGTATTTGGCTAATCACTGTAAAATTCTCTCATCTTTTCCCCATTGATAGTAAAATTTTATAATAAAATTTGAGAAGTTAGTTTTAACATAAGTGATACTCCAAGTCATTAATGTCATAAAAAAGATAATGAAAAATATTATTTTTTAATGGAGGTGATTTACCTTCTTACATTTTATTGATTACAGCAAAAATATTTCTCCCAGATTTAATAATCAGGGAGAAATATAACATCAAAAAATAAAAGACAACAGATATTATATAAATACCTAATGTGGATTCATGTTGATGTATGGCAAAACCATCAAAATATTGTAAAGTAATTATCCTATAATGAAAAAAAATAAGAGAGATATGACTCAGATAAAAAAAATGGGGAAGCAGGAAGATACAGAACTCGCTTCCCCTCATGAACACATCTAACACACATTTGCATGAGGAACAGTTCTCGCTGAAAACTAACTGGAGACTGGCAGAAAGACGCTCATACGACTCAAGGTATATGAAAGATCCGTGAGGAGTTGGATAGAAAGGGATAGAAAGCAATCAGGCTGCAACCTGTGCTCCAGGGAGAGGACAGGAAAGAGAAGCAGCATTACAAGGGAGCTGAGATCCTCCCTGAGGAGGGAAGTTTCAAGCCGCATATTGGGCATCCCGACCCTTGGGTCTGACACTGGGAAAACGAGTCCCCTTCACTGGTTGGAAAATGAGTAGGTAACAAAAGGGATAAAAGAAACTTAGACTACATTTGTGAAGAGCATACACACACCTGTCTACCCTGAAAACAAGCAAACCACTAGAGGAAGTCATCAATTCATAAGGGAAGAAACTAAGAGAAGACAAGAACAAAGAAGAAATACAAAAATAACTGGAAAATAAGTAACAAAACGGTAATAAGTATACACCTATCAATAATTAAGTGTCAATGGACTAAGCACTCCAATCACAAGACATAGGGTGGGTGGGAGTCAAGATTGCAGAAAAGAAAGCTCACCCCCTCTCACAAACACACCAACATCTGAAAAACAACCATCAATGAAAAAGAGTTAAACCTACCAAAAAAGATATTGTACAACAAAAGATATAAAGAAAGAACAAAAGACTTGTAACATAGCCAAGTCACATACCCCTGGTGGGCAGTCCACAAACAGAAAAATAATTACATTACAGACATTTTCCCACAGGACTGAGACCTCTGAACCTCACATTAGGCTCCCCAGCCTAAGTGTCTTGCACAGGGAAGATGAGGCCCCAGAATATTTGGCTTTGAAGGCTAGTGGAACTTAATTTGGAGAGGCCCACAGGACTGGAGAAAATAGATACTTCACTCCTGAAAGGCACACACAAAATCTCACATGTACTGGGACCCAGGGCAGAAGCAGTAATTGGATAGGATTCTGGGCAGGCCTGTTGCTGGTCTTGGAGAATGTTCACAGAGGTGGGGGCAGCTCCAGTTTGCCCTGGGGACATCACATACACTGACAGCAGCCACTCATGGGAGCTTTCTCCAGCATGGATGCTGGTGCGGACAGGTGCCACTGTGGGCTCCATCCTTTAGTTCTCAGGTACCAAGATCTGTCCCACCCAATAGCCTGTAGGCATGAGTGCTGGAATACCTAAGGTGAAGCAGCTGAGTGTAGACATAGCCCCACCCATCAGCAAACAGCCTGCCTACAGCCAGGCAGTGGCACCCCACTCCAGCACTCTTGCCTGGAAAATCCCATGGATGGAGGAGCCTGGTGGGCCTCAGTCCATGGGGTCGCTAAGAGTCGGACATGACTGAGCGACTTCCCTTTCACTTTTCACTTGCATGCATTGGAGAAGGAACTGGCAACCCACTCCAGTGTTCTTGCCTAGAGAATCCCAGGGATGAGGGAGCCTGGTGGGCTGCCATCTATGGGGTCGCGCAGAGTCGGACACAACTGAAGCGACTTTGCAGCGGCAGCAGCACAGCCATCCTGAGCCTACTGCTACCTCTAGACATGCCTCTAGATTGCCCACAAGGAGGTCTAGGACCCAACTCTGCATTCCAATGGGAAGGCATCAGCTCCAGAATCCCCTGGTCTCCACCCTGTCCCCTGGAAAGCCTGCTCTAGCCTCTGAACCAGCCTTATCCAGCAGGGGGCAAACACAAGAAACAAGAATACCACAAATCCACAACCTGAATACCCAACCAGCCCACAATAGACCAGACCATGACCTGAGACCAGCTGGCCCTGGCCCTACCCACTAGCAAGCCAACACAAACTTTAAGACACCTCAGACACTGTATCCATATGTTTCAATAACCTCCTTCTCCACCAATGACAAGGTTTCGTAGACCCTGCAACCAGACTCCAGGACCTGCCTGCCTGCCAGTAGGCTTCTGGATCCTGACTCCATCCACCAGTGAGCCAACATCAGCACCAGGGCCCCTGGGTTTCTGCAGTAGGTCATTTGGTGACTCAGTCCTGCCAACTGGTGGTTGGCAGCTTCCACACAAGGCAGACACCAGAACTGGGGTCAACCAAGCCTGCCCCAGTACACACATATTCATCACGCCCCAGCAGAAGGACCTATACAACTCCCATAGGAAACCTCTAGAACACACCGCTTGGGTGGTGAGAGGGGAGTGCACTGCTGGGACATACGAAGTCTCCTAGAAAAGACCACTTCCTCAAGGTCGGGAAATGTAACCAACCTATGAGAAACATAAAAACAAATATAGCAACTTATGTAAAATGAGGTGACAGAGAAGCATGTTCTAGACAAAGGAACAAAATAAAACACCAGCAGAATAACTGAGTGAAGTGGAGATAGAACCCCAGAAAAGGAGTTCACGATAGTGATTCTAAGGATGATCAAAGAATCTGAGAGAAGACTGGATACAGCTAGCTTGAGGTTATAAGTTTTTTTAGCAAAGCATTAGAATATATAAAGAACAATCAGAGATGAAGAATACAACAACTGAAATGAAAAATAAACTAGATGGAATCAACAATAGACTGCAAATCAATCAATGTGATATACTATTTTAACAAACTGAACAGCAAAAGCCATATGATTGTCTCAGTAGATGCAGAGACAGCTTTAGATAAAATTCAACATCCATTTAAGATAAAGATCCTCCAGAAGGTGAGTAGAGAGGGAACATGGCCTCAAAATAATAAAGTCCCGGTGTGGCAAATGCATGGCTGACCTCATACTCAGTGGTGGAAAACGGATAGAATTTCCTCGAAGATTAGGAACCAAAAAGGATGTTCAATCTCACCACTTTTATTCAACATAGCTTTGAAAGTCCTAGCCACAGCAGTCAGAGAAGAAAAAGAAATGAGAAATCTAAGCTGGAAAACAGTAGTAAAAGTGTCACTGTTTGCAGATGAAATGATAATGCTCAAGACACTATCAATGAATAGCAGAGCTCATCAGTGAATTTGGTAAAGTTGCAGGATACATAATTAATATACAAAAACCTGCTGAATTTCTATCTACTAACAATTAAAGATCAGAAAAAAAAAGGAAGCAATTCCAGTTACCATCAAAAAGAATAAAATACCTAGAGAAAACCCACCTAAGGAAGCAAAAGACCTGTACTCCAAAAACTATGACACTAATGAAAGAAATCAAAGAATACAAATAGATGGAAAAATATACTGTGTTCTTGGATGGAAAGAATCAGTATTGTTAAAATGACCATACTATCCAAGGCAATGTACAGGTCCAGTGTAATTCCTATCAAATTACCAATAGCATTTTTCATAGAACTAGAAAAAAAATTTTAATTTGTATGGAAAAACAAAAGACTCCAATAGCCAAACAATCTTGGGAGAGAAAATGAAACTGGAACAATCAGACTCTCCCATTTCAGACTATAATGAAGTACAGCAATCAAAACAGTGTGGTAATGGCACAGAAATATCACAATGACTAGAATTTCAAAGCTCTGAGTAGTTTTTTTGAGAAAGCATGTAAAAATAATTACCATGGTCATTGTCTTGACTCTCTAATCCAAACAACTGTCATTGTTGCTGAAGCCCAGAGACTTTCAACGTTGGATACCCAAAAGTCGTGTCAATATCACCTGGGAACTTGTTCAAAATGAAAATTGTCTGGCCTCAAACTAGAAGCACTAGATCAAACACTCACAGAATGGGAAAGCATTCTTTTTCGCGACTACTTCAGTGATCCTAAGGCTTGCTAAGGTTTGAGAAACATTGCTTTACACTTGGAGTCAACCACTTCTCAATGCAAGTTGGAATGGTGGGAACAGGCAAAAATCCCGTTACATGAATGTTGCTCTTCTGCAATCTGCTTCCCACCCACATTAATTACAAGACGCCAGCTCTTTTCATCAGATATTACTTCCTCCTAGAAGCTACCAGTGATGTTTTCAAACACAAACAGAGAGGATTTCATCATCATGACTAAGGACACCTTTTAATATTAGTGTCTAAGAAGTTTTTTTTTTAAATGAATGGTGACAAAATTAGATGCATTTCCTTCTCTATTAATATGCTATGATACTCTCCTTTAATCTATGAATGTAAAGAACCATAACAATTGATTTTCCAATGTGAAATAAACATTCAAACTTTGTTTTCCTGGAATAAAGCCAGGATTTTTATATTGGTGTAATCAATATACTGCTAGATTATGTTTGTTAATTTTGTTGAGGAATTTGACTCTCTTCTACACTTGAGACTAGTAGTATTTCTTTCTCATACTATTCTTTTTACCTTTGTTATCAAGCTAGGTTTTTTTCCTATTGTCCAGACAAGTTTTGCATATTAGAATCATTTCTTTATTTAATGATGTTTAACTCACCAGTAAAGCCCTCTGTGTGGGGCATTTCCCCATGCAGTTTTAGAAGAGGAAGAGTGGAGATCATTTCAATATCATTCCAGAAAGTTTTCTTTCCCTTACCACCTGGGCCAGGTATGGCAGATTACAATGAAGTATATAAAAACCACGTGTTCTGAAAGACATATTTTTTATAGCACTGAAAAACAGATAATATGAGGCACTGAGAAGCTTGGCCACTTTAAAAATGAAAACTTAGCAGAAAAGTGTTTTTGTGGCTTGTAATAATTTTAAATATCACTCTTCTAGAATTTCTTGCCATGTAGGTATATGAAATACCTGCCTTATTTGGAATAATATTGGCATTCCTACAAAAGAATTACAAACATAAAATATAATGTATGATATATACACACTATACTGAGTCATTTGTGGAACTCTACCATCTGGGGAATAACCTGTCTCTCTCACTTGTGAAGATAAAAATCAGCAATTATAAAATACATGACTGCCAGTCTGGGTTATTACACTGACTTTCATCAAGGAAGAAAAGTATTAGTCATAAGAGGCATGGACAGGAGAGAATAGTCTCATATTTTTCATGATCAACAGATTTATATTTTTATCTATTTTCTCAGTCCCTAAACCCTTCAATAAGAACTTACTCAAATGTCATCATTTGGAAATTATGTAACTATCACATATAGAATTCTCATTAGCTTAAAAATGACTTAAAATAAGAGTAATGCTTGCAGTATATTTTTTAAAACTCTAAATAATACAGTTTAAAAGTAGCCATTTGTAATTTTAACATTTGAAACATTTGGAGGGGCTTAATACACTTGTACCTACTCCCTTTCAATACAAACTGGTATAGGCTGAGATCAACAATTTGTTTTCCAGAAATGAGTGAACATTTTGTGTACTTGGTAAATTGATCAGAATGGCATTGTTATCATTTCCAGACCTCCACTGTGTGTCACAGTAACAAAATCACACACACGCACACACACACAAAGTAAATACTGAGTAAGACTCCAAATGTTGCTTTTTTGCAAAGATGTTCTTATAAAATCCATCTAGCATCAAAAGTAATGATCAAGACACTGATTATTTATGTACTGATGTCCCTGAAACATGTAATAGAGTATCTAAAGACTGTCCTGAATATTCATTGGAAGGACTGATGCTGAAGTAGAAACTCCAATACTTTGGCCACCCGATGCAAAGAACTGACTCATTGGAAAAGACCCTGATGCTGGGAAAGATTGAAAGCAGGAGAAGGGGATGACAGAGGATGAGATGGTTGGATGGCATCACCAACTAGATGAACATGAGTTTGAGGAAGCTCTGGGAGTTGGTGATGGACAGAGAAGCCTGGTGTGCTGCAGTCCATGGGGTTGCAAAGAGTCAGACATGACTGAGCAACTGAACTGAAAGACTGTCATTCACCTACATGAAATTCTCCTATCTGAGAAAAAGTGGGAATGTCTGAGGTGCCCTGGAACAAGGTAGATTCTTAAACGGATGCCTGAACTTCATTCCAAATGGCAACAATTTCCCATTGCAAGACATAAGTACTGATCTTGTCTTCTTTCTGGTTTATAATGTGTGGCAATCCCTGGTGCTGAAATGCTACTCTAAATGGAAGAAGCATTATCCATCTTTTCCTCACAAATCTCAGAGCATTTGATGTAAGAGGCTACGGTTTCATCTCTTGCAGGAAATAGAAAGAATATGTCATGTTCAAGAAATGTGTCATATTTAAGAAATATGACCTGCAAAGTAGACTATAGAATTTTATACTAGTATTGTGACTTCTCCAGTGGCTCAGATGGTAAAGCATCTGCCTACAATGCAGGAGACCCAGGTTCAATCCCTGGGTCTGGAAGATCCCCTGGAGAAGGAAATGGCACCCCACTCCAGTACTCTTGCCTGGAAAATCCCATGGACGGAGAATCCTGGGAGGCTACGGTCCATGGAGTCGCAAAGAGTCGGACATGACTGATCGAGCTCACTTTCACTACTGTGACCAGAAATAAATAAGCTCCATTTAAATGTCACATATTATCAGGAAATAATTCCAGCAACAAGAAAAAGGGGGGCATTATTTTAAAAGTCCAAATCTGTACCTTTGTATGTACTGCTTACAATATAATCAAATCATCTCGGACACATCTGAAACATCTTTAAATGTTCTTTTCTCTAGCAGGATGATCTCAATTATGTGATGGTGGAGCTTTCTTTCTCATTTGTTTACAATTTCTCAAAAATACTATTAGACAATAAGCACCCAGGATGGAGTGAGTACACTTACTATGTCTACCAATATCTATCACTAAAATTTCCAGAAAAAAATGCAAAAAGCAACAACCAGGGGACACTGAAAAGTAAACAAAAGCAGGCCAACTAGGGACCTTGGTGCAAAAAATTTATTAGGACAATAAAAGTACAAACTATAACAGAAAAAGCCTATGATTTTAGGGAAAAAAAGATTTAATCAAATCTAAAACCATTTAGTCTTTGAAATGCTTAAGAAAACTCAAATGTAAGCCAGACTGCAAGGAAACATTCACAGTATCTAAGTCTGATATTAAGCTTGCATCTAGAATATAAAGAAATTTTACTGGTTAATAATAACACCAGTTAATAATAAAGAAAACGGAACGCTGAAGAAATGATGCTTTTAAACTGTGGTGTTGGAGAAGACTCTTGAGAGTCCCTTGGCCTGCAAGGAGATCCAACCAGTCCATCCTAAAGATCAGTCCTGGGTGTTCATTGGAAGGACTGATGCTGAAGTTGAAACTCTAATAATTTGGCTACCTGATACAAAGAACTGACTCAATGGAAGAGACCCTGATGCTAGGAAAGATTGAAGGCAGGAGGATAAGAGGACAACAGAGGATGAAATGGTAGGATGGCATCACCAATTCAATGGATTTGAGTTTGAGGAAGCTCTGGGAGTTTGTGATGGACAGGGAAGCCTGGTGTGCTGCAGCCCATGGGGTTGCAAAGAGTCAGGCATGACTGAGCAACTGGACTGAACTTAACTGAATAATAAGACAAACAACTCAATAAAGATGGTCAAAAGATTTAAGAAGGTTTTCACAGAAGTGAAATCTACAGATAGAAAATAGTACATGAAAAGATACGCATTATTAAGATCAGGGAAACACACATGAAAACTATCATGTGCTTCCCAAGTGGTGGTAGTGGTAAGGAATCCACCTACCAATGCAGGAGACATAAGACAGACGCATTTTGGATCCCCGGGTTGGGAAGATCCCCTAGAGGAAGGCATGGCAACCCACTCCAGTATTCTTGCCTGGAGAATCCCAAAGACAGAGGAGCCTGGTGGCTACAGTCCATAGGTTCACAAAGGGCCAAATACTGCTGAAATGACTTAGCACACAAGCACAAGATAATACTACACACTCATTGCTGCTGCTGCTAAGTCGCTTCAGTTGTGTCCGACTCTGTGCAACCCCATAGACAGCAGCCCACCAGGCTCCCCCGTCCCTGGGATTCTCCAGGCAAGAACATTGGAGTGGGTTGCCATTTCCTTCTCCAATGCATGAAAGTGAAAAGTGAAAGTGAAGTTGCTCAGTTGTGTCCGACTCTTAGAGACTCCATGGACTGCAGCCTACCAGGCTCCTCCATCCATGGGGTTTTCCAGGCAAGAGTATTCACTAAAATAATAATTTTTTAAAAAATCCACAATACTAAATTCAAGATGTGGAGAAACTGGAACTCTCATACACTGCTCAAGGAAATAGGAAACGGTGCAGTCACTTTGGAAAACTCTTTGTCAGTTCTATAAAAATTGAAACATACACTTAGTATATGACTCGGCCATTCTACATCTATATATTATGCAACAGATATAAAAACAGGCATATACACACAGAGACTCATCATGTTAATAAAAAATTAGAGACAACTAAAATATCCATTAGCAGGAGACTGGATAAACAAAACAATACAATGGAATGATAATTACCAATAAAAGCCAATGAATGACTTATGTACACAAGCATACAGATGACCTTCAAAGTATTCATGCTAGTAAAAAGAACTCAAATTAAGAGTAAACACTGTATTATCACTTTTATATAAAATTCTAGATGACACTAGCTAGTCTAAAAAAACACAAGCAGATGTGGGGTTGCCCAGAACAGAAGAAATGATGGACTGAAAAAGGGCACAGAGAGTCAGTCGGGGATGGCTGAAATGTTTTCTGTCTTAATTGTAATCATGACTTCAATAGCTATTTACAGCTCTTAAAACTCATTGAATTTTACACTTTAAATAAATGATTTATAAGAATTAACTGAAATTAAAAGACATTACTGTAAATTTAATGCTAGAAAAGAAAAGTTGCAATTTATTTCAATGTTATTATATTTGTATATGAGATTATGGATATTACATAAAAATACAATTACAGACTATCAAGAGAGAGAAAGGTAACAATGAAAGTGTACATGTATATGTAAATTGAGATCAAGCATACTGACCATAATAATACAAATCAGATTAATTACCTTATAAAATAATTTTTTAAAAATTTCCAGATTACCTAGAGGAGCAAATTTATCCTTTAGCATACTTAAAGCTACTTTTAGTATGGGGTCTCAGTTTTTAACAAACCACTATACTCTTTATTCTGGAGAAGGCAATGGCAATCCACTCCAGAACTCTTGCCTGGAAAATCCCATGGACAGAGGAGCCTGGTCGGCTGCAGTCCATGGGGTCGCCAAGAGTCAGACACGACTGAGAGACTTCACTTTCCCTTTTCACTTTCATGCATTGGAGAAGGAAATGGCAACCTAGTCCAGTGTTCTTGCCTGGAGAATCCCAGGGATGGTAGAGCCTGGTGGGCTGCCGTCTATGGGGTCACACAGAATCAGACACGACTGAAGTGACTTAGCAGCAGCATATTATTTATTCAGTGAATACATCTGCATTTTGGTGTTCCAATGATTTCCCAAACTGTTTACTTTACCCTTAGTTAAGAATGCATATAGTTAAAAATGCATTAAAAATAGTCTTTCTTGCATGGTCAACATTTTCTTCCCCCTGGGTATCTCTGGATACTATTTGCATCTGTAACTGACAATCATATATTATTCTGTGCTCCTTCAGCATGACAGAGCAAGTTTACCAGCAAAAGAGCAAGTTGGGTTTCCTTTTCACCATATTTCAGTGAAAAAACTGTCAGCTCAAATCTGCTGAATTTTTATAACTGGTTCCACAATAAGTTACAAAAAGAATAGAGAATGTTTAAGCAAATACCATGTTAACTGAATATTCACAGGTGGGGAAACTTGTAAAAAATAAGACATCTGTGATATTTAGCAAGACTCCATCACCTGTTATCCTATCAACAAAAATGACTTGCATGACATAGATGCTGTTTTCTAGTTTTATGAGAACAGGTCTTCTGCATTTGGTTGTTATGTCCTTGATAGAACTGATTGTTCTGTTTACAAAAAGAAGTACTATTAAAATTTAAAATGGCTGTCATTAAAAAATAAATGATTGTCAGTTCATAATATTGTAGAGACTTGTTTACTTAAAGCACTGGTGTATATGTTAAATTTTCAAGGTTAACAGTATGAACCTTTAAAACACTATTTTTATAAAATGTCAAATAGACTTTTAATTTCAGAGAAGTTCATCCAGTAGAGTATTAGGAAGGTTTAGATATTTCTAGTCAAGTTTTTAATTTCTACTTTTCAAATGATTTGATGTGAGTGAGGACAAAAGAGAAATAATACAAAAACAAATTCCAAATAAGGAAAATGGTTTTTAATTTTGAACAAAATTCTGGTGAGAGTGACTATCATAATATTTTCATAAAAATGCTGGTAATCCAAGAGTTTATGAGTGACATTTCATGCTTTTTTTTTCCTGTACTTAAAATAGTTGTACTTGCTTTATGTTATAGAGTTATTTCCTAAATCTTTAAAAGAATTTCTAAAAGCTTACATAATTCTGTGTTGAAAGTGAAAGTCCCTTAGTCATGTCTGACTCTTTGCAACCCCATGGACAACACAGTTCATGGAATTCTCCAGGCCAGAATACTGGAGTGGATAGGCTTTCCCTTCTCTAGCAGTGCTTCCCAACCCAGGGACTGAACCCAGGTCTCCTGCGTTGCAGGCGGATTCTTTACCAGCTAAGCCACAATGGAAGCCCAAAAATACTGGAGTGGGTAGCAATCTCTTCTCCAGTGGGTCTTCCAGATCCATGAATTGAACCAGGGTCTCCTGCATTGCAGGCGGATTCTTTACCAACTGAACTATTGGGGGTTAAATACAAACTAAAAAAAAATAATAATAATTAATGTAATCACACTATTTGCAGCACCTAACTTTAAATTTCTCTCTCACATTTTCACTTCATTATAAATGAATAGCTACTATATGCAAAGCATGCAAGTAATGGGGAATGTAAACTATTTAGAACAAAGTTCCTGTTTTTTAAAAGATTATAATAATATATGAAATAACAGAGAAAATAAATATGAAACTAAACATTTTTTACATAAATTTATGCATATTACATATATTAGGTCAAAAATTATACATACTACATAGAACCATAGATTATTTTCTTTCTTTCAAAGTGGGCTTTAATGATGAAACAGCCGTAATAGGGTTTATGGCATTTAAGCTGATTGTTTCGATATATGTAATTCTGATGAGAGATATTAGAAATGGAATAGACTTCAGGTAGTAGTGATGGTGTTAGCCAAGACATGGACATAGTTCCAATTTACAAAGAACATTTCAAAAGTGATAAACCTTCATCACTCTGTTGAGACCGAGTAATTTATTTAGGAAAGAAAAGAAATGCAGGCTAAGTCTACAGGAGGAATCTGATACATGAGTAGTCTTTCCAGTTAAAAACTATTTAGATCTTTTTCAAAGTAAATATAAATTCTTTTTTGAAAAATGTTTGATAAAATCCTAAAGAATACATACCACATTTCTGCATAAAAATACTATGGTAAATTTGCTTTACACTCTGCTTAGGAAATAATAGATAGCTCACATATTCTATTTAGGATATATGAAGCCTACTTATATCCTTGTTAAGTCTTGAAAGCCACTGGAATCTTACGATGTTTCAAAAAATGGCTCATAATTGATTAGGAAAGATAAGAGCATCAACACAAAAATAATCTCTAAGAATTTTTGGAATTGTATGTAGGGAAAACAAAGATGTTATATACTTTCATGCTGACAAAAAAACTGAGCTACATTGCAATGTGGTTTCTTCTTATTGAAAACTGAGTATGAGATGCCTATTTATAACTGCAATAGATAAGTTTTCATCAGATCAACCCTTCCACCAAAACAACTAAAAAATATGACTAAAAGATGTAAAACACCTGTTTAGAGAAACTGAAAAGCTAGAAAAAAGGAAAACATCGAGTTGAAATTAACATTTGAATCAACTTTAACAAAAGACTGGTTCTAAAATTGCCCCTGAGATGTTTAGACATTGAACAGATCATTTAACAATCACATAAGACTGTGAAAATAAAAACTGGAGATCTAGATATGCCAAGAAGGAAAAGTTTTCTAAACTACAGTCATTCAGCTGGGATGTCCAAAGAGCTATGTGACAGAAACAAGAGCATACTGATACACATTAGCTGCCATAAAAAATAAATCTGAAATACTTAGATTAATGTGATTTTCTACTTCCTTAAATACCCTCATACAAAAATACAAATCCTTTCTAGGTAATATAACATTAATGAAAGTCTCAAATTTTCTTAAAAAAACTTTTACATAAAAACCCTGGCTTTTATTTAATAAAAAAATCAGGAAAGCAAAGAGAAGGGAACATTCTTCAAGAGAATAAAATAGGACATAGAAAACCTTAGGAGATTTGAGTGGGTTTTGGAGGTATCAGACTCAGATTTTCAATGAAGCAGAAAAATAAATTTAAGAGATTATATGAATTGGAGAATTCATAGAAAACTTGAACCTACAAAGAAGAATCAAAAGGAAATTTTATGACTAAATTATTTAACTAAAATTAAGAGTCCAATTTGTTAGCTTAATAGCAGCTAAGCAGAAGGCTAGTGACACGGAAGTCAGAACTGTGAAATTAATAAAGACAAAATGCTTCAGCAAAGATCATAAGAGAGAAGAGGGAAATAGTAAAAAGACATCTATAAGGTTTAATTGAAATCCCTGAAGGAGATAATGAAGAGAAAGGAAGAAATAATAGGTAAGATACTGTAAGATAGATTTCTAATATACTAAGTCACAGATTCATGAAGAAACATGAATGAAGCTCAATCTAAAAGCAAATAAACAAGATAACATTTAAACACATCAAAATAAAGTTACTTAAAACTAAAACCAAAGAGAAAATCATAAAGGTAGCCAGAGGCAGATGATATAGCTTTCCCAAAGTGATCTTAATAATTATAGCTATCTTCCAGAAGGAAATAATAAAAGTCAGTTGAGAGTGGAATGATATTTTATTTTATTTTTTATTATAAATTTATTTATTTTAATTGGAAGCTAATTACTTTACATGATATTTTAAAGTACTAAAAATGTAACTAGGAACTCAGAATTTTATGTGAAGAAAAAATACCATTTATTTAAGAGTGAGATATAAAAATATTTTAAAAGAAAAAAGCTATTTAGCAGCAGCAGAACTACACCAAAGGAAATACTAAAAGAAGTTCTAAGAAAAAAGAAAATGAAGAAGAAACATAAGCAAGGAGAGAGGGAGGGAGAGAAAGAATAAAAGAGAGGGAAAGAGAAAAACAATAGCTATATATACACAAAAACTACATTTGTATGTTTATTATGATCATATGGGAAAGATCAAGAAAAATATATATATAAGTATATGGGTAAATTTGTATAAATGTTCATAAAAGCCAATAATATCTTGATACAAAAGTTTAAAGGGAAGTAGTTGGAATTAATTTTTCTAAGGTCCTTACTTTGGCATTGAAATGGTAAATAAACATAATAAATTATGATTCATATTTTAATCTCTATTGTGCAAAAAACCTAAAGTGATTAATAGGCTAATAGAAAATAATGTAATAAAAAACATTTAATTCAAAAGAAATCAGTAAAGAATTATAGACGAGATAACAAAATAGCAGATTTAGACAGTGATTATATTATATATAAACTGATTAGATAAAGCAATTAAAGGAAAATATAGAATCTGTTTAAATAAAATTATAGCTATTTATTATATTTTAAATATAGGGACAAAGATTGATTGAAAGTAAAAGGATGTGTGGGGATAGGCCAATACTCGAACACTAATTAAAATAAGTATTAAGTTTCAAAGGTCATAATGTATCCAAAATGGAAAAGCATGTTATCTGCACACAGTGGAAATAGCTTGAAAAAAAAATAAAAATCAGCTAGAAAGTTTCCAAATATTTGAAAATGAAACAAAACATTTCTAAATGGCTTATGAAGAAGAAATCACAAGGAAACTTAGAAAGTATTTTGTACTAAATGACAGTGAAAATACAACATATCAAAACATGTGGATCACAGGTAAAGCCATGATTACAGAGATATTAAACCTTCATAAGTGTTTATTATGTAAATATTTAACATTCTCTAGGATTGCTCACATGTTAGGTATCGATCAATTGATCACACTGACCACAAAACACTTCTCAGCAAATTCAAGAAGACTAAACTCATACCAAGGATCTTTTCCAACTAAAATGGTATGAAATTAGAAATCAACAAGAGGAAAGCTGGAAAAGGTACAAGCATGTGGAAACTAAACAACACACTCTTGAACAATCAATGGAGCGAAAGCAATCAAAAGAGAAATTAAAAAATATTGAAACAAATGAAAATTGAAACACAACATCCCAAAACCTATGGGATGATGCAAAAATAGTTCTTAGAGGGATGTGGAGAGCAATAAATGCAGAGATTAATAAAATAAAAATATTTAAAAGTGCCGATCTAAATTTATATCTCAAGGAACTAGAAAAGAGAATTAACTAAGCCCAAAGTTAGCAGAAGGAAGAAAGCAAAAAAGAGCTAGGGTGGAAATAAATGAAATAGAGAAGAGAAAAACAATAGGAAAGATCAATGTAACAAAGAGCTGTTTTTTAAAAGATAAACAAAATTGACAAAACTTTTAGGTAGACTAAAGAGAGAGAGAGAAAGGACTCTAATAAAACATCAGAAGAAACAGGAAACATTACAACTGACACCATGGATATGTAGAATGATAAAACATTATCGCACACAATTATATGCCAACAATTAGATAACCTAGAGGAAACTGATAAATTTTTAGACTCATACAGTTTACCAAGATTGAATTATGAAGAAACAGAATATATGAATAGATCAATAAAAGGAAGAATTTTGAGTGAGTAATCAAAAATTTTCCAACACAAAAACCCTAGGAGATGGTATTACAGGTGAATTTTATCAAACATTTACAGAACGAATAACAAACTTTTAACAGCTTCCAAAAAAACTGAAATGGAAGAAACACTACCAAATTCATTTTGTGAGATCAACATTAACCTGATACCAAAGCCATATAAAGGCTGTCAGAAAACTATATAGACCAATATTCCTTCAACAAAATATTAGCAAACCAAAATCAAAAACACATAGAAGGCATCGTACACCATGATCGAGTGAGATTTACCTCAGGGTACAGGATGACTCAACATGCAAATCAATAAATGTGATATCACATTAAAAGAATAAAAAAAATCATACGATCATTTCAATAAGATACAGAAAAAAGCATTTGACAAAACACAACATTTTTTAAATCGTAAGAACCCCCAACAAATTAGGTATAGAAAAAATGTAACTGAACATAATAAAATCCATATAAGACAATCCCATAGCTAACCTACTTATTGATGAAAGTTTGAAGACTTTTCTTCTAAGGTTAGAGATAAAAGAGTCCACCCTCATCATTCTTATTCAACATAATTCTGGAAATCCTAGCTGTCACAACATAAAATGCATCCAAATTTCAAATAAATAAAAATGTCTTTATTCATTGACAATATAGTTTTATATACAGAAAATATTCAGTTTAGTTCAGTTCAGTCACTCAGTTATGTCTGACTCTTTGAGACCCCATGAATCACAGCACACCAGGCCTCCCTGTCCATCACCATCTCCCAGAGTTCACTCAGACTCATGTCCATCGAGTCAGTGATGCCATCCAGCCATCTCATCCTCTGTCATCCCCTTCTCCTCCTGCCCCCAATCCCTCCCAGCATCAGAGTCTTTTCCAATGAGTCAACTCTTCGCATGAGGTGGTCAAAGTACTGGAGCTTCAGCTTTAGCATCATTCCTTGCAAAGAAATCCCAGGGCTGATCTCCTTCAGAATGGACTGGTTGGATCTCCTTGCAGTCCAAGGGACTCTCAAGAGTCTTCTCCAACACCACAGTTCAAAAGCATCAATTCTTCCTCACTCAGCTTTCTTCACAGTCCAACTCTCCCATCCATATAGGACCACAGGAAAAACCACAGCCTTGACTAGACGGACCTTAGTCGGCAAAGTAATGTCTCTGCTTTTGAATATGCTATCTAGGTTGGTCATAACTTTTCTTCCAAGGAGTAAGCATCTTTTAATTTCATGGCTGCACTCACCATCTGCAGTGATTTTGAAGCCCCCCAAAATAAAGTCTGACACTGTTTCTACTATTTCCCCATCTATTTCCCATGAAGTGATGGGACCAGATGCCATGAACTTCGTTTTCTAAATGTTGAGCTTTAAGCCAACTTTTTCACTCTCCTCTTTCACTTTCATCAAGAGGCTTTTTAGTTCCTCTTCACTTTCTGCCATAAGGGTGGTGTCATCTGCATATCTGAGGTTATTGATATTTCTCCCAGCAATCTTGATTCCAGCTTGTGCTTCTTCCAGTCCAGCGTTTCTCATGATGTACTCTGCATAGAAGTTAAATAAGCAGGGTGACAACATACAGCCTTGACGCACTCCTTTTCCTATTTGGAACCAGTCTGTTGTTCCATGTCCAGTTCTAACTGTTGCTTCCTGACCTACATATAGGTTTCTCAAGAGGCAGGTCAGGTGGTCTGGTATACCCATCTCTTTCAGAATTTTCCACAGTTTACTGTGATCCACACAGTCAAAGGCTTTGGCATAGTCAATAAAGCAGAAATAGGTGTTTTTCTGGAACTCTCTTGCTTTTCCATGATCCAGCGGATGTTGGCAATTTGATCTCTGGTTCCTCTGCCTTTTCTAAAACCAGCTTGAACATCAGGGAGGTCACGGTTCATGTATTGCTGAAAATATTACAAACTACCAAAAAATTGAACTAATCAACAAATTCAGTACAGTCACATGATTTAAATTCAATATACTGTAATCAATTGTATTTCTATACACTAGCAAAAAAAATGTGAAAAAAATTTAAAAACTGCCCCATGCACAATAGCATCAAAAATATAAAATACTAAGGAATAAATTTAACCAAGGACATGAAAGATTGGTACAATAAAAACTATTTTTTTGATGAAAAAAATTAAATAATATACAAAAGAGAACAACTCATACATACATAGATTGTTAAAATGTCCATACCACCAGTCATCTATAAATTCAATGTAATTTTTCTATTAAAATTAAAATTATAGTTTTTATTAAAAATATCTATTAAAATTCCAGTGATATTTTTCACAGATCACACTCCCTGATTTCAAACTACACTACAAAGCTCTGGTAACTAAAACAGTATGGTACTGATCTAAAAACAGATACATTGACCAGTGGAACAGAATTATGACCCTATATGACCAACTGATATTTGACAAAGGGGCCAAGAACACTCAATGTGGCATGGATTCAACTGGGGAAACTAGATTACCACATGCAGAAAAGTAAATTGGAACTTAATTTTACATCTCACAGAAATTAACTCAAAATGAATTAAACAATTAAACATAAGTGCTGAGATTGTTAAATTCCTAGAATAAAACAAAGGGAAGAATGCTTTTTTCAATATGACATCAAAAGCAAAAAACCAAATTCAATAAATGAGACATCATATCATAAACTTCTAAATAGCAAAGGAAACTGTCAATAAATTTAAAAAACAATGTAACAGAATGAGAGAAAATATCCACAAACTATATGTTGGAGAAAGGGTTAACATCCAAAATATGTAAGAAACTCATATTTAAAGTCACTCAGGCATGTCCAACTCTTTGCAACCCCATGAACTATACAGTCCATGGAATTCTCCAGGCCAGAATACTGGAGTGGGCAGCCTTTCCCTTCTCCAGGGGGTCTTCCCAATCCAGGGATCAAACCCAGGTCTCCCCTGCATTGCAGGCGGATTCTTTACCATCTGAACCACAAGGGAAGCCCAAGAAATGCATACAACTCAATATAATAACAGATGATCCAATTTTAAAATGGACATAGGAACTAAGTAGATATTTTTCTCAAAAAGACATCCCAAATGAACAATAGGTATATAAAAGATAATCAATAATACTAATACAATAATACTAATCATCAGGGAAATGCAAATTAAAGCCACAACAATATATCTGCCCTAATCTGTTAAAGCAGGTATCTTCCAGAAGACGAGAGATAGCAAGTATTGGCAAGATAGTGGAGAAAAGGGGAACTTGGTACACTGTTAGTGGGAATGAAAACTGGCACAGTCACTGTGGAAAACAGTATAGAGTTTCCTCAGAAAAACAATAATAGAAACTCTCACATGATCCAGCAATTCTACTGGATATATATCCAAAGGAAAATAGCACACTGAAAATACACCTGCTTCGCCTTGTTTGCTGTGCTGTGCTTAGCCACTCAGTGGTATCTAACTCTTTTTGGACCCCATGGACTGTAGCCCACTAGGCTCCTCTGTCCATGGGGATTCTCCAGGCAAGAATACTGGAGTGGGTTGCCATGCCCTCCTCCCGGGGATCTTCCCAACCCAGGGATTAAACCCAGGTCTCCCACACTGCAGGCAGCTTCTTTATCATCTGAGCCACCAGGGAAGCCTAACGCTTACTGTATGTTTTCTGTAGCACATTTATTGCAGCATTATTCACAATGGACAAGATATGGAAACAGAAGCATCTGTCAGTGGATGAGTGGATAAGGATGATTTTTACCTTTTATACACACATACACACATACAAGATGGAATATTATTCAGCCATGTTAAAGAAAACCATGCCACTTGTGAAAATAAGGATGGATTTTGAGGGCATTATGCTAAGCCAGACACAAGTCAGATTGAGAGTATCAAATACTGTGTAATTAATTATTACTTGTATGCAGAATTTAAAAAGCTTTCAGACAACAGAGTAGAATGGCTGTTATTAGTGACTGGGGGTGGGGGAATTGGGGAGTTGTTATTCAAGAGCATAAGCTTGTAACTAGGAAATAAAAGGTTTTGGAGCTCTAATGTTTAGCATAGTGATTTGGGGGCAACAATACTATTTTATAAACATCAAAACTGTTAATGAAGTATATATCAATTATTTTCACCACAAAAATCATAACTATATGACATGATAGAGCTATTAACTAGTGTTATAGAGATAATCCTTCTGCAATATGTAAATGCATTGTCAATATATTGTACACCTTAAACATATACAATGATATGTATCGATTTATTGTTCTTGTTTAGTCACTAAGCTGTGTCTGACTCTTTTTGAGACCCCATGGATTGTAGCCCACCACGCTCCTCTATCCATGGGATTTCCCAGGCAAGAATATTGGAGTTGGTTGCCATTTCCTTCTCTAGGGAATCTTCCCAATTTAGGGATGGAAGCTGTGTGTCCTGCATTGGCAGGCAGATTCTTTACCACTGAACCACCAGGGAAGGAAGTTATGTATCAAGTAAATCTCAATAAAAATAAAGATGATATACTATTTTCTAATAAATACTGGATGAAATTTCATACATTTCTTATCCAAATGAAATCAAAATGAAATTACTCTCTAATTCAAATCTCACACCAGCAGCTATGCAGGACAGTAATGAGTTGCCAAATTGGAAGAATGAAAGGAAAGAAGAGGGAGTAAGGGAGTCACTGATTTCAAATATGAGTTTGTCTTTCAAGTATTCAGAAGTTACAAGAAGCCTGTAAGTTTAATGTAACATCTCAAAGAGCTAAATAAACAACCCTTACAATATAAACCAGACCTCTTTGAAGAAAATATGCCTTCAAATATCAGAGGATTAAAACTTACTTTTAAAATATTAAGGCAATTAGTCATATAAATCATTACTCTTTTGTATATAAGAAATACGCACAGAATAATCCTCCAGCTCTAACACCCTTCTCGTTACTGTTTCTTTAACTCTTATATGATATAAGCTTTTTTTTTTTAAGTCTGTGCAGAATTTAAAAGTTTTTTTTTTTGCTTTTGTGGGTTTTTTTTTTTTTTTTTTTTTTACAATACTGTATTGGTTTTGCCATACATTGACATGAATCCGCCATGGGTGTACATGAGTTCCCAATCCTGAACCCCCCTCCCACCACTCTCCCCATATCATCTCTCTGGGTCATCCCAGTGCACCAGCCCCAAGTATCCTGTATCCTGTATTGAACCTAGACTGGCGATTCATTTCTTACATGATAGTATGCATGTTTCAATGCCATCCTCCCAAATCATCCCACCCTCTCCCTCTCCCTCAGAGTCCAAAAGTCTGTTCTTTACATCTGTGTCTCTTTTGCTGTCTCACATACAGGGTTACCATTACCATCTTTCTAAATTCCATATATATGTCTTAGTATACTGTATTGGTGTTTTTCTTTCTGGCTTACTTCACTCTATATAATCAGCTCCAGTTTCATCCACCTCATTAGAACTGATTCAAATGGATTCCTTTTGATGGCTGAGTAATACTCCATTGTGTATATGTACCACAGCTTTCTTATCCATTCATCTGCTGATGGACATCTAGGTTGCTTCCATGTCCTGGCTACTATAAACAGTGCTGCGATGAACATTGGGGTACATGTGTCTCTTTCAATTCTGGTTTCCTCAGTGTGTATGCCCAGCAGTGGGATTGCTGGGTCATAAGGCAGTTCTATTTCCAGTTTTTTAAGGAATCTCCACACTGTTCTCCATAGTGGCTGTACTAGTTTGCATTCTCACCAGCAGTGTAAGAGGGTTCCCTTTTCTCCACACCCTCTCCAGCACTTATTGCTTGTAGACAGACTTTTGGATCGCAGCCATTCTGACTGGTGAGAAATGGTACCTTATTGTGGTCTTGATTTGCATTTCTCTGATAATGAGTGATGTTGAGCATCTTTTCATGTGTTTGTTAGCCATCTTTATGTCTTCTTTGGAGAAATGTCTATTTAGTTCTTTGGCCCATTTTTTGATTGGGTCGTTTATTTTTCTGGAATTGAGTTGCAGGAGTTGCTTGTATATTTTTGAGATTAGTTGTTTGTCAGTTGCTTCATTTGCTATTATTTTCTCCCATTCCGAAGGCTGTCTTTTCACCTTGCTTATAGTTTCCTTTGCTGTGCAGAAGCTTTTAATTTTAATTAGATCCCATTTGTTTATTTTTGCTAAAAATATGGAACGCTTCACGAATTTGCATGTCATCCTTGTGCAGGGGCCATGCTAATTTTCTCTGTATCGTTCCAATTTTAGTATATGTGCTGCCGAAGCGAGCACTGTGCAGAATGTTATATTAGAACTTTGAGTAAATTCAAAATAACTAGAGAAGTCGGTCAGAATCTTTTCTATTCCCCATTTCCTTTAGATAATCTTACAACTAAAATTTTGTATCATGATGGATGAAGAAAGAACATTCCATGAATTCAACATACTGCTACATACTTAATAAACTAGGAACAGAAGTATGTTTAATATAGATGTCACCAAAATGTTTCATAGCAAATATCCTCAATAATGAAACAATATTACTACTGATATTCTCAGATATTAACCATGGGAAAAAAAAAAAAGAATGCTTGCCACCTCAGCTAACTTGCTTAAGTGGCCATAGATTTCTAAAACATCTTGACTGGGGCTCAGATTTTCTCCACTTGGTGGCTGGCTTGGAATGTCCTCGGTGGCCCCTTCATTGCATGTCTAGAGGCTGGGCTAACTGTAATTACTAAGATTTCATCATTGCTCTCTTTTCATGAGCCCTTCACATGGCTATCTTGGGTTTCCTTACACTGTGAGCATCTTGGTGTAGTCACACTTAGGATGTAGCTGCCGGCTTCACCTAGAGAGAATGTTTCAAGAAATGTTTCAAGGCAGAAGTTGCAGGACTTAGATGTAGCCTCAAATGTTATGCAGCATCACTTTTGCCTGATTCAAGTACCAGAAGGTTGAATTCATTTATGGGCCATCTTTGGGTGGTTAAATAATTTTTTTGGAACTTGGAAGTAACTGATTGAGTATCCAATGCTTTTAATAAGAAATGTAATATGTCTGATTTCCTCTTTCTTCATAGAATATTCTTAAAGTTTGAGTATTTTTTCTAATTGTGTCTATGGAATTTAATATAGGCACCATTATGAAAAAGTATCCAAATTTTGATGTACAGTTACAGTTGATTGCAATTCTGCTTTTGATCTTCTTTATTTTAGACTGAGTACTTAAAAATTAATGTTCCAATGTCTCAATGATATTATTACATAACGTTGCTGTTTATTATATTAAGAGCCACAACATTTCAAACTAACCTTCTTTCTTGTTTATCAGAGTTGTCAGTCTAGCCCTCTTATAGTCTTTGGAGAAATATCATTTCTTCTGGTTCTTCTGTTCAGGCAAAAAGTTCAAATTTGTCTCTCAAAAAAAAAAAAAAAAAGGCAGCATACCAACAAACAACCCTGTCTCTTGTTGACATTTATACTGAGGTCTGCTGTTATTGCATCAGTTGTTCCAATTAAGTTTCCCAGGCTGTTGCTGGGTAAATGAGTAAACAACTTGCTTTTAAAAATGGCTTTAAATCTTTTAAACGTCAACTGATATGATATAAACTATCGTTGCTGCATTCAGTTGTTTAAGCAGATATTTTTTCACTAACACGACTGTTACCTTAACTTCTTGTTTTACCTCATCCCATTCAGATTAATGTTACACCAATTACATTTTTAGTGGTTTTAATATTCAACCTATGTAATTAACAAATATGATTTTTATATAATTTTATATGGTACTTTTCACCTTAAGACATTAGCAAATTTAGTTACAAACTACACAATATTTGAACAAAGTAAGAAAAAATCTTGAAATAGAGTTCCTTTTCATTTTGAAATGTATTTCCTCATGGCAATGCAACATCTCATTTACAGGAGCAGCCTGTTATAACCCACAGTGGGTGTTCAGGAGCTGATAGATTCATTCCAATAATTCTGTGCTTAAATTAGCATAAAAAAGAGCAATTCCAATAATTTAGCAGAATATTCTCTTTTGTGTATAGAAGCACCAAGAATACCTACATAGTTGTATAGTTCAAAAATATCATTTGAAAATAATGGCCCTTAAGCTCTCCTTAAGGTCCAAAAAAAAATGCAGGCTGCCAAAAGAAATTATAAATCCTCCAATGGAGGAAACTAAGCTTACAGGCTAAATAGATTAAAAAAAATCTGAATGGAGCTGATTATAGACAGAGACATTAAGATGATTAGATTTTTATTTGTAAATAAAGAGAATTATAGAATACATAAAAATACCCAAAGTGAATTCAGGTATCTCTGAGTTAAAGAGCTAGCCGTGGCCTTCAAGAAAGGGACGGGCTGGCTATCTGCTGGATTCAGTGTTATTACAAGAAGAGACAATAGGAAAGCATCTGCCTTCAATGTGGGAAAACACCATCCACATGATCTATGATGTCTTTATTGTTTCTATATGCCAAAGCTGAACACTAAAGTTTCTGGCATGGGTTCAAGCACACTTCAACAGGAGCAAAGCACTGTCATATTCATATTTTCATTACTGAATAATAATAATAATGACAAACCTAGACAGCATATTAAAAAGCAGAGACATTACTTTGCCAACAAAGGCCCATCTAGTCAAAGCTATGATTTTTCCAGTAGTTATCTATGGATGGGCCATAAAGAAAGCTGAGTGCAGAAGAACTAGTGCTTTTGAACTGTGTTATTAGAGAAGACTCTTGAGAGTCCCTTGGACAGCAAGGAGGTCAAATCAGTCATTCTTAAGGGAATATTCATCGGAAGGACTGATGCTGACTCTGAACTCCAATACTTTGGCCACCTGATGCAAAGAACTGACTCATTTGAAAAGACTCTGATTCTGGGAATGATTGAAGGCAGGAGGAGAAGGGGATGACAGAGGATGAGATGGTTGGATGGCATCACCAACTCAATGGACATGAGTTTGAGCAAGCTTCATGAAGGACAGGAAAGCCTGGCATGCTGCAGTTCATGGGGTTGCGAAGAGTCAGACACAGCTGAGTGACTAAACAAAAATAATAATATTCAGATAAGGAATTCAAGGTTTTTTTCCTCTAGCTTTGGAAACAATAGTCAATATATCATATGCTGCCTGAAGTTACAAATGTTGTAAGCAGCAGAATTAGGACATAAACCCAGATATTCTGACTTAACTAAACGTTCTTAGTTCCCAGTACTTGCATATAAACCTGAGAAACACATGCCTTCTTGTCAAATGTTGCAAGAGAGAATCCAGTGAAATCGGGAAATTGCCTGTTTACTTATTGAGGCTAAGTGGTGTGTAGACTATGCCTCTTAGATGCAGAAAGTATATACATTTTGATCAAAAGGACAAGTTCTAATCCACATTATTCTTTATCTGCAGGATGGTTAGTCCTGGCAAGTTTCATGTGGATTGTCTGGCTTTCTACAACAAGAAAACTGAGATCCATGTAGGATAAGTTATCTGATACCACAAATTAGTAGAAAATCCTGAACTGTAATATGTCCCTCCTAATTGCTTCTCATTTCATCACTTTTGTCTTGCTTTCATTCAGAGAAATTTAGAGAGTAAAACTAAAATTATAGTTCAGATAAATTTTAAATTAAGAAGGCAAGTTTTGTGACATTTTAATCTACGTGAATGAAAAGATATCAGTCAGAGACACTTGTACCAAGTTCTATGCTTCCTATAAACAGGATGAACCTTGAACCTTCATGATTACAGAGTTATTCATTATATGAGATAGACAATTATCTTCAAAGAATTATCTTTCTATCAGCCATTCAACAATGATAAAGCCTTTATTCTAATTGGAGGTTAATATAGAAAAAAGTAAAGGAAACATTTGAAAAACTATACTCTTTAAACCAGTTTTATAAAATGTTTTCCAACAGCACAAACGAGACAGGAAACTCTCACTTGAAAAACATTTATGTGACAGAAAACTAATGTAATATTATTAATGTGTACTTTTTGTAGGAAAGATGAGGGGATAAAATTTGAGATAAAATGCTTTGGCTATAAAAGGCAGAAATGGAAACCTGGAACATAGCCTTGCTGTAATAAATATGTATTAAAATAATTAGACAAAAATTAAAGTCATATTAAATAAAGCCAATAATTGCCTCAAGTTTCATCCAAAAAATAAGAACACTGACACCTAATTTAGAAGGATCACAAAATGTCCTTCAGTTCAGTTCAGTTACTCTGTCGTGCCTGATTATTTGCAACCTCATGAATTGCAGCACGCCAGGCCTCCCTGTCCATCACCATCTCCTGGAGTTCACTCAAACTCACATCCATCGAGTTGGTGATGCCATCCAGCCATCTCATCCTCGGTCGTCCCATTGTCCTCCTGCCCCCAATCCCTCCCAGCATCAGAGTCTTTTCCAATGAGTCAACTCTTCACATGAGGTGAAGGCCACAGTACAGGAGTTTCAGCTTTAGCATCATTCCTTCCAAAGAAATCCCAGGGCTGATCTCCTTCAGAATGGACTGGTTGGATCTCCTTGCAGTCCAAGGGACTCTCAGGAGTCTTCTCCAACACCACAGTACAAAAGCATCAATTATTCGGCACTCAGCCTTCTTCACAGTCCAACTCTCACATCCATACATGACCACTGGAAAAACCATAGCCTTGACTAGATGGACCAGAGTCAGCAAAGTAATGTCTCTGCTTTTGAATATGCTATCTAGGTTGGTCATAAGTTTTCTTTCAAGGAGTAAGCGTCTTTTAATTTCATGGCTGCAATCACCATCTGTAGTGATTTTGGAGCCCCCCAAAATAAAGTCTGACACTGTTTCCCCATCTATTTCCCATGAAGTGATGGGACCAGATGCCATGATCTTCATTTTCTGAATGTTGAGCTTTAAGCCAACTTTTTCACTCTCCTCTTTCACTTTCATCAAGAGGCTTTTTAGTTTCTCTTCACTTTCTGTCATAAGGGTGGTATCATCTGCATATCTGAGGTTATTGATATTTCTCCTGGAAATCTTGATTCCAGCTTGTGCTTCTTCCAGCCCAGCGTTTCTCATGAGATACTCTGCATAGAAGTTAAATAAGCAGGATGACAATATACAGCCTTGAAGTACTCCTTTTCCTATTTGGAACCAGTCTTTTGTTCCATGTCCAGTTCTAACTGTTGCTTCCTGACCTGCATACAGATTTCTCAAGAGGCAGGTCTGGTGGTCTGGTATTCCCATCTCTTTCAGAATTTTCCACAGTTTACTGTGATCCACACAGTCAAAGGCTTTGGCATAGTCAATAAAGCAGAAATAGATGTTTTTCTGGAACTCTCTTGCTTTTTTGATGATCCAGCAGATGTTGGCAATTTGATCACTGGTTCCTCTGCCTTTTCTAAAACCAGCTTGAAAATGTCCTTAGCCTTTGTATAACCCTATTTTACTGATTCAGCAACTGAGGTCAAAGATGTTATCAATATCAAGTATGTATGTGTGCCTATAAATGAATGAATATCAACATTTAGTCAAATTCATTAAGGCATTTGCCAACTTGGAGGACCTCTTGACTAGGAAAGCAAAAAGTCTGTTTCGGGCACAGCTCAAACTAGATTGCAAGATTGATCTGTTTTTGAGCCCAACTTCTTCTTTGTGTCATCTTTAGCCTTAGGCAGGATGACAGAACCCTGATGGCAAGATGCTGTTGTTGCCTGAAATCCTGAGCCATAAGATCACTTGTTCTAGAGGAAGAAAGTCTCTTTTTACAGCTCCTCTGGGAGCCAATGAAGCTTATGTTCACAGAAACCCCAGCAAGTTTCTGCAAATTTCACTGTATCTCATTTTACACCCAGCCCTTCACAGTGGACAATGGGATAGGATATATCGATTAGCTTAATATAATGAGGGTCATTGACTGGAATTGGAGGTAGGAACAATTCAAGCGAACCATGTGGCCAAATTGTTGTTTTTGTTTAGTCACTCGTTCTGTCTGACTCTTTGTGACCCCATAGATTACAACACGCCAGGCTTCCCTGTCCTTCATCATCTCCTAGAGCTTGTTCAAATTCATGTCCATTAAGTCAGTGATACCATCCACCCATCTCATCCAAAAATGAGGAATAGGTAAATTTATGTAGGAAGATGAGAATACTGTTGAAAATAAAGGGGGAGAACAGTTAATGGGAAAACTTTTAGCATTATGCTAGTAACTTAAACTTACTCCTTGGAAGGAAAGTTATGACAAACATAGACAGCATATTAAAAAGCAGAGACATTACTTTGCCAACAAAGGTCCATCTAGTCAAGGCTATGGTTTTTCCAATAGTCATGTATGGATGTGAGAGTTGGACTAAAAAGAAAGCTGAGCACCAAAGAATTGATGCTTTTGAACTGCGGTCTTGGAGAAGACTCTTGAAAGTCCCTTGGAATGCAAGGAGATCCAACTAGTCCACCCTAAAGGAAATTAGTCCTGTGTGTTCATTGGAAGGACTGATGTTGAAGCCAATACTTTGGCCACATATGAAGACCTGATTCATTTGAAAAGACCCTGATGCTGGGAAAGATTGAGGATGGGAGGAGAAGGGGATGACAGAGGATGATATGGTTGGATGACTTCACTGACTCAATGGACATGAGTTTGGTAAACTCCAGGAGCTCGTGATGGACAGGGAAGCCTGGCATGTTGCAGGGGGTCCATAGGGTCACAAAGAGTCAGACACAACTGAACAACTGATCTGAACTGAACTGGAGAAGGAAATGGCAACCAATTCCAGTATTCCTGCCTGGAGAATCCCATGGACAGAAGAGCCTGGCAGGCCACAGTCCATGGGGTTGCAAGAGGCAGACGTGACTGAGTGACCAAACCACCACCACCAGTAACTTAAACAAAAAAGTGAGACATGGCTCAAACCCTCTCTAGCGTATAGGTGAACAGACAGGTTGACAGCTCTCAGAGACCCAGGCCAGTAAAGACTCCGCCAACTTCAACATGTGCTTCTCTGCCTGTTCCTGAGGTTTTTTTTTTTTTTCTATCACAGCCTACCAAAGGGGAAAAAACTTGGAAAAAGGCCATGAAAAGAGATTTTTCATTCTTTCCATTGACATGTAATATAAAAAGATATATTTATAAAGCAACATGAATTATTACTCATATAACCAGCATTCAGGTCAAATAATATTTTCAAGAATCATCTTTTTGTCTTCTCCTTATTACTACCTCTTCCCTCTGACCCAAAAGCAACCCCACTTTTGACTTCTAATGCCATAGATTAATTTTGCCTTGTTAACGGACTTTAGATCAGTGGATATGAGAGCATTTTATGGCCAGGCCTAAAGTGATGTTAGGTACTTTTGCTTGAACTCCATTAACATGTCACACGGCAGTCACATGCACATATTGTCCACTCAGATTGTGGTGAGCAGCTAGCTATAGGTGAAAGCCCCAAATATCCACTGCAGTCTTCCTGAGTGGCTTCGAATCACCACCCCCCACCATAAGAATTTTAGCATGATCAGGGCCCAGGGGCCAAACAGTAAGAACACATCATATTCCTTACAAAGTTGCGGAAGAGATGTCTGTAAATATTGTTTTGGTACTTTTGTCCCTATTAAAAACTGAGTTTCTTTTAGGTAAATCCAAGCAGAATCAAGATTATCTCTACAACATCACTCTCATACATTTTTCAAGAGAAAGGTGGAGAGAAAAGAAGAAGGGTTTGAACACCAGCTAATCTGCCCTGAATCATCCAGTAGTACTAGCCACATATGTGAATATCACTGCTTATGGGTATCTAGTCAGGAGACACAGGATATGGAACATTGGCTGAGCAATTTCCTTGACAATCTTGGCCGAACTTCAAGTGTTATGTTCACCTTTACATGTGTGTGTGTGTGTTTGTGTGTGTCTCTGTGTGCATGTGTTTAGTCGCTCAGTCATGTCTGACTCTTTTCGACCCCATGGACTGTAGCTCGCCAGGCTCCTCAGTCCATGGGGATTCTCCAGGCAAGAGTACTGGAGTGGGTTGCCATTTTCTTCTCCATTTACAGCCGTAATGGGCTGAATTTTGTTCCCCTCAGATTTATAAGTTGAAATCCTCACTCCCCATGTTAATATATTTGGAAATAGGACCTTTAAAGAAGTAATTAAGATGAAATGAGGTTGCAAAAGACCGAGGCCCTAATCCTAAAGCTCTGTTCTTGAAAGAAGAGAAAGAGATACCAGAGTGTGCAGGCACAGAAGGCCACGTGAGGACTCTGCAGGCAGGTGGCTGCCTGCAAGCCAGAAAGGCCTTGCCAAAAACTAATGCTGGCAGCACCTTGATCTTGAATTTCCAGGCTCCAGCACTGTGAGAAAATCAATGTCTGTTGTTTAGCCATACTCAATCTGTAGTTGCCTGTTTCTGCAAGCCCAACATACTAATACAACAGTCCTCTGGCAAGATAAGTGAAGTTACTGTTTCTTTTTACTTTTCTTTAAAGACTTTTTGATGTGGATCATTTTTAAAGTCTTTAATAAATTTACTATGATATTGCTTCTGTTTCATATATATATATGTATGGTTTTTTTTGGCCACTAGACATGGGGGATCTTAGCTCCTCTACCAGGGATGGAACCTGTACCCCCTACATTGGAAGGTGAAGTCTTAGCCACTGGACTTCCAGGGAAGTCCCAAAATTACTGTTTCTTTGAAGCATATTCATTCACCTTTTCCCCTTTTGCACCCCCATTTGTAATTCCCTTCACTTTTCTCTTTGCTTACAGAAATCTTTCCCCATCTAACCCAAGATCTATTTGTGAAGCCTCCTAGAACTTGAACTTTGCAGTTTACCATGAGCTTACTTTATATCTCTGCTATTTTATCAACATAATTTATGCTAAACTGGCCATAATCCCATAACTCTCCATGTCTACCTTTCTGCATATGAGCCACTCTAACCAGCTTAAGCTTTTTGAGTTCATGAACTAGGTGTCAGTTCATTGAAGAGCATTTTTTAATCACTAAAGGCAAAACAGATCCACAGAAATTCTGCTTTAATAGAGTAAGAAACATCATTGGACCTTGAAGGAAATAGAACTTTCATAAACAGAGACTTTGGGAAATAATAACTATCAGTCATACTATATTCAGAGAAGGCTATGGCACCCCACTCCAGTACTCTTGCCTGGAAAACCCCATGGATGGAGGAGCCTGGTAGGCTGCAGTCCATGGGGTCGCTAAGAGTCAGACACAACTGAAGCAGCTTAGCAGCAGCAGCAGCATACTATATTAATTTCTTATTTAAGACTCCAAACAATGTTATGAGCTATACTACTTCAATGTGGCAGACTATTTCATATGCCACACCACCTCTTTTGAAATGTTTGCCAGACAAATAGAGTATATGGACCTATCATTCTTTGCTTTGCCTTTAATGTCACTAGATTAAGATTAAGTGACAAATGGATTTATATATTTGGATATCAGCACTTTAAAAAACTTAGCGAAAGAGAACTTAAAATAGTGGCTTCCCCAGGAACAGAACAAACTTATCCCTTAGTACAGAGTCTTTTTTCCTCACTTGCTTGAAGTGTTTCATCATTTCACTGAATTATCAACAAATATCTTTATAACCATGTATTTTCAAGGTTCAAAATTCTGGTTCTTAACTAAGGATGCCCTAGGGAAATGGTCATATCGTGGAATGGCTTTGATTAACACAGCTTTTCTAACTGTCTTAGAACATGTACACTGGGTTTTCAGTTTAAAGAACATTATTCCTTAGGGAAAAAAATTGCTGGCTGTGTATGATGTGGAATTGTAGACAATGATTCTAGGCTTAACTGAAATCAAATTTTATATTTCTGTTCAATTGATTTAGCTCACTGCAAGCAGAGAACTATTAGCTGCCATGCCTTTCAGCTTAATTTTGGTGGTGTGGGCTGTAATTCTGTGGCTAGATTAACTCTCTATGCTAGGATAAAGGGAAAATTTGAGAAATTACATCATATTTTTCACTTCCCATGCTTTGTACCTACAAATTTCCCTTTGATAAAAAAGACTCAGTGGCTCTTCGTTACAAACAATGATGAAGGACATAATTGCAATGGTCTAGACTAGGAGATCTGCAGCCAAATAGCTGCTAGATTATAAGCTTCTGCACTTTGAGTTGTATGGAAAATACAAGGCCAATATTTTTCCTTTTCCTTAAAACTATATTCTAAAATTAACATTCCTCTTGTTCATTTGATATTTGTCTATAAAAAACTTTCCTGCATCAAAAGACCACTTGGGAAAAATTGTTAAGTCTCAGAGCTTCAGAGGCCCATTAGTTCAAACTGTGCTATTTCTATCATGGCTGGTACTTTTGGCTTTCAAAATGTGATGACCCCAATTTCTTTGCACACCAACCTTTCCAATCCATTAAAAGCTCTCTTTGCATCTTTTTTATGCTACTAATACCAGTTATTGTCAGAGAGTTGCTGTTCCACTGAGACTACAGACAATGATATTTATTTATAAGAAATCAAACATTTGCAATGCCAAAGAATGCTCAAACTACCGCACAATTACATTCATCTCATACTGTGGTAAAGTAATGCTCAAAATTCTCCAAGCCAGTCTTCAACAGTACGTGAATCGTGAACTTCTAGATGTTCAAGCTGGATTTAGAAAAGGCAGAGGAACCATAGATTAAATTGCCAACATCTGCTGGATCATGGAAAAAGCAAGATAGTTCCAGAAAAACATCTATTTCTGCTTTATTGATTATGGAAAAGCCTTTGACTCTGTGGATCACAACAAACGGTGGGAAATTCTGAAAGAGATGGGAATACCAGACCACCTAACCTGCCTCTTGAGAAACCTGTATGTAGGTCAGGAAGCAACAGTTAGAACTGGACATGGAACAAGAGACTGGTTCCAAATTGGGAAAGGAGTACGCCAAGGCTGTATACTGTCACCCTGCTTGTTTAACTTATATGCAGAATACATAATGAGAAATGTTGGGCTGGATTAAGCACAAGCTGAAATAAATATTGCTGAGAGAAATACCAATAATTTCAGATATGCAGATGACACCACTGTTACAGCAGAAAGTGAAGAACTAAAGAGTCTCTTGATGAAAGCAAAAGAGGAGAGTAAAATAGTTGGCTTAAAGCTCAACATTCAGAAAACAAAGATTATGGCATCTGATCCCATCACTTCATGGGAAATAGATGGGGAAACAGTGTCAGACTTTATTTTTGGGGGCTCCAAAATCACTGCAGATGGTGACTGCAGCCATGAAATTAAAAGACGTTTACTCCTTGGAAGAAAAGTTATGATCAACCTAGATAGCATATTCAAAAGCAGATACATTACTTTGCCAACAAAGGCCCATCTAGTCAAAGCTATGATTTTTCCAGTAGTCATGTTTGGATGTGAGAGTTGGACTATAAAGAAAGCTGAGTGCCAACGAATTGGTGCTTTTGAACTGTGGTGCTGGAGAAGACTCTTGAGAGTCCCTTGGACTGCAAGGAGGTCCAATCAGTCCTGAATATTCATTGGAAGGACTGATGCTAAAGGTGAAACTTCAATAATTTGGTTACCTGATGAGAAGAACTGACACATTGGAAAAGACCCTGATGCTAGGAAAGATTGAAGGCAGGAGGAGAAGTGTATGACAGAGGATGAGATGGTTGGTTGGCATCACTGACTCAATGGACATGAGTTTGAGTAAACTCTGGATGTTGGTGATGGACAAGGAGGCCTGGTGTGCTGCAGTCCATGGGGTCGCAGAAAGTCAGACACGACTGAGCCACTGAACTGAACTAAAACGTCTGTAAACAAAAAGTTGCTATTCCTTATATGTAACCCTGAGTTTCACAGTAATTCCAAATAGACTCAAAGATTGAGTTTTACTTGCCTGCAACACTCATGTTCTTACTTGTTGACTCTGGACTTTACCTATTTTTCCCACATAACTGCAATTTGCTCTGAAATGTTAAATAGATAAATCAATACCAGACAGTTCTAATTTAGTGCTTTTTAGCATAATAATTAACTCTACCATAGTCACATGTAAGGAATCTTTTTTCAGAACAATTAGTTTATGTAGTATTCTAGGAACTAATGCCGCCTCTGAAACACATCTTGGCATCTTTATTTGGCCCTTGGTTACAACTAAGCAGCCATATTCCTTTATTACAGATGAGAACCCTGTATGCCTCAGCTGTCCTTAATTAGGTTACACTATCTCTCCAAGTGGCTGATTAAACATGATTCAGCTTTTTCCAAATTGATTTTTTTTTTAAAGAAAAGCAGCTGTTTTGTCACATTCCCAAAATTATGCTGACCAACTTAAAAAAAAAAAAAAGTTCTATTCAGGATCACTAAATAGATTTAATCAAAATTTATTAATCAATTTGAATAATCTCATGAAATACAGACACAAAACATTTTAAAAAAATTTTATCAGTAATTGCTACTAATGGTGCTTTGAGTATTTTCTTTTATTTTCTATGGTGAGTTTCACTGATAAAAGCTTAGAAACTTTCCATCACCTCATGGCTAATTTGTTATTAAATAGTTTAGTACAGATAATACTTTAATTTTGTGTTGGATGCAAATCCCTCTTCATTCTGCCTACCAATAAAAGTTTATTAGTCTTGCTAACCTTCTTATTCACAAACTTGGGCTGAGATGGATGCAAATATAGTAGGATATTTCCCCTCCTAGCTGCCTAGGTTTGCTTCTCTGTCACTGTAGCAGAAAAGGAGGAATAACCCTTGTTCAGTTGCCTGTCCTTTCTTGTAGTTGTAACTGCTGTTTCTTTACCTGAGCATCATATATACTCATATATCATATGATCATAGAAGTAGCAAGGGAATTCCAAAAAAAAAAAAAATCTACTTCTGCTTCATTGACTAGACTAAAGCCTTTGACTGTATGGATCACAACAAAATGTGGAAAATTCTTAAAGAGATGGGAATATCAGACCACCTCACCTGTCTCCTGAGAAATCTGAATGCAGGTCAAGAAGCAACAGTTAAAACCAGACATGGAAAACAGATTGGTTCAAAATTGGGAAAGGGGTATGTCAAGGCTGTATATTGTAAATTTTGTATTTAATTTCTATGCAGAATATATCATGTGAAATGCTAGGCTGGATGAGGCACAAGGTGGAATCAAGATTGCTGGGAGAAATATCAATAACCTCAGATACAAAGATGACACCACCCTTATGGCAAAAAGTGAAGAGGAACTAAAGAGCCTCTTTATGAAGATGAAAGAAGAGAGTGAAAAAGCTGGCTTAAAACTGAACATTCAAAAACAAAAATCATGGCATCTGGTCCCATCATTTCATGGCAAATAGATGGGCAAACAATGGAAACGGTAACAAATTTTATTTTCTTGGGCTAAAAATCACTGTGGATGATGACTGTAGCCATGAAATTGAAAGATCCTTGCTCCTTGGAAGGAAAGTTATGACAAATCTAGATGGCATATTAAAAAGCAGAGGCATCACTTTGCCAACAAAGGTCCATATAATCAAAGCTATTGTTTTTCCAGTAGTTATGATGTGAGAGTACAGATGTGAGAGTTGGACCATAAAGAAGGCTGAGTGCTGAAGAATTGATGCTTTTGAACTGTGGTGTTGGAGTAGACTCTTTAGAGTCCCTTGGACAACAGGGAGATCAAACCAGTCAATCCTAAAGGGAATCAACTCTGAATATTCACTGGAAGAACTGATGTTGAAACTGAAGCTCCAATACTTTGGCTTCCTGATGCAAAGAGCTGATTCACTGGAAAAGACCCTGATGCTTGTAAAGACTGAGGGCAGGAGGAGAAGAGGATAACAGGGATGAGATGGTTGGATGGCATCACTGACTCAATGGACATGAGTATGAGCAAACTCTGAGAGATAGTGAAGGACAGGGAAGCCTGATGTGCTGCAGCCCATGGGGTCACAAAGAGTTTTATGTGACTTGGTGAATGAACAACAACAAATGTACATGGAAGTAAGGTTGTTGTTCCCTTTCTACTGGTTACCAGCTCTTTCTAAGCTCATTATCTGCATGGGGAATATATCCCAAGTGCCTCTCAAATGCATTTTTAAACCTTAAGATTCAACTTCATCTCCAGAATGAGAAATGATGCTACAATCTCAGGTGAAAATCGATTTTGTTCATATTGTGGAAATTTCCAGTAACTTCTAAGCTCATCTGCTTCCAAAGCCCAGCTTCGAGTCTAAGAAAAAATATGTAGAATTTCTCAGCAACCCAGAAGTTGCAAAGTAGTTCTTTTCATCTCACGATATGACCATATCACCATGCCATCTCTCATTAGAACTTTCACTAGAATCAGAGATTTTGGACAAGTTCAACAAACTGAGATAGCATCCTTGGGATTATGAGGTGTCTGTCACCCTATATTATGGAGCCCTACAACTCAGATATATTCTCTCTCTGTATCTCTTGTTCCATTAGAAACTATTCCAAATTTATCGCAAACATATTACTCACACAAAACTTTGGTCTAAATATGCTATTTCCACTGTAATTTCTTCATGATTTGCTAACTTTCAGTTATAAAAAACAATCTCAAACAGCATTTCACAACATCTTGTTGCAAGTCACAATGTAGATTCATCTAACTAGAACTTTTTCTTCTATTGAACTGATTTCTAATAAAAACCAAGACTACTAGTGATACATCCAACATCCGCTGGATCATCGAAAAAGCAAGAAATTTCCAGAAAAACATCTATTTCTGCTTTATTGACTATGCCAAAGCCTTTGACCATGTGGATCACAATATACTGTGGAAAATTCTGAAAGAGATGGGAATAACAGACCACCTGACCTGCCTCTTGAGAAATCTGTATGCAGGTCAGAAAGCAACAATTAGAACTGGACATGGAACAAAAGACTGGTTCCAAATAGGAAAAGGACAAGGCTGTATATTGTCACCCTGTTTATTTAACTTCTATGCCGAGTACATCATGAGAAATGCTGGGCTAGTGGAAGCACAAGCTGGAATCAAGATTGCTGGGAGAAATATCAATAAGCTCAGATATGCAGATGACACCACCCTTATGGCAGAAAGTGAAGAGGAACTAAAAAGCCTCTTGATGAAAGTGAAAGAGGAGAGTAAAATAGTTGGCTTAAAGCTTAACATTCAGAAAACGAAGATCATGGCATCTGGTCCCATCACTTCATGGGAAATAGATGGGGAAACAGTGTCAGACTTTATCTTTTGGGGCTCCAAAATCACTGCAGATGGTGACTGCAGCCATGAAATTAAAAGACACTTACTCCTTGGAAAGAAAGTTATGACCAACCTAGATAGCATATTGAAAAGCAGAGACATTACTTTGCCAACTAAGGTCTGTCTAGTCAAGGCTATGGTTTTCCAGTGGTCCTGTATGGATATGAGAGTTGGATTGTGAAGAAAGCTGAGCGCCAAAGAATTGATGCTTTTGAACTGTGGTGCTGGTGAAGACTCTTGAGAGTCCCTTGGACTGCAAGGAGATCTAACCAGTCCATTCTGAAGGAGATCGGCCCTGGGATTTCTTTGGAAGGAATGATGCTAAAGCTGAAACTCCAATACTTTGGTCACCTCATGAGAAGAGTTGACTCACTAGAAAAGACTCTGATGCTGGGAGGGATTGGGGGCAGCAGGAGAAGGGGACGACAGAGGATGAGATGACTGGATGGCATCACTGACTCGATGGACGTGAGTCTGAGTGAACTCCGGGAGTTGGTGATGGACAGGGAGGCCTGGTGTGCTGAAATTCATGGGGTCGCAAAGAATTGGACATGACTGAGTGACTGAACTGAACTAGTGATACAGATAAAATATAATTTAAGATAATGCCTCTAAAAATACTAATCTGTCATCACACATCATTAAAGCTCCCTCTAGTCAAACACTTCTGGAATAGAGTTGATAAGATATTTCTCCTGTGTGAAGATTGATAAACCATAAATGTGCAGTTGGGCCTCTGAGAAGTCTTCCAGTAAAGACAGAGTTTTACATGCCCAGCTGAATTCTTGGCACTACCATTCATTACCTAGGAATTCTTTGAAACCTTCATCTGTAAGACTGGTAATAACTTTTGCTTCATGGGAACATTGAAAATTAAATTATATATACAAAACTCTAAAGTTGACCTATACATACACTTAGTAAATGCTCACTAAATGTTCTGAAACTTATTTGACCATGGAAACATATTTTGAAAAGTTTTGGATTAAGGATATATTGTACTTAATGCAAAACAATAGTGTGTTTGTTTTTCTTTGACTCATTTCCTGCTGGACTGCAAACATGTCACTTTTCATCCTTGCCTTGAATTTGAGGGCATTAAGATTGCTGAGAGGTCAAACATAATCTGCTTCAATGAAAAGCAATTTTTTTACATAAGTGAATACAGAAGACTCTAAGTTCGCATTTTCAGATAGCCAATAATTATATTAAGTAAGGCTGACAGAGAAAGTAAATACTCATGACCTCAGAAAAGAATAAAGGGATAGCTGCATAAAAATTAGGTAATAGAATTTGGGAATTATATTAATGAAAAGATGGTCCCAGAAGCAGCTAAGAAGTAGTATGGAAAAAAAAGTCTGTGAGATTTCACTAACAAGGTCATCCATTAGTAATTTTTTTAACAAATACATTTTTAATTGAAAGATAATTACTTTTCAGTATCACATTGGTTTCTGCCATACATCTACATGAATCAGCCATAGGTATACATATGCCCCCTCTCTCTTGAACTCCCTACCACCCCTATCCCACCCCTCTAAGTTGTCACAGAGCATAGGTTTGAGCTCCCTAAGTTACATAGCAAATCGGCTATCTTCTTTTAAATATGGCAATGTGTATGTTTCCTTGCTACACTCTGTTTGTCCCACCCCCTCCTCGCCCCACCTCCCTGTGTCCACAAGTCAGTTCTCTATGTCTGCGTCTCCACTGCTAATTAACAGGTGAATGTGGCCTTCTTTTCTTCCTTTTTTGTGTATTATCCTATGTAAACAAAAGGAAATGAGAGGTCTAGAAAGGATGCAATGGTACCGTCTATTTATTCTAGGGTGACCATAACAGAACCAGTGTTGGAATGAACCTTAAAAGTGACAAATTCATATTCCTTGCCAGATCAACAGTTCTCCTTGCAATATCCCTGGCAGATTGTCACTGAGAGTCTAAAATATTTTCAATAACAGAGACTGACTGCTGGTGCAGACAGAGTTGTAGGATACTAATTATTTAGATTTTTGTATGTAGCTGAACTCAGTATCCGATAACCTTCCACAATTAGGTATGGTCTGTGTACTCTCTGAAGCAAAATAAAATATATCTAACCCTTCTTTCAGTGGACAATCTTTTGAAAAAAGATATCATGGCTCTCTAGTCTTTGTTTCTCTAGGTTTAATGTACTCTGTAATCCAGTTTTTACAGAGTCCACATGAACTTCTAGATAACCACTAATTTGAATTTCACCTAGTGACTGCAATGTTATTAAGTATTTCACTTAAACTTTTACATTGAGAATAAATGCGATGTTGTGAATATATTCACTTGTTTTGTACTCTATCATGAATTCTGAGTCTGTCTTCAGATATAGATAACAGAAATTTATATATGAGGATTTTATCACTGGACGTGAGTCAGAGAAGAGTCTGAAAATAATCCTCGGTATTTGTACCGCTTGATGCTGATCTGCTGAATTTCACTTCTATATAAGTAGGTCATACAATGGGAAATTATATTTTTCTGTCTGGTGCATAGAGTGCATGACAGGCAGTCTAAGGCAGTGGTGACTGGTTTGCCCATGGCACTGACATCATGAGAATTTTCCTAACTTATATTGTGAAGACTTCTGAACTTGACTCGATTAGGAAGATGCAGTAATCTGAAGGACAAGGTGATTTAAAAATCTAAGCAGACATGAATAGTTGATCATTAGGGAAAAAAGAAGCAAACAGAAGCATAGCCATCGTTTCAGTTTTGGTGCTAATCAGTCTTTGAGTCAGTGAAGTAAAGGACAAGGTCGGTTGTGTTTCCTTAACCCTTCTTTCACCTATTTTTGAGGGCCTGACTTCCTTATGCTCTAGCAAACAAGTATCAAAAAAGTTAAAAGCAAAAAGGGCCTGACTTCCTTATGCTCTAGCAAACAAGTATCAAAAAAGTTAAAAGCAAAAGTCTATTTTTGTAGCTCTAAAGAATTGCAAGAGCAAATGCTCATCAACTCTACCTTGACCACACTCCTGATATGTTTTGTTTCATTGGAAAGGGGAAAAAATACCTCTTAATTCAAGAAATCTATTGATAGCATGATTAGTGATTCAAAGATGAGTATTACGAGTTTGAAAATTTTTCAGGGAAAGCATTTTCCTTGATTTTTTAATTGGTGATTTGAAAGTAACAATGACAAATTTACTCATAGAATAATAATTTTGTTCTTCAGTTCAAGGTGCATATACAGAAAAACTTGCTAATCACATGAGGATAGAACTAATAGCACTGACATTTCTCTGTATACATTTGTATGTTTTAGCCACAATGTATCTATCATGCTTGCGCTGATTTTTTGTATTACAGAAAGAAAAATACTAAAACCATCATGAAAATCAGGCCCAGTCCCAGATTCCATCACTCAGCAACACTTGGAAAACCTCTGCTTTTCATATCTGCTTTAGTCCTCAGGCTGCACTCAAGCTAAGCACATTCCAAAGCCCTGTAAAGTACCTCACTAAAACTGAAAAACACATAAAGGGTACTAATAAAATGACCTTAACTGGAATATCTTAGTTTTCTGCTACCTATCAAATGAAAAGGAAATTAAATTTCAAGAACACATTTGAAAAAGACCTGAAGGTTCATTGTTGAATCTCGACTAAGGAAATTACAACGAGACTACAGTTTCCACAATATACTATCTTAGCTCCTTATTTTATTGGCAAGCTAAGGTTTCTCATGTGATTACAAAATTAATAAAAACTAAAGGCAACACAAGAGACTAAAAGCTAAAATTCTAAATAAACATGAGTTCCAAGTGAATAGCACAAAAGTTTACATTTTTCTTAAAAAGTTGAAGGGAGATACAGAGGCGACAGAGGAGCTATTTAATGTTACAGCATAAAATAGGGTTTAGAGATACTCCCGTGATCAAAAATGGAGGCTTGTCTATTTAGGAAATATTTACAGTTATTGATTTTTTAACAAAGGTAGCATTGCTAAGAAAACTTCCATGTTTCTCTAGAAATGCTGCCAAGTAAAATGCTGTTGAACTTACTCAGTTTAAACTAGCAAGGATTCAGGGTTTTTCAGGCACTGAAAAGGTGAAAGCAAAGAAATTGTTGAGAGGCTCCTCCTGAGCATCAATTTCGATTCCTCTTTCTGACTGAGTTTATTGCTTTATTGGTGTATGCATTTTTTTTAACGTTTAAGTTTTTCCTGAATGGTGATGTAAGTCTGTGTCTTTCTTGCACTGCACATGATTCTTTCTGAGCTCTTATGTGCCCCAAAGGACCCAAAGTTATGAACTCTACCAGATATGCTCCATTGGCTACTGTTTAATGGTGCTACATTGCTTTCATTGTGTTTAAGATCCTTGACAAAATAAATTGGGCACTTACAGCAGATTTCCCCCCATCCTTTACCTATCTGCAAAGCTGCAGAACTTTGCAATGAAGTTTCTTTTCCTGTGAATAAGAGGTTAATAGTAGGCACTGTTGACCTATTTGCTTATATGTTGGGTGAGAGAAAGTCAGAAATCTTTGGATATATCTCCAACACACTTCAAGAAGTCACATACAAGAATATAAGAATTGAATGTCAGTCAGTAGGAGACCAAGGTGACAAAAGGAACAAAGTTTTGAAACATAAAGAGCGATTGGTCTGAAAAGAAGCATCGAAGATATTTGTTTACCTACCTCAATGTAAAAAGCTATTTAGAACATATTGCAGATTCTTGAAAGTCTACCGACTCTCAAAGATGAAGACAGTTATCCATTCAGTTTTCATGAACTGAAAGACAAGTTTGTCAGGTCTGAAGAGTAGGATTTTAGGTATCTTACAGAGACAGATCTTTAAAAAAGAAGTCCACTCAAATCTCTGAGTCATCCATAAAGTATACTCATTATTATTTTCATTTGTATTACCCCATGCTCACTTCAGCAGCACATATACTAATTTGCATTATCTTGATGACTCATGATCTTAGGCATCTTTTCATATTATTCCACACACATGGTACACATGTGTGTATTGCCTTACAGTACAATGTTGAGTAGAAGCCATTAGAAGGGTCGTTTTTTGCCTTGTTCCTTATCTTTGCATGAAAATATTCAATATTACCATTAATTATAATATGAACTGTAAGGTCTTTGCTCTGATTGTCAAATGTTAAACGACTCTTGTATTCTTTGCATTAACCACAGCTATTCTGATGAATTAACCTTTATCTACATTGCTGAATTCAGTTACAAATATGTTGTTATGGATTATTGTATCTAATTTCAAGGGCAATATTAGTCTAAATTTATTTTCTGTAATGTCCTCATCAGGTTTTAGGATCAATGTTATACTGGCTTTATGAAAGAAATTGGTAAGAATTCTCTTCGTTTTACAAAAGAGTTTATATATGGTTGAGAAGGGTTAAATCAGGTTTTTGTGTTTGTTTTTTTTTAAAATCAGGTTTTTAAACATAGAATTTTAACTTTTAACTTACCTCATTGTATTATGTTTAGAATGGTTCCTTTTTAGATTAATATACTATTCTTTAATTTATCACAATCTATTTATAATTAGTATTATCTCTACATGTATAATACAAGAATCTTCCAACAGTGTAATTAAATGTATCCCTCTTTTTTTTATAATTTCTATCCCACCTCCATTCTGTGTGCCATATATTTCAATATATGTTATAACTCCATAAAAATAAGTTTTCATACCCCTTTTAAAATTTTACTTCTTTGCCCATTATGTCTATCCATTGCTGTGATTATTTTAACATTTTCATATGTTAATTCCACCATAGTAGTCATCACTAGGTCTCTTTCTACTAACGTCTTATCACGAATGTGCATGTACAATGAATTTTATATTATACTGGATGTTAAGGATAGTATGTTATAGCCAATTTTCTGTTACCTTCTTTTGAGAAGTATTGTTATGATCTAATGTGCAATTAAGTCACTGATAGAGTCATTTCATCCTCTGCGGCTTCATTTTAGGTTTTATTATGAGAGGTCTATTATTTCTGTTTGCCCTTAGTCATGGCTGGTGTTATAGAGATAATTGCAAGAAATACACCTCACAGAGCTATTAGTCTATTATGAGAAATACGTGTTAATCAAGGGCTCACACAAGGTATATAGTTATAATTGTGAGACAGAGCACTGTGAAATTATATGCAAGGAACACCAAATAAAAAGACCTTGTCATGTCTTCTGCCTATACTTCTATTGGAGTGTTGTTTTTTTAATCACTTATAGCTTATTTTTCATGGTAAATTTGTTTTTACACTTCTATGCAATTATTCATTTTTAAAGGAAAAAATAAATATGACAGAAAATCAAAACACATAAATACTAGAAATTACAGAACTGCTTCAACCACTGTGCCCTTTTTAACAAGCATTGAGAGTGTTGAAAATCAAGTATAACACTGGCTATTCTTCATTCCACTGACTTCTACCAACTCACTTGAGCTAGTGATTATTTAAAAATCGCTTTGTGATTATTAATGATTACATTGACAGCTGCCCCAATATTCTGTGTATAGGATTTAAATATCCTGTTGAAGAAGTCTGGGGGATTTATAAGGAGAATCATTAACTAGTTGAGTTGCAGAAAGGGGCACACAATATTTGCAGTCCCATAGCATCCTAGATTATCTAATCAACAGATAACTAACACGTATACAGTAATCTAATCTTCATGGTCTTCTCTGCTTGTTCATTCTCTAGGAAAGATAAGTATCAAGAACTAAAGTATATGTTACTGGAAGTCTTGCCGCTTTAGGTCATATCAAAATATAGGTAAAACCTATTATTTTACAAATTTCTTAACACAAAAATTTAGTTCTATGTGTAATTTGCTGCCAGAAAAGAGACATAAATGTGAAGAATGATGAGGTAAAACTCAATTAATACTGCTTCATAGAGGCATCAAACAATAACACAGCTATTAAGAATAATTAGAATTAAAACAGCCTAGAGGGACTACACACAAGGTTTAGAGAAGGATGGAGTCACCATTTTTCAGAAATGCCAACTCACACTACACATTAAAGGAAGCCTAGGATGTCAAATTTGTGGGAGAAATAGCCTGGTCCAATAGGCTACACCCTATTAATCCCATTAATCCACTGTGTTAAAATTTATTATGACATTCAATAACCATTCCATGAAGATTTTTTGAAGCACAAAACAGGCCAATTTGGGGCCGGGGGGGGCGGGGGCGGGAAACAGATTATACATTAGGTAACTGATGCTGGGAGGGATTGGGGGAAAAGGGGACGACAGAGGATGAGATGGCTGGATGGCATCACCGACTCAATGGATGTGAGTTTGAGTGAACTCCGGGAGATGGTGATGGACAGGGAGGCCTGGCGTGCTGCGATTCATGGGGTCGCAAAGAGTCGGACATGACTGAGCGACTGAACTGAACTAAGCGTTATTAACATTGCTCTGTCTAAGCTTTCTTTCTAAAATGCTGAGAAGTTGTGCCAAGGTGACTGTTGACCAAAGACTCAAAACTCGTGGCAACTCTTGGCTTTACCACCTCATTTCATTCCCGTGATAGGTAGAATTCTAAAATGCCTCTCAAGACTTCCCATCCATGGTGGACACAACCTGTATAATCCATGGGACTGAATGGGACAGATTCTACTTCAACTTTATGATCATATCATAAAGTTGAATTTGAAAAAAAGAGATTACTTAAGTGGGCCTGATGTAAGCACACCAGTCTATTAAAGAAACAGTTTTTTTCCCAGTTGGTGGTAGAAAGAGTTAGAGATTTCCAGCATTAGGATTTGGTATGCTGTCACTGGACTAGAGAAAGAGAGAACCAAATAGTTGGGAATGTGGACAGCTTCTAGAAGCTTAGAGCAGCCCCTGGCTGACTGCCAGCAAAAGCAGAAAACAAAAAGAAGAGAACCTCAGTCCTACAAATTCAAGGAACTAAATTATTCCAACTATGGATAAGACCCTAATGCTGGGAAAGATACAAGGCAAGAGGAGAAAGGGACAACAAAGGACAAGATGGTTGGATAGCATCACCTTGCTTCAATATAGGACATGATGTTTTGTACAACAGAATGCTTCCTGGGGATTCATAGAGCATCTGGACTAAAATGTAAGCAGGTATTACCCTAATTACAAGCCATCCTAGAATCAATTACTGATTATTATTAATCACTAAAAGATTACAACTTTGACTGTGTGGATCACAATGAACTATGGAAAATTCTGAAAGAGATGGGAATACCAGACCACCTGACCTGCCTCTTGAGAAACCTGTATGCAGGTCAGGAAGCAACAGTTAGAACTGGACATGGAACAACAGACTGGTTCCAAATAGGAAAAGGAGTACGTCAAGGCTGTATATTGTCACTCTGCTTATTTAACTTACATGCAGAGTACATCCTGAGAAACGCTGGGCTGGAAGAAGCACAAGCTGGAATCAAGATTGCTGGGAGAAATATCAACAATCTCAGATATACAGATCACACCACCCTTATGGCAGAAAGTGAAGAAGAACTAAAGAGCCTATTGATGAAAGTGAAAGAGGAGAGTGGAAAAGTTGACTTAAAGCTCAACATTCAGAAAATGAAGATCATGGCATCTGGTCCCATCATATCATGGGAAATAGATGGGGAAACAGTGGAAACAATGACTGACTTTATTTTTCTGGGCTCCAAAATCATCGCAGATGGTGACTGCAGCCATGAAATTAAAAGACGCTTACTCCTTGGAAGGAAAGTTATGACCGACCTACACAGCATATTCAAAAGCAGAGACATTACTTTGCCAACAAAGGTCCGTCTAGTCAAGGCTATGGTTTTTCCAGTGGTCATGTATGGATGTGAGAGTTGGACTAAATAGAAAGCTGAGAAGTGAAGAATTGATGCTTTTGAATTGTGATGTTGGGAAAGACTCTTGAGAGTCCCTTGGGCTGCAAGGAGATCCAACCAGTCCATCCTAAAGGAGATCTGTCCTGGGTTTTCATTGGAAGTACTGATGTTGAAGCTGAAACTTCAATGCTTGGGCCACCTGATTCAAAAAGCTGACTCATTTGAAAAGACCCTGATGCTGGGAAAGATTAAGTACAGGAGGAAAAGAGGACTAGAGAAGATGAGATAGTTGGATGGCATCACCGACTCGATGGACATGGGTTTGGGTGAGCTCCGAGAGTTGGTGATGGACAGGGAGGCCTGGTGTGCTGTGGTTCATGGGGTTGCAAAGAGTTGGACACAACTGAGCAACTGAACTGAACTGAACTAAAAGCAACTTCATTTTAAAAGTAAGGCTTAAAAGAATATTATTTTTTCAGTTCATGTGGCTTTTAAGACCCTTGCTTCTGTTGACTCTCCTGACTGCAACTTTTGTTGATGTCTAGGGTGGGAAAGCTGAATTTCAGCCAACATATCTTAATGACTGGTGAGCTAGTTGTCCTTTGAGGCCCATCCCTGGTGGTGTTACTGAAGACTGGATAGAAAAGCATTTGTGATGGTCATGCCATCAGGAGAAGAAGCTCTCTGGCTATTTCCCAGGAGACCTCGTAAATTGATAACTCACTGCACTCAGGATTTGGCCTTATGGCTTCCAGTTTAAGGAAACCAATGTTTATGGAGCCCCAAAATTTGAGCCATTACTCAAGAACAAATTCACATTAAATAAACCCAAGGAGACAGATGTGTATCTCTATGCTGCTGCTACTGCTGCTAAGTCCCTTCAGTCATGTCTGACTCTGTGTGACCCCATAGACAGCAGCCCACCAGGCTCCCCCATCCCTGGGATTCTCCAGGCAAGAACACTGGAGTGGGTTGCCATTTCCTTCTCCAACTGTATCTCTATAGGCATAAGCATAGTTGACATGATTTTTAAAAACTCAGTTTTACTGACTAGTTCACTTTCTCTCCATAGTTGTATCTAAATGTAAATGCAGTATTAATCAGAAAATAACTATATATCAGAATAAAAAGAGTTAAATTTATGGGCCAATGATAAATAGAATAAAACTCAAAGTGGTATGGTATTTAAAAGTATAGACTCTGAAACCAGACTGATGGTGTTCAAACCCTGACTTTCCGCTAATTAGTTATATGACCTTGACTTTATTACTTAAGCTACATGTCTTAGTTTCCTCATATGTTAAATGTGTATAATAAAAAATACCTACCTTCCAGAGAACAGTCTTAGGTAAGGAGGGTAGTATATTGTATCAATGCCTTTTTCTCTTTTCAGTTTCATCTAGTAAAATATTTTAAGCACTTATAATTATACCTTTTACATAGTAAGGTCTATTATATTATCTGACTAGGCAGGATATGTCAGCTTACATACTTCCTGTGAAATGTTTCAAGTGACAATACCAGCATCCCTCTACTCTGAGTAATACATATATTCTTTATTTAAATGTGGTAATGGGGTGGAGGAGATACCTCTCATCATTCAATAATAAAAGTAATAGCATTAGCTAATGTGCATTGGTTGCCCACCATGTCTAAATCTTTACAAATACTACATAAGTTATACCTCAAACATCCCTCGGAAGTAAATACTACTATTATCTCCATTTTAAAACAAAGTGACTGAGGCACAAAGAGGCTGAGTAATTTGCATAAAATCCTACAGCTAACAAAAGGCAGGGCTAGGATTCTATTTAATCTCCATAACACTCAGAAAGGCTTCCTTGGAAGCTCAGCTGGTAAAGAATCCGCCTGCAATGCAGGAGACCCTGGTTCGATCCCTGGGTTGGGAAGATCCCCTGGAGAAGGAATAGGCTACCCACTTCAGTATTCTTGGGCTTTCCTGGTGGCTCAGATGGTAAAGAATCTGCATGCAATGTGAGAGACCTGGATTTGATCCTTGGGTTGGGAAGATCCCCTGGAGGAGGGCATGGCAACCCACTCTGGTATTCTTGCCTGGAGAATCCCCATGGACAGAAGAGCCTGGCAGGCTATAGCCCATGGCATCACAAAGAGTTGGACATGACTGAGTGATTAAACACAGCACCAGTCGAAATGTGGTCTGTGGAACAGCAGCTTCAATACCCATGAGAGACTGTTAGAAAGGCAAGACTGCATGCCTCAGCCCAGATCTATTGGATCAGGATTGTCATTTGAATAGAATCCCTTTGGGATCTATATACATACTAATGGTCCAGAAGCACAGATCTAACTACATCCTGCTTCTCCATGTATTAACTTATTAAACTTTCACAATAAAATAATGAGGTAAGATTCCAATATGCCTATATTATATGTGAGAAAAAATTAGACCCAAGTAAATATCTAATATCTCATGCCTAGTAACTGGCACGGCAGTGATTCAGACTTAGGTTGAACCCAGAGTCTGAGCTCTGCCTGAACAACCATTCTGGCACAAGTTTTGAGTTGTTGGTTTGTAGCTGAGAATTGATTGCAAACTGATACTTGCTCTTTTGTCTGTTTTGCTTTGGGAACATGCGCAGCCCCAGAAGGCAGGTCCTGGGTAACTGCCTCAAGATATTTAGATGATGTTCATAAATACTTCAGTAGAAAAATAACTCAATATAAGAAGGGGTGCCCAACCCTCATGCAATTAACCATCTTGAGTTTCTAGCTTCTACAGCCAATTATATGCTACGGGGGAAAAATGGCTTCCCTAACATTATGCTTGCTCTCACTTGAGAGAAGCAAATACCATTCACCTGAAAGCAAAACACTGTAGAATTCCATTCTTAGAATAGTCAGGCAGCCCCTTTCCAAACCCATCCACTATACACAATCCTTATGTGTTCCTGAATTCTAAAGAGAAAGTTTAGGTAAGCAGGAAAGAATTGTGCCAGAGTTCTTTATCCATTCATGCTATACCTAAAGAAGACAGCATAAAATGTTGGGATACATGAGCTGAGTTCAAGTTAAGTATGTGTATCTTCTTTCAAAAGACATTTATTTCCACAAAGGAAACAATTTACCCATTTTGCACACTACTTTATGTGCATTATCCAATTTAATCCTTAACCAGGATGCTACGAAGGCCCTCTTATCATTGTAAATAGCCAATAAGTGGGAAAAACCAGTTTAAACCCTCTTGCTCTTACTCCAGAACCCAAACTCTCAACCTTAACAGATTCCAGCTATGACTCCGTTAACTTTTTATCTATGTTAAGAACATGAATCAGATCACACTGGAAGGTAAATCATAATTGTGGATAAGCTCATAGGTTCTGGAGCTAGGCTTTCTGGGTTTGAATCTTGGCTCCATCTCCAATAGCTTATATCTTGGAAAAATTATCTCAACTTTCTGTGTCTCAGTTTCCTCATCTGAAGATTTAGTATAGTAACTTTAGGTCACTTAGCTGATCTAAGTGAGACAACACATATAATGCCTTAGAATAATGCTGGGCAAATAGTAAATGTTCAGTATATTGTGCTATTGTTATTATCACTAATATTCTCTAAGCAACTATAGAATTAGAGTCACATTATTCTACTAACCAGTCTTTTGAGTAAATTGAGTGGTAACAATAGCAGAGTGTATCAGCATTGTCATAGTACAGTATAATAATGGTTCCCAAACCAGCAGTAATAATTTTCAAGTCTCTATAGACGTAGCTACCCTAGGATGGCAGCATCAGCCAAAGTGCACTGTGGAATCCTGGCACTGCAGCTGCAGAGAATAGTCTGCGAATCAGTGGTTCTCTGCTTCTGGATGCACATTACGGCACTCGGAGTGGCTTTTAAAATACTTTCTCTGGGTTAAGGCCTGGTTCACAAAGTTTCCCAGTTTAATTCTAATGCACAGTGTTGCGAGTCATCATCAGGATTTCCCAAACATATGAATTACCAGGGTCTTTGTAAAAAGTACAAATTTCTAATCCCTTTTGCTGGAGATTCTGATTCACAAATCAAGAAAGAAGGCAGGAATCTGTAAGAAGGAAGGACTGAAGTGCTTCTTATGTTCTTGTTACATTTGGGAAACTGCTAAAATCAACACCTCCTGGCCATCTCAATTTTCCTTTTTTTTAATTGGAAATCTACATAATTACACGCGCTAGGGTGAAAAAAGACTCGGATGTTTCAACCATATACAAGATACAGTCATCAATTTTAACAAAACTTTAAAAATTAAAAATGCCACAAATTTGAAAAGCAAAATGAAACCACCACAACCTCTGTTAGCACTCTGGATAGCAACATTTTCTTCTATGCAAATATTTTGCATATAGTTATGATAATTGTATACATCCTATATTCCACTTTTTTTAAACCTAACTCTGCGTCACCCTTTTAATTATCAATATCTTCATAACTATCACATTTAATGATTAATGATAGTTTAAACCATTAATTGACTTGAGGACAGGGCCTATGTCTGAGGCAACTATGTATCTCAAGTAACTTGTGTAGCATCTTTCATATAATAGGCTCTAATGAAGAGTTGATGATAATATAGAATCCCCTCTGTGGTTCTCCAGTGTCACAAAGTGTTCAAAGTGTAACAGTGTTCAGCTGTTATTATTAATATTCTCAGTACTTATGGAACAGCAGACTGGTTCCAAATAGGAAAAGGAGAACGTCAAGGCTGTAATATTGTCACCCTGCTTATTAAACTTCTATGCAGAGTACATCATGAGAAATGCTGGGCTGGAAGAAGCACAAGCTGGAATCAAGATTGCTGGGAGAAATATCAATAACCTCAGATATGCAGATGACACCACCCTTATGGCAGAAAGTGAAGAGGTGCTAAAAAGCCTCTTGATGAAAGTGAAAGAGGAGAGTGAAAAAGTTGGCTTAAAGCTCAACATTCAGAAAACGAAAATCATGGCATCTGGTGTCATCACTTCATGGGAAATAGATGGGGAAACAGTAGAAACAGTGTCAGACTTTATTTTTGGGGGCTCCAAAATCACTGCAGATGGTGACTGCAGCCATGAAATTAAAAGATGCTTACTCCTTGGAAGAAAAGTTATGACCAACCTAGATAGCATATTCAAAAGCAGAGACATTATTTTGCCAACAAAGGTCCATCTAGTCAAGGCTATGGTTTTTCTAGTGGTCATGTATGGATGTGAGAGTTGGACTGTGAAGAAAGCTGAGTGCTGAAGAATTGATGCTTTTGAACTGTGGTGTTGGAGAAGACTCTTGAGAGTCCCTTGGACTGCAAGGAGTTCCAACCAGTCTGAAGGAGATCAGCCCTGGGTGTTCTTTGGAAGGAATGATGGCTAAAGCTGAAGCTCCAGTACTTTGGTCACCTCATGTGAAGATTTGACTCATTGGAAAAGACTCTAATGCTGGGAGGGATTGGGGGCAGGAGGAGAAGGGGATGACAGAAGATGAGATGTCTGGATGGCATCACCGACTTGATGGACATGAGTCTGAGTGAACTCCGGAAGATGATGATGGACAGGGAAGCCTGGCGTGCTGCGATTCATGGAGTCGCAGAGAGTTGGACATGACCGAGCGACTGAACTGAACTGATAGGATTTGAGTCACATCACTCTATCTAACCAGTTTTCAGAGTTAAAATAATTTAATGTTAAATTTTAATTTAACTTACATTACAAATGTAAAATCACATTTAGCAGTGTTTAAGATATTTATCCTTTGAGTATTTAGAATTAATATACTTCCTAATTATTTTATATAGGGTAATTTCCCAGATATAAATGTACTGAAGAAAAGTCAGGATATTCTTATGAGCCAAGTGACTCTCCCAATTGTTATCTTAATTTTCATTATTATCAGAAATTTATTAAGAGATCCACTTTCTTAGTACACTTAACAGTGGTAGGTATTGTTAAACTATATATTTGGGTATTATCTTTATAAAAGATTTTAACTAGGTAGACCAACAATATTTTAAACATCTACCATCTTAATATTGGGCTTCCTTTCTGGTTCAGCTGGTAAGAAATCCGCCTGTAATGCAGGAGACCTGGGTTCAATCCCTGGGTTAGGATGATCCCCTGGAGAAGGGAAAGGATACCCACTCCAATATTCTGGCCTGGAGAAATCCATGGACTGTATAGTTCATGGGGTCGCAAAGAGTTGGACACGACTGAGTGACTTTCACTTTCATCTTAATATCAATCAGATTCATGCTTTGTTTAGGAGCTATGTCCTTTAGAAGCAGCATCTAAAACTGGCTGTGAATGACCTCAAAGATTACTTATTATTGCTTTTAACCATTCAGATACAATTTAAAATAGTCTGGAATTAAAATCTATGGTCTTGTTTGCCCATTCCCTACCATTTCTTTCCCCTTCTCCCCAAATGAAATTTAGCCCCTACCTAAGAGTAGCCTTCAGAGAATATAGTTCGTTAGATAGCATGCTCATGAGACAGGATGAAAAGTGCAGAAAAGGAGGAAAGAGCTTGAAATGACCAAAAGATCTAAAGTCCCATAAACAACACAGTTCCATAAGTGCCATAGATAGAGGCAGACCTAGGATAGTATCGGGGCTTATATGAGGGCCACCCAACTTAAACTTGGAAGAAGTTGGACAAAGGACAAGACTATGGTTCTGTCTATAGTTATGCAAAGTGTCATAGCAGAAGTGATGTCTGATTTGTGTGTGTAAATATAAGCTAAAAAGTAACCATGTGAAGAATTAGATGTGCATATTCTTGACTTTTCTTGTTCAAATTTTTTTTAAAAATGGCTGCATTGTATGTTCAGAAAACTTTGTTAAGCAGGACTAAAGCACAGTGAAAATGGATATGTCCAGAGATGAAGTTACACAAGCAAGCAAGGATGAAATTGTAAAAATCCCTCCACTCCATGCTAAGTTTGCATAGTACCATGAAGGAAATGGGAAGCCATTAAATCATAGAAATGATATAACAAAGTTTTCAGTTTAGAAAAGTCTTTCTGTAACTACATGAGAAATGAGATGGAAGTAAAGTAAGAGGCAATTTAAGTGAACAATGTCAAGAACTCCAAGAAACAGTAACATATCTTTTCAAATTGTCTTTTTTTTCCAGATATATACCAAGAGTAGAATTATTGGGTCATATGGTAGCTCTGTTTTTATTCTGAGAAACCGCCATATTGTTTTCCACAGTGGTGGAACAAATTTACATTTCCAAAATCGTACTAGGGTTCCCTTTTCTCCACATCCCTTGCCAACATTTGTTTTGTGGTCTTTTTGAAGACAGTCATTCTAATAGGTGTAAGGTAATATTTCATTGTGATTTTGATTTTCATTTCCAGATGATTAGTAGTGTTGAGCATCTCTCCATGTGCCTATTGTCCATCTGTATGTTCTCTTTGAAGAAATATCTATTCAGTTCTTCTGACCTTTTTCAGTTGAGTTGCTTTTCTTATGCTGAGTTCTATGACCTGCTTACATATTTTGAATATTAACCACTTGTTGTCATTCAGTTGCTAAATTGTGTCTGTCTGGCTCTTTGTGACCCCATGGACTGCAACACATCAGGCTTCCCTCTCCTTCACTGTCTTCCAGAATTTGTTGAAATTCATGTTCACTGAGTCAGTGATGCTATACAACCACCTCATCCTCTGACACCCTCTTCTCCTGTTGCCTTCAGTCTTTCCCAGCATCAAGGTCTTTTCCAATGAGTCGGCTCTTCGCATCAGGTGGCCAAAGTACTAGAACTTCAACATCAATCCCTCTGGTGAATATTCAAGCTTGATTTTCTTTAGGATTGTCTGGTTTGATCTCTTTCCAGTTCAAGGGACTTGGAAGAATATTCTCCAGCACCATAATTCAAAAGCATCAATTCTTTGATGCTCAGCCTTCTTTAGGTTCAATTCTCATATCCTACATGACTACTTTAAAAACCATAGCTTTGACTATACAGACCTTTGTTGGCAAAGTGTTGTCTTTTTAATATGCTGTTTAGGTTTGTAATAGCTTTCCTTCGAATCAGCAAGTGTTCTTTTTGTTTGTTATTTCATGAGTGCACTTACTGCAGAAACCATCCACAGTGATCTTGGAGCTGAAGAAAATAAAATCTGTCGCTGCTTCTACTTTTTCCCTTCTATTTGCCAAGAAGTGATAGGACCAGATGTCATGATCTCAGTTTTTTGAATATTGAATTTAAGCCAGCTTAAAAGTCATATTATTTATAAACATTTTCTCTCATTTAGAGGATGCCTTTCCTTTCTGTTGATCGTTTCTTTTTCTGTGCAAAAGATTTGAACTTTAATTAGGTTCCAATTGTTTATTTTTTGCCCTTAATTCCTTTGCCTTAGGAAATGTCCAAAAAATAAAATATTGCTATGATTTATGTCAGAGCATTCTATTTTCTTCTAGGAGTTTTATGGTTTTCAGTCTTATATTTATATCTTTAGTCCATTTTGAGTTTTTTTTTTAAACATGTGAGAGAAAATGTTCTAATTTCACTCTTTTATATATATTATTGTCCAATTTTTCTAGCATCACTTATTGAAGAGATTGTCTTTTTGCCATTGTATGTTCTTGCCTGCTTTGTCATAGATCAATTGGCCATGAGTATGTGTGTTTATTCATGGGCTTCTATTGTGTTCCATTGATCTATATGTCTGTCTTTGTGCTCATAGCATATTGCTTTGATTACTGTTGCTTTGTAGTATAATCTAAAGTCAGGGAGTATCATTCCTTCAGCTCTGTCTTTCTCAAGATTGTTTTGGCTGTTCAGGGTCACATGTGTTTCCATACAAATTTTAAGATTATTTGCTATAGTTCAGTCCATGGGGTCGCTAAGAGTTGGACACGACTGAACGACTTCATTTTCACTTTTCACTTTCATGCATTGGAGAAGACAATGGCTACCCACTCCAGTGTTCTTGCCTGGAGAATCCCAGGGATGGTGGAGCCTGGTGGGATGCCATCTATGGGGCCGCACAGAGTCAGACATGACTGAAGCGACTTAGCAACAGCAGCAGCAGTGAAAAGACATATGCACCACAATGTTCCTAGCAGCATTATTAACAATTGCCAAGCTATGGAAGCAACCCAAATGTCTCTCAACAGATGAATGGATAAAGATGTGGTATATACACACAATGTAATACTAGTCAGTCATAAACAAGAATGAAATTTTGCCATTTGCAAAAACATGGGTGGAATTGGAGAGTATTATGCTAAATAAAATAAGTCAGACAAAGACAGATACTGTATGATATAGTTTATATGTAAAATCTAAAAAAAAAATACAACAAACTAGTGAATATAACAGAAAAGAAACAGACTCTTAGACATAGAGAACAAGCCAGTGTTATTAACAGGGATAGGAGATTAAGAAGTACAAACTACTTTGTATAAAATAAGCTACAAAGATATACTGTATAACATAAGGAATATAGCCAACATTTTATAATAACTGTAAATGGAATATAATCTTTAAAAATTGCAATTGCTATGCTGAACACTTGTAACATATAGTATTGTATAGTATTAAACTTCACATTGAAAAAAAAACAAAGAGTAACAGAGCACATGGCAAGAAAGTGTTAGGGGAAGCATACTGATTGAAACCGCCCATCCTGGCCAGGCACCATAGTAACCATTTGCATGAGTTGTTTTATGACAGGAGATCCTGATAAGGAATACGGAACTAATAAGCCACCACCAACCGGGAGAGTTCGGGAAAGGTCTAAAAGCGACACCCTGTGTCTGTCCACTTCCCAGAATCCCTCTCACTAGCATCCATCTTGGCTGAGCGATGCGTGCACCACCAGGAAAGACTCTGAATTAGAATGATCGGCCAAAGACCACCCGAAAACTAATCCCACCACCATAAAACCCGAGACTGCGAGCCATGCGGCAGAGTACTTCTCCTGAGTAGTTCCCTACTGCTCTCCACCCGGGTGCCCTTTCCCAATAAAATCTCTTGCTTTGTCAGCACATGTGTCTCCTCGGACAATTCATTTCCGAGTGTTAGACAAGAGCCCAGTTTTGGGCCCTGGAAGGGGTCCTTCTTCCTGCAACAAAAGAAACACATTTTTATGGTATCTAACAGCTTCTAGGGCTGTCATGTGTTGAGCTGATTTTCTCCAAATCCCAAACTAGATTAGGTCTTCAGGTATAATCTTTCCTATTATTCTACAGTAGGATATTTCTTATTTCTTAACAGTAGGAATTTTCCTAATGTCTGTATAAGTCATAATACATTTTCCTAAAATGTGTGTGATTAAACTATTTTATCATTTGCCTCCACAAACACTGTACAAAAATAGGAACTTTATCTTTTTTGCTTCCTGCTACATTGTTGGTACCTGCAGTGGTCCTGTAACATAGGTTTTCAATAAATGCCTTAATGTTGATAGTAGAAAGGAAAATTCTAGATAACTCTCACTGTTTTGGCTTGGGATGCTATATGTCTTAAAGTTGCATTTGCCAAGACAGAGAACAACCAGAGAAGTAAAAAGTTTGTGGGGGACGTAAAGTAGGGTCAGTTCAATTTTGGAAATTTTGAAAATGAGATGTCTGAAAAATACCGACCAAAAACTGTCTAGCCAAAATTTTGCTTTCTAGCCAGCTTTGTTGTAGAACCACCACCCCTCAAAGATCACAATGGTTCACAAAAATAATGTTCAGTTATTGGTCATATCACAGGATGGGCTGAGGCTTTTTCCAGAATGCAGTCAGAAGGAGCAGCCCCTTCTGAGACATACTGTTTTGTGGCAGACAGTGGAAGCAAGGGAAGCCAAGCCAAACCACACTAGCAAATTTGAAGTGTCCACTAGGCATTGTATATATCACATCAACTCACATTTCTTTGGCCAAAACAAGTCATGTAACTAAGCCTAAAGTCAGCAGGACAGGGGTGTATGACCTTGTTATGAGGGGAATAGTAGTACTACAATCTACCATACTTTGCTTAAAAACAGTATACCTGTAAGAATCAGCAACATATATGCAGTAGATAAAGCTATAGAGGGTGTGATATCACACAGGTAGAATGGGGAGAGGGAGCAAAAGAACTGGGATAAACATGAGGAATACAGAGAAGGAGAAAAGCCAGGAAGCCAACTAGATACAGGGATAAAAGATGAAGAAGGAAACCAAGGAAGTACACAAGTCCTTGAAGTCAAGGTAGGTCTTATCTGTTCAAAAACTGATCACATTTTAGTCTGCTATGATGCTAAAAATAAAAAACTTCATAGCAAGAACAAGAGGCCCAAAGAGAACTACCGATGTCTAGACATGTAAGATCAGAGGCTAGCATCTGAAAGCACCCTAAAGTCTTCCCTCATGGCTCATCCATTTTCCCAACATGCCTCACTTTTGTCTACCTTCCTTCTGAAATTCTCAACTATCAGAAGTCAATATGTGCCCTAATCTCTTCCTTTTCCCACTATCTGTCCCATTCTGCAAACTTTCTTGTTACTACTCATCCTTGCTAACTTATTGGCCTGGCTAGCTGAGGATCTCATAGTTATTGTTGTTCAATTGCTCAGTCGTGTCCTACTCTTTGCAACCCCATGGACTATAGCATGCCAGGCTTCCCTGTCCTTCACCGTCTCCTGGAACTGGTCCAAACTCATGTCCATTGAGTTGGTGATGCCATCCAACCATTTCATCCTCTGTTGTTCCCTCTTCTCCTGCCTTCAATCTTTCCCAGCATCAGGGTCTTTTCTAATGAGTTGGCTCTTAGCATCAGGTGGCCAAAGCAAACTTCTTTTTTGTTAAAGGCCAGATAGTAAGTGTCTTAGGTTTGGGAGGCCATGCTGCTTGCTTTACAACTACTTGTTTCTGTCTCTAAAGCACCAAAGCAGTCACAAATGATAAATAAATAAAGGAGGCACCTGGCCAGATTTGGCCTGTGTGCCTAGAATTGCCAACCCATCCTCTGAAGAAATGATTCATTTCTGACCATCTCTTGCTGCTCTACATTATTCTGACTCGACACACTATTTCTACACAATATAAGGACTGGAAATTATAGGCATAAATTCTACTAATAATCACCACTCATTTTTATGGAGTTGTCATAGGGTCTGAAGAAATGGTATTTTAAATATTTATCCACAATGCATGGAGGAAAATTCATTTCAGGGTCTACTTTGAAACAGATGGCACTAAAAAGTCTTCATCCATATCATAAATAAGGCTTCTTGAGAAACAAACAGCAAATCACCTCAATTGACCTCTTTATTCCAAAGCAAATCATCTTAAAATAGCATCAAAGTGACTGTGTTCCTTAGACCTAAATCAGGTCAGTTTCACTATTTTTATTATTTTGATTGAAATAAGATTAAACCATAGCTATTCTTTTTCTCAGACATTAGAAACTTAAATATTTAGGTGCTTTTTTAAAAGAAGAAATACATTTATCCTTTTAAGTTTCAATTTAACAACAGAAATATAAACACACTTCTAAAGGACACAGCACATTACCCAGAGTTTGATTGCTTTGAAAAAAATCTATAACCATGCCACTGAGCACTTCTAGAAAAAAACAAAAATCCATTTCAACAATTCCTTTGAAAAGCAAATTTCACTGAAGCACAGTGTCAATTACCTAATTTAAAATGCTCAGAAAAATTTAACAAAAGTCTTCTTGTTAATTGCTAAGTGCTCATCACTCAGCACAAATCAAAACAGGAGTAAATTGTCTCCAAATAATAAACACCATGTTTGGCTATATATTTTCTCCTGCTTGTTTATTCCTTATTCGATTTCTCATGAGGAAAAAAAAAAGTTTTTCCTATGTACTTATCCTACATATTTCTCTTGTTCAAAAAACCCACAAAAACCAGAAAATAATTTTGTCAAGGAAATTATTTATATTCTGTCTAGAGTTTACATTGATTATGAATAAAAGGACAGTTTAAAAAAAAAAAGACCAATACATAGACACTTGTGCCATAGAAGTAACCCCAACAATTATACACATATATTATCACATGTAATCTTTTAGATCCCCTAGAAAAAGAAATGGCAGCCCACTTCAATATTCTTGCCTAGAAAATCCCATGAACAGAGAAACCTGGTGAGTTACAGTCCATGGGGTCACAGTCAAATGTGACTTAGCAACTAAAGAACAGCAAAAAGAGGGATTAAATAAAAAATAAGAGAAATTAAGTAACTTATCAAAAGCAATCAGCTAGAAAATGGCAAAGCCAAGATCGGCCTTCAGAGTGTGGTCCCCTGAGCATTTCAACTACTTCACACAATGACCTGGCAAACATCCTCTTATCTGGACTGTGGAGCTGACTCTCTCCTAAGTCCTTATCTCTACCCACTCTGCATGAAGCCTATAAAACATTACACTGCAAGTTCTGTATCTCGTAACAAGTAAGCCTAGTCAGGAAATGGGACAGTTTTGGAGTTCTTCACACCCTCCCCATGATTCCACCACAAAGCTGTGGGGAAACAATGGGTTCTAAGTGGGAACTGCTGCAGCTTCTGGTGAATTTTTCCCCCTACAATCAAGTCATTTAAGTGTTAAAAAGGAAACTGGTCTAGCAGCAACCATAAGTGATTTGTTCCTTGACCTCCTGCACATAACAACAACAACAAAAATCCAGAGGCTCAAGTGCTTTACACTAAATGGCTAGTCCAGTTGATCCTTTGTATCCACAGACGTGGAACCCATGGATATGGAGGGCAGACTGACCTTTGCATCACTTTGCAAAGCCTTTCCTTATTAAAGTTTTCTTGGAAACATGCAGGTATCCCATTCTCTAGAACATTAAAATGGAGTCCCCCATACTTACTATGTTTCCTCCATGAAAACAGAGGCCTTGTCTTTTGTTCTTTACTGTAACCTTAATTCTTAGCTCTGTGATTTTCATGTGAGAGGCACTTGATAAGTATCTGCAGAACAAACGAACTCAACATGTTTGTCAGGATTCACCTCTAGTGAATTTTCTATAGTGTGGTCTCCATTCATTTATTTTTGGCTCCCTTTTTCCATTGGTCAGGTATGTCTGTAATGGTGTTAGCCACAGAATGTTCTCACAGGAGGCGAGCATTAGGTATAGCATTAGTAGAGTGTTTAGGGACCTAAGACCATGGTGGCAACATAAGTATGTTTTAAAAACTTGTCTTTATTTGGAGTGGCTGGAAACTGATTGGACATTACTGAAGTGCCAGATGGGAGCTAAACTTCTCCAAGCCCTCTCTCAGTAGCACCAACTGCCCTTGTAGGTGAGGTTTATTTTTTCCCCTCCTGCCTAAACACTTGTAGATTATACATATGTTCTTGAGGTTCAAATCTTACTAGAGCACACTGAAGTATGGCTATTTTCTTTATTCCATCATAGGAAACTTATTCTATTTCCATCTCAAAAATTCTTATTACATACAATTGTTTTTTGTCTTTCTTTTGTTCTAGACTCCCTTTAGAATCACAAGTCATAAGAAAATTGAGTCTTCATTCTCTCTTGTCCGTATCTGTGATCTTCTGTCTCACTGTTTTCATCTAAATGAACTTTCCCTCTGGCATAGAATGGATATTTTTTTCCTTCACATTAATACTTTAGTTTTCTTCAGATGAACACCCATTCTTCACTGCCCTTAAAGTGAGTTTTAATTTATTTGTGAAAAGGTTTACATGTAACAGTAATTTAATTTTGCATTTTACCCTGATGATGTCAGTCCCTATGGCCCACACTATTTTATGTTTACCAGTTTTTAAAAAATATGGTGCCTTCTTGTGTGCAGTTATAATTGCCAAATTTCCCAGTGGCTAGGAGTGATACTTTTCAGAATGTTCATTGTTTGTTTTTTCAAAATTCTGTTCCCTTTTCTATTATGAAGTAACTTTTAAATGATGCTCCCTTAAAAAAAATGTATTTTCAGCGTGTTTAGACTACTTTTGCCTCTGCTATCAGCCTATATTGTAGCTATATTATTTCCTTTTCTGGTCCTTAGGCAGGTTAATATGTTCAAGTCCTGATTTAATTTTCTGTTTCTAAGAGGTTTCACTTGTGTTACCTCTGTTATATATGGGCAGCATCTCTCTTCTAGCCCACTGGGTACTTCTTGGATAATTCCCATGATCTGTTTCCAGGGCCCCACTTGTATTTATGCATGGCAATTACAATTGGAACGAACTCAGCATGTACTATATCATCAGATTATGTCCATTAAAAATATTCAACAATCCTATTCTATCCTATTCTATATTCTAGTACATTGTCTTGAAAAATGTACTGCATCATCATTAGTCTTTTTCTACCACTTGCTTTCTGCCTTTTTCCCCTGATACTAAAATCTTGGCCTGCATTGTTAAAAATGGGAGAGATAGGACCTCTCTGGTGGTATAGAAGATAAGAATCCACCTGCCAGTGCCGGGGATGTGGGTTTGATGCTTGGTCTGGAGGATTCCACATGGCGCAGGATGACTAAAGTCTCAGCACCACGACTACTGAGCCTGAGTGCTAGAGCCCACGAGCTGCGGCTACTGAAGCCCAAGTGCCCTGCAGCCAGTGCTCCGCAAAGAGAGAAGCCACCACAACGAGAAGCCTGTGTGCCAGTGAAGAGCAGCCCCCGCTCACCACTAGAGCAAGCCTGCACAGCCACAAAGACCCAGCACAACCGAAAAATAAGCTTTTAAAAATTAAAATGGGAGAGAAAAAAATAGGAACATTCTGTTTGGCTCATGAACTGGAACTCAAAAGCCATAGAGCAGGACACCCAACTTTTTTTTTTTTTTTTAATCTAATGCACACTTGGGTCTTAGGGTACTATATCTATTTGTTACTCACTTGAAAAGTTTTCTTTTCTAACTGAGGTATGGCACATATGAGAATGTGAGAAATTATAAAAGAAAAATTGACCCTAGGAAACTAAGATTAAAGAAAATGGAGTAGAAAGAACTGAGGTTAAAAGGGCAGGCAAAGACCTCTTGAAAGACTTGAATAATCTGGAAGAAGTTATTAAAAGGAAATCTGGAATTTGTGTATTGAGATAGCACTCTGGTAACTACATAGAAAAGGATTACTGGAGTGGATAAGAATAGTTTGATCATTATTGAAAAGTGAAGACAGAAGAACTTTTCAACTAAAGGAGAGGCAAAAATGTTAGGAAAGAGGGATGAAAGATATTTGAAGTTGCAGTTTTCTGGAATTGAAAACCTTGTGGACACGGGCAAATGAGGGAGAAAGAGGCATGAAGGATACTCCCAGGTGTCTGCTCTGCAAACATCAAAAGAAGAAATTCACAAGAAAGTGCAGCCTCGGGACAGACAGAAGTGCATAAGCGCAGTCTTTAGAAACAGACATGTTAAGTTTATTTTGTTTTTGAAAATTGCAGTTGAAGATGTGTAATCACAAATAAAATTTGGAAGCCCAAGAGAGAATATGAATTGAAACAAGATGAGCAAGCCAAGGAAAAACTCCCAAGGGATAAGCAGATCTCAGCCTATTTATTATTTCATATTTCTCAAGACTGTTCCTCATATTCTCTTGAACCTATTTAGGCGGTGAGATTCAGCAGTTTTCCCCTGAGACAACTGTTCCAAGGTATCGATGTATATGCTCTGGTGCCCCATCCCAACCAACCAGGCTTTGAGTTGTAAAGGCAAGATTGTCAGCTTGAGATTGGCAGAGGCAGGGATGGAATCATTTGTATGACAATATAGGTTAAGACTTGAAATCCTGGCTACATGAAATGGAAAAAAGAGTAAATTACAATAAACAAATGATTGGGAGCCAAAGCAGAATGGGATACCAAAACAGAAAATGCATACATTTTAATATCGCTTGTTACCTATAATCTTAGCAGAGGTATAGAAAAAGAAAACAATGTTTATACAAACCCAGGACTGTGGTTTTCCAGTATGAAAGTAGACCAATAAGATGATATATTAAAAACTCTGATGATACTAGTTGAAATGATGCCAATGGCCCACAACAGGTAATGAGGTTAAATCAGAACAGGTGAGAAAAATGTCAAGTACTTCATGTTTCAATGTAAGGGAGGAGAGCAAGATGGTGGAATAGGAGGATCCTGAGTTTGCCACCCCCATGAACATATCAAACATAAGTACATGTAGAGAAATTCTCACTGCAAACAAACTGGAAACTGGCAGAAAGACTCATATAACCAAGGCTGTAAAGAAAGATTAACATGGAGTCAGATAGGAAAGGAAGCGAAGCAATCAGATCAGAGCTCTTATCCCTAGGAGAGAATGCAGGAAAGGAGAGGGATCGCATGGTCTCAGAGATCCTCCCTGGAGACTGAGCAGTTGCAACCATATAATGGGAAACCCAAGACTGGGGTTTGACATGGGGAAGATGAGTCCTCTTAGCTGGCTTGAAAACCAGTGGGACTTATAGGTGGACTGTAAGAAACCTGGAATGCTCTCCTGAAGAGAATGCACATGCTTGATTGCTCCCTGGAACACGTAGGAGGAAGCAGAATGAAGCCTTCTGGGCTCAGGCCAGTCTCCTGTGACCACCTCAGTGCATGCCCAGATTGCTGGGCTCCTGCTCCATGCTCCGTAGCTACAGATCCCTATTGAGATCCCTATTAAGGCAAAGGTTCCTGTTGTTGAGAGTGTAGTTGTGGGAAACAGAGCTTGCTCACACCTGGCAATGAATCATGAAAGAGCGAGGATGGCCATTGCAAGCACTGGCAGAGGTGGTGGGTAAGAAACTGTCTCAGGCTCTGACTAGCATGCCAGGACTGTCAGTGTGCACCCTGGCCCACAATAGGAGACAGTGCCAGCCCCTTCTGCTCCAGTGCTGCTCCCCTTTGGGGTGAAGGTGCTATAGAAAGGAGAGTGGAGACCATAATCTTAAAGGGAAAAGAACCAGCTAAGACTAGACCCTTAGGGCTGCTGTTCCAGCACTTTGGGACTTGCCCTTCCCTCTGCCCCTGCCTATGATAGGGCAGTAACAACCACTGAGTGCACAGGATGCTCATGCTCATACTTCACTCTGGTTTTAGCCCATGCATCTCCAGCCGTACCTCCTACCAGGGTGACAGCTGCTAGCAAATCCTGAGGGAATACATGACCTTAGCTTCCTTCAGATCAGTTCTCCAATTAAAGTCACTGGGCATATACAGACTGCATAGGAATGTTCCCCCACAAGAAAACCCATACAAAACTGAGACAGGTAACTATCACCAAATTTAATAGAAAATGTTAGACGAAGGCAAACACAGGTATTTGTTTCAAATGAAAGAAGAAAAAACCCTGAGAAAACACAGATACGTGTTTGCCAAATAGAGTTCAAAGCATTAATAATAAGAATGAGAAACAAACTTGAGGAAAAATGGATGAACAGTAAGAATTTTAGCAAAGAATTAGAAAATATGTTATAGAACCAGTCAGAGCTGAAGAACACAGTAGTTAAAATGAAAAGCACACTAGAAGACATTAACAGTAGACTAGGTGATATAGAAGAACACAAGGAAAATCTGGAAGACAGATAGAATAGTGGAAATGACCCAACAAGAATTATGATACATCATAATCAAAACTGAAAACTGCAAATGTTAAAGAGAAAATTCTGAAGGCAGCAAGAGAAAAATACAGAGTCACATACAAACGATCCTTCATAAGATTATCAGCTGATTTATCTGCAGAAACTTTGCAGGTCACAAGTGAGTGACATTATATATTTAAATTAATGAATGAGGGGGAACCCTACAATCTACTCAGCAAGATTATCATTCAGAATTGGAGATACAAGCAAAAACTAAAGGTCCATCAATGCAAAACTGACCATAAAAGAAATAGTAAAGCATCTATTTCAAGTGGAAAAGAAAAGACTAGAACAAGAAGAAATTATAGGACAAATCCCGTTAGTAAAGGCAAGTATATAGGGAAGACTGTGGATTACATTAACAAAACAAAGGATAAAAATCAGAGATCTCAATAGATACAGAAAAAGCATTTGACAAAATTCAATATCAATTTATGATAAAAACTCTCAACAAAGTGAGTGTAGAGGAAACATATCTCAACATAATAAACATATCTCAACATAATAAAGATTATTTATGCTAATCCACAGCTAAAATCAAACCCAATGGTGAAAAGCTGAAATCTTTTCTTCTAAAGTCAAGAACAGAACAAGAATGCCCACTCTTACCACTTCTATACAACACAGTATTAAAAGTCCTAGCTACAGCAATCAGACCTAAAAAGAGAAGGAAAATAAAGCAAATGCATCTAAATTGGAAAGGTAAAACTGTCACTATTTACAGATGACTTGATACTATATATAAGAAACCTTAAAGACTCCACACAAAGACTATTAGAATAAATAAATGAATGCAGTAAAGCTGTGCAACAATAAACATTTATTCATAATTGACACTAATAATGAACTATCAGAGGAAGCAGAAATCAATAACAATTTTAATCAAAAAGAATAAAATACCTAGGAATAAACTTAACCAGAAAGGGGAAAGATTTATACATTGAAAACTACAAAACACTGGTGAAAGAAAGTGAAGATTAAACAAAAAAGGAAGGACATCCAATACTCTTGGATTGGAAGAATTGATATGATTAAAATGGCCATACTAAGAAAAACAATCTACATATTTAATGCAATCCTTATCAAAATATTCACACAGCTAGAACTAATAGTTTTTAAGTAAGTATGGAGCCACAAGAGACCCCAAATAACCAAAGCAATCTTAACATAAAGAAAAAATCTGGAGGTATCAAGCTCCTAAACTTCAGACTACACTACAAAGCTACAGTCATCAAAACAGTATGGTACTGGCCCCACAACAGATGCATAGATCAAAGGAACAGAGAGCCCAGAAATAAATCGATGTACTTATTGGTCAGTTAATCTAAGACAAGAATATACAATATGGAAGACACACAATAAGTTGTATTGGGAAAACTGTACAGCTACATGTAAAATGATTTAATTAGAACATTTCCTCACACCACATAGAAAATGGACTAAAGACCTAAATGTAAGGTCAGAAACCATGAAAATTCCTAAAAGAAAAAATATGTAGAACATTCTTTGACATAAATTATAGTAATTTTCTTGGTATATGTCTTCTCAGGCAGAGGAAACAAAAGCAAACAAATGAACCTAGTTAAAAGTTGTGCACAGTAAAGAAATCATAAACAAAAAGACAACCTAGTGAATGGGAGAAAATATCTGCAAATGATATAACCAGTAAGTGATTAATATCCAAAATATATGAATACCACACAGAAATCATTATGAAAAAAATACTAGATTTAAAAAAATAGGCAGAAGATCTAAACAGACATTTTTCCAAAATAGAATACAGATACCCAACAGGCACATGAAAAGATACTGAACATCATTAATCATCAGGGAAATGTAAATCAAAACTACAGTAAGATATCACCTCACATCTGTCAGAAAGTCTAGCTTCAAAAGACCACAGATGACCAGTGTTGATGAGGATGTACAGAAAAGGTGATACTTGTACACTGTTGGTGAGAACATAAGCTGGTGAAGCCACTGTGGAAAACAGTATAGAGGTTCTTCAGAAAATTAAAAATATAATTACCATATGATCAAGCAGTTCCACTCCTGGGTATATATCCAAAGAAACTAGAGACATTAATTCAAAAAGATACATGTTCCTGAGAAAAAGATTGTATTAATATACTGCCATTTGCTTTTGGATAGTAAGTCTTCACAGAATCCTGTTATTTCTTCTAATATTTTTCCCACAATATTAACCCAGTCAAAAACCTTAAAAGATTTCATTGGCAGGAGTCTGATGTTTTATTACACTCCTCAGTAAATGTCCATATTTAAAACATATTACCCACCTCCTAGAGTAATGAAAATAAAAACAAAAATAAATAAATGGGACCTAATTAAACTTAAAAGCTTTTGCACAGCAAAGGAAACCATAAACAAAATGAAAAGACAAAACTCTGAATGGGAGAAAACATTTGCAAATGAAGCAACTGACAAAGGATTAATCTCCAAAATATACAAGCAGCTCATGCAGTTCAATACTAAAAAAAAAAAATCCAACCCCAAAATGGGCAGAAGACCTAAACAGACATTTCTCCAAAGAAGACATACAGATGGTCAACAAACACATGAAAAGATACACAAAGTCACTAATTATTAGGGAAATGCAAATCAAAATTACAATGATATATCACTTCACACTGCTCAGAATGGCCATCAAAAAATTTACAAACAAATACTGGAGAGGGTGTAAAGGGAACCGCCTTATACTGTTGGGGGGAGTGTAAATTGATACAGTCACTATGAAAAATCGTGCTTAGATTCCTTAAGCAACTAAAAATAGAACTACCATATGACCCAGAAATCCCACTCCTAAGTATATACCCAGAGAAAACCAGAATTCAAGAAGATATATGCACCCTAATATTCATAGCATATATACAATAGTCAGGACATGGACGCAATGGATGGAGCTAGATGACCATCAACAAAAGAGTGGATGATGTGGTACATAGATACAATGGAATATTACTCAGCTGAGTCATTTGTAGAGATGTGGATGGACCTAGGACTGTCATACATGGTGAAGTAAGTCAGAAAGAGAAAAACAAATATTGTGTATAACACATATATGTGGAATCTAGAAAAATAGTACAGATGATCTTATTTGCCAAGCAAATATAGAGACCCAAAGATAGAGAATATATGGATACCAAGAGGAAAAGAGGGATGAGGAGGGAGGAATTGAGACTGGAATTGACATATATGCAATATTGATACTATGTATAAAATAGGTAACTAATGAAAACTAGTAGCACAGGGAACTCTACTTAATGCACTGTGAAGACTTGAATGGGAAGAAAGTGCAAAAGGGAGGCAATATTTGTATATGTGACTGATCCATTATGCTCTACAGTAGAAACACAACATTGTAAAGCAATTATACTCCAGTGAAAATTAACTTAAAAAATAAAAGTAATGGAGTGGAATCAAGAGTGACAATGGAGTGTCTGACATAAATGAATACTCAATAAAGTGCCTATGAAATGAATTTATGGGTCCTGCTTCAAAGGACCTTGAGTATGAAATAATAAAACTCCAATGGGAAGTGTACCAGGAAAAGAAATGGTGTTGTAGAACCAGCTCATGTCAGCTGGTTGTTGTTGTTCAGCCACTCAGTCTTGTCTGAGTCTTTGCGACCCCATGGATTACAGCATGCCAGGCTTCCCCACCCTTCACCATCTCCCAGAGCTTGCTTAAACTCATGACCATTGAGTTGTGATGCCATCCAACCATCTTGTCCTCTGCCGCCCTCTTCTCCTTTGGCCTTCAATTTTTCCCAGCACCATGGTATTTCCCGAGGAGTTGGCTCTTCGCATCAGGTGGCCAAAGGATTGGAGTTTCAGCATCAGTCCTTCCAATGAATATTCAGGGTTGATTTCCTTTAGGATTGACTGGTTTGATCTTGCAGTCCAAAGGACTCTCAAAAGTTTTCTCCAGCACCACAGTTCAAAAGCATCAGTTCTTCAGCACTCAGCCTTCTTTAGGGTTCAACTCTCACCTCCATACGTTGCCGGGGGCCAGCATGAGGAACTCCAGCCATGGCAAGGGTCATGAGGAAGGAGGCTTGGCATACGCAAAGGTATGATCAAGCCTCAGGAAACCCCCTGTTCCCAAGCATTTACCCCAAAGCCAGAGTCGGTTTTATGCTCGCACATACACCTCTGACTTTACGGGGGGCTCTCCCCATAACCATTTCTCTCAGAGAAGGAGTAAACGTGCAGCTTCAAGGCCATAAAAATTCTTGGGCGTGACAAGAGTGTTTCAGCTTAAAGACTCCTCTGAAGGTTATCTAGCCCACCTGTATAGATTTGTCCAGCCACATGTGATTGTTTACAGCCTCCCAACCTGAGAGTCATGAGATGTTTTAGACTTACTAAAGGCAAATTCTTTTGGGGAGTTAGAAATTATTAGTATAGTGAGTTGGTTAGGAATTATATTGGTGAAGGGTTTTTCATTTGTTGTGTCAATAATTGCTGCTAATTCCCTCCCCTGGGTGGGACAAGGATGTCTCAGGCCAAACCTCTCTGCTGACAGACTAGCTTGTGTGACAGGATTATCCACACTCCTACCACTATGCACATGATTGTTTACTACCTCTTAACCATAAACAGCACAGAGAATTTTGGAGTATTTTGAGAGTCTTAATTAGCATAGGGCTTTTTCTTCTTGTTGAGTCAATGATTGCCGCCAGGCCTCCATATCCTTAGGCACCTGGGAATATATTAATCAATGTATTTGGAATATAGAAAAAGAAATATAGTAGTTTTTGATGTTAGCAATACTAGACTTTTTGAGTTAATGGATTTTCTCTTTTGTAATAGATCACTGTACTTTGTTATAAATCACTGTGTCCTTGCTATGTGAAAATGTAACTTTATCACTACCTTAAGACTAAATAGATCTTAAGGGAAGCATTGGTTAAAGGATTTTCATTTGTTGGGCTGATGTTTGCTGCTAAATCTCCATGTTCCCTGCCCTTATAATGAATATAACTAACATATAGGAGAAATAAGTATTTACCTTTAAGCATATAGGAGAAATAAGTATTAACCTTTAAGATTAATCATGTTAACTTGGGTTAAATAGATTCCTTTCTAGATTGTAACTCACTACACCTTCACCCTGTAGGAATGTAACTTTATTTGGAGGGTGGTGCCTGGTTTAAGAAAAAACACCCTTGGAAGAAATAAGTTTTTTGGTTATCAGAAGGAAAGGATCATAAAATGTCAGCAAGTCTCACTCATGGCCAGAAGATGATGTAATATTCCTAAGACGTTTTTTATACATTTATGTGACGCACCTGATTTTGATAAAGGTCAGGACTGCTGACCCCTGCGTGACTCTGTATTCATCCCTATGTGTAACAAAAGGTATATAAGCAAACCCAAAACTAAAGATATCAGATCAGTTTCTGGAAAGACTGATTCCCCCATGTCACTTCTTTCTTGCTCCTGTTTTTCTGGCTGAATTCCATCTGGAGCATGGATGCTATTCCACCTAATCCAAGTTATTCAACCTCTTTTTCTCCACTAATCTTCCTACTACACTATCCGTTTCTAATCTCTCTCTATATCTGTAATATGTATTTTTCCAAAGACGCCGACTCCGTCCCCCACCTTCGGATCACCCTGGATCCACCGGGGCTCGACCCCGGCAATACGTGACTACTGGAAAAATCATAAATTTGACTCTATGGATCTTTGTAGACAAAGTGATGTCTTTGCATGCATATATGCTGTCTAGGTTTATCACAGCTTTTCTTCCAAGTAGCAAGCATCTTTTAATCTCATGCTTGCAGTCTGTTTGAGTGATTTTGGAACCCAAGAAAATCTGTCATTGCTTCTACATTTCACCCATCTATTTGCCATGAGATGATGGGACCAGATGCCATCATCTTAGTTTTTTAATGTTTCCTAATTACATATTTTTGTAAAATCTGAGAGTTGTTTGTTAAACATGTGCTTATGCTTAGTCATTCAGTCATGTCTGACTCTGAGACCCCATGGACTGTAGCTGCCAGGCTCCTCTGTCCATGAGGATTCTCCAGGCAAGAATACTGGAGTGGGTTGCCATGCCCTCCTTCAGGGGATCTTCCCAACCCAGGGATCAAACCCAGGTCTCCCACATAGCAGGTAGAATTTTTGCCATCTAAGCCACCAGGGAAGCCCTTGTTAAACATAATGATCATCGAATATTAGACTATATGACCTTACAATTAAGGTAGTAATATTAAAACCAAAGGTGATAACCTCTCATTTTCTAACATATTACATTTTAACTTAACCATACTCTTGAGGTTATTTCCACCAATTATGTCTATATAGTTGAAATATAACATAATGAGGGCTACTGCACATCCCTCTCCTAATACACATTCAGTAACATCATCCTGGTAGCTTGAAATTTGCTGTGATGGAGTTCTTACATCACGTGTGTGTGCTACGTGTGTGCTAGGTCACTTCAGTAGTGTCTGACTTTGCGACCCCATGGACTGTAGCCTATCAGGTTCCTCTGTCCACAGAACTCTCCAGGCAAGAACTGAAGTGGGTTGCTATGCCCTCCTCTAGGGGATCTTCCCAACCCAGGGATTGAACTCATATATTTTTCGTTCCCTGCATAGGCAGGCCAGTTCTTTACCACTAGCGCCACCTGGGAAGCCCTCTTACACCACTGTTGTTCAGTGGCTAAGTTGTAACTGACTCTTTGCGACCCCATGGAGGCTTCTCTGTCCAACATATTCTCCCAGAGTTTGTTCAAACTCATGTCCATTGAGTCAGTGATGTCATCCAACCATCTCATCCTCTGTCACCCTTCTCCTCCTGCCCTCATCTTTTCCCAGCATCAGGATCTTTTCCAATGAATCAGCTCTTCACATCAGGTGACCAAATTGGAGCTTCCGCATCAGTCCTTTCAGTGAATATTCAGGGTTGATTTCCTTTAGGATTGACTGGTTTGATCTCCTTGCTGTCCCAGGGACTCTCAAGATTCTTTCCCAGACCACAGTTCAAAGCTTTAATTCTTGTGTGCTCAGCCTTCTTTATGATTCAACTCTCACATCTATACATGACTACTGGAAAAACTGTAGCTCTTACTATAGGGACCTTTGTCAGCAAAGTGATGCCTCTGCTTTTTAAAACACTGCCTAGGTTATGTCTTACACCATAGAAACTGATAAATGCTAACAGATAAAGCCTTGATTTACTCTTATATCAACTGTCTAGACAAACTCTTGCCCACTTATTGCCTATTTTTGTAAATAAATTCTTACTGGAATACTTCCAGTATTCAGTGGTATGTGGCTCCACTATAACAAGAGTTGAGTAATTACCACAAAAACTGTGATGCTAAATCTGAAATATTTAATACCTGGATTTCTAAGACAAAGTTAACCAAATCATGGTTTAGACTTAAGGAAACTGTAGAGAAAATAATTCAGGTTAAACTTAAAAGTGTGTCATGTCCACTGACACTTTGTTGTGAGTTGCATAAGGTAAAATTTGAGAAAATATTCTCATGGTATTTTAAACCACTATCTGATTCAGCAAAGAAGTCACTCACATTATTGAAAAATGAGCATGATTCTAACATGCCTTCATTGTTTTGCTTTTACTCTACCTATCCAAATGAAAGTATCAACCAACATTCATGTCAAATTTACATCTATTAGTAAATAGATGGTTGGTTATCAAACTAAAGGAGTTCATCAAAAAATCTTGAAAACATTGTGTCAATGCATTGGGTATATAGAATTTAATAAATAATATCACATATTATTTATAAACAGTATGTTCCACATATTACTGAAAATATTAATAACTCATGTGTGTGTGTGTATATATATATATGTCTTTTTTTTCAGACAGCACACTGTTAAATATTTATCAGCACACCATAGAGTAATATGAAGATATTAAAGATTCAGGAAGGCAATCTATAAGAGAACAGGGTTCCTAGAGGGCATCATGATTTTATTGCTGTGGAAGGTCAGCAGCATAGCCATGAAGCTTGGTAAGAATCACTGAACAGCATGGGAATTAAATAACAAAAAATATAGAGTTGCTCAAAACACAGAACTTTGTTTTCTGGAAGAGGCTGATCACTGCATTGGGAGGCACAGATGGCTTCAACTGGTCCTGACTCTCTAAGGGGAATCTGGGCATAGATTGTTTTGGTGTCAGAAAAAGCTAAGGTCCTTTGAGACTATAGGCCCTATAATGCCTATAGCCGGGCTGCAATAGCAGGCAACCTGAACTCAGGATTTCCAAGCTGAACTTTAATGGATGCTTGAAATAATCTTTACATAATTGAAAACCTAAGACCCTCAGTGTGTGCTGGAAGCAAGGGAAGCCTGGGTACCTGCTGTGTAGAAAATATTTCAGCCCATTATTCAGCACTATGTAGGAATTCTAGTTACTATTACCATTGCTCCCAGACTGTTTCACATGGTTTCAAATTTCTATATTCCAAGGTTTTATCTACAAAGGATTACTTTATTCTACTCCTATCTCCTAAGGCAGTCGTGTATCTAAATGAGAAATACAATGACTGTAAGACACTCGGATGAAAGGCACAAGGTTCAGTTCAAAGCACTCCAGCCAGAAAAAATGCTCAGCACCTTTGCCTGAAAATAAAATATAGAAAGCTTTTTAACTAAAGCCTACCTTCCTGTAGCTAATTGTGGGAAGTTAGTCACCATTTCCCAGGCAAATATTAAGATTTAGGCAAATAAAAATCTAGCTTACGCATAAGATAGTTATTATATGTATCAAAAATATAGATTTTCCAGGAATTTAGTACTGTGTGATAGACTAGTTGCAATTTTTAAACAAAGGCATGGGGCAAGTCATCACATGCACTCAGGCTCACCCAGAGATTAGAGCGGTTACTACGCATTATTGACCTCTACAACTCGGTGAAAGTTTTATTGCTCCTGGCATTCTGATTGTGATTATCATTTTTCTGTGAAAGTAGGGTAACTACCAGTCCATTCTAAAGGAGATCAGTCCTGGGTGTTCTTTGGAAGGAATGATGCTAAAGCTGAAACTCCAGTACTTTGGCCACCTCATGCGAAGAGTTGACTCATTGGAAAAGACTGATGCTGGGAGGGACTGGGGGCAGGAGGAGAAGGGGATGACAGAGGATGAGATGGCTGGATAGCATCACCGACTCGATGAACGTGAGTTTGAGTGAACTCCAGGAGTTGGTGATGGACATGGAGGCCTGTAGTGCTGCAATTCATGGGGTCAGACACGACTGAGCGACTGAACTGAACTGAGGGTGTGAGCTTATGCAACCGGGCATAATGTTCTAACCATATGTACAACCACTCCCGTGTCCACCACTCACTCCACAAATGTCCCGACTGCCAGGTATTTCCAGTAGCTGTGGGTGAAAGCTTCCTAATTATGTTGCCTAATTGCCAATGAAAGAAAGACTTTGCTCAAAGGAGGAAAAAAAGAAAACTAGAAAATTATTAAAAGAATATCAGTGGGCATTTATTAAAATGGAAACTCAGATGATAATCACAGAGACATTTAAAGAGGCTTCAAGGAAACAAGACACAAGAGACAAAATTATCAACCTCACAGATAGCTGTTCAAATGTTGATCAGAGATAGTACGCTACAAGGGAATGAGTAAAATTGTGCAAAGCTTATCAAAATTCTATAAGGGCCTTGAAATGACCACCTTCATGTAGCCACATCCCATGGAAAGCATTTGAAAAATTATGGTCCTAAACCACCAGATGGAACTCTCTTTTCCAAGAACCGAAATATTCCCTTTTAAACTTCAGATGTAGCTATGTCAGTGTGCAGGTGTGTATATTAGGGAAAGATTAAGCTTAGTGATAAAAGCTCAGAACCATGAGAAAGCCCTGACACTCTGTTATCAAACCATCTTTCTCTAGATCTGGAGTTGGCGTTTTTTCTCTTATGACAAAGATTGGGTTCTTTGATTAGACTGACAACATCAGAATAAATCACCTCGCTAGGAAGATGAGGTAGGTAGAGGAAAGCTTATGCGTCAGTGTCTCAGTGATAGCAGAGCTGCCAATAAGCAAAATGTTCTTTTGTCGCCTTTTTAACCCTTCAAGTTTTAAAACAAAGTCAAGACATTAGTGGTCATATAATTTTTAAAGAAGCATCAGAGTTCATTTATCTTCTGTTTAGCTGACAGTCACTTATCCATGGAGGGGGGTGGGGGGGCAGGCAGTTGTATACCGTGTCAGTACAGACTCCCCATCTGCCCCCCAAGTCATCAGATATCTTTGGTCCCCAAGGCAGCAGAAGTAGCTCTCTTCTATGTCTCTTGAAAAGGACAAATGAAACAAGCAAGTCGAAACCCAGCCTAATTAAAGCCCATGGCTGTGCATGAAATGTATTTGGAACAAAACTTTTATTTCATTTTCAATACTCCTGAACATATCTCCTCAGAGTCTTATCTACTCACTTCAATACAACGTGTTAAGGGCATTGCAAATGGTCTCAGGAGGTATTTTGCAGAAGTTGTCACCTCCAAAATCATTCTCATCACACCAACCTTGAGAGCACCTGCATGGGCAGCAGCCCTCTTGGTTGCAAGTCACAGCAGCATGCCCACCATGTACAGGGCATCCCCACAGTAGCCTGTTATCCCCAACAAGGCCCTGTCTGCAACCTCTACAGGGAGGAGTCTCCCTGTCACTACAGACCTTGGTACAAGTGTTATATTCAGGAGCCAGTCTATACAGCTACCCCATGGTGGCCATTTGTCAGCCTTCATGCTAAGTCACTTCAATCCGACTCTTTGTGAGCCTATGGACTGTAGCCAGGCTCCTCTGTCCATGGGATTCTCCAGGCAAGAATACTGAAGCGGGTCGCCATTTCCTCCTTCAAGGGATCTTCCTGACCCAGGGAGTGAACCCGAGTGTCTACATCTCCTGCACTGGCAGGTAGATTCCTTGCTGCCAATGTCACTTGGGAAGCAACAACCTCATGGTGACCATCTGTCAGCCCTCAGTAGAATAAAAGAGATGACTTTGAAGATGGAGCACTTCAAAGGGAATTTTCTCCTCAAATACCAAAGGCATTATTTTCTTGGAAAGTCCATATAAATGAAACAATGTCCACATACTGGTATCTCAACTCAACTTCTTATCCTGCAGATACAGGTTTTCATTTTGTTAAGATTTTTAAATATACACACAGGACCCTGCGTATGGAAAAACTGCTTTAAGTAAATAAAGAAACTATATACTGGCCCCAAATCAACCTATAACTATAGATTGCCTCCTTTCTGAGGAGGATATCTGAGATGATAATAGGTAGCAACATACCCTCAAGTACCTAAGAACGTTTTTCTACAGGACTTGGATGGCCAGTACTTATTTTTTGTCAAGAATATCTAGCCCCAATGGAATGGCATTGTGCCCACCAAGCATGTGGGCCAAATACTCTGAAGACGTGACAAAGGTAAACACTCAGAAGAGGCACTACATTAGGATCTCGTTTCAAAAAGACAGTACTTGAATTACCTTCTTTGGTGGATACCTGCAGTTGTTATAATAGAAATCAAGAGTGACTCCCACGTTTCCTTCCAAAAGTGAAAGTGAAGTCGCTCAGTCGTGTCCAACTCTTTGCGACCCGTGGACTGTAGCCCACCAAGCTCCTCCGTCCATGAGATTCTGCAGGCAAGAATACTGGAGTGGGTTGCCATTTCCTTCTCCAGGGGATTTTCCCAACCCAGGGACAGAACACAGGTCTCCCACATTGCAGGCAGACGCTTTAACCTCTGCACCACCAGGGAAGCCTTTAAATACAAGAATACAGTCTCTCAGAAAACCTCCTATAGAGACACAGAACTTCAGATCCAAGTACTAACATCAAAGATTTCAAGGGAGGAAAGGAAGCCAGGCTGAAAGGGGGAGGAGGCAGAAGAAGGGGGGCAAAAGGGGTGGCCTTACAGATGTCTTCTGCCACCTACAGATACCCAGGCGTTATGGGACTTTTCCCCGGGCCTACAGAGAAGGGAGGATTGGAACTCGGCCCTACCAGAAAGTACTATCTATATCTCAGATATGACTCATATAAGCAAATGATGGTCTGTCATCTGCAAAGCTAGGGTTTCCCAGGAAATGAGGCAGCCACAGCCATTGCTAAGAGATAGGTGACTCCATCTTCCTGGCATAATAGGGAGTTCAGAGTGCTAACTCCAAGGAACTGCTTTCACCTAACAGTAACAGGACACCTTTGTGAGAACAGGGTTCAATCTCCCAGGGGGAGCTAGTTTGAGCTGCAGTAAAGAGAAGATGACCCCAGAAGCAACTTTGAAGGAATCAAGGTACACTTCTCCTGGCTTGACTTCCATGTCATCATGTCTGCCATTCTTGCCCAGTTAGAAATGATTGACTCTGTCAGTGCCGGGAATTCTGACAGCAAAGACTGCTTTTTCCTATGACTTGCCTGCCATTAACAATCCTCCCACCTCAGTTGACTGTGGAATGGGTTTAAGGCATCATTAACAGTGTAACATAGCCAACTAGAACACTTACTAGTGTAGTTGTGACCCTAACACCAGGAAAAGGAAAAAACATTCCACATCATGGATTACAATGTGTTATCTTGGCTGGGCTATGGGGCCCAGTCATTTGGTCAAACATTAGGTATTTCTGTGAAGGTAATTGTGGACATAACTAACATTTATAATCATTTGACTATTAGTTAAAGCAAATTATTGTACATATGGATGAGCCTTATCCAATCAGTTGAAGGGATTAAGAGGAAAGACAGAGTCTTCCTAAAGAAAAAGCAATTCTGACTCAACATTGCAACATAAAAGCATTGTCTTATGTCCCAGCCAGCTGGCCCACCTGGAGATTTTAGACTCAAGACTGTAATAGCAACTTGTCCTAAATTTCTAGCCTACTGGCCAGCCCTACAAATTTCACACATAATAGCTCCTACCATGTCATAATAATTAGTGTTTAATACAAGTTAATGATAGTAGTCAATATTAGTAATTAGTTAATATTGATAATTATCAAGAGTTATCTAATATATAGATATTTACAGGTATAGATATGTATAGATATACACATAGAGAAATTAGGAGGTCTCTCTCTTTTTCTCTCTCTTCTATATATTTAGATAGATACATCCCAGGTGGTGCTGGTGGCAAAGAGCCCACCTGCCAATGCAGGAGATGTAAGAGACATGGGTTCAATCCCTGGGTCAGGAAGATCCCCTGGAAGAGGGCACAGCAACCACTCCAGTATTCTTGCCTGGAGAATCCCATGGACAGAGGATTCTGGTGGGCTATGGTCCATAGGGTTGCACAGAGTGAGACATGACTGAAGCAACTGAGCACGCACACATAGCATACATGGATACAGGCAGCTGGCAGGGGAGGGAGGAGGAGAGGGAGACAGTTCTCTGGAGAAGCAGAATCAACAGAATAGCTGTAACTAACATAGATGGGATCATACAGATTCCTGTCTTACTGCACACTCCTGTCTTAATAGCAATGGCTTTTACAGGAATATTATAAAGTGCCTAGCACAGTATTTATGTTTGACATAGCCTTGCTAAGTGAAGTTAAAACAAATCTTTCTTTTGTAAATAAACAGATTCAGAGAGTTTAAGTAATTCGCTCAAGGACATTCAAATTAAGTGGATCTAAGTTATTTTAAAGCTTACGCTCTAAAACACTAACCTCCCTTACTGTCTGAAACACCTGTGTTTTCAATGAACATCTTTCTTACTAAAAAGATTGTGGAAATATTAAGCTTACAGAGATGTAAGAAAAATAATCCTTCATTGTAAAGCATTTTAACAAGCAGTGCACAATGGAAAGAATCAACATAAATAAAAGAATCATCCCATCTCATTGCAACCCAAATTTATTCCAGGCATCTGTATTGAGACAACATTTTCTTTTGATTATAATAGAGCTCATCTTTAACATTAAAATCATGGCCTTCAGTGTTAAACATTCATCATCTGTACAGTTACAAAGAAATCAGAGTCACTGCATTTAAAAAATACACTTAGAAGTTAATCTCTGAAAATAATATACCACACACGCAAGTTATATCAACAATATCAACCATCTATTGACAACATTTAAGACAAGCCATCAAAGACAAAGTTTGCAATGTAGAGGTTAATTTGTCAGCTTAGAAGCCCAGAATGCTCTGAAACAGGGCTTCTGACTTTCGCCCTCTCTTTTTCTAAAATACTTCTATTAGAAAATACCATTTTTAGCATAGAAGTGAGGGCATAGTTTTAAGAGATATGCTAACACCTATTGGCTATGTGAATTTAGGATTATGTGAATTTAGGTCATGGAGTTGGACATGACTGAGTGACTGAACTGAACTGATGTGAATTTAGGAATAATTATTTAACTTCTCCATAGTGCTCTTCCTTACAAAATGAGCATTAAATAGTCCCTATCTCAAGGATCGCAGTGAGTTAAACAAGATGATGTATGTAAATCACTGGGTTCATGTCTGACAAAGGAAATAGCCAGTAAATGTTAACTTTTACTATTATAATTCTGGATGCCTATTTAATACATACTATAAACAAAGCATATTTATTAATTCACTTGCTATTCATAATTTTGAGGTTTATAAAACTTTATTCCCATTTTCCTGATAGTAATGCTAATACACATGGAAGTTAATTGACTTCCCAAGGTCAAACAGCTAGTAAATGGCAAGTGAAACGTGAATTCCGTCAGACACTAACTTCAAGGTTTTAGCAGTGCCTGACTTGTTCTCTATTCAATACCCAACACAAAGCCATGAACCTCGTGCAAACTCAATCTATTGCGCTAACAATATATATTTTCTCAGCATCAGGCTGGCAAACTACTGCTAAAAAGCAAACCACAGGGATAAAGCTTTCCATTACACCACACCCCAGCCATGCCTCCTGACTGCCAAGAACATAGAAGGCAAATGATTTAACCACAAAGTGGCACACTGCCATAGGTATTTAGTATAATCCAAATTCTAAGATTTTCTTAGATATTTAGAAGCCGTAGAAATAGGAGTCACAGGTTGTGTTCAACGGGAGATCATTTTAAGGGATTAATTAGCCTTAGATTCTGTCCCCTTTTAACCATGCAATTGTTTGGACCACATCTACCCTGCTTCAAAAGAGTGTGCTCTACTCTCAATTGTGACTTATGTGAACTTCAAACTTCAGTTTTCTTATCTGTAAAATGAATATAATAAAATATACCATGACTATTTTATAAGGTTATCTCAAGGCTCAGATGAAAATATTTGTATATTTTGCAAACTAGATGTTCTACCGTTGTGACATGCTACACGATAAAAGCAAGTATTCATGGGATAGAATATTAAACTGAAATTTTAGTTTAGTCTAGAGACGTTCCAGATGATAATACACTAGATCACCTCTCTCACTCCAGACACATTTTTACAGATGCAAATATGAAGTAAAAGAGGGTGAAATACAAAGCTAGTTGTGGTAGAGCTGCCACTGGAATGAAAAAATGAATCAAAGCCCATGAATCCTACTAATTTAAGTAATAAATACTTAAGCAAGCTAATTTCCTTCCGAGATATCAAAAGAAAACAACATAAAGTGACTTTTCATCCCTTGTGTGTGTGTATGTGTGTGTGTGCGCACATGCACACATACTTGCTCAGTCGTGTCTGACTCTCTGTGACCCCATGGACAGCAGCCCCTGGCTCCTCTCTTCATGGAATTTTCCAGGCAAGAATACTGGAGTGGGTTGCCATTTCCTCCTCCCAGGGATCTTCCGACACAGGGATCAAACCCACATCTCTTATGTCTCCTGCACTGACAAGGAGATTCTTTACCACTGGTGCCACCTGAGAAGCCTTCTCACCCCTTGTGCTGTGCTTAGTCACTTAGCTGTGTCCAAGCAAGAATACTGCAGTGGGTTGCCATGCCCTTCTCCATGGAATCTTCCGAACGCAGAGATTGAACCCAGGTCTCCCATATTGCAGGTGGATTCTTTTACTGGCTGAGCCCCCATTCCTTCCCCTCCACTTAATAGAAAGCTAACTAACTATACTACTTCCTTGGTGGCTCAGATGGTAAAGAATCTGCCTACAATGAGGAGACCAGGGTTCAATCCCTGTGTCAGGAAGATCCCCTGGAGAAGGGAATGGCAACCCACTCTAGTATTCTTGCCTGGAGAATTCCATGGACAGAGAAGCCTAGGGGTGAAGGAAATGGCAACCCAGTCCAGTGTTCTTGCCTGGGGAACTGCCACCTGTAACAAGGAGTTCCTTTTAATAAAAATTATCAGGAAAGTGCTACTTCAGAACTATAAGGGGAACCATGGATGACTTTGGGAAAACAAGGCAATGCGTGGCTATGGAGGGCCCTGTGTGTTGATCACGTACCCTGTAACACTATGAAAAGAACAGGCACTCATCCAGGTCTCATGAAATATTTCAGAGATCACTACAGTCATTAAACACTTCAACAAGTAGCACTAGATGATAAAGAAATTGCTGCCCAGAAATTATGCTGCTCAGTTACTGCAGTAGGTAAAAAGGAAGTGTTATTTAAACATTAGTGTTTAATCTCCAATTGCAGTTATCTAGAGAACACTGAAGAAGCCAGTGTATTTGAGATCCTTATTTTTTTTCTCAAATCCATCCAAACTCTATTCTGCAAACTTACATGAAAGTTTACACAAGAAGCGTGAGTACTAATGGTAAAATGCAAAAGTTGGCAAAATGCTCTATTAAACTGATAAATGTTGGTAAATGCTTCTATTTCCTACCTGATCACTGTGATGGGAAGAAGGCAAGATGTCAGCAGGCTGCAGGACCAGTTCCTGAGTTCCAAGCAGTTATGGATGACTAAAACTGCTATTGTTTTCCTTATACCACCTGCATGCATATCTCTATCCTCGTAAATTCTGAAGCTTAGACTGTGATCTATTCTCAGATTCTTGCCAAGTATCATTGCAATAATCACAGTTACACACACGAAGCATCTACATTGTGGAATGAAGCTCTGATGGGAACAATGAAGTCACTGGAGGCACTCTGTCAAAACTCCTGCACTATTCAAACGACATAGTCAGTGTAAGGGCAGTCCTACCTGTGGCATGTGGACATTTCTCCTATAATCCATCAGGGTGAATCCAGTGTCTTTTATGTGCTCAGTCTGTGTGACAAGCACCACGTGGGATTAAAACACATAATACAGGACCTCTATTCAGAGTGATCATTATGTACTGAAAGAACATGGCTTATATCATGAAACAAAGAACAATGCAAGTTAAACATTTGACAGTGCAGTTAAGATGCGAAGGTGTCAATCAAAAACCACAGGATGGGTACTCCTGAGAAAAGGGAAATAAATCTGCAAAGGCTGGAGAAGTCAAAGGAGGAAAATTAAATAAATCATAAGTGTGGATTGACCAGAAGAAGGTAAGAACGTCATTCAAAAGAATAAATAAAGGTAAAATAAAACGTTATTTTCTTATCTTTAACAACCTAAAAGATAGCTGTTTGTTTAAAGTAATAATAGCAACCATGTCTTGGGTGATCACACAATATGAATAAGTGAAATGCATGGCATCCATACTGTAGAGAGGACAGGGAAGAATCAGGAATACTCTGAAATTTCCTGCACTGCATGTGAGGCATTACAGTGTTATTTAAAAGTGAGCTTACTCTGTATAATTGGCTCCAGTTTCATCCATCTCATCAGAACTGATTCAAATGAATTCTTTTTAATGGCTGAGTAATACTCCATTGTGTACATGTACCACAGCTTTCTTATCCATTCATCTGCTGATGGACATCTAGGTTGTTTCCATGTCCTGGCTATTATAAACAGTGCTGCGATGAACATTGGGGTACATGTGTCTCTTTCAATTCTGGTTTCCTCGGTGTGTATGCCCAGCAGTGGGATTGCTGGGTCATAAGGTAGTTCTATTTGCAATTTTTTAAGGAATCTCCACACTGTTCTCCATAGTGGCTGTACTAGTTTGCATTCCCACCAACAGTGTAGGAGGGTTCCCCGAAACTGGAGCCGATTATACAGAGTGAAGTAAGCCAGAAAGAAAAACACCAATACAGTATACTAACACATATATATGGAATTTAGGAAGATGGCAATGACGACCCTGTATGCAAGACAGGAAAAAGGACACAGCTGTGTATAACGGACTTTTGGACTCAGAGGGAGAGGGTGGGATGATTTGGGAGAATGGCAGTGTATCATGTATACTATCATGTAAGAATTGAATCGCCAGTCTATGTCTGACGCAGGATACAGCATGCTTGGGGCCGGTGCATGGGGATGACCCAGAGAGATGTTATGGGGAGGGAGGTGGGAGGGGGGGGTTCATGTTTGGGAACACATGTAAGAATTAAAGATTTTAAAATTAAAAAAATAAAAAACTAAAAAAAAAATTATAATAAAAATTAAAAAATTAAAAAAATATAAAAAAATAAAAGTGAACTTATATTAGTTTAATATGTATATTCTAAACTCCAGGGTAACCATCTTTTTAAAAGTATAATAGTAGGAGAGAAAATTCAAATCTCATAAAAACTCAAAACACAGAGTGGGTTTAAAACAAAGGGAGGGAAAAATGATCAAGTTAAAAAAATGCTGATTATAAGATGTATGCATTATTGCCTTTTAGACTTTGCTTTCAAATAAGTAGGCAGAATTTTGATGGCTTCTCTTGGTGACCCTATGTGCCAGGGTGTGGAGGATGTTGCTCAGATGCGCTGAGCAACACACTAAAACTTTACTTCTCTCTCGATCACTTGTTTAATTTCTTAGAGAAGAGCTGGGGGTAAACCCTGAACTGATAGCAATGCAATAAAGAAGGAGTAGAAGCAAGTTGACTTCTACAAACAGATGTTTAATTAAGTCCTTATTTCCATGCCACTTCTTACCCTTTATTCCAGCCATGGTGTAATAGATACCATGTTTCTGGTTCCCAAAGGAAACTACTATCATAGAGATCTGGGTTTGAGAATAGATTAAAGTTGATAAAGAATCTGCCTGCAATGCAGGAGATGCGGGTTCAGTCTCTGGGTTGGGAAGATCCCCTGGAAAAGGGAATGACAACCTACTCCAGTATTCTTGCCTGGGGAGTCCCATGGACAGAAGAGTTTGGTGGGCTCTAGTTGATGGGGTTGCAAAGAGGCAGACATAACTGAGTCTGAAATGACTAATATTTCACTTCAAAACAATTACATTTTACTGGGATAGGCTTGAAGGATCTTTCCAGCAAAGGATGCCAGAGGTGATGAGGCTTCTTTTTTCAACTTCTAGTGCCCTCGTAGAGGATGGTATGATGATAATTTTTCCAGAGTAAGTTTACATCAGGAGGTGGGAAGTCTCTTACACCTTCAAACAAGTACATCAAGAAACTCTAGCATAATGATTTATATAGTTGCAAAATGGTTTTAAAAAGTCACATCATCTGGATCCCACCTAGGTTCCAGGTATGATTTCTTACTATATTTCCAAAGTGACCCCACTATTTGGTCCTATCACATTGCTTCTGTGTAATGATGGCCAGACAGCCATTTGCCTCCAGCCTTTCAAACTTTATGAGGAACCGAACAGAGGATCCTGGCCAGGGCTCTCTCTCAAGCCAGAGCATCTTCCCCATGTATGTGTCAGGCTGCTGTTTCCTCCACTTCTCCTCATTTGCCACTCTTTCTGCCTTTCATCTTCTAGGCCTATATCAGAACCTCTCATCTGCTGGGAACTAAACTCCCCCTTCCTTCCCCTTCAATATCAATAACTCACCTCTTTGCTCTTCAGTTCCTTTAAATTGTTCTTGGGAGATAATCTAATGGGGCTGTCTAATCTATTAGAACTTAAGTTCCATGTGGGTAGGAATCTTGCCTGTTTTGCTCATTAATATGTCTCGAGTCTGGAACAGTGCCGGACACATAAAATGCTCTCCATACACCTGCGTTAGGGCTTCCCTAGTGGTTCAGATGGTAAAGAATCCACCTGTAATGCAAGAGACCCAGGTTTGATCCCTGGGTCAGAAGATCCCCTGGAGAATGAAACGGATACTCACTCCATTATTCTTACCTGGAGAATTCCATGGACAGAGGAGCCTGGTGGGCCAAGTCCATGAAGTAGCAAAGAGTCAGACATGACTGAGCGACTAATGCTTTTACTTTTTTTTTTTTTCACACCTGTGTTAGGTAGATGAATTTCCAACATACTAGTAGAGTACCGATTTTTCCCACTCTCATAAACCTTATGGTGATTAAAAATACTTTTCCAAATATTTTCCTATTCCCTTCTTATACCACATACTCATACTCTACCCACAATCTCACTCCTGATAGCTGGAGAGAAAAAATGCTACTGTATATTTTCAAATTCACCTGTAGCCTCAATAATTGTGCCAGATGCTTTGCATATATTTTGTCTATTCTTTACAAAATGTCTCATGGTCATTAAAATTAAGTGAAAAGTGTCAGTCATTGAGTCATGTCCAACTCTGCAATCCCATGGACTGTAGCCCTCCAGGCTCCTCTGTCCATGGGATTTTCCAGGCAAGAATACTGGAGTGGGTTGTCATTTCCTTCTCCAGCAGATCTTCCTGACCCAGGGATCAAACCCAGGTCTCCTGCATTGGAGGCAGATTCTTCACCATCTAAGCCATCAGGGAAGGCCCCTTACAATTAGCTTAGGTGTAAAATTGAGGACATATGATGAAACGAGTAGGAATTTCTTGCCCAGGAGCCACAGCTGGAAAACCTCGAAGCCTGAATTCCAAGTCAGTACTAGTAATAGTTAGGGTGGTGAGGTGAGGAAGTGTGTGTGTGCACAAGGGCTTCATAGCTAACAAGGAGTCTAGATATAGGCGAGCCCATAAGATTTAGGAAAGAAGACAGGGTTTGTGTGTAGGTGTTAACAGTCACAGCTGCTAGGCTGTGAAGTGAAGCTAGCTGCTTGTTCTCTCTTGAAAATCGCAGACACTGCTGGGACAGTTATAACAACATCTCAGCAGTGACTAAGCCAGGCTGAGCTAACAGCAGAGAGGATAATGTAGGTTGACCTGAACTGTTTCTGATTCACAGGTACTGAAAATGAGAGGATAAATGGAAATTTGCAAACCCCATCAAATAATAGGATTCATTATTTGCTTAGAAAAGAGATCAATTTTCCTTTATCAACTGTTCCCTCCAAGAATATGTTTAATAAACATTTCCATCAGGATTGTAGACAAATAAAGCTTTGTTTAAAATATGTAAACAAAATTATTTTTCTGAGATGATCAATAATGCTTGCAAGAGGTAAAATACAGAGGGTCTTTAGCCTGTGGGGGCTTCCCTCATAGCTCAGTTGGTAAAGAATCAGCCTGCAATGCAGGAGACCCCAATTCAATTCCTGGGCTGGGAAGATCTGCTGGAGAAGGGAAAGGCTACCCACTCCAGTATTCTGGCCTGGAGAATTCCATGGACTGTATAGTCCATGGGGTCCCATAGAGCTGGACACAACTGAGTGACTTTCACTTTCACACTTTAGCCTACAGAATTTTTGCCATAATTCTCTAGTCCTATTACCTAATAATGCCAATAGCCAGGAATGACCCCAAAGATGTCACACTATGAAATAGTACTTAAACTTTGTGCTGGGAGCTAAGACTGAATTTTAATTCAGACCCTTATTTCTTATTTGGCCTTAATAGTGAGATAAAAATGATGTAAGTGTTTTGCAAACTGTAAACTAAAACCTGTATTGTTACTTAAAAAAAATAATTTCTTTGTTAAAGAAGGAACATCTTGAATAAACACGGCATTTTAAAAACAGCTTTTTTTGAGTATTGGAAACACTAGGACATTTCTGCACAATTAATGTGTTTGGATTGAAACACTGAGAGAAAAGTAAAAATATATTCTTTCTCATAAACCAGGTTTGAAATCAAGACTTATTAAATACATGACATATGTACGTCTTATTTAGTCATCGTTACACAAGATACTGAGGAGCTATTACCTTCCCAGTTTTTACTAAGGAAACAATTTCAGAATAGTAAAATTGTTCAGAATCTCATAACTGGTTAAGCCAACACTCAAACCCATGATTTGATCCCAAGTCATACATTCTTCACAAATCATATTTTATACTCAAAAGTGTAGATAACTATTAATAAACAGAAGAGAAAAGAAATAAACTAGAAATCTGGTCATTTATTAAAGCATTTCTTCAGACTTTGGAGAAAAAGACATGTTGAATCATTAAGGATTTCATGTTCTCTTTCCTCATTTGCATACAAGAAACCAAGCTAATAACATAAGTAAATGAAAAATTACTTGGGTAAAATTATCTCCGTTAGATGGAAAAATATATTGCAATAGAGTTTCTATAACCAAGTTTCTCCCTAAAAATGTCTGGATATATAATAGGTTGTTTATCAAAAATCAAATGAGCTGAAGTGTGGAAAGGAGGTTCGAAACATGTTGAGCTTCACAATTTTGAAAAGTGTATTCAAAAGAAATAATTTTTTCATGAAATATGCATAATATCCTGGGAAGTCTTCACCATACTAGAAACATTAAATCATCAGAGGTTTCTTGAAGCACATGTCTTTGTTAGTTCTGTATTCACACATGGATATAATAGAACACCGTGTTCTTCTTGAAGGTCTATTGTATAGAGTACAAAGCTGGATGAGTTCTGATTCTGCTACCAACATTTACCAATCTTAATTTATTATATTTTAAAAGAGAATGAAACAAAACGTGAGACTCATCCAATTTCTGATTGGATTTTTCAGGAGTGTTACATTTTAAATGCCAAATCACTAAATAGTCCTAGAGAAACTAGGCTCATCACTAGCTCACCTACAATACCCATTTTTATCTTATTGATTAGGTTAACAAAAAGTACTAAAGAAAATAAGAAGTTTAATAATATCATACAGTAGGATTTCTTTCAATAAAATCAAATTTTATGTATTTTTTTTTTGAAGTATAGTCAATTTATAAGTGTAAGGAAGTTCAGATAAGCAGAAGCAGGGGTTCCAGGTTAGGTCGTGATAATGACATTACCACACATTACCATCCACTGTGGCGGTTCATGGAGCCCAGAAACATTTGCTTTGGAGTTTATTGATCAGAAAATAACTGTCAATTTTTCTAGCAGCAAGGTCTCAGCTGCATTCTCCATTGATTGGACATAAGATCTCTTATTCCATTGCTGCAGTAACTAATTCAATTAAACCAAATATTAGCTTTTCAACACAAATCTCATGCATACTTGAAAAAATCCTCAGGTCCAAGATTAATCACTGAATGATTTAAGCTAATTAGCATATATTCTGACTAGGTTGATTGGTTCAGGGAGGGGGAGTTGCCCCACTTCAAGCTAATTTGACACAGGCTCAGAACTTCTACTTGACTGTTATGGGCAAATGAACATGAAAGAATGGGATATCTGAAGCTACTGTGGACATCCTTGGGACCACAGCAGAGGGCCCACTCAATAAAGTTAACACAATAAGATGGAGAATGAGACGAGACTGAGAGAACCAGGTTCGGGTGACAGGATTTGAGCCTCTACCTTCCCTAAGATGGGCTTCCCCCTGAGTTTCCCAAATACTTAAGCCAATGAAAAACCTTTTCTTAAACCAGTTGGGGTTAGGTTTTCTGTTAGTTGTCACCAATATCTTTATCATACTTACAAAATCTTTGGAAGGAAAGAACATTATGTACAGGGAGAGAACTAGGGAATTGCTAACTGAAATAGAGTAATTCTTGTGATAAATTAGCGAGAGAGTCTGTCTATTGAAAGTATGATAAAGGCAGTAGGGAAAGTGTTTGAACTTACAATATCCACTGAGATATAACTAGGCAGGTTGTTTTAAGACTAGAGATTTGTAGGAAAAGAGAGTTAGTAGGGGAAAAGAGAAGAATACACAGGAAAGTAAACTGAAGGACTAGACGCTCTAGTGAAGAAAAGGACATTGAGAGAAAAGTTGATAAATTGGCAGCTTGATGACTTGATTGGGGGCTTCCCAGGAGGTGCAGTGGAAAAGAATCTGTCTGCCAAATAGGATATGCAAGTTCAATCCCTGGGTCTGGAAGATCCCCTGGAATAGGAAATGGCAACCCACTCCAGTATTCTTTGCCTTGAAAAGTCCATGGACAGAGGAACCTGGTGAGCCACAGTCCATGGGGTCTCAAAAGGGTCAGATGCAGCTGCACACACACATGCACTGAAGGAGACGACTTGATTGAAAGTTGTATGTTGAGAATCAGCGTAAGAAGAGTAGGATAATAGTTGGTGTTCCAATAAAAAACATATGGAACTCTCATATTGAGCAATTATGGAAGAATTTAATACAACTATTCACAGATGTGTAAGGGCAGGCTGTACAGAAACCATGGAAACAATTCCCTGAGCATGACAGTGGCAGAATTGCTTGATCATGCCTAAACCTGAAGGGGTAGGTGGAAGGAGGACTTCCTAGACATAAGGGAGGACAACTCTTGCTAACGTACTGAAAGTGAAAGTGAAAGTGAAGTCGCTCAGTCGTGTCCACCTCTTTGTGACCCATAGACTGTAGCCCACCAAGCTCCTCAGTCCATGGGATTCTCCAGGCAAGAATACTTGAGTGGGTTGCCATTTCCTTCTCCAGGAGATCTTCCCGACCTAGGGATCAAACCCAGGTCTCCCACATTGCAGGCAGACGCTTTAACCTCTGCACCACCAGGGAAGGGCCTCTTAATAGAAACTCCACATGGAGGGTGCAGGAAGACTAAGTTTCCTGACTAGAGTCTTCCTCTCTTTGATCTGCATTCTCTGTTGATTGAAACAAATTAAAAACTAGAGAGCAAGGGAGCCCACTGATGGAGTCTAAGCAGATCTGTCTCTTGGGGCACAGACAAGGGTAGAGCAGATTGGATGCAACAGAATGAATGTTTGTATCCCTACCAAAATTAAAATTTTGAAACCATACCCCCCAAAGATGGTGGTATTAAGAGGTAAAAATTTGGGGAGATGCTTAAGCCATGAGGATGGAGCCCTTATGAATGGAATTAGTGCTCTTAGGAAAGAGCCACAGAGCTTCCTAGATTTTTCCGCTATGTGAAGACACAGCAAATCAGGTAACAGACATCAAATCTGCTGTTGACTATAAGCAACACATGTTTATTATTTGTGGTATTTTATTATGACAGCCCGAATGGAATGAGACACTGGATGATGGATTCAAAGGGAAAAATACAGATTCTTCAAATTGAGGTTTAAGATGTAGAAAGGATTCAGAAATTCTGTATATAGTTTGGGATAGATGACTAAGGTGGGATAGACTAAACAATCACTGAGGTCAGAGAGGCCTGAGGACTGTTGGACTCGAGGACTGTGAGCATTCAAGTCACCAAAGATGATGATGCTACCCAAGCAGAGAACTCTCAAAACCCTCTCAGAATGTGGATGAATAACAGGAGACCGGAAGCAATTAGCAGGAAAGAAGGGTAGCCCAAAGAAGTTGTTTTCTATAATGGATGATGAGGACCAGTGGGGTCTGCTCCTTCTCCCATCTGTTCCCTGTAGGAGAATATGAAGATGAACAGCTTTCCTTGAGACTCTCAATGCAGGTCTATTCTAGTGAGGTAGCAACTCCTAGAGGTGGCAATAGGAGAGGAAGTTCAGAGCTATGATACTGTTTTAAATTAAACAGCAATATTGAAGATCTTTTGCATTGCAGCCTAGAGTGCAACACAGCTGAAGGACATTATACCTTTCAAAGCTACTGTTTAGAAAATTAACTTATAAAGATAGGTCTTTGAGATGGAGAAGAAATGGTACATGAAATTTCTAAGAAACTGTGTTGAGACTGACAACAAAATCCAAATAACATAGGCAGAACACTTTCTGACATAAATCACAGCAAGATCCTCTATGACCCACCTCCCAGAGGAATGGAAATAAAAGCAAAAATAAACAAGTGGGACCTAATTAAACTTAAAAGCTTTTGCACAATGAAGAAACTATAAGCAAGGTGAAAAGGCAGCCTTCAGAATGGGAGAAAATAATAGCAAATGAAGCAAGTGACAGAGAATTAATCTCCTAAATATACAAGCAGTTCATGCAGCTCAATACCAGAAAATAAATGACCCAATCAAAAATTGGGCCAAAGAATTAAATAGACATTTCTCAAAGACATACAGCTGCCTAACAAACACATGAAAAGATGCTCAACATCACTCATTATCAGAGAATGCAAACCAAAACCACAATGAGGTACCATCTCACGCCGGTCAGAATGGCTGCTATCAGAAAGTCTATAAACAATAAATGCTGGAGAGGGTGTGGAGAAAAGGAACCCTCTTACACTGTTGGTGGGAATGCAAACTAGTACAGCCACTATGGAGAAAAGTGTGGAGATTCCTTAAAAAACTGGAAATAGAACTGCCTTATGACCCAGCAATCCCACTGCTGGGCATACCCAGCGAGGAAACCAGAATTCAAAGAGACACATGTTCACTAATGTTCATTGCAGCACTGTTTACAATAGCCAGGACATGGAAGCAACCTAGATATCCATCAGCAGCTGAATGGATAAGGAAGTTGTAATACACAATGGAATGTTACTCAGCTATAAAAAAAGAATGCATTTGAGTCAGTTCTAATGAGGTGGATGAAACTGGAGCCTATTATACAGAGTGAAGTAAGCCAGGAAGAGAAACACTAATACAGTATATTAATGCATATATATGGAATTTAGAAAGATGGTAACAATGACCCTATATGCAAGACAGCAAAAGAGACACAGATGTAAAGAACAGACTTTTGGACTGTGTGGGAGAAGGTGAGGGTGGGATGATTTAAGAGAAAAACATTGAGACATGTATATTACCATACGTGAAATAGATCTCCAGTGCAAGTCCAATGCATGAAGCAGGGCACTCAGAGCCAGTGCTCTGGGACAACCCAGAGGAATGGAGTTGAGGGGGGGCGGAGGGAGGGGGGTTCCAGATGGTGGGACACAAGTACACCGGGGCTGATTCAGGTAGATATACGGCAAAAGCCACCACAACATTGTAATTAGCCTGTAATTAAAATAAATAAATTTTAAAAACCCAATTAAGTCTGCAATGATTAAAGAACTTTCTTAAAAAAAAAAATCCAGACAAATGAACATGCAAAGAAGTCTATGGCAAACATTTCACATTATGGAATATGAAGAGGGTAGAGAGTTAATACTGATTTTCTAAGCAATGCCTCTGTCTATTCCCTTGCTTTCAAAGATATTAAAAGTGAAAAGTAGCCAAAACCAGTACACATTTGGGGGAAAAAAAATCACAATGCAGTAGGTGACAAGGTGACGTAAGCAGTATGGACATCCATTGCTTACCACAGTATGCCATAATTATATTTTCTGTCTTCTTGACATTGCTCAAGGTCAAACATAGTGTTTCCTTTATCCCCAGAACAATACTATGTCATGTGGTCAGCATACAGTTAATGATCAGTATTAAAAGACTTGAATCAGGTGAGGAGAAATCATCCCAAACAGGAGGAAGCCTCAGCATGGAATCTAAGGGCTTCTGTAATTTAGCTTCATCATAACTTGCACAGCTGTCCTCCACTGACTTTAAGATAAAGTCAAACTGCCATAATGTAGGAAAAGCAAGGTTATGCCAAAAGAGCAGTAGGTAGTCATTTGAAATTCTGATACCTATCTGCCTCTCCAGGCTTCTCTCTTTGCATGCTTCTTATTTTGCTGAATTACCTGCAGTTTTCTAAGTCATATCATTGTGCTCCTTCTGTATCTTTTGTCTGGGATGTTTTTCTGCCTCCCCATCAAAAGGTGTATTAACAATTTTTAAGGCTCAAGCATCTTTCCTATTAGCCTTTCCTGAAGTCCCACAAAATCCATTCATAATAGAATGGACCATTCCCTTGTTGGCTTCACCATTTTACTATTTCTATTTCACTTACTTACAAGTCTGTAAAACACTAGTGGATTCCAGGCTCCTTTAAGGAATAGTTTTGTTCATCTTGTATTTCCAGAGATTTTAGGGAAATAGATAAGTGCTTAATGTATACCAAGTAAGCAAGTGAAGTCGCTCAGTCGTGTCCAACTCTCTGTGACCCCATGGACTGCAGCCTACCTGGCTCCTCCGTCCATGGGATTCTCCAGGCAAGAATACTGGAGTGGGGTGCCATTTCCTTCTCCAGCAGATATTCCTGACCCAGGGATCGAACCCAGGTCTCCCACATTGCAGGCAAATGCTTTAACCTCCGAGCCACCAGGGAAGCCGTAATGTACACTGGTTAATGAATGAATAAATAAAATTCCACGTCTCAAACATATATTCATGGGACACAATGAGAATGAAGTTTCCCTCATGTGAAAAGCAGGATAATGCTCCCACCTGCAGAGATATCCATGTTCTAGTCCCAGGACCTATTAATATCTTAGGCTTCAAAGACAAATAAGGTTACAGTTTGTTAAGGATGCTAACCAGCTTACCTTAAAATGATGAGTTTATCCTGAATTACCTGTATGAGACCAATATAATCACACTAGGAGGCAGAAAAGTAGAGCCAAAGAAAAAGATATGTGATGATAAAAAGCAGAGTCAGGGAGATACTATGTTGCTGGAGATGGAAAGAGGAGGTCATTAGCCAAAAATGCAGGCAGCCTCTAAAAACTGATGATAGCACAGAAATGAATTCTTCTCTAGAATCTCCAAAAAGGAATACATTCCTATTGATATTTTGCTTTTAGCTAAGTGACACCTGTATCAAAATTCTAAACTACAGAACTATAAGATAATAAATGCGTGTTGTTTTAACATGCTAAATTTGTGATAATTTACAAAATCAGCAGTAAGAAACTAATACACACTTCTTAAAGCTCTGTGTCTGACTTCTCACATGCCACCAACCTCTCACTAAAGTTACCGCCTGCTGCTGCTGCTGCTAAGTCGCTTCAGTCATGTCCAACTCTGTGCGACCCCATAGTTGGCAGCCCACCAGGCTCCCCCGTCCCTGGGATTCTCCAGGCAAGAACACTGGAGTGGGTTGCCATTTTCCTTCTCCAATGAATGAAAGTGAAAAGTGAAAGTGAGGTCCCTTGGTCGTGTCCCATTCTTAGTGACCCCATGGACTGCAGCCCACCAGGCTCCATGGGATTTTTCAGGCAAGAGTACTGGAGTGGGGTGCCATTGCCTTCTCCAAGTTACCGCCTACTGAGTATATAATAGACCAAGCAATATACTGAGAATTTTAAAGACTTGCTTAAAGACACCCACGAACATCTTCTTCAGAGGAAGTTTATCCCCATATTTTCAGTTGAGAAAACAGAAACTTAAATTGACTTCCCCAGGAAAACACAGATAATAAGTGCCAGTTTAAGATCCTTCAGAACAAAAGCCTTACCTTTGTGTGGTCCTGTGGTCTCCGAATTCTCTAACCTGGAATCACCCATTCTCCTCTATGTCACACGAAGAAGGAGGAGTCCAGTATCCCCTCAAAATGTCTTGTAGGCTCCTCTGGATGTATGTTCTCTGTTATTCTACCACAACTAATTCTTCAAGAAGGAAATTTTAATCACTGCTCTTAACGGTTAACGAGAATACTTGACCTCTCTCTCCTCCTCGAAATGGCAACAATTGAAAGAAAGGAGCAAAATTTCAGAGCATAATTTTGGCTTCTTGTTCCATCCTTTTTGCTTACTCCCCAGCTAGGAGGAAAAGTAACCTTCCTGATGAGCAAAATTGATGTAATCTGATATCCACTGGGTCACATGGTCTGGAGGGTGAGACGTAGGGCTGTGGGGGTAGGGGTACTGCACTGGAAAAGTAATGCAAACCTCTTTCACGTGGGCCACTGTAATGGGGTGGTTGATCAGCATCACACTTCTAATTGCCACAAAGTAAATCAGCTGTTGTAAAGTATAGACAACAGACCAGCAGCGTTAGCATCACCTGAGAACTTGTTAGATATGCAAATTCTCCATTCTTGTCCCGAATCAACTGGACCAAAAACTCTGGGGGTGGGGCCCTGCAATCTATTTGAACAAGCTCTCTAGGTGATTCTGATGCACACTCAAGCTTGCAAGCCATTAGAGTAAGCAAACCTCACAGCCACCCCTCTCCTTCCTTGGCAAACCAGTTAGAGCCCATTTCAACTTTACAGCTAGAAGTCAAGAGAAGAAAGTTCGTAGTACATGCTTTAAATCAAGCAGCAGTTTTCACTACTATTGACTCTATAGCTCTGTGTTTTCGGGTTTAAGGATGTTTCCTTTTCATTAATGAAGCCAATATTTTGACTCTCTCTGCTATCATTATGTTTATATTCACTAGTTAGAATCAAGATGATAAGAGGAATAAATGTTTCATATTATCTAATCTTTGTCACATGGGGCATTGAGCAGAAAAGCTTCCGAGAAAAAAACAAAAACAAAGCAAACACCAATGACTGCTAATTGAGATCAAGAATCACAGTGAAAAATGGGGACTTTTGAACTGTGGAGGTTACAGCAGCTTGACCACAGCAAGTACAAGCACTCACAGCTGTGGTAAGTTTTGTATTATGTAAAAGTGTCCCAAGTATCACTTAGAAGCAAAAATAAGCATTGGTTAAGCATACAGCTGTTCAATGGCCTAAGGAGATAAACCTTGCACTGCATTGCAGTCCAGACTTTAGGTCTCAAGGACAAAAGCAGATATTCCTAGTGACTAGGAAGCCTATCAACAGGCTGATAGGTTTTTAAGAACCTCTGCTTCCCCCAAAACAATCACCACTTGTCCTCTAAACTGTCTCTTGACTGCTTTTGATGAGAGGTATGACTTTTAGGTGGAAGTAGGGAGAGATTTCATCTTCTTGAACTCTAAAATCATCGTGGATGGTGACTGCAGCCATGAAATCAGAAGTTGATTGATTCTTGGCAGGAAAGCTGGGACAAATTTAGGCAGTGTGTTAAAAAGCAGAGACACTGCTCTGTGGACAATGGTCCATATAGTCAAGGCTATGGCCTTCCCAGTGATCACATACTGTTGTGAGAGCTAGACCATAAAGAAGGCAGCGAGTCAAAGAATTGATGCCTTCAAACTGTGGTGCCGGAGAAGACCCCTGAGAGTTCCTTGGACAGCATGGAGATCAAACCAGTCAATCTTAAGGGAAATCAATCTTGAATACTCATTGGAAGGACTGATGCTAAAGCTGAAGCTCCAGTATTGTGGTCACCTGATATGAACGGCTGATTCATTGGAAAAGTCCCTGATGCTGGGAAAGACTGAGGGCAGAAGGAGAATAGAGCATCAGAGGATGAGATGGCTGGATGGCATCACCAATGCAATGGACATGAACTTGGGCAAACTTTGGGAAACGGTAAGGGAGAAGGAGGCCTGGTGTGCTGAAATCCATGGGGTCATAAAGAGTCGGACACGATTGGGTGACTGAACAACAATGGGTTTCAGAACTTCAGACTAACTCCAACCCATGATTAGTGTATTTTATCAGTTAATAGTTAGCATGAGGGTAACAGCATCTCCTAAACAGGTGCAGCCAATTTAATGAAAACATTTCAGCCCCAAAGTTCAAGGAAGTATAGAAATTTTTGTTTCTGGAGCAACTTCTCTAGGAGTTGAGGCTTCTAAGAGACTCAAAAAGGAGACTAATCATATTAAGAACATACTTTGTTCTCATAGACAATTCAGAATTAGTAGAAAGGTAAGGAAAAAAAAAAACTGCCCATTGAGCTACAAAAAGAAGAATCTATCTCCTCAAAAGAAAGGTTAATTCACTGAAGTACAGATTAGCAGGATATGATATGGAAAGGAAGACAAACTAGGGACTATGCATATGGGATATGACTGGAGGAAGAAATCTGAGAAGAAAGGTTCTAAGAGTGCAGTGCAGTTCAGTTCAGTTGCTCAGTTGTGTCTGACTCTTTGAAACCCCATGAATCACAGCACACCAGGCCTCCCTGTCCATCATCAACTCCTGGAGTTCACTCAAATTCACGTCCATTGAGTCGGTGATGCCATCCAGCCATCTCATCCTCTGTTGTTCCCTTCTCCTCGTACCCCCAATCCCTCCCAGCATCAGAGTCTTTTTCAATGAGTCAACTCTTCGCATGAGGTGGCCAAAGTACTGGAGTTTCAGCTTTAGCATCATTCCTTCCAAAGAAATCCCAGGACTGATCTTTAGAATAGACTGGTTGGATCTCCTTGCAGTCCAAGGGACTATCATGAGTCTTTTCCAACACCACAGTTCAAAAGCATCAATTCTTTGGCACTCAGCTTTCTTCACAGTCCAACTCTCACATCCATACATGACCACAGGAAAAACCATAGCCTTGGCTAGATGGACCTTTCTTGGCAAAGTAATGTCTCTGCTTTTGAATATGCTATCTAGGTTGGTCATGACTTTTCTTCCAAGGAGTAAGTGTCTTTTAATTTCATGGCTGCAGTCACCATCTGCAGTGATTTTGGAGCCCAGAAAAATAAAGTCTGACACTGTTTCCACTGTTTCCCCATCTATTTCCCATGAAGTGATGGGACCAGATGCCATAATCTTCATTTTCTGAATGTTGAGCTTTAAGCCAACTTTTTTCACTCTCCTCTTTCTCTTTCATCAAGAGGCTTTTTAGTTCCTCTTCACTTTCTGCCGTAAGTGTGGTGTCATCTGCATATCAAAGGTTATTGATATGAGTGCAAACCAGCATAATTACCCCAACAGAGTCCAGATGCAGGAAAACTACACCCAACGATGCTCAGAAGGAGGATGCGGAAGACAGTGCTCTTGCTGTGTTGCAGTAGCACAGGTGATCCCTTCAGTCAGAGAAACTCCAAAATGGAGGAAAGAGAAAGTTTAATGGAGGGGCACTTGGCAGAAATTGTTGGTCCTGACTAAGCCTCAGGGCTCCAGCTATGAAACAGCAAAGCAGCTTCATTTATTTCAGGAGCTTGTGGATGGTGAGATATTGAGATATACAGAGATGTTAAGAAGAAACTTTGTAGAGGAGGAATCCATAGGTCTTCCAGCTGAAAAAAATTGTCAGTGTGACAAGAGCATAAAAATTGTTTGGGTTCTTGATGGAGATGGAAAACTACAGACAGAAAGAGTGAGAAACAGAAAGACATTATCTTTTTCTAAAGAATTCTGATCTCCTCGATCTATGGACTGAAACTTCAGTTTTCTTTTATATTTAATATATTTTCTCTTTTCATTTCCTACTGTACTGATAGCATCCTTTATCTTGGGTTTGATACATGGATAGAGGAAAGTAGTCACAGAAGAGACATATTTTGGTTCATGAATAAATTTTCTGAAGCCTGTTAGAGAAAGGACAAGATGTTACACAGCTGACAAGAGCTGGAAAGGATAACAAACCCTAGATGCTAATCTCTCCCAGCCTCTATCTTCCCTGCTATAGAGAAGGTGAGGGGAAATGTTTGTCATTTTGAGGAGAGGAACATGAAAAGAAGGGCTTCCCAGGTGGCTCAGTGGTAAAGAACATGCCTGGCAAGGCAAGAGACACAGGAGATCTGGGTTTGATCCCTGGGTCGGGAAGATCCCTTGGAGAAGGAAATGGCCACCCACTCCAGTATTCTTGCTGGGAAGATCCCATGGACAGAGGAGCTGGCAAGCTATAGTCCATGGGGTTGCAAAAAATTAGACACGACCGAGTGAGCATGCATGCATGCACACACATGAAAAGGAAAAGATGACAATAACTTTCAAAGAATCCAAATCGCAGTGGCTGGCTATGAGCTGATATAGAAGTTTAGGACAGTCTAATGAATAGCTATGGAAGAATATTCTATTGGAAGAATAGCTGCGTCAAACCTAGACAGTGTTATTAAAAAGCAGAAACATCACTTTGCCCACCAATGTCAGTATACTCAAAGATATGGTTTGACTGACTCACTCAATGGATATGAGTTTGAAGAAACTCACGGAGATAATAATGGACAGAGAAGCCTGGCCTGCTGCAGTTCATGGGGTTGCAAAGAGTCAGATATGACTTAGCAACTAAACAACAACGATAACAAAATGAATTATCTTCTAATGTTTCGGGTGGTCAATCCCCAGCCAAAGTCCTGTAAATGAAATAATCCTTATCATGTCTGTGTTTTCATTCTTTACAATACTCTCAGTTATGTATTGTTTTGATGAGCCATTTTCAATTTTCAGAGTTAATTTTTAATCTGTTCCTAATTAGGAGATATCTGATTGTTTAGAGTCAAAAAGAGTTTATGACATTGCCATATCACTCTAGAAAGCCATAGAGGGTTTTTATTTGAATTTTATTTTGTTAGCTCCCCTAACTGGGCATTCATTTCATATAGTGATCTTATGCATGTACCAACACATACAATATAGACTTTGGAAAGAAAGTTTTAGACAAATTTCTATGATAGTTGAAAATTGTTTGAGATGATTGGAATTTTTAAGACAAATTATAGGAATACCCATGATCATATAGAAAGAAAAGAAAAAGGACCACAAATATGTCCACCAACATCACAAAAATTGTCATGCCAAATGGAAATATGAGTTGCTCTTTTCTTTCTATTACTTTGGAGCAAATAAACATTGGATGTATCCCTTAATTGACTCTTTTTACACAAATGTTCTTAGCTTTGTCAGAGTATGGGAATCACCAGGGAGCTTTACAAAGTACTGGTGGTTGGTCTTTTAAAAACACTGAGGTTATTCCTTTGTCCCTAAACATGATTTTATTGCAGTAGTTATTATACTTTATGTTCTTATCTATTTACTGTCTTTGCCCTCCAATGCCTAAGCACCTTGAGGTCTGGGACTTAGTGTCTTTTCATCTCTGGCGCCTCTTTTCCATAGGCTGCTTTCTACATTTTTATGCTACGGTTGGATAACATTCATAATGGCTTTCGAGATGCTTTTCTGTTTCTAATGCAAAATTAGATGGTGGAGCTTCCTGTTTTCAGAATTGTTCTTCCTGTTTACCTTCACATAACTACGATATCTTTCTCCTTTATCTCCTTAGCAAGCAGAATCAAACTATCGTTTCCTTCTTAATGTCATATTGCCCTCTCTTAAGAGCTCTTTGGACTCACAAAGAAGTCAATAGAAGAAAAGAATGTTTGTTTTCTCAATCTTTCTTAAATATGCTAGTAGTTGTGATTTTCAGCCAATTGAATGTTAGTAGTCACTCTATACCTCAAATTTTAAAATCTGCTTCTCAAGCTTCACTGGTTTGCAAAAATTGCAAATGCTTATGCTTTTATTAACTCAAGATCACTAAAAATCAATAAATTCAACTTTTTTTTTTCACTAAGGGGAGCAATGTGATTCCCAGAAAAGCTGAAGTTTTTACCTAAATAGGAATTGCTTTCATAATATTAAGACAATATTTTAAATGTCTGTTTGTTTATACATATACACAGAAATAGATGATAAAGAGATATTATATAATTTCAAAAACAAAGAAAAGGATATATTTTTGTGAATTCCAAGTTCAGTGCCCATCTTATAATAAAAAACTGTACAGGAAAATCCTATTCAAATTTATAACCAGGCATATAAATTATAGTTTACAGGAACTTAAAGCTAGGAGCTAATCTAAATATTTTGTTTGTTTTTATTTCTGTTGAAAAATTTCTGAAATGTACTATGCCACTGCTGCTGCTAAGTCGCTTCCGTCGTGTCCAACTCTGTGCGACCCCATAGACGGCAGCCCACAACGCTCCCCCATCCCTGGGACTCTCCAGGCAAGAACACTAGAGTGGGTTGCCATTTCCTTCTCCAATGCATGAAAGTGAAAACTGAAAAGTGAAAGTGAAGTCGCTCAGTCATGTCCAACTCTTAGTGACCACATGGATTGCAGCCCACCAGGCTCCTCCGTCCATGGGATTTTCCAGGCAGGAGTACTGGAGTGGGGTGCCATTGCCTTCTCCAGAAATGTACTATATCCTGCTATAAAAAACAAACAACATAGAAATAAAGCTTTTTTATTATTTATGATCATTACACATATCTAAAAAATACCCTAAGTGATTATGGACTGCAGATTCCTCATTTTGCATGGGAAAACCTTGGTAGTTTAAGTGCAAAGTACATAGAAAGTAGGTGACGGGGCCTTGATTAAACCTTTCTTCTGACTCTAATTCTGTTGCTCAAAGACACTGATGTTGGAAAGATTAATATTTTAGAGCTCCGAGATATAAGTTCTTTTAATAATGTAAAGCCATATATTTATATTCACCCGTATCTATAATTATTCTGGCAAATTTTGTTTCTATTAATCATTGTGTCATTTTTAAGGAAGAAAAAAGGTGTGATTTTTTTTTTCTGAAATTTCTACTTCAGTGCAACTCCAGACTTACATTTCCCCAAATCCCTAACTCTTCATTAAAATACAGATGAAGATATGGCATGGGACATTGAGGAGGCCCTGAGGAAGTTGTTTGCCTATCGATGAATTTTTAATAAATACATGTAAATCAATTAGCATTGATGAATTTGATCATGACGTATTGCAGGCTTCATTCAGATTTGAAAACACATGGTAGCAGCAGCACCTGTCTGGAGGTAAAAGAAAAGGCCGACCCTCTCTTATGATCTGTATCAACTGCAGAAGCCCATTGCTCAGCTGGCGCTTCATTCTGGAGGAGTTTAAACTGTATCTGCAGGCTGCCTTCACCAGCTTCTTACTCCTTCCTTCTCCCTTTTCTGTATTTACCCAGGGGGCAAGATGACTAGGTCTTACAGGATGGGAAGTAGAGGAGGCTTTCCCCGTGAAATAGTGAACACTAGAAGGCACTGGAAAAAATGTATCAGCAGAGTCCCTAAACTGTAATGAGGGCCTCCTGCATGAGAATCATTTGAGGTCTCCAGCAAAATCAGTTGTTTTGTGCTCATCTGACATCTTCTGAACCAGAATCTCTGAGACATTAGACTCAAGAGTTTACATTTTAATGAGTTCACAGATAATTCTAACACACCCTGCTGAAGAACCACAGGAACACAAAGTTTGACAAGGGATTTAAAATAACGTTATAGCAGAAATATGCACAGCTTCTAAGTTTACATACATCTTGATGAATTTTCAGAAATTCAACACATCCAGGAAACCAGCACCCACATCCAGAAACAGAAATTTCCCCCCAAATTTTGTCATAACATAAGTAGTCTCTGCATCAAAACCAAGAGGAATTTTCAGATATGAATCATTATATGGAGAAACTCAAAAAAATACAAATGAAATTTTAAAATATATTCCAGTTGAGTAAAAAAATATTAAAATGCTTAGGCACAAAATACATGTCTAAATATTAATTGCTTAACTGTATAGTAACAACAATTAAATCAATGATATAGCAAAAGATACAACAAAAACTTATTCATAATAGCAACTAAGAAGATAAGACTTAATAGTAACATAAATAAGAATATTATAGTCCTTTAAAAATAATATAATTTCATCTAGGAAAAATAACAAAAAATCTTTACCAAACACAAACTTTTATGTTCCTGAAATGCAAAAATATTTTAAAAATAATGATTAAAAATAATAATGATGATTCAGTTGAACTAAATTTCTATGAAAATCTCAGTAAAATTTCACTATTTTAAGTTGAACTAAATTCCTATGAAAGTCCAGTAAAATTTTCCTCTGAGCCTGAGAAAATTATTCTGAAATTCATCTGGAAGGCCAAAAAAAGCACATTTTGAAATTATAAATAAAAATAATCAAAATAAATCTTATTCTATTAGGTAAATAAACATATGAAAATGTCATGAATGGAAGCATGGACAAACTAGCAAAAATAATATATAGGCAATGGAACAGAATACATCTCTTCAAAATAGTCCCAACTCGTACACCAGTCAGAATGGCTGCGATCCAAAAATCTGCAAGCAATAAATGCTGGCGAGGGTGTGGAGAAAAGGGAACCCTCCTACACTGTTGGTGGGAATGCAAACTAGTACAGCCACTATGGAGAACAGTGTGGAGATTCCTTAAAAAATTGCAAATAGAACTACCTTATGACCCAGCAATCCCACTTCTGGGCATACACACCGAGGAAACCAGAATTGAAAGAGACACATGTACCCCAATGTTCATCGCAGCACTGTTTATAATAGCCAGGACATGGAAACAACCTAGATGTCCATCAGCAGATGAATGGATAAGAAAGCTTTGGTACATATACACAATGGAGTATTACTCAGCAGTTAAAAAGAATTCATTTGAATCAGTTCTGATGAGATGGATGAAACTGGAGCCGATTATACAGAGTGAAGTAAGCCAGAAAGAAAAACACCAATACAGTATACTAACACATATATATGGAATTTAGGAAGATGGCAATGACGACCCTGTATGCAAGACAGGGAAAGAGACACAGATGTGTATAACGGACTTTTGGACTCAGAGGGAGAGGGAGAGGGTGGGATGATTTGGGAGAATGACATTCTAACATGTATACTATCATGTGAATTGAATCGCCAGTCTATGTCTGACGCAGGATGCAGCATGCTTGGGGCTGGTGCATGGGGATGACCCAGAAAGATGTTATGGAGAGGGAGGTGGGAGGGGGGTTCATGTTTGGGAATGCATGTAAGAATTAAAGATTTTAAAATTTAAAAAAAAAAAAAAAAGAAAAATGTTTAAAAAAAAAATGAAAATCAAGTGTATTCCTGCATGATCCAACCTCCTGGATAATAATAATAACAGAGAAAACGGACTAAGTTGACTTTCCTGATGTCTCTAATCCCAGAGTAACTCGTAAAAGGAGATGTATAAGGAGAATGAGATGCTGCCTTTTCTAGGAACATGAATTCTTGGTACGGAGGAGATGAGGACAAGCAACTAGACGGTTCATAAACTACACTAACCTGATGAAGGGTGTCTCCAGGTTTACATAATGCTGGAGGGGTGCTTGAATGGCTGTGGCTCTGTCCATTGTCTCTGTACTTATTGGAACACTACTTATTGGAACTGGACTGTGCTTACTGGAACATTAAAAGGGAACATTTGGGGTCCTCTTTATATGTATTAATCCAAACTTTCATGTTTATTCTCCTTCACACTGCCTTCCCATTAAGTAAAACACTAAGGCAGTTTTATGATTCTACCAAGTCTAGTCATATGGCTTCCAGGACTTTTCATTATCACATCATTTAAGGGACTGAATTATACTCACTATCATGGCCTTCCCTGGTGACTCGGATGGTAAAGAATCTGCCTGCAATGAAGGAGATCTGGGTTCAATCCATGGGTTGGGAAGACCCCCTGGAGAAAGGAATGACTACCCACTCCAACACTGCTGCCTGGAAAGTTTAATGGACAGAGGAGCCTGGAAGGCTATCGTCCATGAAGTCACAAAGGGTCGGACATGACTGAGCAACTACACACACACATACACACACACACACAACATGGGCTAAAATAACAAGCACTTACATAGTCCTTCCTCTGTCATAATTCAAACTCCAGTTGGATTTTTTTTAATGTATGCAAACCATATTAAGCACAGTAGTCATAAATATGTGCAGAACCAGAGTTTGCTTTCTGCTTTATCATACTAATGATTTAAATGGATCGATCTAGATTTTTCAATACTTCAAACTGGAATAACTATTTGGAATTTTAAAAATAATCATGTTATCATGCTCCATCAGACAATATACTAAAATTTTAGATTAAAAAGAGATCAATAAAAATATAGTATCCCATAGAAAAACATGAAGTAAATATGAGTATCCTAAAACTTCATACGTGTAAAACTTCTGTCATCATCAAAACAGTGAAAGATCTTGCCAACAAGTGAAAGATTGGACTTCTTTAAAATCTGGAAAAAAAATTATTTTAGAAGAAAGTAAACATGCAAATTTTTACTTAAAACAGCATTGGCAGAAAATTTTTATTATAATTATTATAGAGTATATACTAATTAACAAGAAAAGTAATTTGGCAATATGTAAACAAAATAGTTCATAGTCCCTCACTTGTAGCCCATAATTCCACTTCCAGGAATCAGAAGGAAGGCAGAATGCACAAAATTGTTATGTGCCAAACACCTCTTTAAAGCATATAGTATCCTATGGCCAGACAGGGTTCCAAAATCACCCTGACAGTTAACAGGCTATGAAGCCAAGAGGGGTGGGGCTGGGCTAACAGGAAAACGATCGGAGAGTAAATTGAAATCAGGAACCAAGAAGACAGTCTAATAGGAACACCCTAAAAAGGGTGTGATTTCCATCAAGTGGCAGACACCCATTGTGCCACTGGTTCTACACTTGGAGGCACTGAGAATTTGATCTCCCTGACAGTGTTACCAGCCACACACTCTTTCCGTTGTCAGAAGGATAGCAAGGAGGGAGAAAAAAGTGAGGTGGAAAATATGAGGCACCAGGTTGATACCTGTAGAGTCTCAGGCATGAGGGTTTTTAAAAGGGCCCTGTGATTTTGCACAGGATGGGAGGGGAGGCTGGGGAGGCCCCTGGAGACCCTGAGCTGCTTAGAAGGAAAGAAGAGTTTAAGGGTATTATCCTGTTTGGATGGAACTGCAAGGATTTTAATTTCTTCTTTCTATACTTCAAGGTTAAAAAACATTTTTTAGCAATGTCCATTTTATATGTTTATAATCAGAAAAATAATTTAATTTGTTTTAAATTATTCTTCCACATTTACCTTGAAATTTTAATTCTGCTCTGGTATTCCTTAGAAAAAAGAATAATATGAATAATGTTCTGTTAGAGGTTAAACATTTATGCTATGAAAGGGCAATAACCACAGAAGGATGTTTTCTCTTTTTATCATATTCTGTGCTACTAAAAGTCCTATCAGAATGCTAGACACGAGGCAGTAAATATGATTTCTTTTCTATCTAGGTCCTATTCACACAAAAACCTTTCTGTTTGTATTTTCCAAGGACAATATTTGGGAAGGTATTAATAGAGAGGTAAGAGAGCAAATGCATATTTTAAATAGGATTATGAGAAATGTTTTGTCCAGTAAATACAAGCAAAAGAAAAGCCCCAAGGCACTGAAGCAATATATTGTAGAAAATGCAATGAAAGATCCATATATAACCCATAGTCTTTAGGAGCTAATATTTAAAATATTTTATTTTCTATCCATTTAATCAGCTAATTGAAACATTACTGACAAAAGTCCATATAGTCAAAGCTATGGTTTTTCCAGTAGTCATGTATGGATGTGAGAGTTGGACCATAAAGTAAGCTGAGCACCAAAGAATTGATGCTTTTGAACTGTGGTTTTGTAGAACACTCTTGACAGTCCCTTGGACTGCAAGTCCTAAAGAAAATCAATTCTGAATATTCGTTGGAAGGACTGACGTTGAAGCTGAAGCTCCAATACTTTGGCTACCTGAGTGAAGAACTGACTGACTGGACAAGACCCTGATACTGGGAAAGATTGAAGGTGGGAGGAGAAGGGGATGACAGAGGATAAGATGGTTGGATGGCATCACTGACTTCATGGACATGAGTTTGGGAAAACTCTGGGGAATGGTGATGAACAGGGAAGACTTGTGTGCTGCAGTCCATGGGGTCGCAAAGAGTTGGACATGACTGAGTGACTAAACTGAACTGAGACATTGAGATTTCTGTAAATTTAACAGTGTAAAAAAAAGCAACATGAGATAAAGCTTTCTTTGGGAGAAAATAAATAATTTAACAAAACAATGGAATAGATCATTATGTAAGATAATAAAAAGGTAGAAAAGTCTCATTTAAAATATATTGGCTATAAAATATTTTATAATTATGTTTAGAGCAGACTTATATGCAAAACTTGCTTCTTTCTCACTGCTAAATGGACCCTAAATTGGCCCCTAAGGTATTATGATTTATAATAAGAAATACACAACCTTCATCCCATTTCTGGTACAAAGCTCCTAAAATTTTATCTGATAAGTACAATAAAGTATCTTTTGATATACGTAAGAAGCCCATCTCAACCACACCTAAGTTTATACTAATGATGTAAATTTTGGAAAGTACTTATGGATGGGGCTTCCCAAGTGGCTCAGTGGTAAAGAATCTGCTGGCCAATTCAGGAGTCGAAGGTTTGATCCTTGGATTGGGAAGATCCCCTGGAGGAGAAGTGGCAACCCACTCCAGCACTCTTGCCTGAAAATTCCCATGAACAGAAAACCTGGTGAGTACAGTCCTTGGCGTTGCAAAGAGTCAGACACAACTTAGTGACAGAGCACTTGTGAATGGGGCCTGGGTGCCAGGGGAACCAACCATGTGACTAAAGAGTTAAAACTTTCAGGTCCACTCCCTAAACTCTGGGGAGGGAACAGAGGCTGGAAATCAAGTCCAATCACTGATGGCTATATGCTGCTAAGTCACTTCAGTTGTGTCCGACTCTGTGCGACTCCATAGACGGCAGCCCACCAGGCTCCTCTGTCCCTGGGATTCTCCAGGCAAGAATACTAGAGTGGGTTGCCATTTCCTTCTCCAATGCATGAAAGTGAAAAGTGAAAGTGAAGTCACTCAGTCGTGTCTGACTCTTAGTGACCCCATGGACTGCAGCCTACCAAGCTCCTCCGTCCATGGGACTTTCCAGGCAAGAGTACTGGAGTGGGGTGCCATTGCCTTCTCCAATGGCTATATAGTGGGAGGTAATATCATCAAAATGGTGGCATAGGTGTTCCTGACTTCAGGTCTCCTCATAAGAACACCAAATAGCAACTATCCATAGACAAGACACCACTGTGAAAATTCCAGAACGTGATGGTTGAGGCTGAAGCACCCGCTCTGGATCACAGAGACTGAGAAGGACCATATTAGATGAACAAGGAGAACAGCTATTTCTAACCACATCATCCCTCTCCTAGAGGGATGGCAGAGAGTACAGAGAGAGGTGCCCTCACTCCCCAATCCCACTTCTAACTCCAGGGTCTATGATTTCCTCTAGTGGGAAAAAGAGAGCTCAAGGTGGACATCCAGTTCCCCCAGCATTGCAGGTCTCAATCTGGGAGGCCCATTTGGGTCTTACCTCATAAAGATTACAAGGGCTTGACTTACTGGATCAGATTGGATAGGGCCTACAACAATCCATGCTCCAGTCTGCGTGGACTGAGTTTTTCCAGCCAGTGGATCTACCTCCCAGTTACAGAGCCAACCCAGGGGTCCGATCTAGCTAGGGATGGGTGTACAGTCCTTCCTGATTCTTCCTGATTTAGGGCACAAAACAAGTCTAAACAAACTTAAGAAGTATGAAATCATATATGCACTTTTTCCAACCACAATTTCTCGACACTAGAAATAGATAACAGAAGGACAACTGGAAAATTCACAAACTGAGGAAGAAGGAATACTCCCAAACGCATCTCACAAGGCTAGCATTTCTTTTAATGCTAAAGCTATGTGAGGATTCTACAGGAAAAGAAAACTATAGGCCAATATTTCTGATGAATACAGATAGAAAAATTCTCAACAAAATATCAGCAAGCCAAATTCAACAGTACTTATGAATGATCTATATCACGAACAAGGTGTATACATCCCTGGGTACAGATGGTTCAAAATATGCAAATCAATAAATATGATACATTACATTAATAGGAGGAAAAATATGTTACATGATTATTTCAATAGATGTAAACAACCCACTCCAGTGTTCTTGCCTGGAGAATCCCAGGGACGGGGGACCCTGGTGGGCTGCCATCTATGGGGTCACACAGAGTCGGACACAAAGTGGTATATATATGTCAGTCCCAATCCCCCAATTCATCCCACTTCCCTATTCCTCTTCTTGGTAAGCATAATTTTGTTCTCTACATCTGTGACTCTATTTCTTCTTTGCAAATAAGTTCACCTCTACCATTTTTCTAGACGCCACATATAAACAATATCATACAATGCTTGTTTTTCTTTTTCTGATCTACTTCACTCTGTATGACAATCTCCAGGTCCATCCATGTCTCTGCAAATGGACTAACTTTGTTCCTTTTTATGGCTGAGTAATATTCCATTTTGTGTATGTACCCACATTTTCTTTACCTGTTTCTCTACCAATGGACATTTAGGTTGCTCCCATGTCCTGGCCATTGTAAATAATGCTGCTATGAACACAAAGGTGCATGCATCCTTTCAAATCATGGTTTTCTCCCAATATATGCCTAGGAGTGGGATTGCTTGGTCATATGGTAGCTCTTGACTGTGTGGATCACAACAAACTATGGAAAATTCTTAAAGAGTTGGGAATACCAGACCACCTTACCTGCTTCCTAAGACATCTTCATGCAGTTCAAGAAGCAACAGTTAGAACTGGACATGGAGTAACAGACTGATTCCACATTGGGAAAGGAATACGTTTAGGCTGTATATTGTCACCCTGTTTATTTAACTTATATGCAGAGTACGTCATGCAAAATGTCAGCTGGATGAAGCATAAGCTGGAATCAAAATTGCCAGGAGAAATATCAATAGCTTCAGACATGCAGACTGTCCATAAGCAGAAAGCAAAGAACTAAAGTGCCTCTTGTTGAAAGTGAAAGGAGAGTGGAAAAAACTGGCTTAAAACTCAACATTCAAAAAATGAAAATCATGGAATCCAGTCACATCACTTCATGACAAATAGATGGGGAAACAATGGAAACAATGAGAGACTTTATTTTTCTGGGCTCCAAAATCACTGCAGATGGTGACTGCAGCCATGAATTGAAAAGATACTTGCTCCTTGAAAGAAAACTATGACAAACCTAGACAGTATATTAAAAAGCAGAGACATTACTTTGCTGACTAAGGTCTGTCTAATCAAACCTATGGTTTTTCCAGTGGTCATGTATGGATGCGAGAGTTGGACTATAAAGAAAGCTGAGTGCTGAAGAATTGATACTTTTGAGCTGTGGAGTTGGAGAAGACTCTTGAGAGTCCCTTAGACTACAAGGAGATCAAACCAGTCAATCCTAAAGGAAATCAGTCCTGATTATTCATTGGAAGGACTGATGTTGAAGCTGAAGCTCCAATACTTTGTCTACCTGATGTGAAGAACTAACTCCTTAGAAGAGACCCTGATGCTGGGAAAGATTGAAGGCAGGAGAAGTGGATGACAGAGGATGGCATCACCAATTTGATGGACATGAGTTTGAGCAATTTCCAAGAGTTGGTGATGGACAGGGAGACCTGGTGTGCTACAGTCCATGGGGTTGCAAAGAGTCAGACACAACTGACTGACTGAACGGAACTGATGGTAGCTCTATTTTAAATGTTTTAAGGAACCATCATACTGTTGTCCATAGTGGCTGTACCAATTTACATTCCCAACAACAGTGTAGGAAGGCTCCCTTTTTTCCACACCCTCTCCAGCAGTTATTGTTTGTAGACTTTTTGATGAAAGCCATTCTGACCTGTATGAGACGATACCTCACTATAGTTTTGATTTGCATTTCTCTAATAATTAGTAACACTGAACCTGTGCCTTTTTACATACCTCTTGGCCATCTGAGTGTCTTTGGAGAAATGTCTGTTTAGATCTTCTGTCCATTTTTTTGATTGGGTTGTTTGTTTGTTTTTGATATTGAGCTACATTAGCTATTTGTATATTTGGAGATTAATACCTTGTCAGTTGCTTCATTTGCAAATATATTCTCCCATTCTGAGGGTTGTCTTTTTTTTGTTGTTGCTTATGGTTTCTTTTGCTATGCAAAAGATTTTATGTTTAATTGGGTCCTATTTGTCTATTTTTGCTTTTATTTTCATACTCTAGATGGTGGGCCTAAAAAGATCTTGTGATTTATGTCTGCCTGTACTTTTCTCTAAGAGTTTTATAGTTTCCAGTCTTACATTTAGGTCTTTGATCCATTTCGGACATCAACTCCTTTAATCTTTGCTACAGTAATATTATTCCCATTTTCTGGATGAGTAAATTAACTCTTGTGGAGGAAGTGTGGCCAGTGTTCACAGCTAGAATGTGACTTGGCACAACTCAAACCCAAATTTGTCTGACTGTGGGGAAAATCAGGGGGAACAGCAAAGTCCACATTAGGTCAACCCATCAGAAATTGCCAAAAACTACATCAGATGGGTGAATCTAATTGTCTTATAAAATCCCCACATCTTCTTAAATTAAATTTCATTTTCATAAATGGAGATGCCAGATGCACATATCTAAAGAACAGAGATGTCATTTGAAATTCTCAGTCCAACTTATTTTGGCAGTCTCATACTTTTGCAGATTTAAACCCAAAGGTCCCTGGCTTAATTCTCTACTTTCTTTCTCTGCTTCTGCCATTCCAAGTCTTTTTTTGGTCTCTTGATTTCTTCAATTCCCTATCATCCAGGAGCCTGCTGACTCTCCACATGTGTTTCAGGACCTTTGACTTTCCTGCATTTTCCCTGATGTCTCTATTCTCAGTTTGTTCTTTACAGATTGCAAAAAGGCTACTTGCAGAACAGATCTTAGCAACGTTATGCCACAATCTAAAGAACCATACAGAGATCCCATGGGGTGATGCTCTCCCACTGCCTTTTTCAGAGTTCTACATGTTGCAGGTTTACCATCTCTGTATCCATTGCAGATTTCAGCATCCAGACCCAGATGGAGAGAATAAGAGATATGAGGGCATTGCAAGTTGGCATTTGAACCTTACTTTACTTCCTAAGCAAGACTGCTGACTACTTATAAATATCAGCAGATAATATTCCATTAGACTTTAATCCTTGAGACTCATTTGAAATTCTAAGCAAGGTTGGGCTATTTGATTGAAATGCTGGTAGATATCAATAGGACCCAAGTCTGGCCTTCATTCTGATATAGGCCCTTGACAATTAGATCAATAACCCTATTCTCCTCCTTCATTGTTATTCCTTTCCTTCATTTGTCCTCTGTCTCTGCAAAATGTTTCCACTAAGAATATTCTCAACTAAAATATTCTGCATCAGTAGTTTGCAAACCTAGTCACCTCAGATAACTTCATTGTTTTGGTGAAACTTATACATGTTTATTGCATTGTAATTAAGTCAAGAAATAGACATAAAGATAAGGAAAAATATAACAAAGTAAGTGAAATAACATTATAAAATTTATATTAAATGCTTATCATTCTAGGCATCTCTTGATGAATATTGCCAAATCAAAGGAGGAACAGATAGATGAAGTGGATAAAGAAGTTGGTACATAGAAATACGGATAAGTGAAAAGATCAGTAGATAGATAGATGGACTAAAAGACAAAGTAATTTTATAAAAAGTTGATCACCTTATACATGCTACTTTTTTTAAAGAATGTTACATTTAACTTTTGCATTTAACAGAGAAGAAATCTAAAAGAAGCTGAAGAAACTGCTGAAACTTAAACATATGTTTCTTTGTTTCAATACACAATTTTCTTACTTTTTTATGAATAAAAACATAGATGTGGGGCAATACTAAACATTTAGAGTTTTGATTTCTTTTAAATGACATGTTTCAATTTTAGATGAAATAATTTACTCTGCTTTTAAAAACGAGGAAATTAGCATACTTCAGTCTTCTCTTCCACCCTCCTCATTTTGGTTTAATTTTTTATATTACAGGGTTAATAGCATTTATATTCTATTCTATAACCATGGTTCCTTCATTTACTTAGTCTAAGTGTCTGTTTTAAGTAGATGCAAAGATAACCCCCAGGCCTTTCAGCACATTTTTCTATAGTAATTTATTGATTGAATGGATTTAATCATTAATTTTTTAAAAAGGACTCATGATTCCTGTATTCTGTGAATTGGTACATGCTTGCAAATGTCCGTATGTTGCCTTTTGTACTAGAGGAAAAAAATGTTGACATGAATTAAGTTACTGGCTGAGTCTCTTTATTGCTAAATGCTGTAGTCATCCTCTACCATTTCCCGGAACTGAGTGGTGGTTTAATTCTTTAGTGTTTTCTCCATTTCTCTTTTGGTTGGCAGGATTTCATCTTCAGCGGTTTCAAGAATCATTTATGAGTGCTTTGGCCACCAGTGCAGCACCTGGGCCTGGGAAAAGGTGCTCCTGACCCAAGCTCTGTACCTTAAAGGAGCTTAAACTAGCTTATCCCAGCACATGTCTTTCCTCATGGAACAAAGGGTAAAAAAATCCCCAGGGGCTCTGTGCTTATGCTTACTCTAGATCACACTTGGATCTAGAGTAAGGCACTTGGAGCCTGGGAGTCCAACACTCTCTGTCTGGACAGCCCTGAGCCTGTTTCCAGAGCTTGCACAGGCATTTTCCCCAGAGTTTGTTCTCCTGAATGTGAACCGCACCACTACACCCAGATCAAGGTGGCTTCTTTGTGAAAGTATGGAGAAAGCTTGGACGTGTGTTCTAAGGTATCTGTACATATACTAATGAGGCCCCTCATGGTTCCAAATATTTATGAGGCCATCAGGGCTGTTCATCCATATTCCAATTTGTAACTCTAAGGAGTTAAAAAACAATTACTAATTTAAACCAGATAGTTGAAAGTATATTTATCAAGGTAGGTATATATTAGGCATAATCTTTAAAATTTTGACATTCAGTTTATCAACCTCTGTTTACACTTTTGTTTTGCTTCCACTAATGTAAGATGCTGACAAAGTGACCTCTGGAAAAAAATTGCTTTTTTATTTGATAATTTGAGCCCATTTACTTAACAAATGAAAACAACTTGGTCACCTAAAACATTTTTATTACTCTCTTTTCTTAGAACTGTGTAAGTAAATTGCTGAGGAAAATGTTCAAATAACCTGAGGGTTTTTTTTTCCAATTATAGAAGGTGACTTGCACTTTCTACTACAATGTTTAAAGAATGATGTATTTTACTTAAATGCTCAATAACTGAACATGTCTTGTTATTGATTATTTTATAACATTTTACTAAGATATATCTTTCAATTTTCATATTCAGTTTTACCATCAATTCAGGGAGTTTTGTTTACTTTCTTTTAAATAATATTATTATGATGTTCCATGAGTTAGCAGAAAACATTTTCCTACTTCTATGTTCTTTGTTGTGTATCTTATGTCTGTCCTATTGCTTTGATATCTTTGTTCATTTCTTTGTGTTCATGGTAATTATATTAAGACTTTCTTCCTTGAAATTATTCAATTCCATTTTCATGCAATTTGTTTTGATGTTTACTATTTGTAATTCATCATTTCAGTTCTCTAAAGTTGGATTTTGGATCAAAGGTTTTTTTCCTGATTTTTATAAATTTTCTTTAGATTTTATTTTCATATTTTTTTCCCTTGGACCTCAATCCATTGATTTACTAAATTTGTCCTTTTAGTAACTTCTCTTATGATGCAAAACATTAAGTAGGACTTTTCTCTTGTTACTCAGTTCAGTTCAGTTCAGTCACTCAGTCATGTCCGACTCTTTGCGACCCCATGAATTGCAGCACGCCAGGCCTCCCTGTCCTGGAGAAGGCAATGGCATCCCATTCCACTACTCTTGCCTGGAAGAACCCATGGATGGAGGAGTCTGGTAGGCTGCAATCCATGGGGTCACGAAGAGTCGGACACAACTGAGCAACTTCACTTTCACTTTTCACTTTCATGCATTGGAGAAGGAAATGGCAACCCACTCCAGTGTTCTTGCCTGGAGAATCCCAGGGATGGGGGAGCATGGTGGGCTGCCATCTCAGGGGTCACAGAGAGTTGGACATGACTGAAGCGACTTAGCAGCAGCAGCACCAGGCCTCCCTGTCCATCACCAACACCAGGAATTCACTCAAACTCAGGTCCATTGAGTCACTGATGCCATCCAGCCATCTCATCCTCTGATGTCCCCTTCTACTCCTGTCCCCAATCCCTCCCAGCATCAGAGTCTTTTCCAGTAAGTCCAGTCTTTGCATGAAGTTGCCACAGTATGGGAATTTCAGCTTTAGCATCAGTCTCTCCAATGAACACCGAAGACTGATTTCCTTTAGAATGGACTGGTTGGATCTCCTTGCAGTCCAAGGGACTCTCAAGAGTCTTCTCCAACACCACAGTTCAAACGCATCAATTCTTCGGTGCTCAGCCTTCTTCACAGTCCAACTCTCACATCCATACATGACCACTGGAAAAACCGTAGCCTTGACTAGATGGACCTTAGTCGGCAAAGTAATGTCTCTGCTTTTGAATATGCTATCTAGGTTGGTCATAACTTTTCTTCCAAGGAGTAAGCGTCTTTTAATTTCATGGCTGCAGTCACCATCTACAGGGATTTTGGAGCCCCCAAAAATAAAGTCTGACACTGTTTCCACTGTTTCCCCATTTATTTCCCATGAAGTGATGGGACCAGATGGCATGATCTTTGCTTTCTGAATGTTGAGCTTGAAGCCAACTTTTTCACTCTCGTCTTTCACTTTCATCAAGAGGCTCTTTAGTTCCTCTTTACTTTCTGCCATAAGGGTGGTGTCATCTGCATATCTGAGCTTATTGATATTTCTCCCAGCAATCTTGATTCCAGCTTGTGCTTCTTCCAGTCCAGCGTTTCTCATGATGTACTCTGCATATAAGTTAAATAAGCAGGGTGACAATATACAGCCTTGACATACTCCTTTTCCCATTTGAAACCAGTCTGTTGTTCCATGTCCAGTTAACTGTTGCTTCCTAACGTGCATACAGATTTCTCAAGAGGCAGGTCAGGTGGTCTGGTATTCCCATCTCTTTCAGAATTTTCCACAGTTTATTGTGATCCACACAGTCAAAAGCTTTGGCATAGTCAATAAAACAGAAATAAATGTTTTTCTGGAACTCTGTTGCTTTTTCTATGATCCAGTGGATGTTGGCAATTTGATCTCTGGTTCCTCTGCCTTTTCTAAAACCAGCTTGAATATCTGGGAATTCACGGTTCACGTATTGCTGAAGCCTGGCTTAGAGAATTTTGACCATTACTTTACTAGCGTGTGAGATGAGTGCAATTGTGCAGTAGTTTGAGCATTCTTTCGCATTGCTTTTCTTGGATTGGAATGAAAACTGAGCTTTTCCAGTCCTGTGGCCACTGCTGCGTTTTCCAAGTTTGCTGGCATATTGAGTGCAGCACTTTCACAACATCATCTTTCAGGATTTGAAAGAGCTCAACTGGAATTCCATCACGTCCACTAGCTATGTTCGTAGTGATGCTTTCTAAGGCCCACTTGACTCACATTCCAGGATATCTGGCTCTAGGTGAGTGATCACACCATTGTGATTATCTTGGTCATGAAGATCTTTTTTGTACAGTTGTTCTGTGTATTCTTACCACCTCTTCTTAACATCTTCTGCTTGTGTTTGGTCCATACAATTTCTGTCCTTTATCACACCCATCTTTACATGAAATGTTCCCTTAGTATCTCTAATTTTCTTGAAGAGATCTCTAGTCTTTCCCATTTTGTTGCTTTCCTCTATTTCTTTGCATTGATCACTGAAGAAGGTTTTCTTATCTCTTCTTGCTATTCTTTGGAGCTCTGTATTCAGATGCTTTTGTTACTGCTGCTGTTGCTGCTGCTAAGCAGCTTCAGTCATGTCCAACTCTGTGCAACTCCACAGATGGTAGCCCACCAGGCTCCCCCATCCCTGGGATTCTCCAGGCAAGAAGACTGGAGTGGGTTGCTATTTCCTTCTTCAACGCATGAAAGTGAAAAGTCAAAAGTGAAATTGAAGTCGCTTAGACATGTCCGACCCTCAGTGACCCCATGGACTGCAGCCTTCCAGGCTCCTCCGTCAATGGGATTTTCCAGGCAAGAGTACTGGAGTGGGGTGTCATTGCCTTCTCCAGCTTTTGTTACTAGATTATGTTTTATCTTCAACCAGGCATTCTATCTGCATTTTCTATTCTCCCTTTCTCTCTAAGGTAAAGAGGTACTGATATATTTACACTTTTCAGTTTGCTCATGCTAAACTGAGAAAATCTATAACCTGCCTATCTGAAACATATAATTTAATTATTAATTATAATATTGTTAATTATTTATCTATGTTAATACAGCCCATCCACTCTACTCTAGCTTGAGTTCATGAGACAAAAAAGATAAATGTCCATTCAGAGCTTGTATGAGATATTTAGGAGAAGTCCATTTTTTTCTTCAAAGATTTTATTAAATGTTCCTTATAAATAATTTACAATATCATGTGTTTGTGTGTGCTTGTGTTGGGCACAAAAACAGAATAACCTACTCCAAAATGGTAAACCTTCAGGATTTAGATCATTCTTCTACTTTAATTCAGAGTTACAGTTTTCCTCAAAGACACTTTTCATTTTCCCGTTGTATTCACCTATTTCCAGTGGTTCATTTTTTAAAATCAGAGATATGTTGTTCTTGTTTTGTGGCTAAGTCATTCCTGACTCATTGCAATCCCATGGACTGTAGCCCACCAGGGTCCTCTGTCCATGGGATTTCCCTGGCAAGAATACTGGAGTGCGTTGCCATTTCCTTCTCCCAGGAGATCTTTCTGATCCAGGGATCAAACCTGTCTCCTGCTTTGGAAGGCACTGAGCTACCTGGGAAGCCTGCATCAGACACATAGGTCTACCTAATAAATTTGGATTTGTATACTGGTGGTGGAGAACAGAATCTGTACTTTTCATCAGATTTGGAAAACTTTATTCATTTATTTAAATATTTTTATGCCTCTTTCTCTTGCTGGGACTCTAATCACAAATATTTTAGCTCACTTGGTATTATCCCATGTCTTTAAGCTCTGCTGACATTTTAGTCTTTTTTTTTTTCTTTTTATGTTTCAGTATGGAGTTTTATATTGATACAGTTTTAAATCTACTGGCTTTTCCCCATAGTACTGTTTAATCTGCTCTCAATTCCATCCAGTGTGTTTTTCATCCCAGGCAGTGTATCTAATCTCCAGAAATTTGATTTTCATTTTTAGGTCTTCTATGTCTTTGTTTACTACGCTCACACTTTCTGCTACCTTCTATAACATATATTTATCTGTTCAAGAGTATATTTAAGCAAGTTTTAATGTCCTTGTGTGTTAAGTCTATCCTCTGTTACATTTTGAAGTCTCTTTCTCTTGATTCATTTTGTCCCTTCATTATATTGCTTCTTGACTTGGGAGGCAAATTTTTTAGATGTCAGAAGTGTAAATTTTATGGTGTTGGGCATTGGATTTGGTCACAGTTCTTTAAATATTTTTTTAGGGATTTGTTTTGGGCCACAGTTAAGTTAGTTTGAAATAATCTCAACCATTTGAGGCTTGTGTTTAAGCTTTCTGAGACAGGCAGAGATCAGTCTTTAGTCTAGGGCTAATTTGTATCATAAATTGAGGCAATACTCTTCTAAGAACTTTACTTAACCACATCTATGTTAAGAGGTCTTTCCATCTTTGCTTGTGAGCTATTCCTGGCCCAGTGTGGTGTGATTCTTAGACATTGCCCGACATGTTTCTTTATATTGGCTCTTTGGCCAACATTGGGTGATTTCCTTATATGCTTGTTTTTGTCATCAGTACTTTGCTGTTGATGTGATATGCTGTTCTCTCCAGATCTCTTGAGAACTCTTTGTCTCTGCTTCTGTTTAAATTTCCTTCCCATCACCACAGGCTGGATATTCTCTGTACACAGTGAGCTGGGACAATCACAAGGCTCACTTCATTTATTTTGGCTTCTCTCTACAATCACTGTACTATGCTGGCTATTTTCTGATGTCTAAAAGCAGTTTTTTCATGCATGCTGGTTGTTTTGTTAGTCGTTTAAAGCAGGGAGGTAGATCCTGTCCTTGTTACTTCACCATGTCTGGAAGCAGAAGTCCTCTCATGATACATTTTTAACAAACTGTGCAAAGGACACTTGTTTTGGACTGAACTATTGTGCAGAAATGATGACCAAGAGTAAAAGTGGTAGCAATAAAGAGAAAGGTAGCTGAGACCATCTTTACATCCTGGGGGTTATATAGGATATCTCCTAGCAGGATGATACAGCAGGGTATGCTATTTCTCCTCTCCACTCTGTCTTTATTTTTTCTCTTAAACCTCAGCATGTAGCCCTTACATATTTAACACTTACTATAACAGAGACTACCTATGCTTGGTAATGGAAACTAGAGAGAAAAGGAAAATGTCTTATTCCCACTACAGTAGGTAGGAGAGGGGACATGTGCTTGACTCCTGACTTTAGAATTGCACTGAGAGACTTCGGGGTTCTTTCCTTTCTACATTATTCTATACATAACAGCTTAACTCAGGAATTTTAGTCTTAGCCTTTCTGCAGTTAAACTCTTACTTTACACAGCATCCACTGAAAGTATTTTAATTTTGTTATCAGTGTGGACATGCTATGGGAGCCATTTAAAGAATAGAGTCACATCAAAGCCTCATTTAAGCATAATTTACTTTCTAAAGCCATATCACCTTGATTAACTAAATCAGTAGTTCCTTTAGAGACCTCGTGATTTTAAATGAGTCACTTTACTTGTAATGTTTTGCAATAAGGTTTAATTTACTGTCACCTTCTCTACAATTCTGATTTGCTGCTGTTTTCCAAGCCCAGTAGGATGATTGGTGCATGAGAAAATAGCACTGCTTATAAAATAAACTAGAACACAACTTGTGATTTTAGGTTCCATCTGCTCAACCATGTCATTATTAAATTAGATTCTAGGAAAGTGTCTCACTGTCCCTGACAATATCATATTGGTCTCCTGAGAATAAAAATAATATTATTGTTTTTAACACATTTCTTGGCATTTTAGTGTCAAAACATGAAGGTCTAAGTTCTAATTAGAGAAACACTGACCATATGCTGTGCAACACTTGATATTTATAATGAAAACCTGGGTTGAGATTATCATAAAGTCAGGCTTCTGAAACAAGTTTATACGTGAGTAAAATTTGGCTCACAGTAATAACCAGCTCAAGAAGAGATAAGAAAGCCTTATTCAGCGATCAATGCAAAAGAAATAGAGGAAAAGAACAGAATGGGAAAGAGTAGAGATCTCTTCAAGAAAATTAGAGATATGAAGGGAACATTTCATGCAAAGATGGGCTCGATAAAGGACAGAAATGGTATGGACATAACAGAAGCTGAAGATATTAAGAAGAGGTGGCAAGAATACATGGAAGAACTGTACAAAAAGATCTTTGCAATCCAGATAATCATGATGATGTGGTCACTAATCTAGAGCCAGACATCTTGGAATGTGAAGTCAAATGGGCCTTAGAAAGCATCACTGTGAACAAAGCAAGTGGAGGTGATGGAATTCCAGTTGAGCTCTTTCAAATCCTGAAAGATGATGCTGTGAAAGTGCTGCACTCAATATGCCACCAAATTTGGAAAACTCAGCAGTGGCCACAGGACTGGAAAAGGTCAGTTTTCATTCCAATCCCAAAGAAAGGCAATGCCAAAGAATGCTCAAACTACCGCACAATTGCACTCATCTCACACACTAGTAAAGTAATGCTCAAAATTCTCCAAGCCAGGCTTCAGCAATATGTGAACCGTGAACTCCCTGATGTTCAAGCTGGTTTTAGGAAAGGCAGAGGAACCAGAGATCAAATTGCCAACATCCATTGGATCATGGAAAAAGCAAGAGAGTTCCAGAAAAACATCTATTTCTGTTTTATTGACTATGCCAAAGCCTTTTACACTGTGAATCACAATAAACTATGGAAAATTCTGAAAGAGATGGGAATACCGGACCACCTAACCTGCCTCTTGAGAAATCTGTATGCACGTTAGGAAGCAACAGTTAGAACTGGACATGAAACAACAGACTGGTTCCAAATAGGAAAAGGAGTATGTCAGGCTGTATATTGTCACCCTGCTTATTTAACTTATATGCAGAGTACATCATGAGAAACGCTGGACTGGAAGAAACACAAGCTGGAATCAAGATTGCCGGGAAAAATATCAATAAGCTCAGATATGCAGATGACACCACCCTTATGACAGAAAGTGAAGAGGAACTAAAAAGCCTCTTGATGAAAGTGAAAGAGGAGAGTGGAAAAGTTGGCTTCAAGCTCAACATTCAGAAAATGAAGATCATGGCATCTGCTCCCATCACTTCATGGGAAATAGATAGGGAAAGAGTGGAAACAGTGTCAGACTTTATTTTATTTTATTTTATTTTGGCTCCAAAATCACTTCAGATGGTGACTGCAGCCATGAAATTAAAAGACGCTTACTCCTTGGAAGAAAAGTTATGACCAACCTAGATAGCATATTCAAAAGCAGAGACATTACTTTGCCAACTAACGTCCGTCTAGTCAAGGCTATGGTTTTTCCAGTAGTCATGTATGGATGTGAGAGTTGGACTGTGAAGAAGGCTGAGCGTCCAAGAATTGATGCTTTTTAACTGTGGTGTTGGAGAAGTCTCTTGAGAGTCCCTGGGACTGCAAGGAGATCCAACCAGTCCATTCTGAAGGAGATCAGCCATGGGATTTCTTTGGAAGGAATGATGCTAAAGCTGAAACTCCAGTACTTTGGCCACCTCACGCAAAGAGTTGACTCATTGGAAAAGACTCTGATGCTGGGAAGGATTGGGGGCAGGAGGAGAAGGGGACGACAGAGGATGAGATGGATGGATGGCATCACTGACTCGACGGACGTGAGTCTGAGTGAACTCCGGGAGATGGTGATGGACAGCGAGGCCTGGCATGCTGCGATTCATGGGGTTGCAAAGAATCGGACACAACTGAGCGACTGAACTGAACTGAACTGAACTGAATGACCAGCTCCACTCCCAACTTTGATCAATCCAAAGAGCAACCACGCAGTGAAATTACACTACATGACTTTAAAGTATGTTTGTAAGACACGGTTCGTCAGTGATTTCAACCATGACTTGTTTTAGGTAAGTGACATAATGATTAGCAATGTGAGCACTGATCCCTTGCTGCCCAAATCTAGGTGATATTAACACATTAATTCACTTTAAAAGACACATATAGACATGCCATCAGTGTGTCTGATCAGGAACAATTAAGAAATGAAACAATTGGGATTGCAGAGAAGAAAAGGTGAGGATAGAAAACATCCATTTTTAGATTTACACTCAACCTTAACTTTAAACTGGTAATGGCCAGTTTTCTCTTGGTAGACATTAATCAGTCTGCCAGAAATTATCTATAATATGGCAGCATCACAGAGCACTAGGGCTAAAAGAAGTAATTAATATCATTTACTCCAATATTCTCTCTTGACAAATGATATCCCAAGGCTAGCCTGTCCGCCAGGTAAACGTTAAAATCAAGGGGCTAAAAATCTAGGTCTCCTGATTCCCAATCCATCGTTCTCCCTACCTGTTCAATAATCTAGGATAAAAGTACTTACTTAACAGCATGACAGATTAATCATAGTGCTGATGATTTTGGCCATTCTAGTAGGTGTGCAGTGTTATCTCATTGTTATTTTCATTTGCATTTCTCTCATGATATATGCTGTGGAGTATCTTTTCATATCCTTATTTTCCAGCTTAATATCTTCCTTGGTGGAATTTCTGTTAAGGTCTTTGGTCCATTTTTTAATTGGGTTGTTTATTTTCCATTGCTGAGTTTTAAAAGTTCTTTGCATATTTTGGGTAACAGAAAAAATGTATTAGATATGTCTTCTGTAAACATTTTATCCCAGTCTGTGGTTTGTCTCCTTGTTCTCTTAAGCATTTATTTTTCAGTCTGGTTGACTTACAGTGAACTTGAAGTAAACTAAAACCTCTACAGGCAACTGAACTCATAGAATATGAAGAACTTCTTAGCTAGAAATCTTTCCTGGTAACCATATTTTAATAGGTTTTTGTACCATTCCCAGATGCCAATTTTATATAAATCTAAGTAAGAGCCTAATGTCATTATGTAAGACTTGAAAAATATAACAAGATTTTAAATTAGGCTTATTCGCTTATTCAGAAATCAGCTTTTATTATAGTAAACTCATGTCTATGTAGATCTGTGTAAGATATTATACAATTCCTCACTGCACATTTAGTTCTAGGGGCTGCAGGGATATGAAGGGGAGGAGGTTAGAAGGGAGAAAGAGAATGGGGGGATGTAAAGGGTAGGGGGAAAGGAGAAAAGTGATATGTCTTTGATGTATTCTGCTCCCCACAGCCTAAACAAAAGCATTTCCTTGAGGAAGCAGAACTGTTCAAAAATTATTAAATCATGTAAATGTGACCTTCTAGGACCAGAACACAGCTGCAGTGACAATAATTTAGTAATGCTGAAAAAATATGTGTGTATGTATATATACACAAGCAGTTTCGAGAGGTTCATGTGGCAGGTGAAAGTGAAAGTCACTCAGTTGTGTCTGATCCTTTGTGACCCCATGGACTATACAGTCCATGGAATTCTCCAGGCCAGAATACTGGAGTAGGTAGCCTTTCCCTTCTCCAGAGGATCTTCCCAACCCAGGGATCGAACCCAGGTCTCCTGCATTGCAGGTGAATTCTTTACCAGTTAAGCCACAAAGGAAGCCCTCATGTGGCAAGGGACCAAGTATTTCTAGTATGGGTCATATGAGTATGACATCTTAGAAGTACATCTTCCAGCCCAACTCAAACCTTCAAATGATACCCCAGCTGACAGCTTTAATGCACCCTTATGAGAGATGCCAAGTTAGAACCACCCAGCTAAGTAGCTTCTACATACTTCACCCAGAAACTGAGATAATAATTGTCCATCATTTTAAACTTCTACTTCTAAGCTGCTAAGTTTATTGAGTAGAGTAATATTTGTTCCTTTAAGCTGTAGTGTCTAATATATATATATATACATATATATATATATAAACCTGATAATTAATATATATTAGATCTCCTACATAGCAGGTGGATTCTTTACCAGCTGAGCTATCAGGAAAGCCCCTATGTAGCTAATATAACATGACTAACATATCTGATATTCAAAAGAGGGAAGATTGATTATTGAATAGCATCGATTAGAGTTCTATTTGTGTTCCTATTATCAATTCTACTTATGTATTTCACTGAACTCTTCTGCACTTATCACAATTGATGGAACCTGTTAGTAGATTTTTTTTAATGGCTAAATTTAACAAATCAATGGAATTTTTCTTCCATTTTTTATGATAAGAACCTTGGCCCAGTAATTGAGAATCAAGTCATAGAGTAAAAAATGTAAAATCCATAATAAGAAAACAATTCTCTCTTGTTCAAGTTATTTTATTAACTGTAAAATAAGCCTGTCTTCAGTTTTTCACCAACTTAATTCATTCAGTCTTTAGGTCAAGGAACTAAGTTACTCCAACAAATAACATAATGTTAGAAATTATCTAGATTTATTTTAAAATAAAAACCTTAACACTTGTTTCATATGAACACAGCCTGCAATAGACTAATAGTTTCCAAATATATGTTGGCCTAGAATGTTTATATTTAGTAAAACAATGTAAAGAAGAGAAAATTTAAGTAAGAGCTTTCTCTCATCTACAGACTTTTCCCCAGGATGCTTTGGTGCCATGGAGAACTGTATTATAATCTTTTGACTGCTCTCTTTATAAGGCTTGACTTAAGGTCTGGCATCATTAGATCTGTTTATGGGTTTAGGGAATTAAACCTCATGTACAGAGACTATTCCGCAGATAGAAGGATGAGAAAAGCCTTGTTCTAAGGACCAGTTACCATGTTGAAGGTTATAATATATGAATCATACCACATAACAATTTTAGAAGTACCAAAAGGGATAATTGCTCCCTTTTGCCTTTTATGGTACCTCAAATGCTAACGTGAGCTATTGCAGCTTCCCAAGCATCTTGCTCAATGTGACTAAGCCTAAGACTGAGTATCCAAAGGTCAGATCACTTGTCAGGATATTTTCTAGCAGGCAGCAAGTAGAAAGAACACTGCGGGTGAACAGTAAAGGAAGCAATGAAAAAAGGCAAGGAAACTGTGGCTTCAGTTCAGTTCAGTCACTCAGTCATGTCCAACTCTTTGAGACCCCATGAATCGCAGCACGCCAGGCCTCCCTGTCCATCACCAGCTCCTGGAGTTCACTCAGACTCACGTCCATCAAGTCCGTGATGCCATCCAGCCATCTCATCCTCTGTTGTCCCCTTCTACTCCTGCCCCCAATCCCTCCCAGCATGAGAGTCTTTTCCAATGAGTCAACTCTTTGCATGAGGTGGCCAAAGTACAGGAGTTTCAGCTTTAGCATCATTCCCTCCAAAGAAATCCCAGGGCTGATCTCCTTGCAGTCCAAGACACTCTCAAGAGTCTTCTCCAACACCACAGTTCAAAAGCATCAATTCTTCAGCACTCAGCTTTCTTCACAGTCCAACTCTCACATCCATACATGACCACTAGAAAAACCATAGCCTTGACTAAATGGACCTTTGTTGGCAAAGTAATGTCTTTGCTTTTCAATATGCTATCTAGGTTGGTCATAACTTTTCTTCCAAGGAGTAAGCATCTTTTAATTTCATGGCTGCAGTCACCATCTGCAGTGATTTTGGAGCAAAAAATAAAATAAAATCTAACACTGTTTCCACTGTTTCCCCATCTATTTCCCATGAAGTCATGAGACCAGATGCCATGATCTTCGTTTTCTGAATGTTGAGCTTTAAGCCAACTTTTTCACTCTCCTCTTTCACTTTCATCAAGAGGCTTTTTAGTTCCTCTTCACTTTCTGCCATAAGGGTGGTGTCATCTGCATATCTGAGGTTATTGATATTTCTCCCAGCAATCTTGATTCCAGCTTGTGAATCTTCCAGCCCAGCATTTCTTATGATGTACTCTGTATAGAAATTAAATAAGCAGGGTAGCAATATACAGCCTTGACGTACTCCTTTTCCTATTTGGAACCAGTCTGTTGTTCCATGTCCTGTTCTAACTGTTGCTTCCTAACCTGCATATAGGTTTCTCAAGAGGCAGGTCAGGTGGTCTGGTATTCCCATCTCTTTCAGAATTTTCCACAGTGCAATTGTGCAGTAGTTTGAGCATTCTTTGGCATTGCCTTTCTTTGGGATTGGAATGAAAACTGACATTTTCCAGTCCTGTGGCCACCGCTGAGTTTTCCAAATTTGCTGGCATATTGAGTGTAGCATTTTCACAGCATCATCTTTCAGGATTTGAAATAGCTCAACTGGAATTCTATCACCTCCACTAGCTTTGTTCGTAGTGATGCTTTCTAAGGCCCACTTGACTTCACATTCCAGGATGTCAGGCTCTAGGTGAGTGATCACATCATCGTGATTATCTTGGTCTTGAAGATCTTTTTTGTACAGTTCTTCCGTGTATTCTTGCTATGTCTTCTTAATATCTTCTGCTTCTGTTAGGTCCATACCATTTCTGTCCTTTATCGAGCCCATTTTTGCATGAAATATTCCCTTGGTGTCTCTAATTTTCTTGAAGACATCTCTAGTCTTTCCCATTCTGTTATTTTCCTCTATTTCTTTACATTGATCACTGAGGAAAGCTTTTTTTATCGCTTCTTGCTATTCTTTGGAACTTTGCGTTCAGATGCTTATATCTTTCCTTTTCTCCTTTGCTTTTCACTTTTCTTTTCACAGCTATTTGTAAGGCCTCCTCAGACAGCCATTTTGCTTTTTGCATTTCTTTTCCATGGGGATGGTCTTAATACCTTTCTTACATAGTGATTAAAATCTTGCCACTACCAATCCAAAACCAAGTTTAACCTAAACCATAACTAAGTGAAAAGCCAAAGGGCAAAGAAATTAATGTTTAAAGACAAAGCATGGAAACCATAATTTTAACAGTCCTTTAATATAACTTTATATTGTCATCTGTCACTCATGCATTTATTGCCAAGATTGTATATCGTAACCTGACTTATTTAACTTATATGCAGAGTACATCATGAAAAATGCCAGGCTGGGTGAAGCACAAGCTGGAATCAAGATTGCCTGGAGAAATATCTATTACCTCTGATAGGCAGATGACACAAGACTTATGGCAAAAAGTGAAGAGGAACTAAAGAGCCTCTTCCGCGATCTTGTTCCTCCCTACTCTCACAGATTTCTGAGAGGATCTTCTGTAACCCACGCTGGCTAAGCCTTGTTTGCTTTCCAAAGTGTACCAAACTAGATCCTTCCAGGTCATGAAGTCCTTAAAGAACCCCCTACCAGTTAGTTCCCTTTGTGCTTTCTTTCAGAAACTTTGGTAAAGCAGCATTTGCATGAAGAACTGCAAAACAGTCATAGATTGGTAATACTAACAGTAGTAAGTTAACATATATTGAATAACTACTGTATGTTAGCCACTGTTCTAACACATTTAACCATCCCAGCCACCTGAACAGAGTTTCCCTAACCAACTTGGAATTTTTTTTTTATAACATTGGACTTTTAGAGTAGATTTTCTCCCCCTTTATGAATTAATTCACATAATGATGTTTATCTCTTTTCTCCTCTAAATTTCAAGCTGGTGACACTTCTGTTGTTCTCGTAAATTTAGCTCATCCCCCTTCCCCACTTGGAACAAATTCTGTCCCTGATCACAGGAAATTTCAGGAACTTTAAGATCACAGCTTAGAGAATCAAACTTCAGGCAGCCTGATTTTTGCTTCTGCTCTGACCTTGGTTTTGAGCTCCAGGAGTAAGGCTGTCCTCTTACTCATAGCAGCCCAAACCCTGTCCATCTTATTGCATAAGTCTCTCCTTTGATTTCTTGAGTGGTTCCTTGGTCTTTATGAGACTGAAACACCTAGAGCTCTGCTCCTGAAACCCAGCAACTTGTCCCCAGTAATTATTTCTGTCCTTCTCTTACGTCAGCTTCTCACCTAACTGAATTTTTGCCTGCTGTCTGTTCTCAGAACTCTCACTTTTTCTGCTCCAAAAGAGTAATTTAACTCACAAACCTTTCTCATTCCCATGTGACCAGATTTTGAATATGGGTCACTATCCCTTCTTTCCTTTCTTTCTCCTTAAGGCCAAAATCCCCAAATCAACAATCTATGAGGAATCCATTTACTGAATATGCACATTAATTTATTAAAAAATAATTTGTCATTCTTTAATTTATGTCTGTCAATATTAAGCTTCATTTCAACTTTCTAGCACAGTGGTCTCATGAGAAAGTTATATCTCCCACGGTAACTATATATTCTGTATTACTCATGTTGTCTTTGTTTTGATTATAATCAAATTCAACAATTTTGTGGTTGGCAGAATTATTGGAAAAGACAGAAAATATTCCATATATTTTAGATCTGTTGAAAATTTTTAAAATATCAGAAGTTAGGATGTTTCATAGTAATAATTTGAACTATCTATTTCAAATTAATATTTATTACCTTATACAAAGTCATAAGATGGGTTCTATTGGTTGTAATGCTTAAAGAAAAAACAGCATTGCTTCTTTCACTAATTTGATTTTCTCCATTCAGTTACTCAGAGATAATAGGATTATTTTTTGTAGGTTTGTCTATATAAATATGCATGCTAGTAAAGTGTGGATCAGCTTTTTTTTTAAAATAAGTTCTATATTCAAGTAAATGCCCAATGAAGGAAGACTGGAATTCCATTTAGGATGTTTGTGACATCAAAATAGATACTGGTTTGGCTTTGTCTCAAAGCAGCTCAGGATAGATTTCTGGCTTTTCTCCCCATGACTAATAAGTAATTTCTCAGTTTCAATATCTCTTGATTTAAGATGTTCCTCTCCATTTATCCAAGTTATACCTGAAAAGGTGATTTTAAAGATAATTATAGACACAGAGGACAAAGGATGAATGAGAGGAGAATATAAGAGGCAGAAAGACAGGAAAATAAAACAATTACAGAGAGCAGTTTCCCAGGAGAAAGAAAGATGAATGAGGGAAAGAAAATGAAGATGTTTACAGGAAACACAAGAAATTGAAAGAAAAAAGTATAAAGAATTAACATGGCCTTTTAAAGAGAGAAGAAAATAAGTATGATTAGATTAATTCATTCATTTATTGAGCATTCACTATGATTATGTGCTAAGCACTGCTGTAGGTCTTCTCTGTAAGGTAAAGGAAAAGATTATTTCAGACCTCAAAAGAGGTAGAATTTGTCATAAATATTAGTTCTAATTAGAGATGAACCTGAAATATTCTGATTAAGTTGGATATATTATCTTCTCTTCAACTGGCCCTTTATATTATGTGGAAAAATTAAATAATTGTGAATGACTAGATTTTTTAAAAAAACGCAGGACAACAGAACTGCTTAAAATAATGATCACAAAGCATAGCAAATTTCTGCATATGAGATATGATTAAATGACATCAGTAAAGCCTTTAAAATACTACCTCTGCCCTTGGAAAGCGCCTCAATCTCCTGTGTTTCTAATCTTATTCTTATGGCTCAGGAAAGAAAGAGGAAGCATTCTTTTCCTGTCCCAAATTTCTACTGGTCCATGCAATAGGAACCTCTGATTTCTTCAATTATATAATTGGTTAGAAGCATCCAAGCATTGGATGGTTTAAAGAAAAAACATTGGTTTAAAGATCCAAGCATTGATTTTCCTATGTGAGAAGGCGTGTTTTTTAATGATTGATGAGATGGTAAGAATATGACTTCTGTTAATTCCTATCTCTCTGTCAGGTGGACTTAGTTGCTGAAGGTCTTTGTGTATGCATGGCCTCCAACTCTCTGCCCTACTGTTGACAGGTGAGAGTTGAGAGGTGTTCTCCACGTACCTGGCTGGGTAAGGCTTCTCTGTAAACTGGCACTTCCCTCAGATGGGTCTGAAGATACGAACATGGTGGTATGATGAGGGGTAGAGAGTGGATGAAGCACTAGGAAGTCAATTTTACCATCTTACAAACAAATTGAGGCCATATTCCCTAGCTGAGCTTTACCAGCAATGAAGTGAGTCCCTATTTGCTCTCTGTGTGTATTTTTCAGTGGTCTAGTGTGTCATTAATTATATGCCATTGATTCCTTGGTTAGAATGAGTATATTAGTTTCCTTTTGACAGGGGAGTCCAGGGGTTCTGAAGGTAATCTATCAATGGGGCAGAGGTAAGAGGAAGGCTGAGACCTTTTGGTGCTGCAAAGGGCATAATGGCCAGTGGGGGTGCTCTGGGCTGGAAGCAGAGTTACTGAATAAGAAAAGGGAGACCTAAGAGAGGGGTGAAAAGACCTTAAAATAGCAATTTACCATCATTTTTTTTTCCTAAGAAGAGCTTATAAGTGCTAGCTAGCATCTCTACTTAGTGGACATTTGAGAACTTTGTGTCCAGAGAAATTCATAAGATCTGTATGTATCTCCAAACATGAAATATTTACCAAACTTATTTACTTACGGCACATGGAGAATAGATATCACTATGATAATTTTTACAGAATTTACCTTGAGGGTTGGAAAAATTAAGTGGTTTGCCTAAAGTTACAATTAAGGAATGGTGAACAAAGGACGCCACAGCTTGCTCCATCGCCAGCTGAACAATAGATAACCCCATACCAGAACCACTGCCATTGCCCTGGAAACCTGATGTGGTTGCCACCATTCCAGAATATATCATCTTCTTCTTTTCCTTCTTTGCCAAATGAGCTTCTAGAGGGAGTGCATCTTCTTGGTTGAGCTTAAGTCATGTGCCCATCCTGTCACCGCAGTGAAAGCAAGAAAAGCAACTATCAGAGACTTTTAACACTTCTAATGAGAGGTCAGGAAGATTTCAGATTATAGGCAACCAAATAATGCAAATATCCACTCTAACTACTGAAAAAATTACAACCTTAGTCCTTCAATTGTACCAACCACATTTCCAGTGCTCAATAGACACACACGGCTACTGGCTTCTATATTGGACAGTGAAGATATAGAATCTTTCCATCACTGCAGAAACTCCCATTGGACAGTGCTGACCTAGCAATACCTCTCATTGTAGTAATGTGCAAACTAAGGCCCCTGGAGGTTAATGGATTCATCAAGGTCACAGAGCCAGCTAACCTTCAATTAAAAACCAGATATCAAATTTCCTGACTCCCTTTTTATTGCTCTGTCCAATACAGTTTAATATCTTTCAACTTAGAGTTGTTTTTTCCATATTTCCCCAATTTGTCAAAAGTGCTTTTTATTCCAAATTCTATGGTTTTTTGAAAAAACTGGGAAGCTTCAGTGAGAATCCAACAGAGCCTGGATATATTTTCTGACTTTCATCTTTGAACGAATTGTTGCATAGAACACTGAGAGAATAATTTTGAAGCTTAGCCAGTCATGGAAAAGGGACAAAACTCATGGACACGCGTGAAACCAAAGGTTATAGGAGAGTTTCTGTGCATCTTCAGTGCTACTTGCCTAGAGTCGGGAGAAGAGTTGCAAAGACTCTGACATGACTGAGCGACTGTCACTCACTCATTCATCTCCAGGTTAAGCCAGCACCATCTCCCCTAGGATACCAAAATAGCTTTCCGTAGCTGATCCACTTCTGCCTTTGCCCTGTCATTCTGCTGCTCACTACTGCCCACTGGTTTTCTATGTCACCCATGCTAAAACTCAAAGCCCTGACGATGTCCTACAAGTCCCTACATGTGTGGCCCACCTCCATTTTTAACCTCATTTCCATCTAGTTACTCTCTCTCTGCCCCACAGACCTTCTTGCTGACTCTTGAACATACAAGGCATGTTTCTGTCATTGAGAATGTTACATTTTCTTCTCTTTAATTGTGTTCAAGATATATCATTCATCAGAGGTTTCTACCACTTTAAAAAAATAACAACCTATCTTTCTCCCATGTCACCCCTGCTCCCATCTCTGACTCTCCCTATCTCCCTTGCTCTGTTTTATTTTTCTCCATAACACAACACCATCTGACATTCTGAGTATCTATTTGCTTATTTGTCCATTATTTGTCTTCTCTCACAGGCATATAAGATCCCTGTGTCCAGATTTAATCTATTTTGTTCTAGATAAATGCCTGTTGATAAATGAGTAAATATTAAGAGAGATAAGGAAGAGAAGGTAGAGTTTTAGGACTGTATACTTAAAGCAGAAATAACTCATATTATAATCAGAGGGGGAAAAAAGATTATAATAATGGCGATGATGATAATGATGATAGTAACAGCTATTATTTGCTGATTTTTTTACTAGACAATGTCCCTCTTTGCAGTGCTTCTTTTAATTCTCCCTCAACCACTCAATGCAGGCCCTATTATTATCTCAGTTTAATAGCTACAGAAAGAGAAACTTTAGAGATTTGGATAACTTGCTTAAGAAGAGTAGCTGGTAAATGTAAAAGCTATGAACTTTAATTCATATCTGTCTCCAGAGTCTATACTGCAAACAGTTAGTCTAACATCTCCAAGATGTATACAATTCTGTGCTAGGGTCTGCCAAAACAAAATGACACAGAAAAACAGAAAGATTGCCCAGTGCAAAGTCCAAGATTAAAACCAAATCCATAGAGTTAAAAGACAGACCTCTATTATAATGCTATCCTATAATCTTGCTTTGGCAAGTAATAATAATTAGAGGCAAAAAAACCAAGCAAACAAAAAGTTAGCTAAAATATATATATATATATATGTATATATATATATATATAAAGTAACTCTTTAGACTTGAATTAGTTAATTCTCAGTCTATTTTGCTATATTTTAAGATCTTAGTAAACTGGTATTTTTTAAAACTTGTCCTTATTAAGTTTGCCTTATTTTTCTCCCATATTCAGTTTGTTCATGAAATATGTCAATTTGACTTCTGACTCAGTTGAAGTCTGTAAGTAATGCCCCTTTATGATTGCCCCTTAAATGAGAGAAGTTGTTATCTACGATATAAGTGGCTTCACACTGAGAAGGTTAGTGTGATAAATCTAAAGGGGCAATTATTTTAATAAAATACTTTCTGCCTAGTACAGTAGTGGTTTTTAATATTAAATGCTACTGGTGAGGTGGAGCAAGCTGTACAGTTTCATGCATTATAACTGTAAACATAAATTGATATAATTTATCTGAAAGCAGTGTCAAAATGTTTTTACCTTTTAATCTAATAATTCTACTTCAGCTCTAGTCTGAGAAAAACTGTGAAATAAAAAAGATACATAAATAAACTCTACTATAACTGATTTATTAGAAAAAATATTGGCAACATTCTTACCTTCTGGTAACAGGAGAATGGTTAAGTAATGATAGTCATAACTAATTTTATTGCACTTCCGTTTACGTGCTTCAAACATATTGTATCTTTTTTACAAATTGAAGCTTTTTGTAAACTTGCATTGAGTAAATCCACAGGTGCCATTCTTCCCATAGTGACTGCTCACTTAGTATCTCCCCATCACATTTTAGTAATTCTTGCAATATTTCAAATTTGTTCATTATTATTATATTTGTTATGGTGATATATGCTTAGTGTTCTTTAATGTTACTATTGTAATTGTCTTAGGGCACCACAAACAGCACCTATATAAGACAGTAAATATAGCTGATAAATGTAATGTGTGTTCTGAGTCCTCCATCAGCCATTACCTCATCTCTCTCCTTCTCTGTCCTCTCTATGCCCTCCCTGAATTCTTGTGAGGGAAGCCTGGCGTATTGCAGTCCATAGTGTCGCAGAGAGTCAGACACAACAGAGCAACTGAGCTGAAGAACCCTACAATGGCCCCTAAATGTTCAAGTGAAAGGAAGAGCCACATATCTCTCATTTTAAATCAAAACCTAGAAGTTCTAGTGAAGAAGGTATGTCAAAAGCCAAAGTAGGCTAATAGCTAAGCCTCTTGCACCAAAAAGCCAAGATGTGAATACAAAGTCAAAATTCTTGAAGGAAATTAAAATTGCCACTCCAGTGAACACACAAATGATAATAAAGCAAAGTAGCCTTATGGTGGTGGTGGTGGTTTAGTCACTAAATGATGTCCGACTCTTGTGACCCTGTGGTCTATAGCCTGTCAGGCTTCTCTGTCCATGGGATTCTCCAGGCAAGAATACTGGAGTGGGTTGCCATTTCCTTCTCCAGGGGATCTTCCTGACCCAGGAGTTGAACCCAGGTCTCCTGCATTGCAGGCAGATAGAGGGTATGGAAAAGGTTTAGCTTACTGGATAGAAGTCAAACCAGCCACAACCTTCCCTTTAGCCAAAGTCTAATCCAGAGCAAGACTCTAACTCTCATTACTTCTATGAAGGCTAAGAGAGGTGAGGAAACTCTGGAAGAAAAATTTAAAGCTGGCAGAGATGACTCATGAGAGTTAAGGAAACAAGCTGTCTCTGTAACATGTAGGTGCCAGGTGAAACAGCAAGTGCTGATGTAGAAGCTGCAGCAAGTTATCCAGAAACTCAAAATAGTTAATGAAGTGGGCTACACTAAACAATAGATTTTCAATGGAAACAAAACAGCCTTCTATAGGAAGAAGATGCCATCTAGGACTTTCATGGGTAGGGAGGAAAAATTATTGCCTGGCTTCAAATGACAGGCTAACTTTCTTATTAGGAGCTAATGTAGCTAGTGATTATACATTGAAGCCAAAGCTCATTGACTGTTCTGAAATCTTAGGATCCTTAAGAATTATATAAATCTACTCTGCCTGTCCTCTACAAATGGAAAAACAAAGCCTGAATGACAGCATATTTGCTGACAACATGGTTTACTGAATATTTTAGGCTCACTGCTGAGACCTCCTGCTCAGAAAAGGTTTTTTTCAAAACATTGCTGTTCATTGACGATGCACATGGTCACCCCAGAAGCTCTGATGTAGGTTACAGTGAGATTAATGTTGTTTTCATGCCTGTGACTACAACATCCATACTGTAGCTAATGGATCAAAGAATAATTTTGATTTTCAGTGTTATTTAAGAAATACATTTCATAAGGTCGTAGCTGCCAGAGATAGTGATTCCTCTAATGGATCTGGGCAAATCAATTGAAACCTTCTGGAAAGGATTCATCATTCTAGATGCCATTAAGAACATTCATGATTCATGAGAAGTCAAAATATCCATAATAAGAGTTTCAAAGAAATTGATTCCAACTCTCATAGCTAACACTTTGAGAGGTTCAAGATTTCAGTAGAGGAAGTCACCGCAGAGGTGGAAATAGCAGAACTAAAATTAGGTGTGGATACAAAATGAAGTAGGTCAGACCGAGAAGAAGAAATAGTGTATGACATCCCTTATATGTTGGAATCTAAAAATAAATGATACAAATGAACTTACTTACAAAACAGAAAGAGATTCACAGACTTAGAGAACGAACTTATGGTTGCTGGTGGAAAGGATGAGGGGAAAGAATAGTCAGGGAGTTTGCAATGGACATATATACAGTGCTATATTTAAATAGATAACCAACAAGGAACTACTATATAGCACATGAAACTCTGCTCAAAGTTATGTGGCAGACTGGATGGGAGAGGAGTTTGGGGGAGAATGGATTCATGTGTGTGTATATATATATATATATAAACCGCTGAGTCCCTTCACTGTTCACCTGAAACTATCACAGCATTGTTTGCTAAACGGCTGTACCCCAACACAAAATAAAAAGTTTTAAAAAAATAAAATAAAGTTGCAAGTGGAACCTGAAGATGTGACTGCATTGCTACAATCTCATGATAAAACTTTAATGGATGAGGTGTTTCTTTTTATGGATGAACAACAAAAGTGTTTCTTGAGATAGTATCTACTCCTGGTGAAGATGCTGTGAAGATTGTTGAAATGACAACAAAGGACATAGACTATTACATAAACTTAAAAGATAAAATAGAAAGTTTTTGAGAAAATTAACTCCAACTTTGAAAGAAGATCTACTAAGGTTAAAGTGCTATCAAACAGCATTGCATGCTATTGAGAAATCATTCGTTAATGCAGAAAACTGCAATGTTGTCTTATTTTAAGAAATTACCACAGTCACTTCAATCTTCAGCAATAAGTACCCTAATCAGTCAGCAGACATCAGCATCAAGGCAAGACCCTCCAGTAGCAAAAAGATTACAACTCACTGAAGGCTTAGGTGATGGTTAGCATTTTTAGGCAATAAAATAATTTTAAATTAAAGAATGCACATCATTTTTAATACATAATGCTCTTGTGCACTTAGTCTACAGTATAAACATAACTTTTATGTGTGTTGGGAAACTAAAAATTTCATGTAATTTGCTTTATTGCTATGGTTTGGAACTAAAATTGCAATATCTCCAAGGCATGCCTATTTGATACTTAAGATAAAATACTGTACTGCACTTGAAAGATATAAGTGGATTTCTTTCTCTTGTACAGAGAAAGAAGTCAGCAAAAAAGAAACAGAAAATGGTTGTTTCTGGGTGGTAAAGCTAGGTGATAGTTTTCATTCTACATCTTGTATTTCAAAAGTGGTTTACAAAGAAGCATTAAATATTTGCATGATTTAAAACTGTTTATATTTTATTTGATGAAAAAGAATGTTCAACATTGCTAAAATTCCAACAAACTATTTGATCATAGACTTCTAACCAGCTAGGAACCTAGTTTCAGCAGAGAAGTTTCTCCTTCTCTGACACTGAGATGAAAAAGTTAATAATGCACCATACTTATGTCAAACTGTACTGGTTTTTTCAAGTGAAAGAGAGAAGAAAGGAAGGAAGAAATAAGAAATTAAAGTAGAAATAAGGAGGAAAGAGAGAGAGGGGCAGGGAAGAAGGGAGAGAGGGAGGAAGAAAAAGGCGTTTCTGATAAAATGAAGTGTTCATAGATTTTCCCACTGATTCTGTGAATCTGGGAAAGAAAACAAACTTACTGGCACTTTGGTTTTGTCAAAATGAGAGTAGGGGTAAATTTTGGTGTAGTTATTAAGAGCATGAACACTGTGACTTGATTGTAAAGCCAAGACTGAGGCCATATGGTGTGGGTTCAACTCCTAGCTTCACCATACAGCTGTATTCATCTTAGATTAATCTTGAAATTAATTTATCTATTTCAGTTTTCCTTTTGCAAAATTAGGTTATGAAAAAGAAAACACTGGAGTCTTGAAAGTTATATTCTTAGAAAAATGTCTGGTGCATAACAGTATTATAAAAATGTTAACTCTTGTTATTAACCTTACTGGATCATATTCATTTAATATGTCAGTTACCTTTTTCCAATATCTATCCTTCTTTTACAGATCTACAATTCAAATCTCAACATGGGTATCATTGGGTTTAAAATCAAAGTAACAGCTGGGCTGTATTAATTTCTAAGGGCTCTACAGGAGAATTTTTCCCTTACCTTTTCCATCTTATAAAGGTTGCTGACACTCCTTGGCACATGACCCCTTCCTCCATGTGTAAAACCAGTAACTAAAGGCTGACTGAGTCCCATGCTATTGTCTCTAGTTTAATGTAGACAAGAAAGATTCTCTGTGCTTAAGGACTTGTGTGATTACCTTGGGACCAGGTAATCTAAGATAATCCGTCCTTCTCACTGTTTTTAATCTTAGCCACATCTGCCATGTAAAGTAACATATTCCCCGGTTCTAAATATTAATGCACAGACATCTTTAGGGGCCATTATTATGGCAGCTATACTTTCCCATTCTCTACAAATACAGACATACACTGAATGATCTCACCATATCTTTCTTTTTCATTGCCACACTATAAAGAAATTTTATAATGCCACAGTTCTCGCTAAAATATTTTGTCTAAACCATTATCTATACGGGGAAGAGAGACTTCCCCCCTTTTTTTCCACAACCATGATTTATGGGAACAGTAAGGGCTATATATTTCACGATCTATTCCTAGGTATTATCAAATTAAAAGAAAAGATGAACCTTGTAGCCTTCTCCAAATGAATAATAATGCCTTTGCTTTTGCCTCTTGAGGCAGGTAGCCAGGAAATCTCTAATGATGGACAGATGAGGCTACTGCTTTCATTCCTGAGTGATGCTCACTCCAAATATCTCCCCTGTTATTTGTTGCAGAAAATTTACATCATGACATAGTACTCATTCTTTTTTTAAAGAAAGACTGTTTTAAGAATATAAATATGTTATTTTAGATGATTAAAATCATCATTAATACCTTGACCCAATTACCCTTGGAAAAAAGGGAAATGGTGGTGAGGGATAGGAAATATTCTGGAAAGAAGTACTGCCAGAGTGTAGTTGAGGTGCAGGTTGAGGGTCATCTAGGAACTCAAGGAAACTGATGGAAAGAGGGGGTCTTTAAAATATATACATCACAAATTCACTGTGTAGCCAGGGAAAGAGGAGGCTACTGGACACATTCACCTTGTGGCTCACTAAATTGCCAGAAGTCAGTTCAGTGACTGTTCCTAGGCATGAAATCCTCCTCGTGGGGACCCTGCAGAGCATGAGACTATATAAGCACCAACAAAATCAACAACTATATCAGTTCAGTTCAGTTCAGTCACTCAGTCATGTCCAGCTCTTTGTGACTCCATGGACTATAGCACACCAGGCTCCTATGTCCATGACCATATCCCGGAACTTGCTCAAACTCATGTCCGTTGAGTCGGGGATGCCATCAAACCATCTCTTTCTCTGTTGCCCCCTTCTCCTCCTGCCTTCAATCTTTCTCAGCATCAGGGTCTTTCCAATGAGGCAGTTCTTCACATCAGCTGGCCAAAGTACTGGCCACTAATTCTGTGCTAGACACCAGGTTAGACTTAGGTAAGTTGCTCTCCCTCTCTGACACTCAATTTCTACAATTATATAAAATGGAACTAAAGTATACAAAATACTATATGGATTATATGAGGTAATACATGAGAAAATACTCTGGAAAATTAAATGTTTGGTACAATAGCAGGTGCTATATGTTTCCATCTCCATATTATGTCCTCAAACTCACTGTAAATACAAAAATTTATGTTCCATGCTACAATGGCTTTTTGTGGGATTGAGAAACCATTATTACCACTAATTAGTCAGTTCAGTTCAGTTCAGTCACTCAGTCATGTCCGACTCTTTGCGACCCCATGAATCGCAGCATGCCAGGCCTCCCTGTCCATCACCAACTCCTGGAGTTCACTCAAACTCATGTCCATTGAGTCAGTGATGCCATCCAGCCATCTCATCCTATGTCATCCCCTTCTCTTTCTATTCCCAATCCCTCCCAACATCAGGGTCTTTCCCAATGAGTCAACTCTTCGCATGAGGTCGCCAAAGTACTGGAATTTCAGCCTCAGCATCAGTCCTTCCAAAGAACACCCAGGACTGATCTCCTTTAGGATGGACTGGTTGGATCTCCTTGCAGTCCAAGGGACTCTCAAGAGTCTTCTCCAACACCACAGTTCAAAAGCACCAATTCTTCGGTGCTCAGCTTTCTTCACAGTCCAACTCTCACATCCATACACGACCACTGGAAAACCATAGCCTTGACTAGACGGACCTTTGTTGGCTAAGTAATGTCTCTGCTTTTGAATATGCTGTCTAGGTTGGTCATAACTTTTCTTCCAAGGAGTAAGTGTCTTTTGATTTCATGGCTGCAGCCACCATCTAATAGAAAACAGAAAAAAAAGGACAAAAGGAAGAAAGGGAGGGAGAGATGAATAGAAGGAAAAGAACAAAGAAAACTATAGGTATAAAAGCTAAATGGCATGTCTATTCTTTCCTTAAAGCAAATGTGTATACAGAAAGGTTCTGTATAAAATCTACAGGCAGAAAAGTGGTATTCACATTTTCAAGGATGATTTCACATTAGTTTATAGCTCTCAATACTATTTAGGTTAGTACTTTAAGCAGAAGTTCTTAGAATAGTCGAAAGTCTTCTGCAGAGTTGTCATGGGCCGTATACAACATGACCTGGAGAAGGAAATGGCAACCCACTCCAGTATTCTTTCCTGGAAAATCACATGGACAGAGGAGTACAGTCCATGCGGTCGCAAGAGTCAGACACGACTTAGTGACTAAACCACCACCACCAAACCATATACAATATGACATCCAAGCGGGTGGCACATCACATACACACCCTCATACACAAATATATAATTTTGGATGTGGCAGTGTGAACCAGTGGAGAGAATGCTAGATGGAGTCAGAATACCAATTTGTTACTTCCTCAGACAATAGATTTTTGTGTGTCCCTGGACTAGTCACTCAGTCTCTCTGGACTTCATCAATAAAACTGAGAGCTGGAATGGATCACCCTTAATTCTAAAACTGCATTAATTTCATGTCAAATCAATTTGTAAATTTAATTCATTTTTCAAAGCAAACAGTAACAATCTCCCAAGGTAAATATTATAACTGTAACTGAACTTGAGCAAATAATGAGGAAATATTAGGCAATGAAAAAATAACAGACTTACACTACCCTTTCACATTTTCAGCTTTCTTGCCACCTTCAAGCTATCCTCAAAAGTGTAATAACTAGCAACATTTGAAAAAAAAGGAATGAAGGCAACCATTCTTCCTCTCACTGTGATACCCATGACCTACCTCAGAGAGGCCCATCTTCATCTCCATTATGTCCTTATAGACTACACAGGACAAGGGTTCTGAGAATATCTAAGAATTTATCTCAGCTTTGCCAACACTAAAACCAATCTAAGCCACCCACTCCTTAATAATATATATTTTGACCACCCCAAAATACCATGATTACCTCTCCTTTTCTCATAATTAGTATTTTTCTTCATATTGTTAGACTCCTACGGTATTACATGAAAATCTAAAAGAATTAGATTCTTTTTTTTAACAACAGAAGCCAGTATCTCCATTGTTTCATAACCCTCCACAGTGCTTCATGTATAGTAAAGATTGACTATTCACACACAAGTTAAAATAAATTCACTGATCAAAGTGAACTGGTTAGAACAAGGCAAATCTGTTAGTTTTTCTAATCCTTTCAGATTTGGCTGCCATTTCATATGCTAAGTTTCTCCATGTCTGCCTTTGTGCTGTGTTTAGTCACTCAGTCGTGTCCCACTCTTTGCAAGACTGCCTTTGCTGAGTTATAATTCAGATTTCAAAAGGACACAAAATTTAATTAGATGCATATTATTTTCACATAGGCCTCTCATCTGGTACTTTTTGAATCAGCTTCAGCAATTTGTTGACTGTAATAGCTGAATATGAATTACAATTCTTTTATATTTGAGTTTCTTATAAAGATAAGGATTGTTGAAAATTCCAAAATGAACAGGTTCTCTGTTTTAAAAGATATCCAGTAAGAGCTGCCTTCTTATCTAGATGTCTTAGAACTTGGAGGATAATGAAACTGGTTCACAGTGTGAGAACTGGCAGACACATCAAAATGGATTTGCCTTTACAAACGTGTGATGTGAGATTCCAGGAAGACAAACAGATACAAGACAAGTACTGGGAGACAGGAACTGTGCCTATTCAAGAGCAATGATAATTTTGCCAGAAAAACAAACATTCGCAAGCCAGAAACAGATGCAGTGTAGACCTAGGAACAGATTTGAGAAAACTCCTGGCAGGTCAAGTTAGCTGGAGTCTCAGTGTTGCAGACAGATTCTTTACCAGCCAAGTCACAAGGGAAGCCCTACTATCATGTAAATACTATATAAATAATTATAAATATAATGAAAATGCTATGTAACTAGTTTCCAGGGCATTATAAATTTTAATTTTGGTTTGGGGAACTTTCTGGAATCGTTTTCAAATACTTTTGATCTAAGGTTGCTTGAATCCATGGTTGCAGAATCTGCAGATACAGAGGCTGATGGCATTCCCTATCATACTCTCTGTTGTCAGTCATTCAAATCATAAAGTTGCCTTAAATTAATGTCTTGCACAGAATTAGGTGCTCATCAAAAGCTTTGTAATAAATATGAATGGATGAAATATACATTGTATGCTGCTGCTGCTGCTGCTGCTGCTAAGTCACTTCAGTCGTGTTCGACTCTGTGCGACCCCATAGACGGCAGCCCACCAGGCTCCCCCGTCCCTGGGATTCTCCAGGCAAGAACACTGGAGTGGGTTGCCAATTCCTTCTCCAATGCATGAAAGTGAAAAGTGAAAGGGAAGTCGCTCAGTCGTGTCCAACTCTTAGCGACCCCATCGACTACAGCCTGCCAGGCTCCTCCATCCATGCAATTTTCCAGGCAAGAGTACTGGAGTGGGGTGCCATTGCCTTCTCCAATACATTGTATATAAAATTCATATTTTAAAAGGTCATTTAAATTAATTTTAAAATTAAATATAAGATCTAGAAAGTATCTTAAATCAAGTCTAGCCTAACACCTACACAGCTAGTTAGTAGCTATTGTTACTATTAATAGGACCCAAGTCTTCCACCACTTGAGCTTGTGCTTTTTTGCATGCAATAATTACATTCAATATTGACAAAATAATGATCAATCGTAAATATTAAAACTCATAATCATCTTGTCAAGTGTTCTTTCCACTGATTCCATGGATCCTTTAATTCTCAGTTACATCAATCAAGTTGGAAGAAAAATTTATTGCATTTCTACTCTCTAGTGGGCAGTCATGTATCTTTGGATTCCTACACCAACCCCACAATATAGTTTCTCTTTAACTTCACTTTATAGGTTAGGAAGTGAAGTAAACTGCCTGAGGTCAGTCTCCAAGTTGTGGAAAAGAACACTAACTACATACAGATTCTATTCTCTTGCTACTGTCCTCTGCAGTACCACTTAGCCCTTTTACCATAGTTCATCCTGATGCAGGTCATGCTCTGTGATTTCTCAGAAGATATGTGTGCCTTTCTGGTTTTAAATAATTTACTCAACCAAAGTAAAACTAAGAAACTTGTTACTCTTTATTGTCCATTGTCATATTAAGACCAGGTAAGAATTGTTAGTTGTTCTTGAAATTTCAACCAAAATCTCATAAGAAATTTAAACTCTCCATAGCAAGCTGGAAACTCTTTTAAATACCCTGTAAGATTTCCAATGCAGCAACAAAATTCATTTACTGAGCATCAGATAAAAGTGTTAAATAAACATCTACCTAACAGACTCCAAAGCACACATCTGCCAAGCGGATGATTCTTCAAGATCCTTGAAGTCTCTCCCATTTGACTAGATGGCTCTTTTTTCTTGGTTAGTCTTCTCAAAACTTTCAAATTCTTTCTCTAATATAACTATACATCAAATTTTTTATGCAAGAGAAAACAACTTATATTTATGAAATTACAACTTTGCATGTGTCAGCTCTTTTTATTAAAAACTGAGGTTTTATAGCCCATCAGTTCAGTTCAGTTCAGTTCAGTTCAGTTCATTTCAGTCACTCAGTTGTATCCGACTCTTTGTGACTCCATAAATCGCAGCATGGCAGGCCTCCCTGTCCATCACCATCTCCTGGAGTTCACTCAGACTCACGTCCATCGAGTCCGTGATGCCATCCAGCCATCTCATCCTGGGTCGTCCCCTTCTCCTCCTGCCCCCAATCTCTCCCAGCATCAGAGTCTTTTCCAATGAGTCAACTCTTCCCATGAGGTGGCCAAAGTACTGGAGCTTCAGCTTTAACATCATTCCTTCCAAAGAAATCCCAGGGTTTATCTCCTTCAGAATGGACTGGTTGGATCTCCTTGCAGTCCAAGGGACCCTCAAGAGTCTTCTCCAACACCACAGTTCAAAAGCATCAATTCTTCAGTGCTCAGCCTTCTTCACAGTCCAACTCTCACATCCATACATGACCACAGGAAAACCCATAGCCTTGACTAAGTGGACCTTAGTCTGCAAAGTAATGTCTCTGCTTTCGAATATGCTATCTAGGTTGGTCATAACTTTTCTTCCAAGGATTAAGTGTCTTTTAATTTCATGGCTGCAGTCACCATCTGCAGTGATTTTGGAGCCCAAAAGTGAGCACTAATAGTCTTTTCTATTTAATTCACATCTTATTGTTTGTGAGAAAGCCAATTAATCTTCCTAGGGAAATCATATTACAATTAACTCTTTAATAAGTTAAGTAGTAAAAGCTTTTCAACAATTTATTTTCCTTTTGAATGGCTATAAATTAATGGCTAGAAATCTTTGACTAGAAATGAATGTAGCAAATTCACAACAAGGTTGAAATTCAAAAAAAAAAAAAGCTGCTTCCTTCAATAAAGAGAAATGATTTTGAATCCACATTTCGCTCTTAAATGGGTTAATTTTAAAAGTTCAGAGAAAGGTGGAATATGATCATTCCAACTGAATGAAGAGTAGAAGAGATATAAGGTAGTAGTTTTGAATATTGAATCCTACACAGACAATTGCCATTATCTTCCAAAACTGTATAATGTACTATCAATTTTTCTGTGGCTTTTGCTGAATTATGAACTCAGTTCTGATTTCTTCTTTTGCCTTAGTAGTCTGCACTTACTAATTTCCCTGTAGTACTATCACTTCAATTTATGCAAATACAGTTGAACAACAACAGAAATATCAAGCAAATAGGAAACAATTCATATTTTCCATCTCTTTCTCAGATAGGCAATATGGTGATGATGGGATTACAGATGGATAGACACAGATTCGAATCTAGGATCTGCCAGATGAAGAGAATATGACCTTGAGCAAGTTGTTTGTTTTCAATCATTAAGTCTTGTTCAACTCTTTTGTGACCCCCTGGACTGTAGCCCCCCAGGTTCCTCCATCCATGGGATTTCCCAGGCAAGGATACTGGAATGGGTTGTCATTTCCTTTTCCAGGGGGTCTTCCCGCCCCAGGGATGGAACTCCTGTCTCCTGCATTGGCAGGCAGATTCTTTACCGCTGAGCAACCAGGGAAGCCCAGGGAAATTCTTAACTTTTGTTAAATAACTGAAATGAGATACATTAACTTGAGTTTTTCACATGTTAATGAAGCTTATTATACTGTGAGAGTTAAATTATATAAAACGCCTGGCACATAACTGATACTCAATTGTTACTAGTTTTATTCCCTAATTTCTCATTTATATCTCTATGAACAGAAACATGTTGAAAGACTAAAAGCAGTGACTCTTAGCTTATCATATCATCTTTGTGAGTTCCCGCCCTCCTTTTGGTGGCAAAAAAAAAAAAAAAAAAAAAAAAACCACCTATATTACTTCTTAAATAAGCATTAAGAGCAGAAAAAAAAGTTAAAAGATTGCATATTATGAAACTGGAGAGATTAATATTTTATCTTTCTTAAATAGAGAATTTGTAAAAAGAAAATTATGGATAAACATTTTTGAAGCATTATCAAGAAACATTATATGAACATCAATGCAGTGATGTTTGAATTCTCAGTGAAGCATATTGCCTTCTGTGGAAGGTTTTTCCTGCCTAGCCTCTGTGTTTTCACTGAGCAAGCCCCTTAAAAATAATGTTTTACACATATAACCTCAAAATAATTTAGCATACAATCTCGTTATCTCATCCAGACTTGAAGGAAGAAATCTAGTAACCACCTGCAGACTAAGAAAATACCTTAAAGATCATTTACTCCAGTCTGTCAAAGATGGTACAAGATAGAACTTAAAGACAAACTTCACAGGCAGTCCTCCAACTTTTTAGGTGGGTTAGTTCTTTTTAAGTTCTAAGATCTTTGTTCTTTCTATTGAATTAAAATCCACTTTACAATTATTTGTTCTAATTGACTCTACTTCTGTACTATGGAGCAATACAGAATATCAGGGCTCATCTTCCAGGTTATGGTAACTATCCTCGTGGTTCTCCTCTCTTTCTGGAAAACCACCCATCACAAAGTTTCAGTACATTTAGTTCTGGTGTTGCTGATGGTTACTGTCTGTAGGGTGGGTCTGTGATTTAAACATGGATTCACAGTACTCTTATGAACATAGTTATTAATGAAGGAATGAGCATGAGACCTAATTCACAACTGAACTTTGAAATATTGAGCATGAGGTATACTCAAATAATTTCAGTAGACTTGAAGGTGTAGCTCCTCTGCCCACCATCTTGTCCAAAGGCATCAAGAGACTCTATGGAATGGGACCAACAAAGAAAGAGAAAGTGTAGATAGAAAGAGTGACTGGGTCCCAAAATATGCAGCCAAGTACAACTTTCAGTTATATAAACCAAGACATTCCTTTTTTTTTTTTTTCCTTAGGTTTGCTTAGGTTGGATTTACTGTCAACTGCAGCCAAAACAATCTTGATTGAAATACTCATATCAACATTCTATGTATATTTGAAGATTGCTGTTACTTTCTCTCTATTATCTTCTATTATTTCAGACAAACATTCTCAATTCTTTTCATTTCCATTCATTTACAAAATTTTACCAACTCTCAATTTCCTTACTGTGCTGCTTAATACCTACGGAATAAAACACAAAAAGTTTGCTGTGTACACAAACTGTATACAAAAGAAAAAAGAAAATTTTTAATGTGCTTTAGGGGAAGGACAATTTTCAAACAACCTAGAAATGCCATTTCATGTCAGTTAATGTGCCAACTTCAAAATTGTTTGCTCATCAACAAGTTAGGCTCCCAAAGGACCTCTACTTGATAACACTTTATTAACAACTAAAGATCACATATTTCAATCCAACTACATTTGCTTGCTAATATTCCGTTGTTGTACCTTTTTTACTAACTGTAAAAAAAAATCACTAATTTAAGATTGCATAGTTCTTGACATAACTAAGTATATACTTGTGTACTCTATGCATTTTTCATGCTATATTTGAAGCGCATAAAAACAGCTAAGATATAGTCCCTTAGTTTGAGGATTTTATATCTGCTGCATTATAACACAGAACTCATCATAATCACCATCACCATCATCATCCACCAGACTCCCATTCATTTACTGAGTGTTTAAATATGACAGGATTGGTGCAAAATGCTTTGCAGATATGATCTCATTCAATCCCCTTAACCTCATGACATGTTATTATTATCACCAATTTATAGACAAGAAAACCGAGGGGAAAGGTAAGTTAGGGCATCATGAGCAAGTTTGTCTCTGCAACACTAATTGGGATACACGCAAACTATGTTCTGAAGAGAACACAGTGGAAGAAACAAGAACCTCTTGGTGGTAGCACTTCTTTTTTTAATTAAAGGAATGGTATTTTTTAATCTTTTCAAACTAGGAAAATAAATGAAGAAACAAGAAAAATAGACACATCAAATAAATGCTTAGAATTTATACTGAAAATATGTTGCAAATATTTATGACAATCAGAACTCTGAGGAAAGTCCTCTTCTTTCTCGGTCACCAAAGCTGATGGGTGGGCCTAGCCCTGAACAGATTGTGAAAATAGCTCTTTACCTCTGATCTCTCTTTTCTATGCCCTTCTACCTTACAGATTCATACTCTATTAGTTTCTTACTCCTTAAAATGCCTGCATCCTTTTATTTTTCTTCTTTTATCCCTTAAACAAAGTTTTTCCCAATATCTATCCTAAGAAAGAATCCTAGTAATCTACATTTTGGACTGCATTTATGTCATGATTACAATTCCCAAGAGATATTAACCTTATTTCTGAGGGTGAAATAAAAGTCTTTAAAGTGTTTTCAAGGGTCAGCCAGTAGATAAAGACTTTTTAGTGTAGAAAGAGATGTCCGGGAATGCCTCTGAAGTCACACTGCATAATCAAACCACATACCCAGCAACTAAGCCCAGGGCTGATTACAGATGCCACCTACCTGCCTGCCTTCTTCCTGCTTTTTCTTCTTCTCCACTGGTCCCATTTTCAAAGAGACTCTTGCTTCCATTCCCATGGACAGTCTTTTCCAAATCTCCTGCCAATGCTAAAAATAAAAATGAGAGAATTTTGTTTCATTACTTTCCATTTTCCTACCTCCTCTGTGATAGAGGTATTAATGAGCAATGACATTACCAAAAGGTATATAATGGGCAGATAATTCACCAACTGAATAAAAAGATATGAAACAAATAACATAATTTACAATTACGATTTTAGAAAGAAAGCAATCAGGGCCTCAAGTTATTCATTACAGAACATCCTGGAGTGAGGAATATGTTAAAATTAGACAAAATACAAATTTAAATATACAAATGTTGTATCCCTCAACTAAATGTGTTTTAATTCTCTCTCATTCTAAACAAAAAATAAAATAAAATAAATAAACAGGCATACATTTTTGGTCAGATAATTCCATCTTATTTCTCCTTGACATTCCCTCTCCACAGGCAATATATTCAAATAGAATGCGCACTGTGTGCTCAGTTGCTTCCGTCATGTCCAACTCTTTGCTATCCTATGGATCGAGCCTACCAGGGTCCTCCGTCCATGTAATTTTCTAGGCAAGAATACTAGAGTAGGTTGCTGTGCCCTCCTCCAGGGGATCTTCCCAACCCAGGGATCTCACAGGCAAATTCAAATAGAACAAAATAAGACAGTCATTTTGGGGGAGTACATACAATGAATATCAATACCTGTCTCTGAAACAGAGTTTCCATTTGATATTGTACAAATAGTAAGAATACAATGTTTCTTTAAAACGTCAAAAAGATTAATATAAGACCTAAGGAAAAGACTTTATATGTAAAAAAGAGATGTTATTTTAAACACTGTATTACACCATGACCTGAAAATCTTATGGGGGTTTTGCTATCTGAAGATTTCTCACCTGCTATGACACTTAGAGAAACCACAAACAAAACAACACAGGCCTCAAGACAGGGGTGTAAACGTGTCCTGTCAAGCAAAGCATAGGTTTCTCACGATTTTGATGTGTTCTGCGTGCATATGCTGCTTTTCATTTGGCAAGCCTTTTTTATGTCCCAGCAGACAGCTAAGGAATAACAAGCATTCTTTGTCAGATTGTAGGTATTCCAGAAGATATTTTAAAGCTATGTGGATTCAGTTCACTCCATTCCAAGTTGAAAATAGAACACCTTTAGAAAGATCTGCTCCCTTTGATCTATGGACCAATAGTATGAAGGTCTTGTCTGTCACTGGAGGGTGGGCTATTGTTAATGGGACTGAAACAGTCAAATCCTGAGCTTTGTAATGCTTTCATAACCATGAAGCATAATGCTCTCAGTCCTTCCCAGAGAAATTTGTTCAGAAAATGAACTTAATCTGAAAATTAGTCCTTCCTTCAGATTCCATAGTATTTAAAGCCTAGAACATGACCCAACACATAATAGGTGATCAGAAAAAATTAATTGAAGTAGTCCATTCCTGCCTGGAAAAGCCTGGGCAAAAAAAAAAAAAAAAAAAAAAAACCATTAGACATTGAACAGAGCAAAAAATTGGAAAACAGAGACTAGAATCAGAGTAGAAATAATGCTCCTATAACAACTCAATTCTGGGTTTCAAAAATTCCTTGTAAAGAGAAACGAACACTTCATGTAAGCACTCTATTGGGTAGCATTTACAAGTCATGTTTGGCATTCTGTAAATGCATTTGTCCCTCGTGGAGCACCTCCCTACACAGTGATGATTTATTAGAATGCTATCTGTCTAAAATATTTTTATATTTAAATATGCAAATCCATTGCAAGACTATCACTAAAGCTCACATATGTCACATGAGTGGTTCTCATGACCACTGAAACAGTACAGTAGCGCAAACACAAGCCAAGCTCTGTCATCGAATATGGAGGCATGGCATTTTGCTCTTCCTACCTGAACTGACACTCACTAATGCACTTCTTTACCCTATAGTGGGCTCATTTCCCACTACTATTTCATTTTTATAAGAACATTTAACCCACAATGGATGACAAAGAGAACAAAGTATAAACATGCCTGGGAGACTACAAAATTTCCAAAGTACATGATCATCCTGGGTACTAAAAAATCCAAGTTTAATGACAGCTCTAGTCATTTCTAAGCAATGGCCAAGGAAAAAAGGGAAACAATAAGTAAATAATTTTGGACTGATAAAAGTTATTTGATACTAATAAAGGAAGTATAAACATCATTTCAGCCTTAAGTTGACAAACACTAAAGAATCCACCTGCCAACGCAGGATACGAGGGTTCAGTCCCTGGCTTGAGAAGATCCCCTGTAGAAGGAAGTGGCAACCCACTCCAATATTCTTGCCTAGGAAATCCCAAGGATGGAGGAGCCTTGCAGGCTACAGTCCATGGGGTCGCAAAGAGTCAGACAAGAATTAGTGACTAAACAACAACAAGGAACAATAATTTGAACAAACTATAATTGGAGACATAAAAATAACCGAAAATAATTGAAGAGGATAGAAGAATGATGTATGATTCTGGGAATACAGCTACATAAGAACTGGGATAATACAACTCTGAGTGGCAATGATACAGTTAGTGCTTCCATTTTCACAACATATCTTGTTCTTATCCTCCTAACACACACAGTGCTAAGACTTATAGTTTTAATTTCATAGCATGAGGTTCAAGGCATCTCAGTAAATCTTAAGTTAAAAAAAAATCCTTCACAAAATTGCATGAAACTTGACTAACGAGGAGGCCTCTGGAAATGCTGGCTGATTCTTAGTCATAAATGTTATGTCCTGGTCATAAATGTTATATCCTAGTCATAAATGCTAGTCCACTGAGTAGTATGGTAATTATTTCTTTTATGCTTCCTTCGGTAATTTTGAAATGCTAACTTTCATCATGTGCTTTCCAACTTCAAATACTTTCCCACTCCCACTTTATCTTTTTCTGCATGATCAGGGCCCATAGTTTCACTCTTTCTATAGGTGAGCCCTAGTGCCCTAGGAATATATGAGTAGATTTGGAAGTCTCTCATGGGGCATGATTCTGTGACCCTCTATGTCACCTCCTCCACTTATAGTCTGGTGAGATTCTACCCAGCGGTGCTTCATAGTTGTCATGCAATTTTTTGTTATTCTCATATATACCATGTTACTTTTCCCTCCTAAAATATCATACTTCTCTTGATGTGATGCCATTATTTCAGCCTTTTAAAAATATCTGAGAAAATCATTTATATCCTGTGATTTATCCAGAGAGTCATACACTTCACTAAAATTCACACTGAACAAAGTTGCACTTTTTAAAAGCAGTCTTCTATAATCTCCTTCAGCTTCAAGATGGCAGAGGGGAGGGTTGAAAACAATCCGCAGTGTAAAGTTTCTATTGCAAGAATAATTTCATTCCAGTTCAAAGACTTCAAACAAGGAGAACATGAACAAGACTGTTTTGAAACTGATGTGGGTAAGGCTACATGAGTGTCTCATCCACACATGATGAAAACAAAAGAAAATAAAGCTGAGCACAAACTGGGAATACTTCTTTTGAAACAAAACTAAAACAAAAAGTTTGCAGTTCCTAAAAAGAAGTTGTTTAAGAGAGCTTAAAATCATCAAACAAGACATGGGGTTATTTGAAGATAAAACTATCAGAGAAAAATTTCTAGCAATAGTTGGTAACTCTCTCCACCATTGCTCTACTAGTACAGAATCAGACAGTGCTGTTTCACCCAGCTGGAGAAACTACCAGAAAATATACCCATGGGTAAATAATGATACTACTAACGCACTTTGTTGTTTAAGGTCACAGTTTTTCAGAAGTTCAAATAAATTTATTCCATTTTTGAATAATACATGTCATTTATATATAGAAAATAATTTCTACTATTAGAATCATTTCACTTACCTAGTCAAATTTTTTAATGATTAAACTTTTTTTTCTGTTTGGTAGTGTCTGGCCTTATTTTTATAACAGCATTTTTTAAAAAATTTCTTCTGCTAATAATGTTCACAACCTATTTTCTGGTAAAAAATTTTATATTTCTTGTAATTTTTTAATATTTTTGACAGTATTTTTAAAGTTCAATAAATGTCTTCTTATACTTGAATACAGTAAATGTTACAGGTCACTGACACTTTAAAAATAAATTCTAGACACTTTAAAAACAAAATATCAGTATTAATATCCATACTTTCATAGTAACACAGAATAAGTACTACAACACTGATACTATCATTTTATTTTGACACTACAATCTCTAGAAGTATATCCCTCCCATTCTCATTCTCAGCAATTTAAATTCAGCAAAACTCTTTGTCTCAACTACCTTTCTACCTCTTCAGGGCTTTGAGAGATATCTACGATATCAGGGCTTTAAGAGAAAGGGAAGTAATTCTTTCCCATTTGCTATAAAATAAATTTAATCTAGAAGGACAGAGAAAGGCACAGACTATGTCTCATGGTAACCATATAGGTAGGACAGTGGATAAAAAGCCAAGAGTCAGACACATAGGCCATATTCCTCCAACTGACTCTCTGATCTTCTAACTTTCCTATAAGAACAGCTTGGGGGAAAAGAGTAGCTTTTTGGTGCCATTCTCACACAGACTACTTGAAATGCCATATTTATCAGTGTGAAAGTCTCCTTTCTACGAAATAAGATCTCCAGGAGATGTCATATCACATTTCATTCTTCAGAAAAAAATAGGAAGCGTACCTTCTGAGTTCTAGAATATGAAGTTGCATCAGGCAGGATCCTCAACTATAAGCAACAGACACTGACTCCAGCCATTTTAAACAGGAAAAAAGTAATTATGAGAAAACTATGGACCAGCTTACACAATCTAGAAGGAAGCTTCAAAAATAAGGATCGAAAATCCAGTGAGACTCAAAGGAGCCCAAGCAGCCTACATCACACCACAGAAACTCTTAGTTTAAGATATTACCCAGGTCATAGCCAATGTTCTGCCAGTGAATTGTTCCACTGCTGCTGTGCATGAATTCTAAAACACTCTTCTGGTTTGATGCCCCTTCTAAGTCCCAAGCAGAAGCATCCAACTGATGAAGCATAGGTCAAGTGTCTTTAGCCTGTAAATCTGAGACTCTGCTAACTACAACTAGGAAATTCCCTTAAAAAGGTAGAGTGTGAATGGAGCCAATCAGTATCAACAACTGTCCATTGTACCAAGCTTTGGCCATGAAAGAAACAACAGAATTAAAATAATCTTTCATTTCTTGAAGTGAGATACATTTCAAAGCACAACCTCAGAAGGAGCTAGCAGTGTCCATCAAGGAGGAAAGTCAAAATGGCAATGGCTTTTGGATTTTAGGAATTGGTCTTCAATGTTCTCAAATGTATTCTGTATCATGTCCAATTTTCTAGAAACTTGAGACGTTTTTGAAAGATTAAATAATTTATTTTAAAAGCAGAAAGTAAAGAGAGGGAGAGAGAATTAAAAATCTATTAGCAAACATTTATAACAAAAATATCTAAGAGTTTATTAACTAGTCTCCCAGCTTTGTTTGACATATAAATTTATTTTAAAGTAATATAGAAACTTCATCGTATTAGAAACTGCTAAAATAATTTCCTTAATTTGTGTTTTAATAATGATCCAGAAACTTTCAAATAAATTAATCACTAAAATTATACTAATAATTAATACTATTTTAATATTTTGACATATATTTTAATTTTTCTCTTTAAAGAGACTACAAAGATAACATATTTAAAAACATCTTAAACTGCTATATTTTATCATGGTGTTTATATGGGCCAAATATACATTTAAATATAGATTGAACATTGGTTATGGTTTTATTCACAGCATCAGAAGAAAACAAAATCTATTTTTATTATACGATATTTTAAATTCCTGCTTTCTGAATTATGTTTCTAATTTCCATGCTTAGTTATTGAAGCATTTGAGAATATTTTTAGACCACAATCTGTAAGACCCTCTCATCATAAAATTCATTGAATGTATAAAAAGTGTTATCTGCTAAGAAATGAAAGAATAGATATAAATATAGAATTTCTTTTTTAACAGTGCTTTTTGGCATACTAAATATATCATCAGATGGGACACAGAAATTTAAATCAGATGGTTGCAATAGATCTGATGAAAAAGTGATCATTTTATCCTATTAATGTGCATTTTCTCATTAACGTTTCTTTCGCTGCCTTTAAACAATGTCCTATAAGTAATATAAAGATTAAGTAAATGGATAAAAATTAGAAATATTTCTAACTGTGAAAGTGAAAGTGTTAATTGCTCAGTCATATCCAACTCTTTGAGACCCCATGGACTGTAGCCTGCAAGGCTCCTCTGTCCATAGAGTTCTTCAGGCATGAATACTGGAGTGAGTTGCCATTTCCTTCTCCAGGGGATCTTTCTGACTCAGGGATTGAACCCAGTCTCCCACATTGCGGGCAGATTCTTTAGCCTCTGAACCACCAGGGAAGCCCAATTATGACTTCAGTGAGCTTGAAGAATAAAATCCAGCTCACTCTGTTTCACCAAATGTGAAAGTCATTAATTTATTTTAAAATTATTTTCAAAAAACGCCATTTTCAGCTACTTCAATCAATAAAATATTGTCTGGAAGCAGAAAAGAAATTCTAGTATCATTGGAAATTCTGTTCCTTCTATAGGTGTTGTATTTGGTTGTGGAAAGCCCCAAGTCAAATCCTTTAAAGTGAAAGTGTTAGTTGCTCAGTAGTGTACAACTCTGCAGCCCCATGGACTAGAGCTCTCCAGGCTCCTTTGTGGGATTCTCCAGGCAATACTGAAGTAGGTTGCCATTTCCTCCTCCAGGGGATCTTCCTGACCCAGGGATCGAACCCAGGTCTCCTGCATTGCAGGCAGATTCTTTACCAACTGAGCCCCCAGGAATGCCCAAGTCAAATCTTGCTGTGCCCTAAGTATTGGGAGAAGACGTAAGAAATAACCATTAACCACTTTATCCCTAACTACAGGATTATTATTTGTTCCTTAGAATCCAGAAATTTATAAAATAAAATGCATCACTTGTTTGAAGTGAAACTTTCTTTACTCTTTTAACAGAGTCTTACATATACCATGTGCCCACTCTTAACTGTTTTATTTCCATCCTTCTTTTGTCAGTAATTACAGTCTTAATCTCCTGAGTGCATGGAAAAATCCTATACAACATGCTCTTCCAGAAAGGGCAATCACACATAAACGCCAGTTCACACTTGCTCCAGCAGTACAATGTAGGCAATTGGGATGACTTAACCTAATATCACACCAGTTATCAGAAAACTTACAGCTGCATTATTTGTGCAGCCAACAGCAGAAATGAGTCCTCTGTATTTACCAACAGAACTGTGACTGATTCTCAGATAATTAGTATATTTTCATCACATAACAGTTTAGACATTTCATGAAGTTTCTATTATTCCCTGTCATACTCTGGTGTCCAAAACACATGTTAAACTGGTTTTCCAAAAAGACAAGAGGAAAATAATGGAAGCAAATGAAACGTAAAGCTCCCAAGACCATGGGTACAGGAATATAGCGAAAACTTTGCTTCTGTTCAGCCCTACTGCAGCTGCACTAATAGTCTGCCTGCTGTACTCAATGCTTTCTCTCTCCTCCCACTTCTAGTGGGAAATATGGTTTCGATTCCTACACATCTGAGCTTGAAAATGGTAGCACATATTTTAAGAGTTGTAAAATCTGCTAATTTCTTATCCCTTTAATGGCTCCAGAAAAAAAGGCAACCATCTTTTGTTCTTCTGATGCCAGCTTTGCTTAGAAATGCTCCTGCTCTTAGTAACAGGACCTTGAAAGTGATAGTCTCAGTGATGTTCAACTCCATGGACTGCAGCCGACTAGGCTCCCCTGTCCATGTGATTCTCCAGGCAAGAATACTAGAGAGGGTTTCCATCCCCTTCTCCAGGAGATCTTCCTGACCCAGTGATCAAACTGGGTTTCCTGCATTGCAGGCAGATTCTTTACCATCTGAGCCACCATGAAGCCCAACAGGACCATGGGAAAGCTAAATCATTCCACTATGACATTTCATATCAACAACAAGCCCTCTTCACCTTATCCCAAAATGGCTCTTTCTAACACTGAATCTGAAATAGTCAATTGTTAAATATGTACCCATTAACTTCGGTTAGCTTAATTTCTGTGTTCAAAAAAATGCTAGGATTCAATAGGAAAGATAACATGTCTCTTTTTGTTTTTTGTCATTCTATCTTCTATGTCAATAAAATGCCAATATTAAAAAAGCACTAAGTAAACAGTGATCAGTTCAGTTAATGTATTAATTCGTGGACAAATCATAGTGTTAGGCAGTGCTTTCACAGAACTTTCTGTGGTTATGGAAATGTTCATGCAATTTTTACCTGGTAGTGTGTGTGATTGCTGGCCACAAATGGCGACTATTGAACAATTGAAAAATGCCTAGTGGAACTGAGGAGCTAAATTTTTTAAAATTTTCTATCATTTTAATTAATTAAGCTTAAATTTAATTAGCCACATGCGGTTAGTGACTACCATATTGATGCTAAGAGATAAACATAACCAGGACACAACTTCTGCCTTCAAGGAGCTCACTGTCCAGAAATACAAGCTCAGAAGGCATCACAAGTCTTAATAAAAGAAAAGGCATTTGAGCTGGTTATGCAGAACAAATACAGAATTCAACCTGCATTGAGAATTAAATCTAGTTCTTAGACATACACTAAATTGTATATCTGAGGGCTGGACTGTGTTTTCTATTTAACTTATAATTAATACGTAACTATAAAAACAGATGATTTGAAAACTAAAAGATAATATATAGAAAGCATTTAGAATACAGTAAGAACTACTATATATCTGCTAACATCATTATTATTTAAAAGATAAATTTTGTCCTACCACTGAAGTCCATGACGCTCAGCATTAAAATAAAAATTAACCAGTTTTTTCCACTGCCTTGCACTTATTTTCTGATTTTTGCTTCTGCTAGTACATTAGTACGGATTTCTTTAAATCTACCACTCCATAGGCAAGGCTTGCCAGCTTGGTCAGTGAAACGCTGATTCTTCAGGAAAAATAATGATTTAAGTAAAAAATATTCTTATTAATATTAGACCAAAGGTAGAATTATTTTTCTCATACCTGGGATTTACATGCCTCACTAGCTTTGGTGATAAAGAAAAAGGTAAGAAGAAGAAAGAAGTCAGGACACATGATCAGGAACTTCCAGCATCAAGCCATCTTCAAGTTGTGGCCTACGATCCTAGAAACAACGTTAGGCAAGTTCCTTTAATTTCATTGCTTAAAGTTTTAGTTTATAAGAGAGAAGGTTAAATAGCTCCATCTAGAGATACTTGTGATAGATCTTAGAGATACACAGATCAAGAATCATTGCAGGTGTGAAGTCCTGGACAAGCTTCTGTTTCTTCCTCCAAAGGGATCCATGAACAAGTAGCTTCACAGAGTCTAGATCCTATCTACTGCGAAGCTGAGGAAAATCACTATAAACCAGTCAGTAGAAATTTATAAAGTTTCATCTTAGTAAAATATGAGATTAAATGAGTATAACTCTCCTAAAAACAGCAAACTCTTACGATGAATGAGATGAAAAATTAGACAAAGCTTTACATTGACTCTCAAATAAGCTAAGTCACATATACAGATAGAACCTACAGAACTATGCCAATGTGTTAAACATAAAACAAAGCAAACTGTAAGACAAAAATCAGCTTTGTGTTCATTACACTATACTGTGTACTAAGGACAAAATGGCGTGCAAAGAAAAATATTCTCTGACTCTAAGTGGCTTACATTCTGATGGAAGATAGAGGCATGAATCAAATAATAAAAAGTTTTAAATCACAATGGTATATGAGCTATTATTAATAGTTAAATGGTATAAGGAATAATAATAATAAAAAGATCAGAAAGACTTCTCCAAGGAAATGACATTTGAACTCAGATATAGAAGTTGAATTAGAGCCAACAAGGTAAATAAGGGAAGAATGAGCTTTGCATGCAAAGGAAGAGAGTCCGCAAAGTCTGTTGCAGGAAGGGACATTAAAAATCCAAGAAAGTGAAAGTGGACACAGGTGCACGGGAGTAAAGTGAGACAGCAGAGGGGATGTAGTTAGTTTCCAGGTGAACTCTAGAAAGTATCATGTTCTCTGCAGTATATTTTTGTTTCCCACTTTGCATTGACATTTACAGATACGTAATATCTCTATCTATCTGTATTTACATAGATGGATAGTATTTGTATTTGGTTTCTCTACTAGAATAAGTAGAAATGCCCGAATCTTTCTAAAAAGGGGGCTCTACAGACATGTCACACAGGAAACATCAAGGGATATATAGTAGCTGAGTGACAAATGAAAGTTTCAATGTTTCAGCTGCCTAGAAAAAGGCAAGCTTTCCTACAAATAAGATTAGCAAGGCTGACCCATGAAAAGGGATGCAGGTTCACTACATGAGTCAGGAATATCCCCTAGGGATGAAATGGAAACCCACTCTAGTATTCTTGCCTGGGAAATCCCATGGACAGAAGAGTCTTGTGGGCTATATCCATGGGTCGCAAAGGGTCAGACATGACTTAGCAACTAAACAAATCTATATATATATAAACACATACATATGTAACACATTTTGTTTATCCATTTATCTTTTGATGGACACTTAAGCTGTTCCCATGTCTTGGCTATTGTTCATTTTTCAAAGAAATAACTATAGTATAGTTGCAGCCCACTTCATGCCCTTCTGTCCTCAATTTTGCTAAAACAAACTAGCATGTGTACTTTATTCCAGATAACTGGTTCAGACAGCTGAATCTGGGTCAAAAACAGAATAATTATGGGGAGAATTGAGATAGGAAGTAATACTTGTATTTTTCAAATTATACTTTTTTTATTTTAATGAAGATATATAATGAGCCCAATTATACATTGTTGATGATATCCTTCATTATCTTTTCACAGCCACGCATGTTTATAAAAGGTAGAATTATGGAACTGAAAGTTGAAATCTCTGGCAAGGACCTGGAAAGCAGTTATTTGGAGTTGTCAGTGGAGGGTGAACCCATAAGCTTTGGAAGCAATATAATGATAAAATATATCAGGTTGGATTTTAATTTTGTCAATAAATATTTTTATTTCAAAAGTTTCTTTTTTAATACAAACAAGATAAAAATAAATTTATTTAATACAAAGCAAATGATTCACTTTCAGTGGAAAATGATTTTCAGGAAAATCAGTTCCTCATGAGTTTTTCAGATTTTCTTAAGCAGCAAACACCCACAAAGTAATTTATAAATATAGTTTAAAATAACAATTTTTGTCCTCCAAATAAAAACAGAGTAAGGTAAGTTTGTAAGGCATTAACTCATTGTAGAGTACTCATCTGCTATCTGTAAGTCCAGGGACTCATATGGAAAAAACAATAACAGCTTAATTGTTGGTAAAGACACATATTCACACTTCAGAAATATATCATAGTTGGTACAGGCAGTTCTAGTGCCACTCAGCACAGTCCTAAGTGGAATTTTCTAGAACAAAATTTTCTCAAAAATCATCTTAACCCAAGAGATTAATTGAAATAAACAATAGTATCAGCAGTTTACAGAGAAGATACTTCCCCCACCCCTACCCTCCCTGCTCAAGTATGTTCAGCTGGGCTAGGAGAGTCTAATATATTACTGTCTAGTAGAACTTTCTGATGGAAGTGTTCTATATTGCTGCAACTGGCTAAATTTGTTTTTTGAGTTTTTGAAATTGTTTAGTGAGACTAAATTTTATTTAACATAACAAATGCATTTAAATTTAAATAGCCACATGCAGCTGGTAGCTACTGTATTTGTCAACATAGGTCAAGTGGATGCTACTTATGATTTAACTAACTCAAGTCTTGAACTATTATACACATCTTGCTATTTCCAGGAAATTTGTTTTTCTCATCTTCATACAACAGCAGCTATCCTTCTAAGATGGTGTCTAAATGGTAGAATCCTACCTACCAGTGCATTTGCTCCACGTATCTATCTTCTATGTAGGTAAAACAAGGACAAAATAGTAATAAATTATTACAGATATTTTACTGGTAAAAGATGTGAGTGATGGCACACTTACAATAATTATTGGAGATGACATTAAATTTTCATCTTCCATCTAGAATTTGAGTAATGAGAAGCCCTTTAGGGCCCATCTATTGGTTCCCCTTCCTAAATTTTCATTAAAGAGCACCAACAAGAAAGAAAAAAAAACATATTAAAGGAAATTATTAATTTTCAGGCTCATTATACTAACAGTTATTTTTCTCTGTTATGTCTCACGAAATATGTGAACAAGTCTAGAAATGAGAAAGAACAAAATCTAAGGGAGGGAAAAAAGTGTGGGAATTGCAATAATTGCATCAGGACACCAAAGAGAGAGGTGACAGCCTCTCTCAAGCTAATGCCAATTGTATTGAGTGAGGTGGACGGGCTCAATTGTATTGAGTGAGGTGGACGGGCTCTGCATACTGATATGCAGAAGGTCAGGTGCAAAATGAGAACTGTGTTTCCAAGAGCAGGATGATAGGACTGGAATATCTGTTAGATACTCATCTTAGAGCTCAGGAATGCCAGCCATGTGACAAACACTTTGTGTAAGACTTCAAAAGAAAATGGGTTCAAAATACTTTGGGGGGAAATTGTTTTAAAACAAGTCTCACAAAATAAAAGGAAAAAAAAACGAATGTTATTTTAAGTCACAGGCTGCCTATAAAGCCACAGATTTTCCATTTTTTGTTAATGACCGTGATACAAGTCAGTATTTCTCAAAGTACAAATTTGAACTGCTGGTACTAGAATTACTGTTAAAGACACAGAGTCCTGAGATATATCCCAGTTCTTTCAAGTCAGAATCTCTAGAAATGAATTCCAGAAATCTTTGTTTTTACCAATATCCCAAAATGATGCCTGCTGCTGCTAAGTCACTTCAGTCGTGTCTGACTCTGTGCGACCCCATAGACGGCAGCCCACCAGGCTCCCCTGTCCCTGGGATTCTCCAGGCAAGAACACTGGAGTGGGTTGCCATTTCCTTCTCCAATGCATGAAAGTGAAAAGTGAAAGTGAAATCACTCAGTTGTGCCCGACTCTTAGTGACCCCATGGACTGTAGCCTACCAGGCTCCTCCATCCATGGGATGTTCCAGGCAAGAGTACTGGAGTGGGGTGCCATTGCCTTCTCTGAAATGATGCCTATGCAAACCTAATAAAGGTTATTTAAGTGATGACAAGGAGATTAGAAGCTCATATACTGGAAGACAAAGAAAAAGGTTTCATAATTTGTTCACTAGATAGATGTTCAAATTTTCAACCATCACCATAGGAAGAAAAATAATAATTACCCAATATCTGTAATTGTCATGAATAAATTTGTATCTTCGATAAAATCAAGGTACATATATCATTATTAGGAGCTGAGACTGCTAATTTAATGTGTCAACTTGATTTGGTCAAGGATGCCTAGATATTTGGTCAAACATCATTTATGGACGTGTCTGTGAGGATGCTTCTGGGTGAGATTAACAATTAAACAGGTAGGCTGAGTAAAGCAGATTCCCCTCCCCAATGCGAATGAGCCTCATCTAATTTGCTGAAGGCCTAAATAGAACAAAAGACTGAGTAAGAAAGAACGCCTTTTCTTTGACTTATTGTCCTCAATTTGTCTTCTCTTGCTTGGCATGATCTGCCAGTAGAGATACACAAATTATAACCCAATGGATGTTCCCAATCAACCACATAAAAAGGCAAGGAGTTGGGTTAACTATGGGATACTTTCTAACACTTTTTGAAATCTAGTAAATATAATGAGATTACCTGGTTGCTTCTAAATGTCACTGGACAAAATGTTGAAAGAAAAGGATGCACTCAGGGATTTGAATTCCCAGTTCAAGTGCCACATAAATGAATTGAATGCTTCATTATGTGCCCTTAAAGAGACCCTTACCTCCTGTAGCCACAGGGTTGACTCCTGAAAATCAAATGTAGAATATTATCCCGTGACTGGCTGAATTAGAACACTAGTTGTATTTCACAGATCCAACTCTTTGACCCCATGGACTGCAGCAAGCCAGTCTTCCCTGTCTATCACCAACTGCCAGAGCTTGCTCAAATTCATGTCCATCATGTAGGGGATGCCGTCCAATCATCTCATCCTCTGTTGTCCCCTTCTCCTCCTGCCTTCAATCTTTCCCAGCATCAGGGTCTTTCCTAATGAGTCAACTCTTTGCATCAGGTGGCCACAGTATTGGAGCTTCAGCATCAGTCCTTCCAATGAATATTCAGGATTGATTTCCTTTAGGACTGGTTTGGTCTCTTTGCTGTCCAAAGGACTCTCAAGAGTCTTCTCCAACACCACAGTTCAAAAACATCAGTTCTTCAGTGCTCAGCTTTATTTATAGTCCAACTCTCACATCCATCATGACTATTAGAAAAACCATAGCTTTGACTATATGAACCTCTGTTGGCAAATTAACGTCTCTGCTTTTTAATATGCTGTCTAGGTGGGTCATAGCTTTTCCTCCAAGGAGCAAGTGCCTTTTAATTTATGGCTGTAGTCACCATCTGTAGCCATCTTGATTTTGGAGCCCAAAGAAGTAGTCTGTCACTGTTTCCATTGTTTCCCCATCTATTTGCCAAGAAGCGATGGGACTGGATGCCATGATTTTCATTTTTTTGAATGTTGAGTTTTAAGCCAGCTTTTTCACTCTCCTCTTTCACTTTCATTGACAGACTCTTTAGTTCTTCTTCACTTTCTGCCATAAGGGTGGTGTCATCTGCATATCTGAGGTTATTGATATTTCTCCTGGCAATCTTGATTCTAGCTTGCGTGGGCATTGATTGGGAAAAAATGAAGTACTATAAGTTGAAATGGGGACAGTGAGCCCCAAAATTTTGATGTGTTTTCTTTGGAAGACCTGCCTTTATTTAATGTAAAACTAAAGTCTTAGAGAGATTGCAACATTAGAGTTCATTTATCATTTAATATTTTCTCACCTCCACTAGGAGGCCCCAGAACGCATGCCTTTCGTCAATACTGAGAAGGAAATCTGTGAAGGGAGCCCAGGCATGTTTGAAGAGTTCTATGATAGCTCTTCTTTGTAGGTCAGATCTTGCAGTGGAAAATTTGGTCACCAAATTGGAGAATCTAAATGCAGTGAGTGTAATAATATCTTTTGGTGGCAGGAGCAAAGTGGCACTACTCAACTGCTGGGGGAAGATGGATGTGGTGGTCATAGTGTAGAGCCGAGTCAAAGAGTCAAAGCAACAGTCAAAATAGTCTAATTCATGAAGATCTAGTTGATTCTGGTGTTACTAGAAGTGATGGAGAAGGCAATGGCAACCACTCCAGTACTCTTGCCTGGAAAGTCCCATGGACGGAGGAGCCTGATGGGCTGCAGTCCATGGGGTCGTGAAGAGTCGGACACGACTGAGCGACTTCCCTTTCACTTTTTACTTCCATGCATTGGAGAAGGAAATGGCAACCCACTCCAGTGTTCTTGCCTGGAGAATCCCAGGGACGGGGGAGCCTGGTGGGCTGCCATCTATGGGGTTGCACAGAGTCAGACACTACTGAAGCGACTTAGCAGCAGCAGCAGAAGTGAAGTATGATAGATAGGAAACCTACTAAATTCTTACTTTAACTGTATAAGCAGAAAATTTCTAGATCAACTGAACAAAAGTCCAAGTTGTAAGGGAAACACAGAGAACCAGGACCCTTCAATCAGTTACCAAACCTGAGCCAGTTTGTAGACCCAGAATCCCTTAAATGGAGGGGAGACTAGGTCCCTTGAGGAAGGACCCATGAATACTATCAAAAGTTTATACTGTCTTCTAGCCTTCCCCAAAGTGACCTATGGTCTTTTCACCAGGGTAACTATAGATTGGAAAGAAGAAAATAATCAGACTTGTCAGGACTACTGGCTACTTGTTCTGAACCTGACACTGATCCAAAGAGACGAAATGTCACTGCAGCCCACTGGCCAGCGTAACCTTCAGGGCTTATTGGAGGTCAGGTAATCCCTGGAGTGTCGACTCAGGTTCATCTCACAGTGGGCTACAAACACATCCTGTGGTTATTTCCTCAGTTCTGGGATGCATAATTGGAATAGATATACTCAGCAGCTGGCAGAATCCTCATATTGGTTCCATGGACAGGGAGGCCTGGCATGCTGCGATTCATGGGGTGGCAAAGAGTCGGACACGACTGAGCAACTGAACTGAACTGAACTGAATCTGTAAAGTAAGGGCCAGGTAGAATGCACTAGAACTTTTTCTACTAAGGAAGATAGCAAACCAGAAACAACAATCCAGCATTCCTAGAGGCATTTCCAATGTTAATTCTATCATCAAGAACTTGAAAGATGCAAGGGTGATGATTCTCACCACATCCCCATGAAACTCATCTATTTGATTTGGGCAGAAGATAGATGGATCTTAGAGAATAACAGTGGCTTATTGTAAATTGTGAGGTGGTAACTCCAATTACTTCTGATCTACCAGATGTGGTTTCATTGCTTCAGTAAATAACAAATCCCCTAGTACTTGGTAGCAGTTATTGATTTGGCAAAAGCTGATTTCTCCAGAAAACCCACTTGTCCATAAAACCAACCAGAAGCTGTTTGCTCTCAGCTGGTAAGAAAAGGAATACATCTTCACTGTCCTACCTCAGGGGTATATCAACTCTCTAGTTCTATGTCATAATTTAGTTCACAGGGATCTTGATCTTTTTTCCCTTCCATAAGATATCACACACGTTCATTACATTAATGATATTACACTGACTGAAACTAGTAAACAAGAAATAGCTACTATTCCAGACTTATAGACAAGATATTTAAGAACATGTCAGGGGGTGAAGAAGGCTGAGCACTGAAGAATTGATGCTTTTGAACTGTGGTGTTGGAGAAGACTCTTGAGAGTCCCTTGGACTGCAAAGAGATCCAACCAGTCCATTCTAAAGGAGATCAGTCCTGATGTTCTTTGGAAGGAATGATGCTAAAGCTGAAACTCCAGTACTTTGGCCACCTCATGCAAAGAACTGACTCATTGAAAAAGACTCTGATGCTGGGAGGGATTGGGAGCAGGAGGAGAAAGGGACGACAGAGGATGAGATGGCATCACCGACACGATGGACGTGAGTTTGAGTGAACTCTGGGAGTTGGTGATGGACAAGGAAGCCTGGCGTGCTGCAATTCATGGGGTCTCAAAGAGTTGGACATGACTGAGAGACTGAACTGAACTGAACAGGGGGTGGGAAATAAATCCAATGAAAAATCAGAGGTCTTCTACCTAATAAAATTTCTAGGCATCCAGTGGTGCAGACATGTCAAGATACCCTTTCTAAAGTGAAGGACAAGTTGTTTCATCTCACCTCTCCTCATACCAAGAAAGACAGGCAATGTCCAGGGGAGTTCTTTGGATGTGGGAGGTAATATTTTCCTCGTGTAGGTATGTTATTTCAGCTTATTTACTGAGCGACCCAAAAAGCTGCTAGTTTCAAGTGGGCCCAGAACAGCAGAAGGCTCAGCAACAGGTCCAGGCTACTGTGCAAGCTGCCCTGAGTCATATGATCTGGCAGATTCAAAGTGGACTGAAGATGTTAACGGTAGATAGGGATGCAGTTTGTATCCTTTGACAGATCCCTACAGGTGAGTCACACATAGCACAGCCCTTTGGGATTTGGGGACAAAAGTCCTACCATCCTCCACAAGCAAGAGAAGCAGTCCTTTGAGAAGCAGTTCTAACCCTGCTACCAGGTCTTGAACACTTAACCATGAGCCACCAGATACCATGTGGTCAGAGCTACACATTATGAACTGGGTATTATCTGAACTATAAAGTTGGGTGTCCACCACACGGCAGTGTTCTGCCATGTGCCCAGAAGGCACAACTAACTTACATGGACAATGACCAAAATGCCCATGGTCCCCACTCCTGTTATACGACCCTTTCTTTCGCAGCCTGTGTCTTAATGGGAAATTCCCTACCATAAGTTGACAGAGGAGGAGAAGATTATTGCCTGGTTTGCAGATGGCTCTGCACAATATCTGGGCACCACTTGAGAGTAGACAACTGCAGCACTACAGCTCCTTTCTGGAACATCCCTGAGGACAGTGATAAGTGGAATTCCTCCCAGTGGGCAGAACTTCAAGCAGACCACCTGGTTTCTCATTGCCAGTCTGTTTGGGTTGTTATAACAAAACACAATAGACTGGATGGCTTATAAACTGCAGGAACTTACTGCTCACTGTCCTAGAGACTGTAAGTATAAGATCAGGGTGCTAACATGTCAGTCAGTCAGTCAGTTCAGTTCAGTCACTCAGTCGTGTCCTACTCTTTGCGACCCCATGAACAGCAGCATGCCAGGCCTCCCTGTCCATCACCAACTCCCGGAGTTCACTCAAACTCACGTCCATCGAGTCAGTGATGCCATCCAGCCATCTCATCCAACTCATCTCTGTCATCCCCTTCTCCTCCTGCCCCCAATCCCTCCCAGCATCAGAGTCTTTTCCAATAAGTCACCTCTTTGCATGAGGTGGCAAAGTACTGGAGTTTCAACTTTAGCATCATTCCTTCCAAAGAACACCCAGAACCGATCTCCTTTAGAATGGACTGGTTGGATCTCCTTGCAGTTCAAGGACTCTCAAGAGTCTTCTCCAACACCACAGTCAGGTTCTGCCAAAGAGCTTCTTCTGGTTTGCAAACTTCTGTGTTCTCAATGGCAGAAAGGAGCAGGAAACTTTCTCAGACCAGTTTTGACATTGTAACATTTCTGCCGTGAACGGGGAAACACTTCGTTTTCACTGGAATAGACACTCTGGATATGAATTTGGCTTCCCTGCAGGCAATGATTCTGCCAAAACTACTCTCTGTGGTTTCCAGAATGACTAATCCATCATTATAGTATTCCACACTTCATTGCTTCTGATCAAATAACTCACTTCACAGCAAGTGAAGAGCAGCAGTGGGTCCGTGCTCATGAAATTCGGCGATTTTTCTATGTTTTCCACCATCCTGAAGCAGCTGGCTTGATCGAACGGTAAAACGGCCTTTTGAAGACTGAGATAAAGTGCCAGCTAGGTGTCTTAAGGGCTGGCACAAGGTACTCCGAAGGCCTTATCTGTTCTGAATCTCATTTCAGTAGCTGGTGGTGTTTCTCCCATAAGTAGGATTCCTGGATTCAGGAATCAAGGAGCATAAATGAAAGCAGTGTCAAATGGCACTACCTCTAGTGATCAGCTAGTAAAATGTGTTTCCTGTTCTGTGATCTTTGCTCTGCCAGTCTTAATTCCAAAGGTAGAAATGTTTCTACCAGGAAACACAACAATGATTCCTCTTAAGTAGTAATTAAGATTGCCACCTGGCCACTTTGCACTCCTCACTCCTATGATCAATAAGCAAAGAAGGGAGTTACCATGATGGCTGAGTTAATTGATCCTGACTAGCAAGAGAAAATTGGATTCTTACTCCACAATGGAAAGATGGAATATAGGAGATCCTTTTGGATATCTCGTAACATTGCTGTACTCTGATTAAGTTCAATGGGAAATTATAACTGAACATAGGTAGGGGTACTAATGGCCCATATCTTTCAGCAATGAAGACTTGGATCATTCTACCAGGTTAGAACTGTAACTAACTGATTTCTTGCTGAAGGTAAAGGAAGTGGGTTGTGGAAAAAGGTAGTCATAAAATATCAGCTGTCACCATGTGACCAGTTATAACCATGAAGACTGTGCCATTGGTATTCTTTATTTTGTTATGAATATATCTGCGCATGTATAGATAGAATATATAAATATATCTATATTTTAGACAAACATTTTTATTTTCTTTTTTCTCTTATTCTCTAATGTACCATAAATTAAATATAATAAAGTCAATTGTTTCCATATATTGTTATAAACATGTAAAATCATTAAGTTGTATTGACATTATGCCATACTATTTAAATATTGTTAATTTTATATGATAGTTGGTAAGTTAGGGAAAATCAGTGAGAAAATTAAGCACTCAAGGACTTTGCCTCCTCTTCGAGGTAAGAGGTTAATGCATTTTCAGTTGTACACAGAATAGCTATTTCATGTTAGATGAATTTTGACCTTATTGTCTTTTTGGAGATACATGATTTGAGGAGATGTTTATGGGTACCATAATGACAAGGGGTGAACTTGTGATGGTCAATTTTATGTGTCATTTTGACTGGGCCATGGGATGCTCAGACATTTAGCAAAACATTATTCTGGATGTGTCTGTAAAGGAACTTCTGGGTGAGAGTAACCTTTGAATCAGCAAACTGAGTAAAGAAAATTGCCCTCCATAGCGTGTGTGGGCTTTACCCAATCTGTTGAAGGCCTAAGTAGAATAAAACTGGGTAAGAAAGAATTTTTTTCTCTTTGCCTGTCTTTAAGCAGCGACATGGATTTTCTACGCTTAGACTTGGACTGAAACTTACACCATCAGCTCTTCTCGTTCTTTGACCTTCGAAATCTGTACAAGACAAGAATTATACTATCAGCTCTCCTGGGTCTCCAGCTTCCTAACTTCAGATCTTGAACTCTGTGAAGACTAAAATCTCTAAGACAATTTCTTATGGTATATATATTCTATTGGTTCTGTTTTCTGGGAAACTCAGACTAATCTAATAACGGTAGTATGATCTTAAATGCTCTGGAGCAAATTGAGTATATGTTTAAGAATCTGTTGTATGCTCAACTTGAGCTTGTCTTTTTTACAGGCAACCAACACTTTTGTCAACTACAAATTGGCACTTGCCAACAGCATTTGCCAGTGACTGAAAAACAAGGGTATTTGCCATCTGCCTGTGCTGCTCCAGCTGCTGACCTTCAACACTCTCTGAAGGGAATTCAGCGTGGAGAGTGAGGCACCCTGGGCTCCAGGGAACCTGGTGGAACAGGTCTTTAGATAGTTAGATATTTTCAAGAAGTGATTTCATGATCCCAATCCTTGCATTTCCTCATATCTAGAAAAGCACTAAATCCCTTCATGGTGATATCAGTTCCTAGTGACTAGCAGAAAACCTTTTGTAAAATAAGCCCTTGATTGCATTGACCTCCTTCTTCACCAAAATCATATATTGACCTCCCCCCACTCCTCTTTGGAGCAGTCTCTCAGAGCTATCTGAGGTACTGTCTCTTGGACTGCAGTCCTCATTTTGCCCCAAATAAAACTTAACTTGCAAATCTCACATAATGCACCTTTTTAGTTGACACTAATGCAATTAAGAAAGTCTCATTACTGACTGAAGTTATTTGATTCCATGGCTGTACTGATTTGAAAACATATTAACATTGTGACATTAAAATTTGCATGGTAGATTGGGTTAAGTCAGAAATTTTCAAAGACGGAAGTCAAGGATGGTGGTGCTGTATTTAGTTAGGAAATACAGGCCAGGTAGCCCACTTCTACTGTAACTAAAACAGCTCTAGATTACCTTGTAAAGAAGGCAAAACACCAAAGAATTGATGCCCTCTAACTGTGGTGCAGGATAATACTCCTGAGAGTCTCTTGGACAGCAAGGAGATCAAACCAGTGAATCTTAAGGGAAATCAACCCTGAATAGTCACTGGAAGGACTGATGCTGAAGCTGAAGCTCCAATATTTTGATCATCAGATGTAAACAGACAACTCATTGGAAAAGTCCCTGATACTGGGAAAGATTGAGAGCAGAAGGAGAAGAGGGTGTCAGAAGATGAGATGGCTGGATGGCATCACCAATACAAGGAACATGAACTTGGGCAAACTCCAGGAGATGGTGAGGGACGGGGAGTTCTGGCTTGCTGCAGTCCATGGAGTCACAAAGAGTCAGACACAACTGGACAATTGAACAACAGCAATACTTGATTGAAGGTGATGAATACAGAAAATAATGTTTATGGGAACCAACATCCTTACATAGTCAAATGAGCAAAATATAAATATAAACATCCAATAAGACAGTTACTCATCTTTTCCTTATAAACACAAACAGCAGCAAATAGATGTCAAGAACTTCAGTAAAATTTTTTCCTTTGGCTATTTTATTGGTACTACATAGAGATTTATAAGAGGAGGAAAGGGAGAAAAATTCTCCCTAGCCAACTTTCCAGAACCAACAGTGTTAATTAAAAGAAGATAAATGTAAAATTTCCTCATTTTTGACCCAATCTCTGATAAACTCCAATTCTTGTATGCATCAGCTTATATATTGTATCATATTGTTTATTCTTGTACTGTGATTAAAATTCCCAGTTTCCTGGCCCAAGAAAGTACATGTCTTCATTATGATTCTGTTAATCACCATTCCTAAAAAATTAGAAGTATACTTCCACTTCCAGAAATATACCATAGGCCCAGGAGTCTCAGAATGAACCCAGAGCAAAGCATAGAATATGAGATGCTCTTTCTTCAACCCGGGGCTATAGACTAGAAAATAATCTTTCCAGGGGCAGAAATTGATGTCAGCATAGTTTCTCTGCCTCTGCTCAGTCACTAGGTAGTGGGGAGAAGTCTTCCCTGAAGCCTTAGAAGCAGAGTATTGCTTTGCACTCATTCAGGATTCACTCCCACACCATATCCGCGTGTCAGAGAACCCAAAGCTGATACTTAACCTTAAAAAGTAGTTCGGAAAATTAGACTTTTGGAGAAAAGTTAGTTCCGGACTCATAACCACTGTCTCAGTCTGGGTATTCCTGAAATAGGCACTGAGATAAGTATTTGAGTGAGCAAGGGAGGGAGAAGTTAAGGCAGGAAAAGGGAGCAGCCAGGATAGGGTGCATAATCAAGCGAGTTTCCCCTGAGGATGAATGGCTCTTATTCCCAGTGGGGAAATCTGGGGCTAACATAGAACGTGTCAGAACTATCCCACCCCAGAAGCAAGGGAGGTGTTTGCACACCAACTCCTGTCAGTCATTTGTCAAGGTGTGCAGCATTAATCTGTGCACACTTCTCGCTCACTGTACACATGGTAAGAGTAAGTGGCCAAAGAAAACTCTTACGCAAAGAGATATAGATGCTGGCAGATGAACGTTAGTCCTGCATGCACAGAAATGGTAAGGCCTGAGGGAATATTGGCAGAGCACCAAGAGGATTTGCTGTAATCCTGGAGGGACTGTTATACATGAAACTTCACATATTAGGCTGCACAGTATTATCAAGTTTAGGCCACACCAAACATGAGTCTTCAGTCTGCTGGGCATACACACTGAGGAAACCAGAATTGAAAGAGACATGTACCCCAATGTTCATCGCAGCACTGTTTATAATAGCCAGGACATGGAAACAACCTAGATGTCCATCAGCAGATGAATGGATAAGAAAGCTGTGGTACATATACACAATGGAGTATTACTCAGCCGTTAAAAGAATTCATTTGAATCAGTTCTGATGAGATGGATGAAACTGGAGCCGATTATACAGAGTGAAGTAAGCGGACTACTCAGAGTTGATTTTGGCACATTCACATTGTTTGGGAATGCACCAAAAATTAGGACACACAGGAGGAAAGTAGGTATTGGTTTTATAAAAACTAAATAACAGAAGTTGACTCCTAAGAATGTCAGGTGATAGAATTATATAGATCACAAAATCTGTGTTTAAAATGATTATGTTAAAAATGAATCAGAAGAATGAGAAAACAAAAACAGGCAGATTTGAGGAAAACTTGATCACTGAAGTTAAAAATTCAATGGATTGAATGAAAAGCAGATTAGACAAAAATAGATAATTTGCAAACTGGAAGATAGAGCTAAAGAAACCTAAATTGGGGAAGCAAAAGGATGAAGAGTTTAAAAGTGTGATAGAGTAGTAAAAACATGTAGAGAATAAAGTCACATGGCATATCGTATCTCTAAAAGATACTCTGGAAACAATAAAGAAAATTTAGTGGGGAGGAAAAGTCAACATCTTAAAAGATAATAGAATTCTTCAAAGTTTGCTAAAGAATCCAATCCTCAGACTTAGGGAGCCCAGCAAATCCCAAATATGATTTCTCCTTGTGGTGCAATCCTTTGAGCCAGTCCTTGCTAAGTCATCAGCAACCTCCTCAGGTAACGTTTTTTCTATCTTATGGGTCACTTCTTCTCAGTCTTTTTTGCTGAGTTTTCCAAGCCTCTTAATGTTAAAATGTCCTTGGCCTCCCTCTCTTTTCTATCAATTAGCAATTTCATCTAAACTTAGGGCTCTAAATATTATAATGAGCAATTTCCAAAATTATATCTGAGTCCAGACCATTCTTCTATAAATTCAGATTTATATATAAAGTGTGCTACCCAATATCTCTGATTAGATGTCTTTTAACATCCAAGACTCAGCTTGTCCTAAATTGATTTATCTCCCTCCCCCCACCGCCCTTAAATCCATCACATGCAGCATTTCACATTTCAGTTAATGACGGCCCTATCCTTCCAGTTGCTCATACAAGAAATTTGGAGTCCTCATTGACATCTCTCCCATAAGCTTAATACATCTCACTGGCTAAAGGCCTTCCCAGATGGCTCTGTGCTGTGAGCTCCGTCTCCAGTCATGTTCGACTCTTTGAGATCCCATGGACTGTAGCTCCATGAGGCTCCTCTGTCCAAGGGATTCTCCAGGCAAGAATACTGGAGTGGGTTGCCATTTTCTCTTCCAGGGGATCTTCCCCACCCAGAGACTGAAGCTGTGTCTCTTACATCTCCTGCATTGCCAGGCAGATTCTTTACAATTAATGCCACCAGGTAAAGAATCTGCCTGCCAATGCAGGAGATACAGGCTTTATCTCTGGCTCAGGAAGATTCTCTGGTGGAGGAAATGGCAACCCACTCCAGTATTTTTGCCTGGGAAATCCCATGGACAGAGGAGTCTGGCATGCTACTTCCATGGGGTCTCAAAAAGTTGGACATGACTGAGCACGCAATACTCACTCGTTCACTACCTAAAGCTGTATCCATAGTCTTACACTTCTTATAACTACCATAGCTGCAGGGCTGGTCTAAACCCTGAAATCTGAATGAACAACTGCAAGTTACTTTGTGGTGGTGGTGGTTTAGTCACTCAGTCATGTCTGACTCTGTGTGACCCCATGGACTGTAGCCAGCCAGTCTCCTCCATCCCTGGGGTTTTCCAGACAAGAATAGTGGAGTGGGTTGCCATTTCCTTCTCCAGGGGATCTTCCCGACCCAGGGATCGAACCCGGGTCTCCTGCACTGAAGGAAGATTCTTTACCGGCTGAGCTACCAGGGATGGAAAGCTTCATATTAACCCCAATTATGTAGTCTTTTAGCGACACCTTTTCCCACCAAGTGACTGTTAAGATCCTTAAAAACAAAAGTGGAAGGGTATTCTAGTGGTTGTCTAGTGGTTAGGATTCAGTGATTTCATTAATGTGGCTTGGGTTCAATTCTTGGTTGAGCAACTGACATTCCACATGCTGAACAATGTGGCCAAGAAAAACCTCCAGAAATAAAAGTAGTATTTACTTCCCTAGCCCTTGACTTTCGTCATGCAACTTGCTCTGGCAAATGAAATTTTAGAAAAAAATGACAAAGACTCTCACTGTATTTGTGTATAAAGAGTAAGTCTCTTGTGCTTTTAACATTGCAATATACTTACCTGATTTGATGGTCCCAAGAGGAAGATAACAAATCTGTGGAGCTCAGTGACCTCATTCAAGTCCAAATTAAAATGAAACATTCTTTAGCCAAACTACAGACGAGTCATGAGTTTATGAGCTCAGTTGAGATCCACAGAGACATCTAGCCAACCCAAAGATATATGAGATAGAAATTCTCACTACTGTATGCTATGGAAACATTGTGATTTTATTATTATAAAAAGTATAGGTTGATTTAGTCTAACAGGTCTCCCAACTTTTCGCCGTGACTCCTAAAATCTTGCCTCAACATACAAGCCAAGGAGATCTCATTTTCTCTCTTTTATTTTCTCTACTTTTGTAATACATTGACTTCCCATAGGATATGGACAATGTTGAAAACCAAAAATACGGATGTAAGCACATACTTATTTTAACATTTTATCCTATATCATCCCATATTTTTGGATAGTTTTAACAACAGAAACAAAACTAAGCAATTGAAAATACGAAATCCAGGTAACTGGTTCTGTTCCCCAACCCCAATGTATAAGCAATGTCAACCCAGGAATACTTGAATCAGATGAAAACCAGAGCTGATTCCTGTGCTTCTTTACATATATTAATCAGTGTTTTGAGGGTTGCAATACTGAAAACAAAACCATTTCAGCCTGTTGATATCTGAGTTTTACTTTTAGAAACTGTCAATTCAGAGTTTCATTAAATGTTCTCCATTTTTAAAAATAAACTCTAAGTTTACATGTTAATAATCAGTTGAATTTTAAGATTTACTTTCAACTTTGAAACCAAATTATCTTTCAACTTATAAAAATACCTTTACTCAGCTAATGAAAACACAAATATCTACGTATCTTCTTGAAATCTGTAACTAGATACCTAGCACACACCAAACTGCCTAAGGTTAATATTAATAATCACCAAATTATAAAAATGTGTTAAATTATGATACAGATTATATAATTATACTATATAATCAAGAATATATAAAATTCTATAAAGAAATAATTCACTGATTCCTCTTTTGTATTTTCTTTTTTTGTAAATGAACTTGTACTTTTTTTTAATGTATAGTTTGCCAAATAATTTTTAAACACTATCAAATACTTTTATCCTAATTGTCAAAATCCATTACTTATAATGTTTAGCTATTTGTTTGACTGTTTATGTTTTCATTTTCCTGTCTTTTCTTTTTAATTTGTCTCAAACCATCAAACACAGAAACCGTCACCTCTAGCTTCTCTTCCATGGTTTCTGACCACAGTTATAAGATCCTCTGTTTCTGCTTGCCAGAAGCAGATCTTTTTCATGAAAAGTATCTGCCGTGCAAGATTTCACTAGTTATTTACAAGAGGGTCTGATTCAGAACCATGTTGTAGGGAAGCTACCCAGATATAACAGTCACATCCAAGTACAGCTCCAGTCTGAATTTTTCTGGGAAGAGACAGAGAGTAGTAGTTGAGATAATCTGAATTTGCACTTGCTAAGGAAGGTCACTGCCTTTGGAATTGTTTCACTTTTGCAAGGATGGTTTAGTTCATCCTCAACCACCCACATAACCTGAGGTGCTTTGCATTCACGATGGAGATTCCTAGGAGCCAACAGACCTCCTGAGGCAAAAATGTCAGGGTGCAGACTGTGAATATATATTTGAAGAAAAAAAAAAAAAGCTTACTAGGTGTTTGTGGCTCACAGACAATCTCTCTTAAATGTTGTCAATGTCAATGTCAAATGTTTTCACTGCCATGCTATTTAATAATGAAGCCCAGAGGAGACAGTCAGGGAAAGATCTGTATCTGTACCAAAATAAACCTGAAAGAATTATTAAAACTTGCAAACAAAGCACAAAAAGGAAGCTGGTGCTCTTTGCTATAGTGTGTAATAGAAAATAAAAGGGTTTGACCAGAAATCCTCTAGCTGTGGCTATTCCTGCGCAACTGCCTCCAGAATTAAATTTATACTTTTTATACTTTTGTTCATGTTCCAGTAAAAATACAATCTATTTTATATGGCTTGCTGTTTTCTACAGTCTTGGATGGCTTGCTCAGGCAAACGTTTTTTTAATTGAATAATTCAAGCATCTGACATAAAATTATAAACTTGCACTGACAACCAGCAAAAAAAAAGCAGACGTGGCATAAAATATTTAAACATAAAAACCAATGAAGCAAAATATTGCAGGGCACAGATATACTCTCCCACCCCAACTCCAAGCAGCTTAGCTTTTCTTTGCTGATTTCTTTTTTCTGTTTCTCCTTTTGGCACACAATAAACAGTAAAAATTCATTCAGAAACTATTGTGCATCTTTGAACTCAGATTTATTTGGCTTTTGTGTGCTAACATGAAGTTTCACCTATAAAATGAGCAGTCAGAGTTAATAAATAGCTATTGAACTGTGCCCAATGGGAGAGGCAAAGCTGAGGCTGATGGCTCTTATTACTTGCCACTAGCACCAGGATTGATCTGAATGTCTATGACAGAGCCTTTGAGTGTCGGGAAATAGTAATGTGTTATGCAGGTACAGAGCCAGTCTTTTTAATCCAGACTTCTGAAAGACAGTCTTTATGAAAGACCCTACTAAAAACAGAGAATGGAATCCTCTTCATTTTATGCCCAACAAGCACATATAAGAACACACAGGTATCCATTTTACACCCCACTTTTAAGACCAGGGCTTCCCTGGTGGCTCAGATGGTAAAGCATCTGCCTGCAATGTGGGAGACCTGGGTTCGATCCCTGGGTCAGAAAGATCCCCTGGAGAAGGAAATGGCAACCCACTCCAGTACTCTTGCCTGGAAAATTCCATGGACGGAGGACCCTAGTAGGCTACGGTCCATGGGGTTGCAAAGAGTCAGCATGACTGAACGACTTCACTTCCTTTCTTTAAGACCAAGTTTCAATATTTTATCTCCAAAATATATAACTAAAATAAAAGATGATCATGCAAACTAAAAAAACACATTTAAATGGCTGAAATTATTTATTGCTGCTGCTGCTGCTAAGTCACTTCAGTCGTGTCCGACTCTGTGCAACCCCAGAGACGGCAGCCCACCAGGCTCTTCTGTCCCTGGGATTCTCCAGGCAAGAACACCGGAGTGGGTTGCCATTTCCTTCTCCAATGCATGAAAGTGAAAAGTGAAAGTGAAGTTGCTCAGTCGTGTCCAACTTCGCGATCCCATGGACTGCAGCCCACCAGGCTCCTCCATCCATGGGATTTTCCAAGCAAAGAATACTGGAGTAGGGTGCCATTGCCTTCTCCAATTAGTTATTAGATAACTCTAAATATTCAATTTTGAAATGGTCCAACCATTGGTCTATGGGATCAAAGGCAGAATAACTTTGGCAGCAGGTGATGAAAAAAATTGTCATCATGTATGTGACCTGTACAAGCTACTTAGCATTTTCTCTTCTGTAAAATAGGAATAATCATGAGGAATGTTTAGCCTAGTGTGTAAGAGGATAGGAATGAGACTAAACAGTAATAACATTTTTTAATACTTAATAAATCCTAACAAGGAACAGGCAGCGTTGTTGAATAGAGTGAATAGTGAGTAGGTACACGGGAGAAAACAAAAGAAAATGATGAAGCATAGAATGACTCTAAATGGTGATTTTCTTCACTATTATCTATAGAATTAAACTTTAGTGGGTGAACCAGTACCTTAACATATTTCTTAAATTTTTGAAAATATCCATTTGATTCTTTTGAGTGGGGAAGAAGTAGGAGGAGTAAGAGATGAGGAAAGAGAGAAGAAAAAAAATATTCTATCTTCTAATTTCAGCTTCTCTGAAAACAAAGGAATATACATAACTCCTGTTTTAAAGACCCTGCAACTATATGCCCCTATCAGAACGTCAACCATCTCTTCCCACTCAGGAAAATCTCCAAAAGCCTTAAGAATTATTTCCTGCAAAATGGACTGTGTACTTCTTTAGGTAGAGACTGTGTTTTGAACATTGCTCTATTTCTAGCACACGGTACAAGGTCCAGGACATAGTGGATACCAAAAATAGTGGAGTAATTAAGACATTTATTAATTCAAACAACATTTATTTAACATCCACTATTTAGTAGTCACATTTTAGGATATCAATGTTGAATAAATTTCCAACTATGTTTAAGTGACAATGTCAATTTCACTACCGTCCCAAGTGTGTTTGAAAGTGAAAGTCGCTCAGACGTGGCTGACTCTTTGCAACCCCATGGACTGGAATTCTTCAGGCCAGAATACTGGAGTGGGTAGCCTTTTCCTTCTCCAGTGAATCTTCCCAACCCAGGGATCAAACACAGGTCTCCTGCATTGCAGGCAGATTCTTGCCCAGCTGAGCCACAAGGGAAGCTCAAGAATACTGGAGTGGGTAGGCTATCCCTTCTCCAGTGGATCTTCCTGACCCAGGAATCAAACTGGGGTCTCGTGCATTTCAGGTGGATTCTTTGAACTGAGCTCCCTTAATAGTTTTTATTGATAATCTACATAGATGAACCACTTATAGACCTTACTGGAACACAGGCTGAACATAAACTGTTCTTGATAATTACTGTGTTCATGAAATCCTATTATTACTGATGCTGTTGTAAATATCTGCTATTCATCCTACATCTTCCACCCTCAAATCTAAGTCCTGGTTCATATATTCAGGTGATAATTAACATTGACAACTGAGATGAATCACAGTCTAAAAGGTGGGACATATATTTACTCTGCCTCTCTATATTTTAAATATAACTTTTTAAAAAACCACTGACAGGGACGTTCCTGGTGGTCCAGAGGTTAAGACTTTGAGCTTCCAATGTAAAGAATGTGGGTTCAATCTCTGGTTGGAGAACTAAGATCCCACATGACACAGCCCCCCCCCACCCTCCCCAAGAAAAACAAGCAAAAAAAGAAAAACTGAGAATTTTTTTTCCCTCTATGGACTGAAGACTGAAGTTCAGCTGAGTGCATAAATCATTGACCAGTTCTCAATCTATTGCTTTTCAACACCAACTCTACTGTGCTATCTCTTTTGATACTGAAATGTGTCTCCTCATGCCCTAAAACAAATAGACTGCTGGATATTTCTCCAGTAAATATGGATCAGCAAAGAATTGCAATTCAGGGTCTCTAACCATGGCAAGTCACATGCAAGTCCCGACAAGGCAAAGGAAGGAAAACACTTTTATAACGGGTCAAAAAAAGTTGGGAGGGCTATTGTGAAGAGTCCATGGCTCTTCACTGACTGAGCCCTTGACAGGGAATAAGAGGTGTCTTTCCTCTTCCTGTTGGCTTCTTCTATTGTCTCAGGGCATGAGCACGCCCCTTTCTAATCTCCTGACTTTATTTAATCGAAGGTTCTGTTTATTAATTTTTTTATACTTCCCCAATTTGGTGAAGATTTTTTTCTGAATGCATCAATGATCAAGAGTCAGGTTTTCCAGTTTCATGCCTTTTTGTCCCTCAGTGCTAGGAAGGATACTTCCTGGGTATAGGGTCTCAGGTATAGGGAAAGTGCACAGACTGCAAACTTATTCGTCACATTCATGTAACAAACAGAAGTAGGAAGGAAAACTCTCAGGTACTTTTTATTTAAATCCTATATGTTATCATAAGATTCTTGATCCCTTGGACAGCAAGGAGACCAAACTAGTCAATCCTAAAGGAAATCAACCCTGAATATTCATTGGAAGGACTGATGCTAAAGCTGAAACTCCAATACTTTGGCCGCCTAATGTGAAGATTTGACTCACTGGAAAAGACCTCGATGATAGGAAAGATTGAAGGCAAGAGGAGAAAGGGGCAACAGAGGATGAGACGGTTAGATGGCAACACTGACTCAATGGACATGAGTTTGAGCAAACCCCAGGAGACAGTTAATGGCAGGGAAGCCTGGTGTGCTGCAGACCAGGGGTTGCAAAGAGTCGAACACAACTTAGCTACTGAACGACTACAACTGTATGTTATCAAGAACACAGATGCTGGATATCAACTGAAGCATTACATCATCATCAAAGATTTGGTGAGAAACTTCCTACAGGTCTGATCTGAATATCTTAGGGAAACTACCTCATGTTGTCTGATTCAATTTCAGTAAATTCTACTTATATGTCACCAGATGATACGCAAGTAGTCCAGCCAGGGTTTGTGCTTTCTTACCATGTGTCATGTGAATCCAAGAATATATTCCTTGGAGTCTGGCAACACAGGGCCTCTACAGCAAGGTTAAAAACAATTCTATTGGAGATGCCTTTTTTTTACAGACAAAAGCTCCAGGTTGCAAAGTGTGATGCTTAATACCTTTGTCTCCTGAGAGCGCACTGTGAAAGACTATCAAAACTTGATCTTTTAAAATAAATATTGAAGTGAGATTATTTTATTGGAGGATATTTGCTTTACAATGTTATATTGGTTTCTGCCATGCATCAACATGAATCAGCCATAGACATATATATGTTCCTGTCCTCTTGAACTCCCCTCCCACTTTCCACCCCATTCCACCCCTCTAGGCTGTCACAGAGCACCAGGTGGAGCAACTTCCTATTAGCTATCTATTTTACATATGGCAATGTATATATTTCAATGCTACTGTCTCAATTCATCCCACTCTCTCCTGTCCCCACTGTCTCTATAAATCTGTTCTCTATATCTGAGTCTCTATTCTTGTCCTGCCAATAGTTTCATCAGTACCATTTTGCTAGATTCCATATATATGAGTTAACATACAATATTTTTTTTCAGATTGTTTTTCCTCTTTCTGACTTGCCTCACTCTGTATATCAGGCTCTAGTTTCATCTGCCTCATTGGAACTGATTCAAATTTGTTCCTTTTGATGGCTGAGTAATATTCCGCTGTATGTATGTGTATATATATATATATGTATCTCACCACTTCTTTATCCATTCACCTGTCAATGGACATATAGGTTGCTTCCGTGTCCTGGCTATTATAAATAATACTGCAGTGAACACTGGGGTGCCTGCGTCCATTTCATTTATGGTTTTCTCAGGGTATATATCCAGTAGTGGCATTGCTGGCCCATATAGTAGTGTTATTCCTAAAGAAATCTCTATACTCTTCTCCATAGTAACTGTATCAGTTTACATTCCCACCAAAAAGCAAGATGGTTCCCTTTTGGTCATAGCCTCTCCAGCATTTATTGCGTGTAGATTTTTTTGATGATAGCCATTCTGACCAGTGTGAGGTGATACTTCATTGTAGTTTTGATCTGCCTTTCTCTAATAATAAGGGATGTTGAACATTTTTTTCAAAAACATGGTTATTTTTAATAGAAACAATTAGGCCTTTGCAGTGTTAGAGTATCTCTTTTTTAAATCAGTTGTGGGTCAAAAGAAAGCAGGAGCCAAGTGCATTGGGCATCCTGTGATTATCTTAAAGGTTTAAAGTTTGTAAGTTCCGAAAGTGGTGGATTTGAAACTTGTAAGGATGAATAGCAATGTTTTGGGCCAAGATAATTGGAGACTTTCTACAAATTGGGCCAATTGAGTGTTTATAATGCCATTGGTGTATTCAACTAAACCAGAGGATTAGAGGTGGCAGGCACAGTAAAAGTGTTGTAAAACTGGCCAAACATTGCAGACTTGTGGAAACACCTTGTCAGTAAAATGGGCTCCTCAATTACAATGAAGCTGAAAAAGAGTGTCTCAGGCAGTGACAATCCTTTGCAAAAGGACTTTAGCCACAGAAGTGGCAGTAGTAGCCTGTCTGCAAGGGAAGACTTCAGCCCAGAACAGAAAACATATGGGGCTTCCCAGGTGGCTTGGCAGACAGACCATGACTAAGACATACTCATATCCATTAAATGGAGGAAGTTATATGAAATCCATCTGCCAGATTTTGAAACATCCATTAGGCAGTTTGAAGTGTCTAGAAGCAGTTCTTGGACTTGCATGAGTCGTACTTTGGACAAGTGGGACAGATGAGGGCACATTCTGGGACCTTATTATTGTTTCCCCATCATTATTTATTAGTGAATACTATCATTTCTATCAGTGGGTCAATGGACTAAGGTTAGTATAGTGGTTAAGAATTAGGAATTTTAGAGTCTCCAACAGGACTGGGTTGTTATTTGCTCTAAACCAGAACCTTTTTTCTTTGCTAAACCAACATTTGAATTTCCAATCTTTTTTTTATCTTTTTCTGAGGCCAACTGTTGTTTTTTTCTAGCCTGTTTTTCCAAATTATTATTTGGAGAAACATTCTCTTGGACTATGACAGAGGTTTGGCTGCTGTTGGTATCTATAAGGAAAGCATTCTTTATAGAAATGTCAACAAAATAATTTCCTTTTGCTTCCAGAGAGTCAAGTATAGAATACCCCAGAATTTTTATAATAGCTAAAGTGGCAGGCAAAATTGTTTCACCCAACAATCCTGAACATAAGACCATTTTTAATTTTATTTCCACTGGAAGTAAGCAAGCCATGTTGCTTCCACAACATTCTAAAATTATGAGCTATTTCAATAGTATATCTACTATATGGATAAATATTAGTAATTTTGTCCTTAGCTAAAGTAGTAGTAAAGATGCTGCCTCAACAACACCAAAAGAAGCTGCAATAGAATAGTTATCACAATATTTGCCACTATCACCTTTAAAATAAGAACTATCAGTGAACCATGAAAAGTTGGTATTACTTAGAGAAGTTTCCTATACATCATTATGATGAGTCAGAAGGTGATCTAACAGCCTTAAGAGATTGTGAAGGACTTTGTCCGTGATGGAGATGACAAGAGTAGCTGGGTTAAGATTATTACAACACAAAAGAGTTACATAAGAAGCAATTAACAAAAGACTTTATAGGAAGTGAGACAGCTGGGTGAGAAAAGTTGAGTGTGATGAGCAGTCAGGAAATTTTCTACTGCATAAGATACAAAAATGGCTAAAGGTAATTCTACTGTTAGATGTAGCCTTATCTAATGGGGCAGTGGCTGTAATGGCCCTAAGGCAAGGGTCAAAACCCTATAGGTCAACAGTGTTCCCTGTATTTGTGGATGAGTATACTGAGAGTATTTCCTTCCTTTTCATATATATATATATATATATATATATGTGTGTGTGTGTGTGTGTGTGTGTGTGTGTGTGTGTGTGTGTGTATATATATATATAAAAGAAAGACAGAAAAGAAAATCTAAATATTGGGATGCCCAAGGGCAAGTGGATGCATCACACTCTTCATTAAAATGTTATGTTGTCCAGTTCTTCCCATAAAATTGGATTGGGATTGTCACTGTTTGTTAGTAAAACATACAAAAGTTTGGATATAAGAGAAAAAAATTGGAATCCAATTTCAGCAATAACCAAACCAAGGAGCCTCAGGAAACCTCACAGCTGGCTCTTAGTTTTGGATTTTGGGGAGATTTAGGACATGACAAAGTCTATCTGGATCTAGTTGTAGCCCTTGTTCTGATATCAGAGACCCTAAAAGTGAAAGTTGTGTTAGGGTAAACTGCAGTTTTACTCTAGCAACCTTATGTCCCTTTAAAGCTAACAGCTCCAGCAAATGGATGCTGCCTTCATGTGAGAAGACTTGGGGAGAACTTGGAAGTTAATCATTGACACACTGAAGGGAAATAAAATCCCTAGGGAATTTCGTATCATCCACGTTAGGGTTCAGGATTTGCTAGAAATAAGGACCCTCCATAAAACCTTGAGACATTACTGTCCAGGTGAATTGTTGACGGTAAAAAGGCATCGTATATCTTCATCGATTGAAACACTAAAGAACACACTGCATAAATCAGCAGCGGCAAAGAAATGGCTCCTGGTGGGAATGAATGTTAGTAATATATGAGGATTAGCAATAACAAGATGTCCAGGGATAACAATGCTGTTTATTGTTGGAGGTCCTAGACAAACTTCCACTCTTGGCTATTAGTTTTATTTACCAGTAAATTATGAGTGTATATGCCTGGTTGCTCAGTAGAAAAGAATCCACCTGCCAATGTAGGAGACATGGGTTTGACCCCTGATCCAGGAAGACCCCACATGCTGCAGAGCAACTAAGCCTGTGCACAACTACAAAGTCTGTGCTCTAGAGCCCAGGAGCTGAAACTACTGAGCCCACAAATCACAACTATTGAAGCCCGTGCACCCTAGAGCCCATGTTCTGCAACAAGAGAACCCATGCACCATGAGTACCCCAGGCACCACAACTAAAGAGAAACTCCCGCTTGCCACAACTAGAGAGAAGCCTGCTGCTGCTGCTGCTGCTGCTGCTAAGTCGCTTCAGTCGTGTCCGACTCTGTGCGACCCCATAGACGGCAGCCCACCAGGCTCCCCCGTCCCTGGGATTCCCCAGGCAAGAACACTGGAGTGGGTTGCCATTTCCTTCTCCAATGCATGAAAGTGAAAAGTGAAAGTGAAGTTGCTCAGTAGTGCCGAACTCTTAGCGACCCCATGGACTGCAGCCTACCAGGTTCCTCCGTCCATGGGATTTTCCAGGCAAGAGTACTGGAGTGGGGTGCCATCACCTTCTCCAGAGAGAAGCCTACACAGCAGCAAGGACCCAGCACAGTCATAAATAAATAATAAAATTATTTTTAAAGGAATATTATATAAACTACTACAAGAGAAAATGAGGTCTTGAGCTTCATAATCTTTTATTATGAGCTTTATGTCTTGAAGGGCTTCTTTACTCAAAGAGTATTGATTAATTCTTGGAAGAAGTTTTAAGAGATTGATTTGAATCTTGATGGGAGGTGCACTGTGATCTTGCCAATATCAGTTGGAGATTTTTGCCCATAAGGAAGATGGTAGAAGATTCAATAGGAGTAAGTGATCAGTGTTTACAAAATCAGTTCTAGTACCGTCAGAGATGAAACAAAGAAAAGATGTCAAGGGTCATTTAATTCACTTGTTTGGTTAGTTTGATGACTATCATCAAATTCTAGAGTTATTTTCTGTTTGGGGGAGAAGGAAATTCTGACATGATATTTCTCTAAATTTCAGCCTAATAAATTGATTGGGGTGGGAGAACAGAAAAGAAAAGGGTTTGTATCTCTCTAGGCTGAAACAAAAGGAAACATGATTAGAGACAGGAGCCTCTTGAGTTTCAATAAAGATCCCCTCCAACTTGAACTGTTTTAGTACTCCAACAAAGGGGCTGTTGTACAGTAGTGGCGTTGAGCAAAGAGAATATGACTCAGGCTAGAAGAGATTCATACCGAATCTGGAGAAATGTTTCTCCAGGCTAATTAAAAGGAAGGACTGGAAAGAGCCCCTGTATTTTCTTGAAGCCCACCACTGAAAATTAGGAAGATATTGGAAAGGTTGGTTAGAGGGTTAGAGATGCCTAAAGCACTTACATTTGTATCAATCTCTTTTCTAGTGCCCTGGCTCTTTCAAATAATAGCAGAAACTAGAAGAGTTTGGAGCGCCCTGATAGCTCAGCTGGTAAAGAATCCACCTGCAATGCAGGAGACCCTGGTTCAATTCCTGGGTCAGGAAAATCCCTTGGAGAAGGGACAGGCTACCCACTTCAGTATTCTTGGGCTTCCCTAGTACCTCAGTCAGTGAAGAATCCATCTGCAACGCAGGAGACCTGGGTTTGATCCTTGGGTTGGAAAGATCCCGTGGAGGAGGGCATGGCACCCCCCTCCAGTATGCTTGCCTGGAGAATCCCCATGGACAGAGGAGCCTGGCAGGCTACAGTCCATGGGGTCCCAAAGAGTTGGACATGACTGAGTGACTAACCACAGGGGAGTTTTAGTTTTGTTTAGGAGCTTTTGATTGCTGGTGTTGAGATTAAAGATATTGCTGACCTCCCTTTGAGGTGACCCATCTTGAGGGGGCACTAGTGGTAAAGAACCCACCTGCCAATGCAGGATACTAAGAGACTTTAATTCCTGTTGGGAAGATCCCCTGGAGAAGGAAATGCATCCCATATTCTTGCCTGAAAAATCCCATGGACAGAGGAGGCTGGTGGGTTACAGTGCATGGATCACAGAGTCAGACATGACTGAGTGACTCAGCGTGTATGCACACTTAGAGTGTAAGAGAACTGCTTTGCCAGATCAACTCAGTCTGAAGTGGTTTTTCCATTCCATCTTGGTCCTTTCTACCAGGGTCCTTTCTACCGAAGGTCCTGATTCAGCACATTAATATACATAAAGTTAAAAGCTACCTTGAGGCATCAATGTTGGAAGGAAAAGCAGAATTCTTCAGGCAAGAATACTGGAGTGGGTTGCCATAACCTCCTCCAGGGGATCTTCCCAACTCAGGGATTGAGACCAGGTCTCCTGCATTGCAGGCAGATTCTTTACCATCTGAGCCACCAGGGAAGTCCAAAATAAACTGAAGTCAGTTGTAATAGTCATGAACAGATCATTCAGATTTTTGTTTATAAGCCTGAGTTTTGTTCCAATTAACAAGCTTTGAAAAATCCCTGGGAATTGCTTCATGAAGTCACCTAACAATTGCCTGAAACTGACCATAAAATAAATTAATGGACTGGTCTCCCAGTTGTAATTCTAGAGAAGCTTTAGGGTTTTCCCAAATTGTGATTTTCATCAAGTGCTCAGCTGGCCTTCACTGACCAAGCATACAAACTAGAATTAGTTGATATAAGTCAGAGAAACCAGGCTGAAAAGTTTGAGTGATGTGTTAAGTTCCTTAGGAAATCTGTGGGGATCTTTGGTTACTTTGGGAAATTCTTTGACTATGGCTTGCAATTCAGTTTTAGTCCAGTTTTTATTGTTCAGTTGCTATGTTATGTTCAACTCTTTGTGACTCCTGGATTGCAGCATGTCAGGCTTCCCTGTCATTCACCATCTCCTGAAGTTTGCTCAAACTCATGTCCATTGAGTCAGTGATGCCATCCAACCATCTCATCCTCTGTTGTCTCTTCTCCTCCTGCCTTCAATCTTGCCCAGCATCAGGGTCTGTTCTCTGTTGAGTCAGCTCTTCACATCACGTGGCCAAAGTGTTGGAGCTTCAGTTTCACCATTAGTCCTTCAGTGAATATTCAGGGTTGATCTCCTCTGGGATTGACTGGTTTGATCTATATAATGACTAGTTTGATTGAGTTTGAAAGTATCTATTCTTCAGTGCTCAGTCTTCTTTATGGTCTAGCTCTCAAATATATACGACTATTGGAGAAACCATAGCTTTGACTATGCAGACTTCTGTCGGCAAACTGATATCTCCGCTTTTTAATATGCTGTCTAGGTTTGTGATAGCTTTTCTTCCAAGGAGCAAGCATCTTTTGATTTTGTGGCTGCAGTCACCATCTGCAGTGACTTTGGAGCTCAAGAAAATAAAATACTTAGTCCAAGGAATATGAGAAATTAAAGGTTTAACCTTTGGATTCTTGGAAGGCTTAATTTCAAAGAGCAAGGTTCCAACAAGTTCAGAGGAAAAGGGAGTGGAACAAGTTTTTTTTTTAAAAAAGGAATTTCAGTGAGGTATTAGTATTAGTATTAGTATTGGGGGAGCTGAAGGTACAGGTGGTGTGGAAAGGAAGGAGGTGGATGGCAGTAGAGGCAGATCTCGAGACAAAGCCCAAGAAGAAGAGCTTGAGGCTTGGGAGCCACTTTCTCTTCCTTTGGCTGTTTACTTCAGTGAATCTTAAAGTCTTATTTTGCAGAGAGGCAATTTAAAACTCCTGATAACCCTGGGAAGCCTCAAAATACCCATCAAAATAGGCATCCCCTTCAGTACTAGAAATTTTTGTTTTAAGAAAACTAATAATCTAATTCAGTTTTAAGAAAAGTAAGTTTGGGGATTTCAAAAGCTTCCCATTGTAATGGCCATTGATATTCTAAATACTCTTTGGTCAGGTAGGTCCATTTAGTTAGAAATGCCCATAAGGAAGGATCATGATTTTTAAACATAAAATCAGCCAAAGTTCCTGTAGTGAGGGGTATTCTCAAAATATTCAGATAACTGGAATCCCTTTTCTCAGAGGTGTTTTCCCCCAGAGTAAAAGAATAGTTCTCAAACAGCTTAAACAGTTTAAAGCTCAAACAACTCAGTTCTAACAGCCTGCCACTCAAATAGCCTATAGTTCTAAGGAAACAGTTTACTTCCAGAGGAGCCAGGCCAGTCTTTTTAGGCAGCTCCCATAAAACAGGTCTGGGTCAGGAAGATTTCCCTGGAGGAAGAGATAGCAATCCAATAATTTAGCCCAACTACTGAATGATTTCAGTACTCTTGCCTGAAAAAAAAAAAAAATCCTATGAACCAAGAATGGGCCACAGTCCATAGAGTTGCAAAAAATCGGACATGACTGAGCATGCACACATGCATTCTAAAGGCTACAGTTCATCCCAATTTCAGTGACGATTCCCTGGTCCCAAAGGAATGGACCAAAGATGTCTCAGCCAGCTTCTAATGGAACAGTCTGACTCAAAATCAGACTGAAGTGCCATATGAGTACTCAAATACAGATCAAGGCTAAAATTGGAAGCACAAAACCTTAAAATAAATCCCAACTAAAGTCTGGAGAACTTTAAACACAAAGCAAGCATAAGAACTTTAAACACAAACACAGCATCACTAGCAAGCCTCAATTCATTGACTTTGGATCAGTTCTGGTCCTGACAGCTCAGCAAGCCAGGAAACCTCTCCACTACCCAGTGAACTGGAAACACATCCTTTTCAACAAAGTCTACATCCCACTCTCAGAGAGAATAGCTCTCTTTCTAAGTTATTCTCTTCCTTAGGCCCTCTCCCTCAGACCCATGGTATTCTGTGGAATTCTCTTTTATTCCCTCTTAGTTATAAGCAGATAGAAGGATAGATGATAGATAGATATGAAATTTTTAAATAATTTTTATATTAAAGTTTTCCTATTCAAATTATTGCATTCTTTCTGTCTCCTGATGGGATCCTGATTGAGATAGCATTTCAAATACAGCAGTAGAAGAAGATTAACCTACTTTCTAAGGATTAAAAAAGAAAATGAAACCCATCAATTTAATCAATTTCCTTAGAAGTAGAAATACAAAAGTACACCATTGTCATTCTTTGAACAAAAGAACTATGACTTCATAATGCATAAAATTTTTTTAAAGTAATAGAAATGCTTTTCAAGGTTTCAGTTATTTGTTTCAACCCATGATGTCAGTAGATCTTTCACAAACACAAAGTTCAAATAAAAGCATTTTACAGAGTCAGCTTTCTGTAAGAGAGGTCCTAGAAAACTTGTACATTATGTAATTTGTATTCATCATACATATTTATGAATATTTCTCCTTTTACCTAAACACACACTATAAAAATTTACTTAGTTAAATGTACATATCCTGTAACCAGATCACAAGCTCTTTACTGCAAAATTCAGGCTTAAATTAAAGAAAGTAGGGAAAATCACTAGGCCATTCAGGTATGACTTAAATCAAACCCCTTATGATTATACAGCAGAGGTGACCAATAGAATTAAGAGATTAGACTTCGTAGACAGAATGTCTGAAGAATTATGAACAGATGCAGAGTATTGAACTGGAGACAGTGAACAAAAGCATTGTAAAGAAAAAGAAATGCAAAAAGGCAAAGTGGTTGTCTGATGAGGCTTTTCAAATAGCTGAGGAAAGAAGAGAAACAAAGAGCAAGGGAGAAAGAGAAAGATATACCCAACTGCATGCAGAGTTTCAGAGAACAACTGGGAGAGATAAGAAGGCCTTCTTCAAAGAACAGTGCAAAGAAATAGAGGAAAACAATAGAATGGGAAAGACTAGAGATCTCTTCAAGAAAATTGGAGATATCAAGGGAACGTTTCATGCAAGGACCAGCGTATAAAAGGACAGAAACAGTAAGGACCTAACAGAAGCAGAAGAGATTAAGAAGAGGTGGCAAGAATACACAGGAAAACTGTACAAAAATGGTCTTAAAGACCCAGATGACCAAGATTATGTGGTCACTCACCTAGACCCAGACATCCTGGGGTGTGAAAATCAAGTGGGTCTTACGAAGCATTACTATAAGCAAAGCTAGTGGAGGTGATGGAATTCCAACTGAGCTATTTCAAATCCTAAAAGACGATGCTGTTAAAATGCAACATGTTAGCAAATTTGGAAAACTCAGCAGTGGCCACAGAACTGGAAAAGGTCAGTTTTTATTCCAATCTCAAGGAAAGGCAATGACTAAGAATGTTCAAACTACTGCACAATTACACTCATTTCACATGCTAGGAAAGTTATGCTCAAAATCCTTCAAGCTATGCTTTAGCAGTCCATGAACCAAGAACTTCTGGGAGCTTCTGGGAAGAGTTTGCACTACGCAGTAGTCCCCTAGGTGGAGGGTTGCTGCCTCTGGGGGTTTAAAGGAGCAGTGGAATCAGTGGGGGTTGGCGTGCTTCTGATATCTGGGTCCCCTAGGAAGCCACATTCCTTGGATGCAGCTTCTGGGCTTTCACACCAGATCCCTCCATGTTTCTTTGAGAGGATTTGGGAGGGGGCAGGGCAACGACTAGCACAGATGGTGACTATCAAAAAGAAATAGGATCATGGCAGCTGATGATGACAATGGTGACGAACAAGCTTATTTGATAACTTTTTTTGACCATCAGAACAAGACCCAATTTCCACAAAGTCAGTCTCTCCCATCAGGAAGCTTCCATAAGCCTCTTATCCTTATCCATCAGAGGACAGACAGAATGAAAACCACAATCACAGAAAACTAATCAAACTGATCACATGAACCACAGCCTTGTCTAACTCAATGAAACTATGAGCAATGCCATGTAGGACCACCCAAGACAGATGGGTCATGGTGGAGAGTTCAGACAAAATGTGGTCTACTGGAGAAGGGAATGGTAAATCACTTCAGTATTCTTGCCTTGAGAACCCCCTGCGAAAGTGAAAGTTGCTCAGTCATGTCCTACTCTTTGCAATCTCATAGACTCGACCATGGAATTCTCCAGGCCAGAATACTAGAGTGGGTAGTCTTTCCCTTCTCCAGGGGACCTTCCCAACCCAGGGATCGAACACAGGTCTCTGGCATTGCAGGCAAATTCTTTATTAGCTGAGCCACAAGGGAAGCCCAAGAACACTAGAATGAGTAGATATCCCTTCTCCAGGGGATCTTCCCAACCCAGGAATTGAACCAGGGTCTCCCACATTGCTGGCAGATTCTTTACCAACTGAGCTATCAGAGAACCCCAGAAACAGTATGAAAAGGCAAAAAGATATGACACTGAACCATGAAACACCCAGGTCAGTAGATGCCCAATATGCTACTGGAGAAGAATGGAGAAACAACTCCAGGAAGAATGAAGACACAGAGCCAAAGAGAAAACAATGCCCAATTATGGATGTGACTGGTGATGTAAGTAAAGTCTGATGCTGTAAAGAGCAATATCACATAAGAACCTGGGATGTTGGTCCATGAATCAAGGTAAATCAGAAGTGATCAAACAGGAGATGGCAAGAGTGAACATCGACATCTTAGGAATCAGTGAGCTAAAATGGACTGGAATGGGCGAATTTAACTCAGATGACCATTATATCTACTACTGTGGGCAGGAATCCCTTAGAAGAAATGGAGTAGCCCTCATAGTCAACAAAGAGTCTAAAATGCAGTTCTTGGATGTAATCTCAAAAATGACCGAATGATCTCTGTTTCCAAGGCAAACCATTCAATATCAGAGTAATCCAAGCCCATGCCCAAGCCAGTAACGCTGAAAAAAGCTGAAGTTGAACAATTCTATGAAGACCTACAAGACCTTGTGAAACTAACACCAAAAAAGATGTCCATCTCATCATAGGAGATTGGAATGCAAAAGTATGAAGTCTAGAGATACCTGGAGTAACAGGCAAATTAGGCCTTGGAGTGCAAAATGAAGCCGATCAAAGGGTAACAGAGTTTTGCCAAGAGAATGCACTGGTCATAGCAGACACCCTCTTCCAACAACACAAGAGAAGACTCTACACATGGACATCACCGAATGGTCAATACTGAAACCAGATTGATTATATTCTCTGCAGCCAAAGATGGAGAAACTTTATGCAGTCAGCAAAAACACCACCATGCACTGACTGTGGCTCAGATCATGAGCTCCTTATTGCCAAATTCAGACTTAAATTGAAGAAAGTAGGGAAAACCGCTAGACCATTCAGGTATGACCTAAATCAAATCCTCTACAATTATACAGTGGGAGTGACACATAGAGTCAAGGGATTAGATCTGATAGACTGCCTGAAGTACTATGGACAAAGGTTTGAGCCTCTGTACAGGAGGCAGTGATCAAGACCATCCCCCAAAAAAAGAAAGGCAAAAAGGCAAAATGGTGGTCTGAGGAGTCCTTACAAATAGCTGAGGAAAGAAGAGAAGTAAAAGGCAAAGGAGAAAAGGAAAGGTATACCCTTCTGAATGCAGAGTTCCAAAGAATAACAAGAATAACAAGAAAGCTTTCCTCAGCGATTGATGAAAAGAAATAAAGGAAAACAATAGAATGGGAAAGACTAGAGATCACTTCAAAAAAAATTAGAGATACCAAGGGAATATCTCATGTAAAAGTGGGCTCGATAAAGGACAGAAATGGTATGGACCTAAGAGAAGCAGAAGATATTAAGAAGAGGTGGCAAGAATACACAGAAGAAAATACAAATAAGATCTTAATGACTCAGATAATCACGATGGTGTGATCACTCACCTAGGGCCAGACATCCTAGAATGTGATGTCAAGTGGGTCTTAGGAAGCATCACTATGAACAAAGCTAGTGGAGGTGATGGAATTCTAGTTGAGTTATTTCAAATCCTAAAAGACAATGCTGTGAAAGTGCTGCACTCAATATGCCAGCAAATTTGGAAAACTCAGCAGTGGCCAAGGGACTGAAAAAGTTCCGTTTTCATTCCAATCCCAGAGAAAGGCAATGCCAAAGAATGCTCAAACTACCGCACAATTGCACTCATCTCACATTCTAGCAAAGTAATGGTCAAAATTCTCCAAGCTAGGCTTCGACAGTACCTGAACCAAGAGCTTCCAGACGTTCAAGCTGGATTTAGAAAAGGCAGAGGAACCAGAGATCAAATTGCCAATATCCGTTGGATCATAGAAAAAGCAAGAGAGTTCCAGAAAAAATCTAATTTTATTTTATTGACTACTCCAAAGCCTTTGACTGTGTGGATCACAACAAACTATGTAAAATTCCTAAAGAATGGGAATACCAGACCACGTTACCTGCCTCCTGAGATATCTGTATGCAGGTCAAGAAGCAACAGTGAGAACTGGACATGGAACAACAGACTGGTTCAAAATGGGGAAAGGAGTAAGTCAAGGCCGCATTGTGTCACTCTGACTATTTAACTTATACGCAGAGTACATCATGCAAAATCCCAGGCTGGATGAAGCACATGCTGAAATCAAGACTGCCGGGAAAAATTTCAATAACTTCAGATATGCAGATGACATCACCCTTATGGCAGAAAGTCAAGAAGAACTAAAGAGCCTCTTGATGAAAGTGAAAGAGGAGAGTGAAAAAGTTGGCTTAAAGCCCAATGTTCAGAAAACTAAGATCATGCCATCTGGTCCCACCACTTCATGGCAAATAGATGGGGAAGCAATGGAAACAGTGGCAGAATTTATTTGGAGGGGCTTCAAAATCACTGCATATGGTGACTGAAGACATGAAATTAAAAGACATGTGCTCCTTGGAAGAAAAGCTATGACCAATCTGCTGCTAAGCTGCTAAATTGCTTCAGTCATGTCCGACTCTGTGCGACCCCATAGACGGCAGCCCACTAGGTTCCTCCATCCCTAGGATTCACCAGGCAAGAACACCGGAGTGGGTTGCCATTTCCTTCTCCAATGACCAATCCAGACAGCATATTTAAAAGCAGAGACATTACTTTACCTATAAAGGTCTGTCTAGTCAAAAATGCTTTCTCCAGTAGTCATGTATGGATGTGAGAATGGGACCATAAAGAAAGCTGAGCACTAAAGGATTGATGTTTTGAACTGTGGTGTTGGAGAAAACTCTTGAGTGTCCCTTGGACTGCAAGGAGATCAAACCAGTCAATCCTAAAGGAAATCAGTCCTAAGTATTTATTGGAAAGACTGATGCTGAAGCTGAAGTTCCAATACTTTGGCCACCTGATGCAAAGATATGACTGTTTGGAAAAGACCCTGATGCTGAGAGAGAATGGAGGCAGGAGGAGAAGGGGATGACAGAGGATGAGATGGTTGGATGGCATCACCGACTCGATGGACATGAGTTTGAGCAAGCTCCAAGAGTTGGTGATGGACAGGGAAGCCTGGCGTGCTGCAGTACACGGGGTGGTAAAGAGTTAGACACAACTTGGTGACTGAACCGAACTAAACCAAGAACTTCCAGCTGTACAATTTGGGCTTTGAAGTGGCAGAGGAACCAGAAATCAAATTACATACAGTTGTCAGATCACGGAAAAAGCAAGGGTGTTTCAGAATAACATCTGTTTCATTGACTATGCAGAGGCCTTTGACTGTGTGGATCACAGCTGTGGAAAATTTTTTAAAAATATGAATAACAGACTGCCTTCCTTACGTGCCTACTGAGAAACTTGTATGCAGGTCAAGAAGCAACAGTTATACCTGGACATGGAAAAACTGTCTGGTTCAGAATTGGGAAAGGAGTATGTCAAGGCTGTATATGGTCATTCTGTTTATTTAACTTATATGCAGAGTACCTCATGCAAAATGCTGGGTGGATGAATCACATGCTGGAATCAAGACTGAGAGGAGAAATATCAGCAACGTCAGATATGCAGATGATACCACTCTAATGCCAGAAAATGAAGAGGAACCAAAGAGCCTCTTAATGAGGTTAAAAGAGGAGCATGACAAAACTGGCTTACAGCTCAACACTCAATGAAAGATCATGGCATCTGGTCCCATCACTTTGTGGCAAATAGTTGGGGAAAAAGCAGAAGCAGTGGCAGATTTTATTTTCTTGGGCTCCAGAATCACTGTAGAGGATGACTGCAGTCACAAAATTAAGACACTTGCTCCTTGGAAGAAAATCTATGACTAACATATAAAGAGCATTAAAAAGCAGAGACATTCCTTTGCTGACAAAGGCCCATATTATCAAAGCTATGATTTTTCCAGTAGTCATGTATGAATGTGAGAGTTGGATCATAAACAAGGCTAAGCACTGAAGAATTGATGCTTTTGAACTGTGGTGCTGAAGAATATTCTTGAGTGTCACTTGGATTGCAAGCAGATAAAATCACTCAATCCTAAAGGAAATCAGTCCTGAATATTCATTGGAAGGACTGTTGCTGAAACTGAAGCTCCAATACTTTGGCTACCTGATGTGAAGAGCTGACTCATTTGAAAAGACCCTGATGCTGGGAAAGATTGAGGGCAGGAGGAGAAGGGGGTGATACAGGGTAAGATGGTTGGATGGCATTACCAACTCCATGGGCATGAGTTTGTGAAAACTCCAGGAGATAGTGAAGGACAGGGAAACCTGCCATGTTTCAGTTCATGGGGTAACAAAGAGTCGGGCATGATTTAGTGACTGAACAACAAAGAACAATTCCACAGAAAAATTAAAGTAAGATGTATACTCTCTGTTCATAAATTCATTTCATTCCTGAAATGCAGGACCTCGAATAAAAATCATACCTTCAAGTGAGAACACATGTGCTTTTGTGGTGCAGGTCCATTTGATATTCAACTTACTGAATTTGTCTTTGTTATACAAATATGTTTTTCTCCCCAGCTAGAACATGTGCACAGCAAGAAAGTGGCCCTACTTTCCTTTTACTTCTGCCCAAGACATCTACTTAGAATAACACTATAGGGGAGCTTTTTAAAGCACTGAAAAGAAAAATGTCTCAAAAGGTAGAGAATTCTAAATTCAAACCTCTACACGTTTACTTAATTGTCACGTGACCCTAGGAAAATTACTACTCCTTTGTAAACTTTGATTTCCTTCTCCGGCTAATTGCTGATAATAATCATGCAATGGTTTCCATAAATATTTAGGGAAATAAGCACCTAGCCCAGTTCCAGGCACACAGTAAACATTAATAAATGGTTGTTACTACTGCTGCTACCACACACAGACACTGGGCTTAGCAAAGACTTTTTGAATGAATATAACTAGCTCAACAAACACCAGCTTTCCAGTGTGATAAAATGGAAAGTTTACAGAGAAAAATCAAGATTGCCTGGGAAGGATTTTTTTTTTTTTTTTTTTTTTTTTTTGCCTCATAGTCCCAGAATGTTCCTAAATGGGGTGGCAGAAGTAGATTATTATCCCCATGGCCAGTTTCATTGTGGAACAAGGCAGGACACATCTTCTAGATCACAAGATCAGGAGGTTCCTGCAGAGCAGCTTTCTGTCACACGATGGGGTGGCTCAGCTGATTTCAGGACTGGCCTATGAGCCAGCACTGCCATTTGAGGTAGACCAGGTGGGTGAATTGTTGGCCACAGGAAGGGCTCTCTCTCCTTCACGCTGCCCAGCAGTGCTCACTCTTCTGCCCAGCTTGTCTCAACATGTTTTCCCACCATCACGTAGCCCCACTTCCCTTCATTCTGAAATTATACACTCTCATCCTCAGAAAAGACAGAAGCATCTTTTCTGACTCAAATGGATTATATTCAATTAAACCTGCACCAGTGATGGCTCTGTCCCACCTATGATGAAAGAAAAAGAAGAGGAAAATGAAACAACCATCCTAATTTTCCGGAAATTAAAGCTTATAATTACTAAGAATTTTGATATTTTCAGCAGATGATTTCAAATGAAAGCATTTATTTAACTGTATTTAACCAAAAGATAAATAAGAGATAGTAAAAGGAAGACAGCTGTAGAATATTTCTAGGGTTACTATATTTTGAGTAGCTTCTGGGTAAATTATTATAAACAGTACAGAGACTTTGTACCAAACTCTGATGACAGATGGATTTGAAACTTAAAAATACCTAGGAAACAGAATAATTCTAAAAATAAGACATCTTTGGGGATACATGTCTGGATTTATTATTAAGAAAGAAGCAGGTAGAACAAAGAAAGTAAATATTCATTTGCCTACTACTTAATAATTTCTTTGCCACTATTAGAGAAAGTACTAGAGGAAGGAAAGATTAACTTGCTTTCCAAGGATATTATAAAGAAAAAACTCAGCAAAGTATATCCATTATGGGAAACAAATTCTACAGAATATAGAATCTCAAAAACAAGGCAAGGATCATAGCGAGAGTGGGAAGGGAAATATCCTATCAAGGCTCTTAATATTTAAAATTGTCTGGATAATAACATGGGAATATGACCCTAGCACCAGAAATTCAATATTTTGTCTAAAACTGGGTGTTTTTTATTTGAGGCAGAAATGGCCCACTCTTGTTACAAATGAGGAAATAAACATTTAAGAACAGAAGAGCATCAGAATTTACCCTGTTGGGCAGGTTTTCACTTTGGGAAAATACATTTTAATTTCTTAACATCATTTAATTTGTAATCCTTTTTGATAATTACAAATGTACCTTGTTTTTATTAAGTAGATGTGTTTTTTTAAAGCTGAATAAATTCAAAATGTATAAATTATATTTTTATAATTTGTGGGGCTTCATCACTGGCTCAGTGGGTAAAGAATCCATCTGCAATGCAGGAGACTCAGAAGATGTGGGTTCAATTCCTGGGTTGGGAAAATCCCCTGGAGGAGGAAATGGCAACCCACTTCAGCATTCTTGCATGGAAAATTCCATGGGCAGAGGAGCCTAGCAGACTATAGTCCCTGGGTTTGCAAAGAGTCAGATACTACTGAGCATGCACATACATACAATTTATAAATAATATTACAATGTCTCTACAGGGTTTATTACTTAAAAGATCTTTCTAGAATGAAAAACACTTTTGTAGAATTTTTTAAAAAGCAGATCTATCATTTGTATAAATTTAGTAGTTTGGAATGCTCTAAGGCAAGTTGCTTGTATCAGTACTGGCAAATAGTAGAACAATTTTAAATATTTAAATATAATTGTAGCTCTGAAGTATTCTATGAAATAATTCTACTGTATAGCACAGGGCACTCCATTCAATAATAACTCTATAATATAATAATAATATAATAATAACTATAATAATAACTATAATAACTATATAATAATAACTCTAAAATAATAACTCTATAATAACATATATGGGAAAAGAATCTGAAAAGAATATATGTATACATGTAACTAAATCACTCTGCTGCATACCTGGAACATGATAGTGTAAGTTAAATATACCCCTTGCAGGTCTTCAGTCATAACCCTGAAGCCTTGAGTGTGTTCTGCTTAGAAAACTCTTCCTAATTTTTCTGAATTTAGGGTGTTTTTATTCTTGAAGGAGAGAAAGAGAGAGGAAATGGGGTGGGGGGTGGATGTATTTTATTTCTGAACCATCACTTACCAGTCCTTCGGGCATCTTTTTTTTTTTTTTTTCATAAGCAAAGGGTTTCTCCAAAAGTACTTTTATCAACATTTTTTCCCTCAGCCCCTCAAATTCCTAATTACACTAGCCATTCTCAAATATGCTTTGCTCTATACTAGTTGAAAACTGAACAGACTTGGAACCAAGCTGACTTTTCAATTTACTTATTGTGCTCGGTTTAATTCTAGTAATTCTCGATAAGGTCCAATTATACTGGCTTTAGGACTGACTCTTACATATAGTAACCTCTTTCTAGATCAGAGAAAATTGTTCTATTATTAGCCTACCATGTAGGGGATTTGTGAATAGGGTTTGAGCCTTGTTTATTTATTTAGAGATTCTTATTCCAATAAATCCACAAGAAGTTCCTAAAATAAGATGACAGAAATGAAGTTTCAAGAAACTGCTTCAAGAGGACTCTACAGTAAAAGAATCTCTACTACATAAGGGGAGCTAAACACATAAATTAAGCAAGCAAGGTAAATAATAAAGACCAGGAATGCCTTTGGTTATCTGGAATGACCATCGTTTAATTCTTTTGACAAATACTGAATAAATACGTAATTATTACATACAAAATGTTATGTTGGGAATTATGGCAGATAGAATATAATCAAAATGGCCTGCATTCTTGAAAGAGTTTACAATTAAATTGAAGATACATGAGCCTTTCACTGAATGCTTATAATACAAAGTGTCATTACCTTAGAACTGTGATAAATTAACTGCTTTGAGAGCACATAGGAGAATAGAATTATTTTAGCTTGGGAAATACAAAGCTACAGTAAAGCAGATGGTATTTGGAATTGGGTAGCCCATAAAGGATGAAGGATGGAAAGACTCTGTAACAAAAATAAAATAAACCAAAAAACATGTATAGATAGATACAGATAGGTAGAGATATAGATAGATATATAGAGGTAGAGAAAGAGGGAGCTTTTCTAAGATGGACTATCACAGAAAGTCTATAGATAATAGGAGCAATACTTACCATAGACAGAAATGGAATATAATATTTGTGTCAGCATCAGTATAAAATATAGGTTGCACTCAGGTGTTCAAGGTTATTCATTCATTCAATAAATACTAAATAGCAGTTTTTTATGTGCAAGGCATCACAGCTGGGGATACAGCAGGAAAAAAATTTAGGCATGGTTCCACACACAGGGAAATGATAGAATGGAAGGTGTGTGTGTGTGTGTGTGTGTGTGTGTGTGTGTGTATAGCTAATAAAATTTGGTAATTTGGAACCTGATTTTTTTTAAAAAACCAATCAAACATGCAAAAAAATTTACCTTGTTTCTAGAAAATCTAAGATAGTATGACATAAGAGGATCTGCTTAGCTGTCGTATTTTCTCAGAAAACAGAAAAAAAGTTAATATTCTAGAGAAGTTGAACATTAACAAAATCTCTTTTCTGATGTTCACTATGGGGGAAAGGAGTTGTAAATCTGATTAATATTTATTCTTTGAAATAAGCTTAAGGGATGACTTTGATCCATCACTCAATATTAATTTAAAAAATATGTACTGAGCCTATTTTTGACCAAGTATTGCTTTGGACATCAGAGATAGAGCAATTTTTTAACTGCTTTATTTGGATATAATTTACATACTACACTATACTTTACCTATCTGTAAAGTTCAGTGCTTGTCACTATATTCCAAAAGCTGTTCAACCATGACTGCAATCTAATTTAGAACATTTCCATCAAAGAGAAAAGTTGAACCCATTAGTACCCATTTTCTGTTCCTGCTGAACCCTTTCCCTTCCAGATCCTGGAAACCACTCATGTTTTTTTTTTTTTTTAATGCCTCTATCATTTGCCTATTCTAGACATTTCATATGAACAGAATCATACAAAAAGTGGTCTTTGTGACTGGCTTCTTTCATTTCGCATAATGTTTTCCAGGTTCACTCAAGCTGCAACATAATTTTCTAAAAGAAGGAAATAAAGACAGAATCCTTATTCTAATGCAGCTTACAGCATCATGAAGAGACTGATACTAACCGAACACTAGAAAAAATAAATGAAAATCACTTACTGTGAAAAGTGTCGTGAATAAAAGGCACACATAGCTAAAATAGCATATAAGAAAGGTTTTTGACATGGTCAGAAAGTTTAAGGCAGCCTTTCTTGAGAAAAGCATAACTGATATGAGATGTAAATAATGAGAACGATATAACTGGCATAAAGAAGCAGCAGCAGCATTTGAGACAGAGTGATCAGCAAGGAAATGGCTCTTTGGCAAGATCAAGCATGACAAATGATAAGGAAAACCAGGCATAAGCCAGGAGTGGATAGGCGTAAACCAAATAGAAATGTGTAGTCAAGATGAGAAATGATGGTGAATTGGACTAGGGTGTTGGCAGAGTCACGATGGACAGCCAGGTTAGGGATAGTGCTGTCTAATAAAGCCCTTTGTGAGCTGGCTCTGGCTTCTCTGTATTTCCAATAGACCCTAAGTAAGCCATGGCTAACCACGGTAGAGTTCATAGCGCTACAACAACATCCAGGACAGGTCAGGTGCAGTGAAGAGAATATAGATACGTGAGGTCAGTGTAGTGGTAGTCAGGGATAGGTCTTAAAGAGCTAGATGAACCATTTTTAAGGCATTTGTTGTTTTATTCTAAGGGCAATGAGAGTCAACAATAATTGTTAAACAAGAGACTGTCATAAACAAATTATATCTTTTAAGATATATCTTGTTTGGGGAAAATTAATCTGATATTCTGATAGTGTAGAGTTGCAGACTGAGAGGAATGTAGAAATTAGAGAATCAAGTGAAAAGATATTTTGGTAGTCTAGGTGAGGTAATATGTGATAGACATAGGGTGGTAAGAACAAGAATGTTTTAAAAGAATAAGGGCTGAAAATTCAAAGACAGATCATTATTTTTTTCTTCAGAAGTTTACACAGCTATTTGACAAAGGGTCTTAGAATTAACTTATTAAAATGGAATCCTGATAACTGATAAAAATTAACATAATATATTTAAATTGAATATATGTCTTAAAACTATTTCAGTTTGTCACTATGAGCCTAAAAGTATGGAGTAAATTTGGTATCTTCATTTTTATTTTAAAATGAGAACACTGAGGGACTTTCCTGGTGGTCCGGTAGTTAAGACTTTACCTCCCAATGCAGGGGATGCTGGTTCTATCCCTTGTTGGGAAGCTAAAGTCCCACGTGCCTCAGGGCCAAAAAGCAAAACACAAAACAGAATCAATATTGTAACAAATTCAACAAAGACTTTAAAAATGGTCCACATCAAAAAAAAAATTTTAAAAAAAAAAAAAGCACATTGACATAGTTTGAAAGTGTGAGGGCTGGTTAAGGAGAATTGTGGGAGAAGTTGGATTTCTGAGGATTTGGCACATTTCTTCCATGCCAGAGAAATGGGAACCCACAATTCAGGTAGAGGACCTGATGAAATTGCTTTGGATTGAAGAAGAGCTTAATGAAGGGAGACCTGAGCCCAGTGACAGGTACCTCAGTGCCTGCTAAAGGACTGTCTTCTTTACAGTACAACCTGTCTTCAGAAAACCTCCATTTGCCATTGAACGGTACCACCCCACACTTCAGAGCCAACCAGTAATTTGAAATTTGAGGCAACTGAGAAGTCCTTTCGAGTTTCCATTTTCAAAATGCAGTCTTCCCCGAGCCCTGCAGGAGCAGCAGAGAACCCCAGGGCTCTTAGAAATGCCCATTTGCAGCTTCTTAGATGTTGGCCAGAGGAATTCACAGCCCTACCTTTCCCAGTGAGCTCCATGCCCTTTCTTTCCACCAGTAGCCACCTGGGAGCCACGAAACAACTTTACATGATGTCCCAAGAGCCTGAGAACTAGTCCTTGACAGAGCTGCCTTGAGAAGCCCAGAGCCAAACAGAACGTCCCAGTAGTCCAACTGTGGCCTGTGGTTCCTATTTTCCTATCCACTGTTCCACATCAAACAAAGATTTGCCTAAGAGGATTACCTTGGTAGAATTTCTCTTTGTTAGATATTTTTACAGTTGTCTTTAAAGAAACATAAAATTATATTTGTGTGGGGAAAATTGCTACTTCACGGGTTCAGTAATTGCTGTACATTTACAGTGCTTTAGAACCATAGGAACTCACCATCAAAATGATGGGGAATTGATTTCCAGTGGAGAGTTTGGATGAATCTCTTTTGCACTCTTTCTTTACTAAATAGTCAAACAAAGAGCGTTAAAGCAACATTTTAGTGTAAGTTGGCATGTTCTCATTGTAAAATGGGAAAGAAGCTTCAAATGCCTAGAAAAGAGATTAACCTTTCCCAAGGATTATGCCAGCAGAGAAAAATGTGGTGTTCCATGGTCAAGAACACTAAATAAATTCTGTGTTTGAGCAAGTGCTTTTGTTTTAATGATATTTTAATGCAATATCTATTTAAAATGGTTTCTTAAATAATTAACATACCAAATATGTAGCTTTTTTATTATTAAGTATGCTGAGTGACTTCACTTTCACTTTTCACTTTCATGCATTGGAGAAGGAAATGGCAACCCACTCCAGTGTTCTTGCCTGGAGAACCCCAGGGACGAGGGAGTCTGGTGGGCTGCTGTCTATGGGGTCGCACAGAGTCAGACATGACTGAAGTGACTTAGCAGCAGCAGCAGCATGCTATATAAAAATATACTTTTAGAGATATATAAATAAAAATTGTGTAACAGACATTCAATGCAACTTCTCCAACCATAGCCTTGTTTTAACAAGACTTTGACATTCATAGAATGAGTACTAACTACTCCCAGAAGACAGAATCTACTCAGAATTTCTCACAGTCAGATCTAATATAAACCCTTTCCTCATAATCAGCTCTCTGATGATTCCCCACTGTCCCTCAAATAAATGAATCTATTTCCAATTTTATAATGTAAGTACATGCAAAATAGAATTAAGTATATGTAATCCACATTATTTAAATTTTACTTCTAAAATGTATCAGTGTCAAAGTGACTGATGGCACTTGAGAGCGACAGAAATATTAAAGTCTCTGTGTGAGAAACAGACCTTAAAGAACCTTCTGGTTTATGATAAAATAATTAAGAGCTTATTCACAATAGGCCTGTGTTAAATATGACTGAAGTAAATCAACTTCGCCTTTTCCATACACGGACTTGCTTTTGCTTTTCTCTTACAACAGTTCTAATTAGAATAATCATCGTCAGATACCATTTATTCAATTGCTTCTCTTTTATTGCAGTCACTAAAATATTTATGATTAAATAGCTATGTTATCTTCTAGTTATTTTGAACCTAATTTAAAGGAGAAATATATCAAAACTGTTCCAAAACATTGAACATTTTGTATTTATGTTCTTGACAAAGGTGAGATTGGAAAGAAGATTTTGCTGTCTTTTATAAGGTTCTAACTAAAAACAGAAGTATTTAGTCAAAGGAAATTACAATGAGAGAAACCTGAACGAGTTATTCTTCCAAAGGAAGGACAGAAATTATATTTTTGGATGACTTTAACTTCTTCTTTTGTCAGGAAATGATTAAAAATTTGACAGGAATAATGAGCTTTTGTTAGGGTTTGTGTTAATTTTAATAGGATGATCAAATAAGAATCATTATTTCCTATATTCAGAGAAAAATAAAGCTGCTCCATGGAAATAGTGTTGCTCTAATATATAGCTTTTAGGGCTTCCCTGATAGCTCAGTTGGTAGAGAATCAGGCTGCAATCCAGGAGACCCCAGTTTGATTCCCGGGTGGGAAAGATCTGCTGGAGCAAGGATGGGCTACCCACTCCAGTATACTTGGGCTTTCCTTGTGGCTCAACTGGTAAAGAATCCGCCTGAGACCTGGGTTCAGTCCTTGGCTTGAGAATGATCCCCTGGAGAAGGGAAAGGCTACCCACTCCAGTATTCTGGCCTGGAGAATTCCATGGACTGTGTAGTCCATGGGGCCGCAAAGAGTTGGACATAACTGAGTGACTTTCAGTTCACTAATATATAGCTTAGGCCTCAGGGGCACTGACTCAAAGTTCTTTAAGACTCAGACTACCCCAGCAGCACCAAGTATTGAGAAAAATCCATTCTGAGTCACTTCTATGCCTCTCAGGAAATAAAATCATCACGAATATCCCCAAGGGACCTTTTGTTCATCCACCTATCCAGACAGTCATTCAAGTCAGAAAGGAGATCCTTAAGGACCTACACACAGTAATAAGCACTGGACAATACAACAGCAATCAAGATACAGTTTCTACCCTCTAGGTTTATGGGGAAAGTCACATGTGGGGAAAAACAGAGATAATATACTGTGAAAAGTACCTTCATTGGGTGTATACAAACTGTTGTTAGAGCAGAGTGTTCTCTGTTTATTGGGGAGAGAAGACTTCACAGAGGAGAAATAACAAACTGAGCTGTTGTAAAGATTTCCCTCTTGCTTTTTATCATCTTAAAAAAAGAAAAAAAGATATATTCTGCCTTCTCAGAACTCACCAGGGGCAGTACATTTAAGGGCCCACAGGAGAGAGGAAGGAGAATGAAATGGGAACCCACTCCAGTATTCTTGCCTGGAAAATCCCGTGGACGGAGGAGCCTGGTGGACTACAGTCCATGGTCACAAAAGAGTAGGCCACAACTAAGCCACCAAACAATAACAAAACGGCAGGAGACCGGAAGTAACCGAGAGAGATAAACAAGCGCAGCCCATATTCTATGGGACGTTTCACGCTAAACGGCTATCTTAGGAAGAAAGCCACCTTATAAATACCAGATCTCTCAGTTTTCCAAAAGAAACCCTGAAATCTGGATTTTTAAATGTTGGTCACCAACAAATATTGTTTAAAGCCTTGTGCTAGACAAATTGAAAACCTACAGGCAAGACTGGCCCACTGGACACTAGTGTGCAACCTTTGGGTTTCCACCTCAGATTTATAGCATGTGAAGGTGATCTATGGGTAAGAACTCAGGCACTGTATTCTGTAGGCTGCTTCTGTCACAGAACTCCTGAGCTATTCAAGAAAGTTACGCATTTGTTCCATAGTTGCAAGAACTTCCTACAGACAGCCAGTATGTTTCAGCAATGCAGCTTTTGGAAATGCATGGCCTGAGGGCAAAGAGTTATTACTTTCTTTTAGAGAGGTTTTCATTCTGTAATCGAGTACTATTCCACTTAAAAAAAAAAAAAAAAAGCAGAACCAAAACCACTGTTTTGATGGCCTAAGTGGACTTTGCAAGGCACAAAGAGTAACTCCAAAGCTGAGCAATGTACTTCTCTCAGAGCAGCAGAGGAGGCCCACTGGGAGCTGTTCTTGGAAACAGCAGGCCAGGTCTTTCTTCGTCCTACACACCCACCTGATTCAGGTTTCTTCTCCGTGAAGTACACTCTCCTTGGAAATTTAAGCATGGCTTTTCCTCAAGAGTAAGCAAGAAGCATATCATTTGTGGACAATACAGCATCATGAGGAAAATAAATGACTTGAATTTTCCCATCATCAGGAAAGTAGATGAAGTGCAAACTCATAGTTGAGATACTCTTAAGTGCTCAGCTTTTTGAAGGGCCAGTTTTGCTGTTTCAACCTCATTGCTGTTATTATTAAATTTTTAGTCTTTAGCGAGGCAATTTTAGGGAAAAAGAAAAGGAGAGAACTGGCATAGCATCAAATGAAGCACATTCCTAATGCGGGTTTTGAATAATACACTAGCATCCCACACACACAGATGTCACTGAAAGTAACCAGTCAACAGTGGAAGTAGTTTCTGCAATGATCCATATAATCAGTCAGGAACAAAACTGTACTAATGCCGAAAACAATTTCAGACCCACTTACAACATTTTGGGAAGCTGGGAACATATTCAAAATTGGTGGTGCTTTAGAATTGCTTTGTTTCCTTCTCCCATTACTTCTCAGGTTTTCCATTTAAATAGCTCTACACATAAACAATTATAATTATTTTATTTTATTCTATGATACTCTCTTATTTCTGATTATGATCACTGGAAACTAAACTGATGTGTGTTCCTTTGTGGTTGGCTAAGTACTTGGTAGACACATAGTATCCACTACATTTTTGGCAATGGTATGGGGAAAGAGGCGTGCTGTGTATTGCTAGAATGACTCTGCACTGACACAAACTTTAAGAAATGCAATGTGGTAATGTATATCACAACATCGTTAAGTTTAAACTTTGGACACAAGAATACTTCTGGAATGTATCCTAAATAAATGACTGAATTATCTCTAACAATGGAAAATAAATTGTCCTCAATAGCACACTGCTTAAATAAATCATCAAAAGGTCCATATAGTCAAAGCTATGGTTTTTCCAGTAGGCATGTATGAATAAGAGAGTTGGACCATAAAGAAGGCTGAGCACCAAAGAATTGATACGTTCAAATTGTGGTACTGGAGAAGAATCTTGAGAGTCCCTTGGACAGCAAGGAGATCAAACCAGTCAATCCTGAAGGAGTGAGAGAGTGAAAGTCACTCAGTCATGTCCGACTCTTTGCAACCCCATGGACTATAGCCCACCAGGTTCTCCTCTGTCCATGGGATTCTCCAGGCAAGAGAAAATCAGCCCTAAATATTAATTGGAAGAACTGATGCTGAAGCTTCAATATTTTGGCCCCATGATGCAAAGAGCCAACTCATTGGAAAAGGCCCTGATGCTGCGAAGATTGAGGGCAAGAGAAGGGAATGATAGAGGATGAGATGGTTGGATGGCATCACTGACTACTCAACGGACATGAGTTTGAGAAAACTCTGGGAGTTGGTGATGGACAGGGAAGTCTGGCATGCTGCAATTAATGGGGTTGTAAAGAGTCAGACACAACTTGGCAACTGAACAACAACATAGTGGTATATCCATACAATAAGGTGAATTCTTATGTTTTATAATATGAAGAGTCTATGGTGTGTTGCAAGATGTCCATCGTATATTGCAAAGTGAACAAGGTAGCTTTTAGAGTAGGATGTCTAGAAAGATTGGAAGATAGACAGAAAGATAGATTAGAGCAGCTCGACACAGTCAGCAAAAACCAGACCTGCAGCTGATGGTGTTTCAGATCATGAACTCCTTATTTCAAAATTCAGGCTTAAATTGAAGAGAGTAGGAAAAATAACTGGCCATTCAAGTATGACCTAAAACAAATCCCTTATGATTATACACTAGAAGTGACAAATAGATTCAAGGGATTAAATCTGGTAGACAGAGTGCCTAAAGAACTATGGACACAGATTCATAACATTGTAGAGGAGGTGTACATTGGGATGTAAATCATCCCAAAGAAAAAGAAATGCAAGAAGGCAAAGTGGTTGTCTGAGGAGGCTTTGCAAATAACTGAGAAAAGAAGAGAAACAAAAGGCAAAGGAGAAAGGAAAAGATATACCCAACTGAACGCAGAGTTCCAAATAACAAAGAGAGATAAGCAAGCCTTTCTAAGCGAACAATGCAAAGAAAAAGAGGAAAACAATAGAATGGGAAAGACTAGAAATCTCTTCAAGAAAATTGGAGCTATCATGCAAGAATGGGCACAACGAAGGACAGAAACAGCAAGGACCTAAAAGAAGCAGAAGCTATTAAAAGAGGTGGCAAGAGCACATAGAGCAATACTACAAACAAAGCTAGTGCAGGTAATGGAATTCCAGCTGAGCTATTTCAAATCCTAATAGAAAATGCTGTTAAAGTGTTGCACTCAATATGTCAGCAAATTTGGAAAACTCAGCAGCGGCCACAGGAAAAGGTCAGTTTTCATTCCAATCCCAAAGGAAAACAACCCCAAAGAATGTTTAAATTACTGTACGATTGTGCTCATTTCACATGCCAGCAAGGTAATGCTCAAAATCCTTCAAGGTAGGCTTCAACAGTACGTAAACTGAGAACTTCCAGACGTACAAGCCAGACTTCGAAAAGGCAGAGGAACCAGAGACCAAATTGCCAACATCCGTTGGATCACAGAAAAAGCAAGTTAGATATATAGATAGGGAGAGAGACAGACAGATGATAGCTAAAAGTTGGGAAGAATATAATACAAACATATAAAGCATAGCTTTCCACAAGTCTATGGAGGAACAAAATTAGAACTGAGGAATTTTAGTTCTACTTTATTTAGTGTTTGAATTTTTAAGCATGGGTAGCCAGTTTATTGAACATGCTGAAACTGACAAGTTATAATAATAAAGCAATGTCATATTTCTCCTATCATTTCCTTTAAATATGACCTATGGGATTTTCTACATCCTTTATTGACAATTAGAGCAGATCTCACTGTCTTTCCCATCCCTTTCAGGTATTTTAAATGATTTTGTTTTCAACTTTTAAAAAGGTTCTCTCCTATTTAACTCCAAACTTTAGTCTCTCATCTGAATAAAGCTTCTCCCTCTCTCGGCATGATTCTGACCCTCAGCTTGGGAAACAAAAAGAAAGAGCCTACTCTGTTCTTTTATTCTCCTTATCCCGCTTGTCTTTCTCTCTTCCTCAAGCTGCTTCTCTACCCTTCAGGATCAGTATAAAGGGAAGAAGGCTAAGATAAGAAGGGATAAAGCAGTTTTTCTGAGCTGCTACTGTGTGGATCTCTCTCTTAGCTATTCCGTACTCTGCCATAGCAGGTGTTTGAATGCAGCCCTCTTGCACTGAATGCTTTAATGTATTCTTCATACTCTTGCAAGGCAAAGACCACCATCTGCATCTTTGCACTGAACTCTTTGGCTAACCCTTGTGAGCCACCCTCATCTTGAGTTCTTGCTCCCAATCACTTTCTGCTATTTCCCCCTCACTCTTGCAGTCAGCAGCTGTCTTGAGTGAGTTTTTGTTGTTGTTGTTGTTTTAATGTTATGTATATAGAAAGAGCAGGGGTGGGGGACTTCTCTGGTGGCTTAGCATTAAAGAATTCACCTGCAAAAGAGGAGACCCAGGTTCGATACCTGAGTCAGGAAGATCCTCTGAAGGAAAAAATGGCCACCCACTCCAATATTCTTGCCTGGGAAATTCTATGGACAGAGGAGCCTCTCGGGCCATGGGGCTGCAAAGAGTCAGACATGACTTAGCCACTAAACAAAAACAAATACAGAAACGGTGGTAAGAGGAGAATGGTAAAATAACAACAACCCAAAAAAGAAATCAAACAAAAATGATAAAGTAAGTATGACAAAATATTAACAATTTGTTAATGTCAGTGATGGGAACATAGGAGTTCTTTATGCTAGATGGCATATTTTTCAATAAGTTTAAATTATTTCCAAATTAAAAGCTTCAAAGAATGCTTCCTCTGAGGCACTTTAGGGACAATGAAGTAGAAAGAGAGAGAATATACAGGCATGTAAGTCCATGAATTTGCATCCTGTATCAAACCTGCCACTAATTTCATCCGAGTGACATGGGCCACCTTATTTCTACACACTTTGACTTTCTAATCTCTCAAAGGGAGATAATAACAAGGGTCCTGATGATGTCCCTGAATGACTATGGGAATTTACGTTCATCAAGAAGTGTGCTAATGTGTGCCGGTGATACAGTCCTGTGAGTGGTATATCATTTGCCTAAATCAGGGTCCCACTGGGTCTCTGAACCCAAAGGGATGGATGCTCCCTCCTATAGCGAAACTTTATACCCCAAACCTAGAGACTCAGGTTTGAACTTTGGGTCAGGAAGCTCCCTTGGAGAAGGGGATGGCTATCCCCTCCAGTCGCAAGGAGTCAGACACGACTGAGCAATTAAGCATGCACAAAGCTTAGAAACCCAGTGAACAATTCTTTACACAGGTTGAGACATAGTCAGAGATGCTCTAGGCAAGAACAAACACTTGGAGCTTTCTTCAAGTCAACTCACAATGGGAATAAAACCAATGAGACTTCTGAAAGCCAAGAGTCTAATAAGAATCTAAGTCTAGGAAAGGAACTGAGAGTTTCCTCAATGACTCAGTAGGTAAATAAAGTGAAGTCGCTCAGTCATGTCTGACTCTTTGCGACCCCATGGACTATAGCTTATCAGGCTTCTCAGTTCATGGAATTTTCCAGAGAAGGGTACTGGAGTGGGTTGCCATTTCCTTCTCCACAGGATCTTCCCGACCCAGGGATCAAACTCAGGTCTCCCGCATTGCGGGCAGACACTTTACCATCTGAGCCACCAGGGAAGCCCAGTAGGTAAGTAATCTGTATTTAAAACAAGAGACCCAGGAGACCTGGGTTCTATCCCTGGGTTGGGAAGATCTCTGGACGAGGAAATGGCAACCCACTCCAGTATTCTTGCCTGGAAAATCCCATGGACGGAGGAATCTGGTGGGCTACCCAGGTGACCCAGTCCATGGGTGGCAAAGGGTTGGACATGACTGAGTGACTAACACTTTCTTCTTCACTTTCTGCAAGAATTCACCTGAGATTCTGAGGGACTGCTTCCTAATTTATTGTCAACTTTTAGAATTATGAATGACAGTCAAGCAATACCCTAACAGATTAGAGTCCTTTCCCATATTCCCAAACCTTTCACATGTGCCTTGTTTTGGAGAAGAGGCTATGAGAATGTGAGCCTCCTAAGTATCATTTCTTTGGTCAGTACTCAGGGGGGAAATCCTATTGAATCTCTCCAGTCTCTAGCCCTGTCTACCAATGGCACCGAAGGAAAAAAGAACCACAATCAGATAGAATCTGCTCTCTTAGCAAAGCCCCAGAGATAGACTTGTGCTTTTAATATAATTTATCCAGGAACAGATCATATTGCCAGAGGAAAGAGCCAGGAGTACTTTCCCTAGCAGTTTGTCATTGTGAGCAGACATTTGATTGCCAGCCATAAGGAATTTTACCTCTGCTTTTTCGATTTCATTCTTAATATAATTTTAAAATGTGTCTCTACCCAAGTACTCTGAAGCAAGTACAATAATCTTATTGATAAATACCAGTATTTTTACCCTCTACTCCATTTTCTAACCTAGATTGTCAAAAGGAAATTCTACATCAAGACTAAGTTAGCTGTACAAATTAAGTTGCTTAGATTCCATTTAGAAAGTACAAATTTATATTTTTCCTTGCAGTTTTTTGAGACATAATTAACATATAATACTGTACAAGTTTAAAGTATACAGTATAATGCTTTGACCCACATGCATAATGAAGTGATTTTCATAAGTCCAGTCACCATCTCACATAAGTACACAATTTTAAAAAGAGAAAAAAAAAATTTTCTAGTGATAAGAACTTCCAGGACTCACTCTCCCAAAAATCTTCACACAAAACATATAGCAGTGTATGAGTGACATCATTGACTCAATGGACAGGAGTTTGAGCAAATCCCAGGAGACAGTGAAGGACAGGAAGTCTGGTATGCTGCAGTCTATGGGGTCACAAAGAGTCAGGCACGACTGGACAACAGCAAAAAGATGACATCTCTGATACTCATTTATCTTCCAACTGGAATTTATACCTCTTGACAACCTTCATCCTATTCTTCCCCCTACTTCTGGTAACCACAACTCTTTTTTTCAAGGGTGTATTATTAGTTTATTTTTTATTAAGAACAAAATAAAGAATAAATCACAGGTCAAGGCTCTGGACTCCATCTCTGAGACACCAAGGACCTTACAACCAGTGACATAACCTTAAACTGAAAGCTATTCCAAAAGCCTGGAGTCTATATAACCAAACTGACCCAGGAAAGCAGGGACTGCCCTGAGGAACTAGGGCAGGCAAGACTCAGAGTCCAACGGGGGTGAGCTTGGCTTTGAGACTGGGGATTGGAAAGCGGTGGCTAGGAACACATCTGTTTCTTCCTGAAGGGAGGGGCCACTCGGTCACCACCAGAGCCACCTAATGTCCCACCAACTTTAACATTTATTTTTGAAGTATAATTGACATACAACACTGTCAGTTCCTATTACACAACACAGTGATTCAATATTTCTATACATTTCAAACTGATCACCATACGAAATTTAGCTTTGACATGTCCCCAAAGATATTCCATAGTTACTAACTATATTCTCCATACTGTACCTTTCATAATCTTTATCTCATTTTGCAACTGGAAGTTTGTACCTTTTAATTTACCTCACCTATAGTTCTTAAACTGAGGGAAACAGAAGTTCCTCAACCTTTTCAGACTACTTCTATCCTTGGCAGCTGCCATTGGTAGTGTTTTTTGATTGAAGATTAGCACCACTGGCAAGACTAGGGCGTCAGGGTGTTGTTATACTGTCATCTATAGGGTATCAGAATAGGTTCTCACAAGCCCTTATCAAAAATAAATGAACTCTTTTGTCTTTTTTCCCATTTAAAAAAAAAGATGGCGCTTAGTCATGTCTGACTCTTTGCAAATCCATGGACTATAACCTATCAGGCTCCTCTGTCCATGGGATTTTCCAGGCAAGAATACTGGAGTGGGTTGCCATTTCCTTCTCCAGGGGATCTTCCCGACCCAGGGATCAAACCCAGGTCTGCTGCTTTGCAGGCAGACGCTTTACCATCTTAGCCACCAGGGAAATAGTCTTTTTTTCCCTGCGATAATATCTGCGATAATATATAACGCATATATTATCTATGGGAGGCCTTATGGCTTATGGTCAAAAACACAGACTCTACAGTGCAGACTGCCTCAGTCTCAATCCCAGCATCACATCTACCAGCTGTTAATGTTGGGCAACTGACCTGCTGTGGTCATTTTCTCTGATTACTGAACCAGCATAGAATACCTGCTTGATAATTCCTTACTGAGAATAGGCTGATCTTGGAGTAAAATATTCTCTGATCTATTGTCCCTTCAAATCATTGTACTTTTTTTTTTATCACTTTCAGCCCACTTTCACCAACCGGTTGCTTTTAACTTTGTTTACTCCTTCTTATTAAAGAAAACCTCTTTTTCCCTAATCCTTGAGACTCAGAAATCTCATGATTAGAGTGTTCTTCCTACTGCAAAATCCCCTTCCCTATATCGTAATCATTTCTTTTCTCTCTTGAAACAATCTCTTTGAATGAAGTCCCTCCTTACCTATACCTGATTTTTTTTTAATTTGGCAAGTCATTGCTCAAATAATTCATGTTCTACCTAAAACACAAGCAAACTAAAAAACAAACACTATCATTGATTGAATCTAGATAAAAATAAAGAAGCCCAGTGAGCATAATTATAAAATAAAATTAAAATGTAAAGTGTCATTCAACTTTTGCAAGTTCACTTTGATTGTTATGACCGTTCTTTTGTGTTTTGGAAACAAATGTTTCTTTAAGGAGGGATAAATGGCTAAGTACTGTTTTTAGACTTTTAAAATCCAAACTGAAAGATTTCTACTAGCTGTCCTCTTCCTTTCAGTCATTACTGGGGGTTTTCCATTTTGCAATCTATTAAATTTACTGAGCTGGTTGAACACTAAGTAATGGATAAATTCTATTTTATGCATCAAAATAAAATGACTGATTTGGTTTCCAAGAAACTTATCTTTTTTAACATTTAAAGATGTAAGTAAGTACTTTGCTACAGAAAAGTCATCAACCTCACTTCTTAGAGAAAAGAGGCAATGTGTCCAATACCAAAGAAAGCATGGATCATGAAGAATTTTAGAGCAATGATTCTCAAGTTTTAACATGCATCCTAATCAACTGGAGGGCTTGTGAAAACATAGATTGCTGAGCTCTACTTCAAAATTTCTCATTCAGTAGGTTTTGCGGGGCCTGACAATATGTACTTCTAACAAGTTTCCAGGACTCCCAGTGTTGCTGGTGAGGCTTCCACCCTACAGATCAGAGCATTTCTTCTTTTATTGATTCATTCAACAAACATTTATTGAGTATCTACTGTGTGTTAGTATGGTTCTAGGTGGTAGGGATGCTGCATGGAACAAAATAGACCTGCCTGTACCCACAAAGATATAAACTGAGGAAGACAAACAGCAAGCAACATCAGTAAGTAAAATATATGGAATGTTGCTTGTAATTGCTAAAGAGGAGAAGAATACATTTGGTGATGAAGATAATTGTGTTGCAGTGAGTGTAAAGTTACATTTTGATAGGTTGAACAGAGAAACTATCCTTGATAAGATGCTCCGATTAAAACCTAAAAGATTTTCAATAAATAGTTCTAGAACAACTAAACATCTACATGCAACTAAATGAATCAAGGCATAAACCTTACAGGCTTCATAAAATCTACCCCAAATGGGTCACATATCTAAATATAAATGCATAACTACAAAACTCTTAAAAGATAGGATACAATCTAGATGAGGGTTTGGGTCATGACTTTTTTGACACAATACCACAGACACAATCCACTACACAAAGAATGGATAAGCTGCTGCTGCTGCTAAGTCACTTCAGTCGTGTCTGACTCAGTGCGACCCCATAGACGGCAGCCCACCAGGCTCCTCCGTCCCTGGGATTCTCCAGGCAAGAACACTGGAGTGAGTTGCCATTTCCTTCTCCAATGCGTGAAAGTGAAAAGTGAAAGTGAAGTCGCTCAGTCATGTCTGACTCTTAGCAACCCCATAGACTGCAGCCCACCAGGCTCCTCTGCCCATGGGATTTTCCAGGCAAGAGTACTGGAGTGGGTTGCCATTGCCTTCTCCAATGGATAAACTAGACTTCACTAAAATTAAAAACTTGTGCTCAGTGAAAGACAATATCAAGAGAGCAGAAAGACAGGGGAAGGGGAAGGGCCAGGGGAAGTACTCGCAAAAGGCATACCTGATAAAGAACTGTTATGCAAAATTTACAAAGAATTCTTAAAATGCACCAATAAGAAAACAAATACTGATTTTTTAAAAAAATGGTCAAAGAACTTAATGGACACTTTACCAAAGAAGATATACAAATGGTATATTAGCATATGAAAAGATGCTCCCATCATATGTCATCAGGTGAATGCAAATTAAAACAATGAGATATCTCTACACACCAATTAGAGTGGTAAAAATTCAAAACCCAGAACACTGACAATACCAAATGTTGGTGAGAATATGAAGCAACAGGAACTCTCATTTGTTGCCGGTGGGAATTCAAAATGGTACAGCCACTTTAAAAGACAGTTTGGTGGTTTCTACAAAACTAAAGGTATTTTTACCATACCAGGAATTGTACACTATGGTATTTACCTAAAGGAGTTGAAAACTTGGTCTACATAGAAACCTGCACAAACAGGTTTATAGAAGCTTTTTTTGTAATTGCCAAACTTTAAGTAACCAAGATGTTCTGCATAGGTAAATGGATAAACACAGATACTATTATTCAGTGCTAAAAAGAGATGAGTTATCAAGGCATAAAAACACAAAGAAGAACCTCAAATGCATGTTACTAAGAGGAAGAAGCCAGTCTGAAGGGGAAGAGAGATGAAAAAACAGAGCACAGGGGATTTTAGGACAGTGAGACTATTCTATAAGATACGGTGATATAAGTATGACTAGACGTATGTCATTACACATTCGTCCAAACCCATAGAATGTACAACACTAAGAGTTAAACCTAAAATAAACCATGGCACTTGTCTGATTATGATATGTCAATTTAGGTTTATCAGTTGTACCAAATGTACACTCTGGTGAGGGACACTGTGATAATAGGGGAGGCTGTGCCTGTGTCGGGGCAGGGAGTATTTGGGAACTCTCTGTACCTTCTGCTCAGCTCTGCTATGAACCTAAAATTGCTCTAAAAAATAAAGTATTTTTTAAAATCTAAAAGAAGATATTTGTCTATAAAGTATCTGCAGGAAGAGCAAGTTAAGAGGGAAAGGAAATACCGAAACCTTGTTCAGAGAGAAATCTGACGTGGTCAAAAATTCTATTGTGGCTTTGGCATAGTAAGACTAATAAGGAATCTGGTCCCAGAGATGCGGGGAGATAGAAATCAGAGAGATCCTTGTAGGTGTTTACAGCACTGTGAGTGAAATGGAAATCCTTTAGAGAGTTTTGAATAGATTAAATCTAATTTATATTTTTCACACGATTACCCTGACTGCTTGCTGTGTTGAAAATAAAGAACAAAAGGAAAGAAAGAGCAGGGGAAGACAGACCAATGAGGAGGTTATTGTAATAATCATCTACTGGTGTTTAGTCACCATAGATATGCGGCATCTTCCAAATCAGTATGCTAATCTTCGCAGCACGTGCATGGTGATAGATAAACCTTATACAATGCTCATAGTGGGGATCAAAACATCAACTGCGTAAAACATGTGCTCTTACCGCAAAGTTAATGAAAAAGTCTTAAAAATTAAAAATTTTGAAGCTTACGTATAAGATTGTCTGCACCCAGAATTCAGCAAATCCCAAACAATCACAAGGCAGTTGCTTTCTAAGCCTCCCTTGGCCTCCTGCAGAAGATAAAAACTTCATCTCATTCCTCATCTGCCCACCCTTCCACCACCTCCTAACCCTACTAAGCAGAGCAAAGGACAGAAACCAAATTGCTAATCATATTATAGCCAAATTTAATTTTCAAGTGACATAACTGTGGAATATTATTGCTTTTGAAAATCTTTATGTGAGCAACAAACTCATTTTTTTTTTCCTAGCAAAGCAGAAACACTCTCAGTGCAAACTGATAAGTATGTTAAGGTCTTATGCTCTAAAACAAGGACTCTAACAAACTTGATCAGGTCAATTACTTTTTAATATGCTACAGATTCTATGATTTCTTTATACTTTACATACAAGCTACTGACTCCAACAAAAAAACTTATCTAGGAAAATATCCACTTTAAATTACCTTTTGATATCTTCATCAACCAACTGAGTTATAAATTGGCTAATTTCATGATTGCCAGATGACTTTGATAAAACTTTCATAGAGGATCTGGCCCCAATATTATTTTTTTCCTTTTCCAGTGCCCAAGATTTTGCTTATATTTTTGCCTAGTACATGAGAAGTATTTTCCTAATACAAAATCTAGGGAAAGTAAACTTGTAACAAGTCTTTTAAATAGGTGGTTCAGATGGTAAAGAATCCACCTGCAGTCCAGGAGACATGGGTTCGATCCCTGGGTCAGGAAATTCCCCTGGAGAAGGGAATGGCTACCCACTCCAGTATTCTTGCCTGGAGAATTCTATGGACAGAGGAGCCTGGCAGGATACAGTTCATGTGGTCACAAAGAGTCAGATACGATTGAGAGACTAACACTTTCACTTTCAAAATGGCCATGAGCCACTACACAGTGTGTGTTAAGTATATTTTATTACAAGCTTTAATGATTATAGGATAAATTATGTCTTCTCATTTTCTTTAAATACTTATAGTACTTTGTAATTTTCTTTCCGGTCCCATCACTTCATGGGAAATAGATGGAGAAACAGTGGAAACAGTAGAAACATTGTCAGACTTTATTTTGGGGGGCTCCAAAATCACTGCAGATGGTGACTGCAGCCATGAAATTAAAAGACACTTACTCCTTGGAAGAAAAGTTATGACCAACCTAGATAGCATATTCAAAAGCAGAGACATTACTTTGCCAACTAACATCCGTCTAGTCAAGGCTATGGTTTTTCCAGTAGTCATGTATGGACGTGAGAGTTGGACTGTGAAGAAGGCTGAGAGCCGAAGAATTGATGCTTTTGAACTGGTGTTGGAGAAGACTCCTGCGAGTCCCTTGGACTGCAAGGAGATCCAACCAGTCCATTCTGAAGGAGATCAGCCCTGGGATTTCTTTGGAAGGAATGATGCTGAAGCTGAAGCTCCAGTACTTTGGCCACCTCATGAGAAGAGTTGACTCATTGGAAAAGACTCTGATGCTGGGAGGGATTGGGGGCAGGAGGAAAAGGGGACGACCCAGGATGAGATGGCTGGATGGCATCACAGACTCGATGGACGTGAATCTGAGTGAACTCCGGGAGGTGGTGATGGACAGGGAGGCCTGGCATGCTGTGATTCATGGTGTCGCAAAGAGTCAGACACGACTGAACTGAACTGAACTGAATTTTCTTTGGCTCACCTCTCCCATTCATCTTCCAGAGTCCTACAGGATACCCAGTTAAACTTGAATTTCAGATAAATAATGAATTTGGTTTTAATATAAGTTTGCCCCAAATGTTGTCTGAGACATACTTATGTTAAAAATGTATTCGGAGCAGTGATATATTGAGCCCCTCGATCTAGATGTCTTCCTACTGTCCCAGGCAGTGGTGGGAAATCCCTCTTGGATCCTAGGTCCATAGCTCTTCTGCTACCAACTTTTAGAATTTGAGTACTTTTTTTTTTCCAGACTGTGTCCGGGAACTGGTTTGAGTCGGACTGGGTCTGACTCAGAAACCAGACTGGGGTCTGGTCAAACTAGGTCTGGGGTCAGACTGGGTTCTACTTAAGCTGGACTGGATCCAGTGGATCCAGAGGCCTTTGGTGAATAAAATGGTCTAAGGCTGGAGATAAGCAAGTTAGTCTTACCAAAGATGGTCTTGAATTACAGTGGTCACAGTGGAGAAATTTTAACTTGGATAAGCTTATCCGTTAATTAAATGCCCTACAGAAGAAGTGGTCTCAGCCAAGTACTCAGCACTTTAAACTATCTTTTGATATCTTCATCAACCAGGTGAATTATGAACTAATTTTATGAACTGCCAGAAGGCCTTGTTGATAAAGCTTCCATAGATGATCTGTCCCCAGTGTTACTTTTTCCATTTCCAATGCACAAGATGTATTTTTGCCTACTAAGGCAAAAAGTAGAGGAGAAATTATTTTTCCTTCTCTGTAGTTTCTGGTGACCAGGATGAGACCCTTTGGGATGCCCCACTCAATGCTGTTCAGCTTCTTAAATCTCCTTTCTATCTGCTAGATTGGATGGTGACCTGATTTGAATCAGTTTTTGCTGAAATAAACCATATGTTTTAATATGCTTTGGTTTATCTTTTAAAGCCAAACAATGTAAAACTCTTCAGAAAAAAGAAAAAAAAAAACCTACTGCGAACATATTACAAAATGGATAAATCACCAAAATATCAAGGCAAGTAAAGGGCAAATACAAGCGACTTCAGTATTTCAAAATGTTCAGTAAATCTATAAACAGGGAAAACAACAAGTGGTTGCCGAGAGTGGTGGGAGAGGATGAGAAGTTATCGCAAACGGGCACAAAAAAGCTCTCAAGAACCATGGAAATTTCTAAAATTGGATTATGGTAAAGGCTGCACAACTCTGTAGATTTAGTAAAATTCATTGAATTGGACAGTTCAAAAGGTTGAATTTTATAGTATGTAAATTATATTTCAATAAGGCTTCCCTGGTGGCTCACTGGTAAAGAATCCACCTGCCAATGCAGGAGACATGGGTTCGGTCTCTGATATGGGAAGAACCTTTGGAGAAGGAAATGGCAACCCACAGTATTCTTGCCTGGAGAACCTCATGGACAGAGGAGCTTGGTGGGCTACAGTCCATGGGGTCACAAAAGAGTCGGACACCACTTACCAGCTGAACAACGACAACAAAATCATGTTTCAATAGCTGTAAAAAATAGTAGAAATAAATCTCACAAATGGATATATATTCAAAACTTCTAAATAAAATATAAGGAAATGGAATCTAGCAGCGATAAAAATGGTAACAAATAACCAACATCCAATATTTCAACAGCAATTGAGTAAAGTGTTAACATTAGGTAATCACATAAATAGACACTGAAAAACTATTTGATAAAGTTCATCAGTCATTCCAAACTTAAAATAAAAACCTAATTAATATTTGAATTAAACAATTTAAATATGATAGACTGTTTACCAAAATTATGATACAGTCAGCACTCCAACTGTGGGGACAAAACAAAGCTATTGTCATTAAAATTAAGAACAAAACAGCCATGGTTGTAGCTGTCATAACAATTCCACATTTATCAGAGGCTGCAATTCAGAGCAAAAAAATGACATTAGAATATTAATATTGAAATGTTGAAAAATAGTGACAAAATGAGGTACGACTGTGATTTTAAAAAACAAAAAATTCCAATGAAAATGGCATTAAAATTAATAAGAGAATTTGTAAAACCTGATTATAAGACAAATACAGAAAATTTTATTACTGCTCTGCTAGCAGTAAATAGTAAGATATAGAAATATGGAAAAATATCTTTATAGTATTAAAACTATAAAATATATAGGGATAACTTTAACAAAAACTCATGCTATCTTTCTAACCCTTTATAACCTAGAAATGACATAATTTTTTTGTTTTTGTTTTTACCTCACTGCTCAGCTTGTAGGATTTTAGTTCCCCAACCAGGGATTGAATCCAGGCCCTTGGCAGTGAGAATAAGGAGTCCTAAGCACTGGACCACAGGTTCAGTTCAGTTCAGTCACTCGGTCATGTCTGACTCTTTGCGACCCCATGAATTGCAGCACACCAGGCCTCCCTGTCTATCACCAACTCCCGGAGATCACCCAAACTCACATCCATCGAGTCGGTGATGCCATCAGGCCATCTCATCCTCTGTCGTCCCCTTTTCCTCCTGCCCCCAATCCCTCCCAGCATCAGAGTCTTTTCCAATGAGTCAACTCTTTGCACGAGGTGTCCAAAGTATTGGAGTTTCAGCTTCAGCATCAGGAATTCCCCATAAAATCGTACTTTTAAATAAAAGCCTTGAGAAATCTACTGATATTATTTCTTGAGAAATAAATTGATAAATGTAATGCAATTACATTCAGATTCCCAATTTTCTCTTATTTTAAGCTCACAGAAAATAATTTTAAAGGTTATAGGAAAAAAATAAAAGTCTGTGAATAGCTAAAAAATTTTGGAAAAAAACAGTAGAAAGACTCTAGTCTTACTCAATATTATATTAAACATTATTTTGATACTATAATTAACAAAACATACTGATATTTATGTAGACAAATAGATCAATAAAATACAGCAGCATAAAAAATTCCAAAACTATAAAGGAACTTAAGTAGCAAATGTGGGATTTCACTTTAGTGAGTCACAAGCAATATGTTTAGTAAATGGTCGAGCAGAAGGCTTCTGTATCCTATACACATTTCAAGATGATAAAATATTTTAAGGTTAAAAAATAATGCAATAAATTTATATGATGAAACTAGCAGAGACTATTCATACATTTTGGAATGGAAAACAATTTCCCTAGAAATTTCGGAAATTTTGAAACAATATAAAATCAATTACATAAAAGATTAAATTTTGTCTGAAGATAAAAAGCAGATAATAGACTGGGAGGAAAAAATGCAATACAATTGCATCAAAAGATTATCATCTCTAATATCCAAAAAGTATAAACAAAAATGGAAAAGATAATAGCTAAATTCTTTTTTTAAAAAAAGGAAATGTAAATATCAACTGAAATTGCTGGTTAATCTATTTCTTCTAATTCATTTGCCTTCATATCAAGATCATTTTAACACTTACAAGTCTTCCAAGCAGCCTGTAGCCTAACAACAGATATTTGGGGCCAAGTTGTTTTCTAGGAACTTGGGAGTCAGCTGCATCTAGTTCAAGCTGAGCAGGTAAAGACTGGATAGGACCACTGACTGTGTGGTCAGTGGCCATGAGCTGTGTGTGTGTAAGTCACTTCAGTTGCCTCCGACTCTGTGATCCTATGGACTGTGGCCCACCCACTGGGCACCTCTGTTCAGGGGATTCAAATGGCTAATATTTTGGTCTGTGTAATTCTCTTTGTGAGGAGCTGCCATGTGTACTGTAGGACATTTAGAATCATCCTTGGCCTCTACTCACTACCTGTCAGTAGCAACATCCAAGTTGTGACAAATAAAAATACCTCTAGAACTGTCCCCTGAGGGTAGAGCTGATCATGGTTGAAAACCATTAAGCAGACTTTGTGGATTAAATATGTGTCTATTTTTTGTGTTATGTAAAGCACTTTGGACACTTAGTAAGGGGCCAGCTGGTCAATGAATTTATGGTTGTAGAAACCACCTGTTTTGATATTGTTAAAATGATGATTGCCTTATTTGGAACACATGCAGTAAGGTATAAACTAGCTATACTGTTAGCTTTCTATACCCTTTTTTAGCTTCTGCAGATTAGCCTATGAGTTATTCCATGGAGAAGCTGTGTAAGTGGGCAGTAAGGGCACAGGATGGAGTGAGGGGCTGCGGCTTCTATGCACAGTACCTCTGCTGCTCCACAAAGCTTTTCCCTTCTTTGAGCCTCAGTTTCATGATTTGCCAGTGTCAGTAATAGGGCCAGATGATCTCCAAGGTCGTTCCATGATTTAATAACTAACAATTTTCTTTTTAAATACTCGGTTACTCCTATGGCAAATTAATTCTTTCTGAGCACATTATAGTTTGTGACAATGAGATTCCTTATTCAGTCATAACCCAACAGTAAATGCCACCCTCTCCGGGTTTATTCCTGGATTTTTTTAAAATATCCTTTTCACATATAAATCTTAAATATTACTTGTCAGAGCCTGATTGTCAGTCCTGGAGAGGTCTCAAAGAAATTAGGAAAATTTTCCAGTTGGGCTACAGTTGGCCTAATGGAATGAAGAAATCCTTCCCCAAACCAGGTTTTTGCTTGTGCTTCACAAATTGTATCCAAGAAGATCTCAATTTTGTACAAAGAAGAGGACAGAGAGAGGAGACCAGCACTACAAGGATTCTGTCCTCTGGCCCCAGAGTTCCACTGGTTGAGGATTCCATTAAAAATCACCTTGTTTTGAGGCAGAAAAATACATTGATAACAACAGCATAATTATGTGAAGGGTGACTCCCAGAACCAGGCAGTGGGGAGGGCTGATCAGTAGCCCAGGTTTCTGCTGAGCACAGGTTTCTGGTGGCAGCACGGGGGGCGTCAAGTTTGAAGATGAAGAGCTGTGCTCATGTGTGATTCAGGAAGAAAGACCATCACAGAGAATGAGGTTGGACAGACTAGGACTCTTGTTACCAAAGAGCTTCTAGGGGCTCTTAAGAGCATCTCAAAGGTAAAATGCCCCAAGCACAGCGGGCCAGGCGCCTCCTCCGTGCTACTCCCTCTGTGCACCTTCACCTAGTAAATGACACCACTGTTCGCCCCCAGCCCAAGCCAGAAAGCAGCACGAATTCCTTGATTTCCTCGAGCTTCCTTTCCCTACACAGAGTATCAGTTTTTTTCCTGTTTGTCTCACACTGTCTTACTTCTATCCTTCCCCACCGTGGATACCTAGTCCAGGCCACCACTGCCACCTGCCTGCGCTGCTTCTATCATCTCCTAACAAGTGTCCTAACCAATAGTTCTTCCCCTCTGCAATCCTGACTCTTGGCTTAAATCACAGTGATTTTCCCTGAACTCCAAGATGAGCATGATATTCTCATGCCTGAAGTACTGTGGTGGCTTCATGTTGCCCTCAGGCCCCTCCTCATGGTTTTTTAAAGCTTATCTCAACCTAGCCTCTGATGTCGCCTCTTACCACTCCCTACCTGGTACTCTGTGCTCCAGCCACGCAGTAACAATTTCAGTTCCTCCGTGAAATGAGGCTCCTGCCTACCTCCAGGCCATTTCCTATATGGCTCCTCTGGGTAACCTTCGGAATGTGAAGAGGACCGTATCTTAATTACGCCTGCACAGAATGAAGGTTATCCCACCTTTTTCCAATCACCTGTTGCCACTCTCCCCAGGCCTCAGACCCCTCTGTTATTTTATTCCTTATCCCTTAAATACCTCAAGCCCCTTGCTTTGGGGGAGGGGGTATTGAGATTTGTTCTTTCAGGTCAGCTTGGCTGCCTTACGAATAAACTCTCCTTGCTGAAAGCTTCCTCTTATCATTTTTGAAATGATAAGAGTACTCTATGGCTTTGCGTCTCATGTCCTCAGTCTTCCATTTGTTTGTGGGAAAATTTTAGCCAAAGAATAAATTTAATCAGAGAGGTGAGAAAATGCAGAAGCAAAAGAAAACAGTCCAACAAGACTAAATAATGATAGTTTAAGCACAGTCAAGGACCTTTAGTTCCTCCTCAAGGATTATAGATAATATTCTGAGCCGTGTCCTGTGAGTTGTTTTATAAATAACTGAAACCCCAGGTGGACAAGTTAATTACATGACGACCGGACTATAGCATGACAAAAGCTACCACAATTCTAAGAATTGACCTCAAAGAAATGAAAACAACCATCACTGGAAGTGAAGATTAACTGTACCTAAAACAATCAAGATGACCCTGGTCAGACCACCGATGACCAATTTCAAGATGACTATCAGAGCTGACTGTGCTGTTTCTGCATGTAGCCCCCTCCCTCTGTCTGTAAAAGCTCTGCCTTCTGATTGTCAGGAGTCAATCAGGGGCGCCGGTGAGGTGGGGGGTGGGAGGAGTTGGGTTTTTGATAGGCATCCGCTGCTCCTCCCCCTTCTCCATTGCCAGCATCCAATATAAAGCAAACTTTGCTTTTCGCCAACCTGGCTTCTTTAATGGCTTTTCAGTGGCAAGCAGCCGGATGGACCCCAATTTCAGTTACATTTTGGCTTGCTGTGCTTTAGGCAAAACAAACCTTGTTTGATAACACAATGAATACATGAAAACTCGCTCAGTATCACAAATTGTCAGGGAGATGTAAATTACAACAATGTATATGATTAACAAAAACAGAACAATAATACTCAGTGTGGGACATTAAATGAAGAAAGAAGCCCTAATATACTGCAAGTAGAACTAGGGATTACTGCATTGTTTTCAGAAATAATCTGATGGCATCTATTGAAGTTTAAAATATATAATATTTGGCCTGCAAGCTGACTTAGGGTGTTTACCTTTAGAGATAGGAGAAGGCAATGGCAACCCACTCCAGTACTCTTGCCTGGAAAATCCCATGGATGGAGGAGCCTGGTAGGCTGCAGTCCATGGGGTCGCACAGAGTCGGACATGACTGAAGCGACTTAGCAGTAGCAGCAGCAGTGTAAGAATGGTTAGACAGTAGACTTGATTTTACTGTGGGGTTAGCCTGTTTGTAGGTAAGTGAAGTTCAACTGTGCATACAAAAATACACTCAAATAATATCATAAATTTCTCACAAAAATAGTTAACAGAATTTGGTACAGTGAGATGTTCACAAAAAATCGTATGTGGGAAACTGAACCCAACTAAGACATTAACTGATTTCCTGCCTATAGATGTATCTTCACCCTTGTTTTGAGGCATATGCTCATTGAATACAGTGGCAAGTGAAATGATCCACATTGTTTAAACTGTTTCTCTCCACTTTAACACAGAGATCAAAGTTAACACCACTAATAGTGGGGGAAAAAGTACTAAGGTAGTTTGCCTCTCAGGTAATGCACTCAATAAATAGGATATAACATTACTCATGCAGTGCTCTAGCCAAAAGTACATAACCTGAATCAAATCATAAGAAAAACATCATCATGAGAAAAATCCTTGGGTAATATCCTCCAAAATAATAAGCCTTTCTCTTCCAAATGTTGGTGTAATAAAAGATAAAAAGATGATGAAGCAATATTTCAGAATAAAGGAAACTAAAGGAATATGACAAGGAGACTGAAAAGATATGATAACTAAACGTATTTCACAGTCTGAGATTGGATCTTAGTGTTTTCAAATTGCTATAAGTAATTTGCAAATAATGCAATTTGAATAACAGTTATATTAAATACTTATATTAATGTTTAATTTTCTGAATTTGATGAGAAAGGCTAATGAGCATTTATTCTTGGGAGAAAGGATGAACTATTTAGGAGTTAAAGAAATACACGCTGAAGAGTTTAGGAGTCTGCCACTTACTCTCAAATAGATTTAAAAACCTATGTTTTTAAAACACGCACATGTGTGCATGCTTAATTACGTCCAACTCTTTGCGACTCTTTTGACTATAGCCGGCAGGCTCCTCAGTCCATGGGATTCTCCAGGGAAGAATACTGGAGTAGTTTGCAATACCTTCCTCCAGGTGATCTTCCTGACCCAGGAATCCAACCTGCATCCCCTGTGTCACATGCATTGTAGGTGGATTCTTTACCCACTGAGCCATCAGGGAAGCCCATAAGCATAAACACATACGAAGTGAAAAAGAGAAAGTGTTAGTCACTCAGTCGTGTCTATTTCTGACCCATAAACTATAGGCTTCCAGGCTCCTCCATCCATGGAATTTTCTGGGCAAGAATCCTGGAGTGGGTGGCCATTCCCTTCTTCAGGGATCTTCCTAACCCAGGGATCAAAACTGACTCTCCTGCATTGCAGGCATATATATATATATATATATATATATATATATATACACTAAAGAACTAGTAAATCTAGAAAAAGCTATGTAATTCATTTGTATCTTTTGTATGTTGTTGTAGTTTAAAATGTTATAAAAATTTAGAAAAAGAACTAGACAACTTATAATCCTTCATGTACAAAGTGGGTATATTGTTGTTGTTGTTCAGTCACTAAGTCATGTCCAACTCGTTTCGACCCCATGGACTGCAGTACACCATGCCTCCTATTCCTCACTATCTCCTGAGAATGCCCAATTGAGTCAGTGTATATTAGGGTTCTCCAAAATGACAGAACTAAATGGAGAGAGAGATTGATTTTTAACAATTGGCTCATGCAATTGTGAGGCCTGGCAAGTGTGAAATTTGTTGAGCAGACTGGCAGGCTGGAAACTCAAGGAAGAGTTGATGTTGCCAACTTGAGCCTGAAATATGCAGGCTGGAAATTCAAGCAGGGTTTCTATGTTTCAGTCTGGAGCTAGAATTCCTTCTTTAGGAAACCTCAGTCTTCGCGCTTAGGATTTTGAACTGATTGGATGAAGCCCACCCACATTATAGAGGGCAAACCACCTTATTCAAACCCTGATGATTTAAATGCTAACTATTCCTAAAAAATACCTAACCGCAGCATCTAGATTCAAATTTGGCTCAAAAACTGGGCACCATATCCCAGTCAAGTTAACATATAAAATTAGCCATCACAGAGGTCTAAGCATACAGAATAAAATATATTTAAGAAAATAATTGAGCATGTAGCCAAAATTGAACATATCTGCATTACTAAATTTGTCTCTCTTCTCTGTTCTAGCACACATATTTATACACACATACACATACTACACACACACACACAAAGAAGCAAGATAAAACTGAATCTACTAGGTAGCTATGCTGGTTGCAGGAAGTTCAAATTACCAAGGAGTGGTAACATGGCTGTCCACAGCAATATTCGATATCCAGTGTCATCTAGGACGAACTCCCTGGACCAGTAGCTGGACCGTTCCGGCAAAGTGACATAGGGCATTTTTCCTGACAGAGTCCTAACCTTCAAGTGAATATCTCTAGCTCTCCCAGAGATTCTGTGTATCACACTCTGCTACTGCTACTGCTACTGCTAAGCCACTTCAGTCATGTCCGACTCTGTGCGACCCCATAGACGGCAGCCCACCAGGCTCCCCTGTCCCTGGGATTCTCCAGGCAAGAACACTGGAGTGGGTTGCCATTTCCTTCTCCAATGCATGAAAGTGAAAATTGAAAGTGAAGTCGCTCAGTCGTGTCCGACTCTTGGCGACCCCAAGGACTGCAGCCCACCAGGCTCCTCCCCACATGGGATTTTCCAGGTAAGAGTACTGGAGTGGGGTGCCATTGCCTCCTCCGTGTATCACTGTATATCCTCCTAATATTTTTACTCAGTTCTTGACTCAGCAAAAGTCACTTTCTGTTATTTATAACTAAGAACATTAACTGATACTGAATATGCTATCAGGAGAAAGTGTGAATATTGACTTGGGCTAAATGATGAAGATAAGGCTGAGAGCTGTGAGGACTCATTATCGAATGGGAATTCTGTAAACTTTGCTATATGGTTACAAAATGCCTGCAAAGGCTGTAAAGCCAAGAAACAACAGAGGATGACCTTTAGGACTCTGCATGAAGTTAGAGACTTTACTGTCTGCACAGTGATGCTTAAACTAAAGAAAGTAACAAGCTGAGGCTGAAGGTGATACCAAGAGCTGAGGGGAAGAATGCTGAATTCCTTCTTGATTTTAAATTGTGTGCTCAGTTTCCATCTTCACCATCTGGAACACCCTCCCCCCAACCTTTTTGGCAAAAGCATTAAGCAGCAACAGAAACCACTATTTTTGGTACTTAAGCAGAGCACAATAATTTCAAATTAGATCTGATGTTAGTTTAAGAGGAAGAAAGCCACGATTCTCTGAAATTGTATTATCTAGTTCCAAAAACAGGACTGACTACTTTACCCTTTAAATGAAAGTAAAAGCCCAAACATTAACTTTTCAGGTGAATTCGTTTAAGAAAGCAGAAACTTTCTCCTCCCTAAGAACTGGACAGGTAATATTTGCATTTAGCTTCTGTTTTAATGGCTGAGGTTTGTTGGATACTGAATATTAGTATAGCAGGAAAAAATCAGGAAGTAAGATGCTCTGGCTAGAGCAATCTGTGTATAGATGGTAATATCCTCAGCCAGGTGCCTGGCCAATTATCTGTTATTTTAAAAGTTGATCTAAAAGTGTTTTGTTCTTTCTAAATACTTCCATCATAAAGCAATTCATTTTCATATTGCAAATGAGAAGCATTTTAAGGTGCCAGGAGAGTGCTTCTTCTCTGTAAAGAAAAAGTCCTTTAGCAACCCTTGGCAGGAAATGACCAGGTTATGGAGCAAAAGAGTCAGGGAAGAAAGAACATACTTCACATGCAATCAGTCACCAGTTATAGTTTATCAGCAGGGGAATGGATGTGAAATGAAGTTCTTTTGATTGGTGTTCCTGTGTTTAAGCCAATGAGACTGAACTCCTCTGAAATAATAAATAAAATCCCTGCTATGTCATTCCCTTGCAACAGTTTGGCCACTTGCCAATATAACCCTTAGAGGATTCTCTTTTTAAAGCTTTTTATTTTTTATTTTTTCAAATAAACCAAATTTCTTTCTCTGTATTGTCGATCAAAGCTGGGTTTAGATTCTATTATACTAACATTATTTCTGTATTTGTAAAAGTTATTTTCCTAAATAGGACCTTTTTTCCCAACATCTGCTGAACTCATCACTGGGGAAAATCTAAATTCATCTTGAGATGGCTGAGAGTAAGAGCTAGAACACAGTAGCATACTTTCCCAAATGCACACTGAAAGTGAAATAAAGCTAGATACCTTTTTTAAAAAAAAAATAGACTTGATTTACTGAAGTATGAGAAAATTTAATCTTCTCTAAATCTTAGGTCTAGCCAAGCAAGACGTATACTAACAACAATTTTTATTTAATGACACACTTTTTCATAAAGCCTAACCTTTGATTAATAACAAACCTTACTAAAAGGGTTGTATAAGCTGACCTGCAACATGGAAAAGGCTGTTACTCAGTAGAAAGAGAAATACAGTCCTCCACCCAAACTTTTCATCCCTCTAGTTGCAGTAATAGTGGGAAAGAGACTTCTCACACCTTTGTCCTAAAGATAGATCTATGTTTGGCAGTAAGCCTCCATTAGAGCTCTTTCAGAAAACAAAGAGTAGCCAAATACTGACTCTACAGTAAGGTGATTCCAAATAAGCTTTTGGCTGAAACATAGATCACTTATTGTTTTAATGCTGCTAAGTCACTTCACTTGTGTCCGACTCTGTGCAACCCCATAGACGATTAGAGATATATTTCAATAGGTTTTAAGATACATATAATGTTAAAATGACTATAATTAGTACATGAGTGCCTGGAAAGGGAATGGAGGGGAGCAGACCTGGAGGAAGAGAGAAAAGATAAAGGGGCATGAGCAAACCTTTGCTTTTTACTCTCTTGTTCTGAGCAAACCTTTGGTTTTTACTCTCTTGTTCTTGGTGACAACTTTATATGTGGATATGTATATCAAACATTAAATTTTACATTTTAAGCATGTATTATTCCTTGTATGACAATTAGACCCCAATAAAACTGCTTTTTAAAATACTTAACAAAAAGTTCCAATACAAAGGTCATGCTTCAGACTAATTAATTAACATCTCTGGGGATGAGACCCATTCAAGAATTAATAGATTTTAAAGCTCCCCCAGTGATTCCAATGCATGGCCAAGGCTGAGAAACACTATTATGCAGAAAATCTCCAGGGAATAATAAAGGAAGAATGTGATCAGCTGTGCATGATGCACTAAAAATTATAAGTAATATGGATTAAGAAGAATCTACAGGATCTGAATAGGAAGAAGTTCATGTGCAGCTTAGAAAGAAGAGAGACAGATCAAAAAAAGGCCCCAAGTCACCTTGCAATCTGTAACATTAGCTCTTCTGGGTTCAACTAATCCTTTTTTCTGAGAATCACACAGAAAACCTCCAGGCAAGACTCTACAGGGGAGGATTCTATTGACTCTGTGACATGGTGATAGATGACTTAGGTTTTAAAACAAATTTGCGAAGTGGGAAAACATACACATATATATACTTTGTTTCTATTTTAAGTTTCCCTGGTGAACTCTTGAGGAGGAAGAAAAATCATAGTTTAAGACTAAAGTAGTTCCTTCAGAACATAATACAAGTTGCCATAGCATTTATTAATAGTTTTAAATTTAAAAAATCCCTGTGCACCTGTAGTTGATTCATGTCAACGTATGGCAAAACCACAATATTGTAAAATAATTAGCCTCCAATTAAAATAAAATAATTTATTTTAAAAAATCAAGGCAGAAAGCAAATGTTTTCATTTCCCTTCTTTTATGCTACAAGTCAATCACATACACATAGAAATCAATACAAAACACAGGTACCCTCTATTTTAAAACCTTCAGTTTCAAAGAAGCATAAATGCTCTTTAGACATTCCAGGAGGTTACCAGAGACTTTTTACCTCTGGTCTATGTACTTCAGAAAATTTCAGATAACTTTATATCACATGAATATGTAAATTTTGGAACAAAAAGAGGCCAAAGCTTTTATCCATAAAGAAAGGGATTGCTGACCTAAAGGGTAAAGACTGATTACCTCAAAGCAAGCATATCCTAAACATATTTTTCCACGGGGTCGCAAAGAGTCAAATATGACAGAGAGTCAACAACAAAAACATTTTTATATAAAAGACTATATTCTCCAATAGATAAATGATTTCCCTAGAATGTGGAGGGTAGGGTCTAAGATAATAAGAACTCTGTGTAACAAACTTACTGCTATGTTAACCAAACCCAAAGCTCTTATTTTGTGAGAGTTCCATTTAATGTATTGATAAATCTTTCAGGGCTTCCCTTGTGGCTCAGCTGGTTAAAAATCTGCCTGCAATGTGGGAGACCTGGGTTCGACCTCTAGGTTGGGAAGATGCCCCTGGAGAGGGAAAGGCTACCCACTCCAGTATTCTGGCCTGGAGAATTCCATGGACTGTATAGTCCATGGGGTTGCAAAGAGCGACTTTCACTTTCAGGCTTCACTGAGAGCTCAGTTGGTGAAGAATCTGCGTGCAATGCAGGAGATCCCAGTTTGATTCCTGGGTCAGGAAGATCCACTGGAGAAGGGATAGACTACCCACTCCAGTATTCTTGGGCTTCCCTTGTGGTTCAGCTGATAAAGAATCCACCTTCAATGCCAGAGACCTGCGTTTGATCCCTGGGTTAGGAAGATCTCCTGGAGAAGGGAGCGGCTGCTCACTCCAGTTTTCTGGCCTAGAGAATTCCATGGACTTCATAGTCTGTGCAGTTGCAAAGAAGCAGACACAACTGAGTGACTTCCACTTACTAAATCTTTCTGCCTCAATGGGAAGGCATATTTGAAGGATAATGACAGATCATCGGCTATTCTTACTGAGTATTTCCTATGCACTGTCCTCCGCTTGAGCACTCAGATGAAAAGTCAGGAATCACAATATTGAAACTTTTCTGAGCAATTTTAAGGGAGTATGTGTTTATAAAAGACTCTCAGCCATTTTCCCCATGATGCTAATTCCTCCCTCAAGGAAATGGGAAACATATTTCAATGAGGATGGTAGAACCAGGTTAGAAAGTGGGTTACTCTGATTCCATAAAGGTCAAGTGGGTCAGAGGCAAGCATATAAATAAGAAAAATACGAATGCTAGGATGAGGGAAACAGTCAGCTAGTGAGGAAGCAGACCTCAAGAGCTCCAGAAAACAGGTGGAAAAGCTAATCCAGATTTTGAAGGAAAATATAAAAATTCTATGCTTTCAGAAAGACCATGACTTTTATGTATAAAATTCACAGGAGGAGTTTACAAAATGTTTTTTATCCCCGAGCAATACAGATTTTTTCCACGTAAGAGACCTCCTAGTTCTGAGAATCAAGCTTAATTGATTGTTCCAGTCACAAGAGCCTCTATAGGAAATAAATCTTTCTACATCAATACTATTATTTCCTTGTAAATGTCTTCTCTCTCATCCTCAAATTTCTCTGATTGGTAAAATAAACAAAATGGTTATCTCAATGTAGGTATATTTCTTCTATGTTAGTTGCCCCGTAACAAGTATTAAGGCAATTTATGCTTTTCAGTGACAAAATCTGTTCCAGTATTAACACTATCTTTTGTTGCTGTTGTTTAGTCACTAAGTCATGTCCAACTCTTTTATGATCTCATGGACTATAGCCTGCCAGGCTCCTCTATCCATGGGATTCTCCAGGCAAGAATACTGGAGTGGGTTGCCACGCCCTCCTTCAGAGGAACTTCCTGACCCTGGCATAGAACCTGAGTTTTCTGCATTGGCAGGCAGATTCTTCACCGCTGAGCCACCAGAGAAGCCCCAACACTATCTTTACTCTCATAATACTTTGGTTCTTTTCTCAACTCCCTGGAAGACACCATATTTTTTTAAAACTTTACTGAGGTGGTCTACAGTGAATAATTGAGATTCATAAGAGGCTAATGAGAATGGTATATTTCCAGGCTTGTGATTTATGATGGTGATACATCTAATAAAAGCAACTGATACTAGACAAACATTATAGTTCTTAAATTGTTACAATGATAAGTGTTCCAGACATAGATTTAAAGAATTACTTGGATCTACAACTTTAAATGTTGCCTGGTAAATTACAAGGCAGAGATTAAATGACTTTACTCTGTGAGAATCACAGAGGCAATGCCTTCAGATTTAGATAAAAAGAAATTAATGGTGCTCTTACAAAAACAGTACCAGAGTTGCCATTTAAAATAACTCATGATCTAGGCCAAGTTAAAATGTATTAAGGAAAAATATATTGGGCAAAGGAAAATAAGATATCCATCTATTTCTCTTTTTTCGTAGCTCCATCAGTCGCTACAGATTATATGTTAGATGCCCTCTTCCAGAAACAGACATATCAAAATCTATTGTTTAAAACAATGATCTGGGACAGTGGTTCTCAAAGTGTGGGCCCTGGAAAAGCAACATGGGCATTATCGTGACACTCATTTAAAATGCATGTTCTCAGGCCCCACCCCACACTCACTGAATCAGGAATTCTGAAGATAGGGCTCACCAATTAGTGTTTTAATAAGCCCCTCAGGTAATTCTGATGCTCCCTAACATTTTTGAGAATCACTTGACCACAAAGATCTAAACCACTTTTATGTTTTTAGTTGATTACTTTTTTGTTTAAGCCTAAAGTAGAGAGTGTTCTTTAAGAAAAAAATATAATGCTCATTTAATCGCCTACAACAGAGGTGCAGTGCCATTTCATTCAATTCATTCAGTAAATATTTTTGAGTGTTCTGAGCACTGTGTGCTCAGTTGCTCAGTCATGTCTGACTCTTTGTGACCCCATGGACTGTGGCCTGCTAGGCTTCTCTGTCTATGGGATTTTTCAGGCAAGAATACTGGAGTGAGTTGCCATTTCCTTCTCCAAGGGATCTTCGCAACCCAGGGATTGAACCCATTTCTCCTGTATCTCCTGCACTGGCAGGCGGATTCTTTACCACAGCACAACATGGTTTTTACCCCCGCCAACTGTTCTCACCCCCTGCCCATTTGGTCCATCCTCCACCTCCAGTCTGGCTAATCAGAATAATATATCTAAAATACAAATTTGATCGTTGCCTTATTTCTGCCCCCCTCTACTATGTTCTTGTCTGCAGGTCATTCTAAACTGTCTGGCATTCAAGGCCCTTAATTCACTAGCTCAGTCCTAACTTTCAGGGCTCTCTTTCCCCTTGCCTGGTCAGCTACTCTGTTTTTCCACCACGGTCAACATCTTTGTTATTCCTAGAGCCTCCCAAACTCTCCTAAGTGCCAATTGCTATGGCCATAAGAGGCATAAACCACTGTAGTACTAACATGCACATGCTGGTGAACTTGCGGTTCCACAGTTTCTCCCCTCCTCACAGTTCTCACCTGTATCTGCCCCCTTCCCAAGGAAATAAACCTGCTCTAGTATTCTTGCTTGGAGAATCTCATGGACAGAGGAGGCTGGTGGGCTAAAGTCCATGGGGTCGCAAAGTGTCAGACACAACTGAGCAACTAACACACACAAACTGGGCCAAAGGAGAAAAGCCATAGGAAGCCTCTTTAATTATTTGCAAATTTTAAGTAAGATCTTCTGAAGGCAGGACTTCTGCTCCTCTGCTAGCCATTTATGACCCCAAAAGTGGAAATCTCAGGTATTTGAGGTAGAATAAGGAACAATAGCATTTTAGGCCAGTGAGAAATATTTGGGGCTCCAAGCATTATCTTTAGATAAGAGCAGTCCAATAGAATAGCAATAATACAGCTGGAGAACAGTACCCCTTCAGACAGGTGCATTTTTCATATACCTTGAATCATCTAGGAACGTTATAATTTCAGAAATTCTTCTCTACTGTCCCCATAAATTACCGTGAGATACACCCTAGGATTCTTGTGTCACTTGAAAAAAGGCCTTGAAGTCCTTTGAGCTACTGAGTTTTAATTTTTCATTTAGAAAACATATCTAAATCAAAAGTCATTTACCTAACATTGACACATTAAAACAATGATCTGGGACAGCGATATGATATATTACCTGACTCTGACACATCTCTGAGATCCATATGATTCCAGAATTAGAAAAGCATTTAAAATATTTTCATTTCTTCAATGGGAACATAACCTTTTTTAAGTTAATTGGACGAATCAATTCTTTTGAGTGTCTGACCAATACTGATTATGCCAGAAGGATGTGTTTTTAATTTATAACTAGAAAGAAACTAGCCATAAATTCAATGATTAGTGTCACTTACCTTCATTCTATCTCATGCAAATATGGTAGTTGGCAAGGGTTTTATTTTCTTCTGCAAGTGATTGAACTTTTCAACTTCACAGTGATTATATTGACAAGATTGAATACTGATTCCACACTAATGGGATGCCAGTGGTGCTTGGAAACCACAAGGTCAACCATGATTGAACTCATATTTTCTCTATATGCCAAGTTCCTTTCTGATCTCAACAGTTATTGTTGATATCCATCAAATAAATGGTAATAGTTCTTGGACCAATGGTCATTGTTTATTGTTGCTTTTGAGTCTAATTGGCCTCAACATAAAAGGAAGTCTTCTAAGAGGTAAACTAAGAAGGTGAAAGAGGGGGTCTTAGTGATCCATTCACTATATTCCTAAACCCATTTGAATTCAAACAGTGACAAAATTTCAGTTTCTGGGTGTATATTAGCAGTATTTTCTCATACTTCAGTTCAGTCACTCAGGCGTGTCCGACTCTTTGTGACCCCAAGGACTGTTGTAGCACACAAGGCTTCCCAGTCCATCACCAACTCCTGGAACTTGCTCAAACTCGTGTCCATCAAGTCAGTGATGTCATCCAACCATCTCATCCTCTGTCATCCCCTTCTCCTCCTGCCCTCAATCTTTCCCAGCATCAGGAAAGACTGACTGTTTTCCAAGGAGTCAGTTCTTCACATCAGGTGTCCAAAGAATTGGAGTTTCAGCTTCAGCATCAGTCCTTCCAATGAATATTCAGAACCGATTTCCTTTAGGATTGACTGGTTTGATCTCGTTGCTGTCCAAGGGACTCTCTAGAGTCTTCTCCAACACCACAGTTCAAAAGCATCAATTCTTTGGCGTCAGCTTTCTTTATAGTCCAACTCTCACATCCATACATGACTACTGGAATAACCACAGCTTTGACTAGACAGGCCCTTGTCAGCAAAGTAATGTCTTTGCTTTTTTAATATGCTAAGTATTTTCTTTAATTGATGCTTAAAACAATACCAAATTGATAGTCTGGACTCTGTAAACTTGCATTTCCACTTAGAAAAAAAAATCATGATATTCGACACAAGAACATCACTTACTTAATTTGAAATCTATTACATAAAGTGAACTATGTCAAATATATTTTTCAGTTTGTGTGATTTTCTCACAGATGAAAGCTTTTCACCATATTTTCTCCAAATTACATCAGAAACATTTGACTATGGACAGAAAACAAATATAAATATAGCTGTAACACCTCTGTTCAGTTCAGTTCAGTTCAGTCGCTCAGTCATGTCCGACTCTTTGTGTAATATGCATGAAAGGACTATGAATATGTAATGTGATTGATATATTTATCCAACATTGATGATGGATATGGAACAAGAAGAGGTGGTAGCCTTATGCATATAAACATATAATGTTCATGAAGTTTATGTACCTGTAATGCTCATGACATTCCTATACAGGATGCAAAGATAGTGAGCAGCATGTTAATCAAAGAGAGAAAATTCCAGCAAGCAGAAAATAATTGTAAAGGAATGCAAAACTTTACTTGCAATTTCTCAAAACTTTTGTAGATATACAGTGATTGGGCACACATTTTTTAAACTCCTTCTTTCTTTTTTGCCCACCAAGTTCCTATAAACACCTCAGCTTCCCCTCATCTTACTCTCCTGCTGTCCCTCAAGCTAATTCTGCAAGTTCTTCCCTCACAGTTTTTCTCCTTCACAGCCTTTCTCCTGATTCTGTATTAACAAAACCTCAGAACACTGGTGGCTAAGAGGTTAAAGCATCTGCCTGGAATGTGGGAGACCTGGGTTGATCCCTGGGTCGGGAAGATCCCCTGAAGAAGGAAATGGCAACCCACTGCAGTACTCTTGCCTAGAGAATCCCATGGAGGGAGGAGCCTGGTGGGCTACAGTCTGTGGGGTGGCAAAGAGTTGGACACAACTGAGTGACTTCACTCTCACTCTCAGAACACTTTATTGCATAAGACATGACTTCTTTGAAGAATGTGGCAGAAGACAGTGAATAGTCTTCTGTGGTCTGAATAGGTGTGCCCACTGTCTCTCTCTCCAAATTTATTTTGCTAAAATCCTGTTTCCAGGCTAAAGATATTGGGAGCTGGGGTCTTTGGGAATTGATTAGGTCATGGGGCAGAGCCTTCACAACTGAGATCAGTGCCTTATAGAAGAGACCCTGGAGAGCCCCCTCTTCCCTTCCCCTCAGTGAGGACCCAGTAGGAAGGCACTACCTATGAATCAGAAAGCAGGCCTTCACCATATGTTTTGTCTGTTGGTACCTTGATCTTGGACTTCTTGGCCCCCAGGACTGTGAAAAATAAATGTTAGTTGTCTTTAAGCCACCAGTCTATGGCATTTTCCTATAGTTGTCAGAATGAAGACATGAGGCAAGCCAGAGTCCTTTGAGAGCAGGGATCCCCAACCTCTGGAGTCCAATGCCCAATGATCTGAGATGGAGCTTTAATAATAGTAGAAACAACGTGCATAATAAATGTAATGTGCTTGAGTCATCCCCAAACCCCTGCTCCACCCCAGTATGTGGAAAAATTGTACTCCATAAAACCGGTCCCTGGTGTCAGAGGTTGGGGACTGCTATCTTAGAGATTAGAGAGTTTACTTGTTACTTGGTTTTTTCACATATGAATCTAAGAAATTATCCAAAATATGGTATCAACATCTATTTTGACACTCTTCCACTTAATTTCTTAATCTGAGAAAGAAGGAGTTTACTAAATTATCCAAATGAAGCCAATTTTTACCCATTTTAGGTTAAGAATTAACCTGCCGATTAAACCATTTTTAAGAAAATGAGGGGGGAGTATTTATAATTTAGACAATCAAAAATGTTGCAATCACAAAATGTCAGGGAATTATTGGGGTGAATACTTCTTTTCCCTCAATGCTTTGGACTTAATATTTTCTTACTATATCTTGGTTATTAAACTTTCAAATTATTTTCAAGTGATTCATTTTTAAATGACACAATGCTTTAAATTTATAATATTTAATAAGCTTAGAACTGTTTCCAAACCCTCTACTTGCCCTTCCATGGCACTTGGGTATTTAAAATGAGGTCTCATAGAAATAAACTGCTAGTAGGAGCCATGTATTCTTAAAGCATCTTTACCATAGGAAGTAGAAGATTACCCACCAAACCCATTAGTGACACATCAGCTGAAAGTTGATGAGTACAATCAGAACATGATGTTAGTAAAAGACATTCATTCCACTATACTGTGAATCTTCAGAGAATTTATTCATACTGCAGCTCCTACAACCCTGCCCAGATGGGCTAGCCATCCTGTCCCCAGCCAGGTGCAAAATGAGTCATTGATTTTCATTTGTCCAAAACTGAATATATAACAGCTAAAAGGAAAGCCTCAAGGCTAATAAAGAAAACACACATTTATAAAGGAACCTACTTCAATTCTTCAGAAGGAAATATTCAGCTGTTAATAACTAATGCCAACTGATATATTTTTAATGCAGAAAACAGGCAGGTTGATGTCATATCTTGATGGAGTTTCAGGGGTTCTTTCTTCCCTTCCCTTTTTAATAATCTGCTCCATGTCCTCTTCTTCATGTTGTTATGTCTTTTTGTTGTTGGTTTAAAATCACAGGAGTTCCTGGGGTGAAGTCTGAAACTGACCTCCATGCACAAAGAGTAAGGAGATACCAAAGAAAGAAGTAGATCACTTCAGAGTGGCAGGTAGCGGGTTTAGTAAGCAAGGGAACATACAAGGCTTGTCTTGGGCAGTCAAAAGAGGCGTAGATTTCTGCAGCCACCCACCAGGATCTTGAAAGTTTACACAGAGACCTTAACTGGGTCCAGTCACATATTCAGTCCAGACGGTCTCAGCAAGAGACCATCAAGACTCTCTCAAGCCTGTGTCCCTGAAACAGGTCCTACTATGGGAATGGGAAGTGGTGAGAGAAACATACTTTCCAAGGAGAAGGGAGGGAATCAGGAGCCTCTGATTACCTGTATCCAGCTCTCACTTCAACCAGCAATCATGGCCTCTCCATGACCTTCTCCAACAAAGCTGCTTCTGAAATAGAACCAGATGAAATGGCAATGTCACTTTTTTAGGTATAAAATGGAAACAGTGTCAGCCTTTTAAGGGAAGTGCAATGCTATCCTGTCATTCATCATTCATTCTTTCATTCAACAGAAATGTTCTCAATGACTACTGTTTTCCAAGTTTTGTGTTAAAAGCTACAAGAGTGCATATAAAAGAGGCAATCATAACTGACAACATTAATAGCACATATGGCATCCAGCCCCATCACTTCAAGGCAAATAGATGGGGAAACAGTGGAAACAGTGGCAGACTTTATTTTGGGAGGCTCCAAAATCACTGCAGATGGTGACTGTAGCCATGAAATTAGAAGACGCTTACTCCTTGGAAGGAAAGTTATGACCAACCTAGACAGCATATTCAAAAGCAGAGACATTGCTTTGTCAGCAAAGGTCCGTCTAGTCAAGGCTATGGTTTTTCCAGTAGTCAGGCATGGATGTGAGAGTTGGACTATAAAGAAAGCTGAGCGCAGAAGAATTGATGCTTTTGAACTGTAGTTTTGGAGAAGACTCTTGAGAGTCCCTTGGACTGCAAGGAGATCCAACCAGTCCATCCTAAAGGAGATCAGTCCTGGGTGTTCATTGGAAGGACTGATGTTGAAGCTGAAACTCCAATACTGTGGCCACCTGAGGCGAAGAGGTGACTCCTTGGAAAAGACCCTGATGCTGGGAAAGATTGAGGGCAGGAGGAGAAGCAGACGAAAGAAGATGAGATGGTTGGATAGCATCACCAACTCAATGGACATGGGTTTGGGTGGACTCTGGGAGTTGGTGATGGGCAGGGAGGCCTGGTGTGCTGCGGTTCATGGGGTCACAAATTGTCCTGTCAAAAAGGACAGGCTTCCCTGTCTTCACTATCTCCCAGAGTTTGCTCAAACTCATGTCCACTGATGTGATGCCATCCAACAATCTCATCCCCCATGCCCCCTTCTCTTCTTGTTCTCAAATTCTCTGTCACGGTGACTGACTCAATTCTGTTCCATGAACTTAGACTTCAACCTTTCCCTCTGAATTGGCTGGAATGTCTCAGCCACACTTACAGTTCTCTTATATATTCTTAATATGACAGTTTTATTTTCTCTTTCCCATGGCTGGGTCCTTCCTTCTCTCTCTAAATCATTGCTGGAAACAAGGACCAATTAGGCTCTCCAGCGAGAGACATACTTATGTCTTTTACCAGAACAATTTTGTCTTATTGAAAGAACTCTCTGGGTCCCACAACCTTACCTGAGTCTTTGTTCTAAAACACCTCAATCCACTCAAATGTTTAAACAGTGGTTGTGGCAGCTATGCCTTTGATTTGATTATTGCCTAAGGACTTCCCTAGTGGCTCAGATGGTAAAGCGTCTGTCTACAATGTAGGAGACCTGGGTTCCATCCCTGGGTCTGGAAGATCCACTGGAGAAGGAAATGGCAATCCACTCCAGTACTATTGCCTGGAAAATCCCATGGACAGATGAGCCTGATAAGTTATAGTCCATGGGATTGCAAAGAGTCAGACAGGACTGAGCGACTTCACTTTCACTTTCACTTTCAAGGCCATTTCAGTATTTTTGTTCAAAGGCTTTCTTATTTTCTCTTTTATTGGTTAAGAATGTGAAAAAATTACACATCCATGTTTGTAAGTCCCAGCATTTCTTTACTCTTTTTATTTCCTAGTGTTGCCAGCACTACATGCAGACGCACCTGTGGATAAACGTAGATGAAATGAAGAATTTACTGCAACCACAATTTTTCAGAAGAATGAGGGGATGAAGTGTTTCAACAAATTTATCTTTTAGTAAAAACTAAGTTTTAGACATGAAACCCTTTTACTTTACCTATTGTTTTAGAATAACTTTCCACTTTGTTTTAGGCAAATTTCTTGCCTTTGGTGGTAAATATTATTTAATTCCTCTGTGTAATTGAGTCTTTTTCAGTGATTCATAGTCACTATTCTTCAGAAGTATTTTCTGTACCATATAGAAAATAGGAGCTTCCTAGGTGGCACAGTGGCAAACAAACTGCCTGCTAAGCAGGAGACTTTGGTTTGATTCCTGGGTTAGGAAGATGCCTTGATGGAGGAAATGGAAATCCACTCTAGTATTCTTGCCTGGGAAATCCCATGGTCAGAGGAACCTGGGGGCCTACAGTCCATGGGGTTGCAAAGAGTCGGACATGGCTTAAGGTCTAAAGGGAGAGAGCAGCATAGAAAATGTAGGAGACGGGGATGAGTGTGTTGATTTCTTATAACTTGAAACTTTTCATTTAAAAAATCATTCTTACAATGTTTAGTACACAGTAGTAAATTAATGTTTGTTTTTAATATAAAAACTTATTTTTCTACATAAAGGGTCAGTCATTTTAATTGGTTTGGCTATTTAGTATGTTATTTTAAATTATTAATTATTCTTATAAACTATGCATGAAATATATACATTATAAGTTTTGTTATAATATACAGTATTGTTAGAGACCTGTTGGAATGATTGAAATTATCAAATTCATACATTTTCAGTCAGTTCAGTTCAGTCACTCAGTCGTGTCCGACTCTTTGCGGCCCCACGGACTACAGCACAGCAAGCCTCCCTGTCCATCGCCAATCCCCTGAGTTTACTCAGACTCATGTCCATTGAGTCAGTAATGCTATCTAACCATCTCATCCTCTGTCATCCCCTTCTCCTCCTTCCTTCAATCTTTCCCAGCATCAGGGTCTTTTCCAAGGAGTCAGTTCTTCGCATCAGGTGGCCAAAGTATTGGAGTTTCAGCTTCAACATCAGTCCTTCCAATGAATATTCAGGACTGATTTCCTTTAGGATGGACTGGTTGGATCTCCTTGCAGTCCAAGGGACTCTCAAGAGTCTTCTCCAACACTGCAGTTCAAAAGCATCATCAATTCTTCAGCCCTCAGTATTCTTTAAAGTCCAACTCTCACATCCATGCATGACTACAGGAAAAACCATAGCTTTGACTAGGTGGACCTTTGTTGGCAACAAAGATCATGAACTTTAAGAAAGTGTTAATAAATATCCACATCCATTTAGTCGTAAACTCTCTGAAGTTTGGAGCTAATTTTTTTTTTTTTTGGTAAATAGTGCTTTTTTTGTTTTAATTTTAACTGTTGAAAAGTAGAAACTTAAAAATCTGCAAAGTTTTATATTACATTTACATTATGGCTAGTTTGATTCTCCCAATGTAGCTATTATATAGTCTTGCATGTTACAGGTATTTAACAAATGCTCTTCAAGATTAATTCAAAGAAAGACTTTTGAAAAATGGAAGAACAGTTTACTGGAGAAGGCTGAATGGTAAGTGAGGTATATTCTGATGACCATAAGTAAGTTTTATATAAGGATAGGCAACCAGAGATGAAGAGGCCCAAGTTTTACCTAATCAAACCACCCATCATTTGCTAGGATCCTCTACAGAATTCCTACCCTTAAGTGTCCCTGTGATGGGAAACTCTTCAACTCCGAGGCAATTCTTTCCATATCTTGAAGTACTTTGTTAGCTGATAAGAAAACAAAAATCAAAATAATGGGATCTGTGAAACATGGAGGGAAAGTGACAGAAAAGAAGTCATTAACTGACACATATCCAAAGCTAGGAATTGATGTTTATCAGTACAAATTTTATGATTTATTTCATTTATGTTTTACTCTTCTTCTGTGAAAGAGAAATTAGGTGCAACATAGCTCAAGTTGGACTTCCCTGAGAGCTCAGTTGGTAAAGAATACGCCTGCAGCATCCCCAAGCATCCTGCACCCTGCATCGAACCTAGACTGGTGATTTGTTTCTTATATAATATTATACATGTTTCAATGCCATTCTCCCAAATCATCCCACACTCTCCCTCTCCCATAGAGTCCAAAAGATTGTTCTATACATCTGTGTCTCTTTTGCTGTCTCGCATACAGGATTATCATTACCATCTTTCTAAATTCCATATATATGTGTTAGTATACTGTATTGGTGTTTTTCTTTCTGGCTTACTTCACTCTGTATAATTGGCTCCAGTTTCATCCACCTCATTAGAATTGATTCAAATGTATTCTTTTTAATGGCTGAGTAATACTCCATTGTGTATATGTACCACAGCTTTCTTATCCATTCATTTACTGGGATGACCCGGAGAGATGGTGTTGGGGGAAGGGTAGGAGGGAGCGGGGTTCAGGATTGGGAACACCTGTACACCCGTGGCAGATTCATGTTGATGTGTGGCAAAACCAATACAATATTGTAAAGTAAAAAATAATAATAATAATAATAATTTTTTAAAAGAGCAAAAAAAAAAAAGAATACACCTGCAAAGCAAGAGACCCTGGTTCAATTCCTGGGTCTAGAAGATCTGCTGGAGAAGGGAAAGGCTACCCACTCCAGTATTCTTGGGCTTCTCTGGTGGCTCAGCTGATAAAGAATCTGTCTGCAGTGCAGGAGACCTAGGTTTGACCCCTGGGTTGGAAAGGAAAGGCTTCTCCCCTGGAGAAGGGAAAGGCTACCTACTCCAGTATTCTCATGGACTGTTTAGTCCATGGGGTTGTAAAGAGTCAGACACAACTGAACAACTTTCACTTTAGCTCAAATCAATGTAACTTCTAGGTACACTAAAGAACACAGCAGCATATTCCCATATTATTAATGAAGGAAGAAAAATGATTTTGTCTTATCATAATCAAGAGTTCATTTTGTAGTTAGTTTTTCCATATATAAATGTTCCATATATAAAATGAATGCTTCCAAAGGATGCTGAACTCCCATCTATGAACAATCTGGTTCTTATTTTTGTAACAACTCTAATTTAATCACTATACATAAATAGAATTTTCAAGTTAATTTTCTGAAATAATACACAGCCTAATATTAGAACTCTTTTAAGGTAAAAATATTTTTCCTTATTAGAGTACTATCAAATATTTTTAAAAGTAGTAAACTACAAAATCAGTGGTATACATTGTATTTCTCTTCTCCCCTGCACTAACTTAGTTATGATAATAAGGAAATATGGGTAAACTTGAGTTAACGCTATTCCACATTTATTGAAACCCCTCCTAGGTGCTGTCTTTCTCCCCTGAAGTTATGCCCTGGTATTTGAAGAAGCAGAAATACTACAAGAGAGCGCTTTTCATTGCAAGCAGAATTCTAAAGTCAGCTGCAAAAGAGACCTGAGATAATTTCCTAATAAGAAACAAAAAGACAAATTTCATAAGCTTGACATTTAAATGGATGTCTTAGCTTAATCATTTGAAAAGAGTTTATCTTTTGTGCGTGTGTTAATGCTCACTGGCTCAATGGTATCTAACTGTTTGTGACCCCATGGACTGTAGCCTGCCAGGCTCCTATGTTCATGGGATTCTCCAGGCAAGAATACTGGACTGGGTTGCCATTTCCTCCTCCAGGGGATCTTCCTGACCCAGGGATTGAACCCGCAGCTCCTGCATTGGCAGTTAGATTCTCTACCGCTGAGCCATCTCCTTTCACTCTCTCACAAATCAGGATAGTTGGGAAAAAAGGCCAACTACTGCCCATGTATATGAAAAAATTATTAATTTACCAGCATACACAAAAATTGATATTCCCACTTTCTGTCATATTTTTAGTTAGATAATGGTAGGTGTTGACACCAAGGAAATTACCACATTTTTCATAGACTGCACTCATGGCCTAGCCAGGCATCCAAAAATGAATGTTTTTAGTAACGAGAGCCAAGCAAGAGAGGGAAGATATTGATACACTGAGTGAGTCCCCATTACTTCTACTGGATTAGAAACATGTTTTATATCAACAGCAGTCTATAATTGAGAGCACACTCTTCTTTCCTGATGAAATTCTCAATGATGTTAATCTATAATATGAAATTTTCTATAATTCACTCTCTAAAAAAATTTTTGCTTCTCTCTTCACACTGCATGACTTAGCAAGAGTTTTACAGACTTTGATTTTAACTGAGAGTATTTCCTAGAGCATTTACAATAGACATTTTTAAAAGTCTTCTACAATACCGGTGGCCATGGGGATGCACCACTCAGACCTCCCTTCCAGAAAGCCTTCCAGGAAGAGTATGGGTGACTGACAGCCTCCAGCAGCCACATCTCTGAAGGCGCTGTAACATACATGCTAAATTCCTGTTCCTAACAGGCTCCTCACTAGCTGAGCAGAGCAAGGTGACAGATTATTTCTCACCAACACAAGACTCTGCTAACAGGCAATCTCTGTTCTGGGAACTCAGGTTTCGCCACAAGTTTCTCAGAGCTATAGTAGACTAAAGTCCAACCTACTTGGTTCTCTTCCTTCCCTCTCTTCTTTCACAAGTGTCAGACCTATGTTGCGGTCTGAAGATCTTTGATGCTTCCTCCTGTTCCCTCTACTCTCTATCCTTCACATTTATTTCCCTCAATAAATCTGTATGCCTAGCCACTGGGCCTCACCTATGCCAGAGTGAATAGATACCAACAATAGGAGGAAGAGGCTTCTGGTTGGTCAGTGAGCCAGGTGCAACCATTTTTATCGTTACTTTTATTGCAATACAAATAGTTAAAGGAAGAGAAAAAGAGCAACCAAAGCCTATGGGGATATTCCTTTTATGTGTATTCTTAGAGGAAACCATAGGTTTGTCTTCCCTGGTGGCTAAGTTGGTAAAGAGTCTGCAGTGATCCCCTGGAGAAGGAAATGATAACCCACTCCAGTAGTCTTGCCTGGAGAATCCCATGACAGAGGAGCCTGGTGGGCTACAGTCCAAGGGGTCACAAAGAGTCAGACATGACTGAGTGACTAACACTTTCACTTTCATGGATTTGTCAGTCTCTGTTGCGTGAATACTATGACAAGCTAAATAATTAACAGCATTATTTGTGATAGAAAAAATCCTTCGTGTCTAATAAATACTGTTTGTGCATCTGCTTCATGAATGCATTCAGAATGCAGCCAGAGGCTCCTCGCCTCCACCTCTGTCCTTAGAATACATGTTCTGCCCACCACGCCCATGGTGGGAGCTGTTGTCAAGGACACAGACTTGAGAGCATAAGCTGTTGTTGAGAACATCTGGACTGACTATGTGACTGAACTCAGTTAAGAACTCTATACAAAATATTTAAGATTATGGTGGGCATGTTTGGAGATGTGCTTGTCTCACAGTCTCCCATAACAAGCTTATGTAAGTTCCCTTGCTTATTAGGCCTGCAACCTGCCAAACTGGAGCCATCTTCCTTTTCTTTGATCTCTCCTTACCCTCCCTGTACAAGATGGAGGTGGGAGGAGGTAGCAATTAGCAAACCAACACCAGGGGACAGAGGGAGTTAATTCCTATTCAGTCAGAAACCCTTGGAAGGCTTGGCCTCCACCCGCCCCGGAACATCTTGAGTCTGGGGGTTGAGGCATGGTCAGGAAGCAGGTGCCTGGAGTGTCAACTCCAAGGTCAAGGTCCAGGAGGTTAGGCCTCCCCGCAGGCCCTCAGCAGAGGCTTCTAGAACCAAAATGAGATGCAGTGGAAGGCAAGTCTGACTTGAGCATGGAGTCCATCACTCAGACTCTGAAATGCTTTTGCCAAGAACAGACACAAGTGACAAAGTGAGAACCAGTAAGAAATAATGAACTCATGATTTCTACAAAAAGCCCCACCCTTCTTGGGCATCCTAGTCATCTGGAAGCCATCTCTGCCTTCACCCTCCTCTCAGGCCCTGCAGAGGGCATGACCAGTTAACCATTCTCTCTTATGACCAGTGTGCCCAGAGCTTTTACACTGGATGCAGGAGTTAGCTGTGGGCTCCTGCTCTGGCTTGTAGATGCTGGGCTGTTGAGCTAAGTTGGGGTGGGTGGGCAGGGTTAGAGGAGATGCTTCCTTGGGCTTGAGCTTGAGGGTAGGTGGATGAGACAGGGACAGCAGTGCCCTCTCGAGCACATGGCCATCATCCATCCCCGGTGGGCATCTCCATGCCAGTGCCTCATGAACCAGGGCATGTTCTCACCTACACAACCATGATAAGCACATTGCTTGGTGGGTTATAGCAGATGATAACCAGCCAGCCTCCTCAGCACAAAGGATACTGAAACTATCTCTGAAGGGACAGAATGAGGATATGGAGACAGGGGTGTGAAGCAAACTCAGATGATGATGAATTGGCACAAATTAGAACCACAGCCAGCAAAAGAGGCAGGTTAGTGAGAAGTGCATGAGTCCAAAGGCACTTGTTTCGTGTACTCTCCTGAGTTGGCACCAGAATTTTATCATTTGTCCAGGAAGTTTCGGCCACTATGACTCTATGTGGCCTTGGCATTAATCTCTCTGGAATACCATGATGGGGAGGCTGAATGTTTGGAGGTTCTTGCAGGATATCCCAATCAATGAGAGCAGATGTCATTTACTAGTCCAGAAACCATGTTCTAGGGTATGGTTCTAAATCTGCTTGCCAGCGGTGAGCTGAGGCAGTCCAACACTAGTTGTTATTTCTAACTCCACCATCTGCCTTCTGAATGGGACCTCAAGCTTATTAAAACATGATTTCTTTTTCAATTCCAATAAAAAAGACTGAGTCCTTTATGCCAGAGTCTTATCTGACACCAAAATTATCTCCAAAAAAGAAACTGATGGTCAGGTTGCAATAATTTCCTCTACTTTTTACCCTGGCTGCCTTAACCATCCATGAACTTTAATTTCCTTCCATATCTCCTATTGAAATTTATCACCAAATCAGCCTGACAGGGAGGCATAGCCTCTCTCTAGTAAAGCGCAGCTGACAGTCTTTCAGCAGCAGCAGTTTCCTGGAACTCAGTCTTGACACCTCTGTGCTGCTACTGATTCCTGTGATAAGAACTCTCTATTTATATTACACATTCCTAGCATCCTCTGGCATACCATATTAATTTACAGAATAGAAATTGTCAATCCACTGCAAAAACAAACAAACAAAAAATTCGATAGGATTTAAAATGTTCTGACAAATCCCCTTTCTGCTGGCCACAATGGTACTTCAGTTCACCGCTAACTTGCTGTGTGATGATGCCCAGAATATTTAACCTCTCTGGACTTCAGTTTCTTCATCAGTAAAATGAGGATTTCTTCCAGTTCTAGTAGTATGTGGCTTAATCTCTGTTTTCTTAATGAAGGAAAGATCCTTTAAATTCTATAGTGCTTTATAATTTTCAAAAGTTTCACAGATGATTTCATATAATCTCCTAATAGTTGCTCTTTTAAGTGGTCATTTCCAAGGAATTTTTTGTTCCTACACTTTAACCCTTACTCCTTTTGTCTTCCATATCACAAAGCTTTGTTCTTCTTTCCCTAATGTTATCTCCGTTTTTAATTCTCACACATTTCACATTTGCACACATGTGTAAAGTTTGAAAATTGAGATCAGGTCTTTCTACTTCAGAATCTTTCCTTAGCCTAATTATTACCAGAAAAACTAAAATCCCACCTTCACAAAGGTATCCTTTATATTTATATGCCTAGATTAGAGAGGAAAAAAGGGTGAAACTAAGAAAAGGGCTTGAGGTACAAGTTTTGGAAATTAAACCACAGGTGTTCTGTGCTCTCAACCAGAAATTTCCAGCTGATAAATGGTCTGTTTAAGGAATGCTTTTTCAAATAGTTTTTTCCAGTGACTAAACATTCCTACCTTCCTATCCATGAGCTTCTAAGTGTTCATCTGTAGGCTTTGAAGCAGGAAGGACAGTATGGAAATGGCCTGGAGATAAGAGGAAACGCAATGTCATGGATTATTTCTGTATGGCTGGAGCACAGAGTACCAGGTAGGAAGTATTGAGAGGTGACATCAGAAGCAGAGGCAAGGACAGGTTGAGATGAACTTTAAAACCATGATGGGAGGCCTGAGGGCAATAGGAAGCCACCCCAGTATTTTAGGTACGAGAATATCATGCTCATCTTGGAGTTCAGGGGAAATCACTGTGATTTAAGCCAAGAGTCAGGATTGCAGAGGGGAAGACACTTGGCTAGGACACGTGTTAGGAGATGATAGAAGCAGCGCAGGCAGGTGGCAGTGGTGGCCTGGACTAGGTATCAACAGGGAGGAAGGATAGAAGTGAGCCAGAGTGAGAGAGACAAGCAGGAAAAATTGATACTCTGTGTAGGGAAAGAAAAGGCAAAGAAAATCAAGGAATTCATGCAGCTTTCTGGCTTGGGCTGGGGGCAAACGGTGATGTCATTTACTAGATGAAGGCACACAGAGGGAATAGCACAGAGAAGGCGCCTGGTCAGCTGTGCTTGGGGCATTTTACATTTGAGATGCTTTTTAAGAGCCCCTAGAATTGCACTCATCTCACACGCTAGTAAAGTAATGGTCAAAATTCTCCAAGCCAAGATTCAGCAATACATGAACCGTGAACTTCCAGATGTTCAAGCTGGTTTTAGAAAAGGCACAGGAACCAGAGATCAAATTGCCAACATCTGCTGGATCATCAAAAAAGCAAGAGAGTTCCAGAAAAACATCTATTTCTGCTTTATTGATTATGCCAAAGCCTTTGACGGTGTGGATCACAATAAACTGTGGAAAATTCTGAAAGAGATGGGAATACCAGACCATCTGACCTGCCTCTTGAGAAATTTGTGTGCAGGTCAGGAAACAACAATTAGAACTGGACATGGAACAACAGACTGGTTCCAAATAGAAAAAGGAGTATGTCAAGACTGTATATTGTCACCCTGCTTATTTAACTTATATGCAGAGTACATCATGAAAAACTCTGGGCTGGAAGAAGCACAAGTTGGAATCAAGATTGCCGGGAGAAACATCAATAACCTCAGATATGCAGATGACAGCCCCCCTGATGGCAGAAAATGAAGACGAACTAAAAAGTCTCTTGATGAAAGTGAAAGAGGAGAGTGAAAAAGTTGGCTTAAAGCTCAACATTCAGAAAACGAAGATCATGGCATCTGGTCCCATCACTTCATGGGAAATAGATGGGGAAACAGTGGAAACAGTGTCAGACTTTATTTTTTGGGGCTCCAAAATCACTGCAGATGGTGATTGCATCCATGAAATTAAAAGACGCTTATTCCTTGGAAGAAAAGTTATGACAAACCTAGATAGCATATTCAAAAGCAGAGATATTACTTTGCCAGCAAAGGTCTGTCTAGTCAAGGCTATGGTTTTTCCAGTGTTTGTGTATAGATGTGAGAGTTGGACTGTGAAGAAGGCTGAGCACTGAAGAACTGATGCTTTTGAACTGTGGTGTTGGAGAAGACTCTTGCAAGTCCTTGGACTGCAAGGAGATCCAACCAGTCCATTCTGAAGGAGATCAGCCCTGGGTGTTCTTTGGAAGGAATGATGCTAAAGCTGAAACTCCAGTACTTTGGCCACCTCATGCAAAGAGTGGACTCATTGGAAAAGACTCTGATGATGGGAGGGATTGGGGGCAGGAGGAGAATGGGACGACAGAGGATGAGATGGCTGGATGGCATCACGGACTCGATGGACGTGAGTTTGAGTGAACTCAGGGAGTTGGTGATGGACAAGGAGGACTGGCGTGCTGCGATAAAAGAGGTCACAGAGTCGGACACAACTGAGCGACTGAAGTGAACTGAACTGAACTGGGAAGCTCTTTGGTAACAAGTGTCCTAGTCTGTCCAACCTCATTCTCTGTGATGGTCTTTCTTCCTGAATCACACATGAGCACAGCTCTGCATCTTCAAACTTGACTCCCCCCAGTTCTGCCACCAGAAACCTGTGCTCAGCAGAAACCTGGGCTACTGATCAGCCCTCCCCACTGCCTGGTTCTGGGAGTCACCCTTCACTAAATTATGCTGTTGTTACAATGTATTTTTCTGCCTCAAAACAAGGTGTGTTTTTTTTTTTAATGGAATCCCCAACCAGTGGAACTCTGGGGCCAGAGAACAGAATCCCTGTAGTAGGGGCCTGCTCTTTCTGCCCTCTTCTTAACATCTTTGTTCTGGAGGAAGTAAGACAAAGCAGAACATACCCACCCATATAATGCAAGGGGAGGGCAATATTCTGGACTTTTGTTTTTTGTTTTTTTTTTACAAGGTGGAGGTCTTTCAGGATGCAATTTGTGACGTATGAACAAAAACCTGATTTGGGGAAGGATTTCATCAGTCCATTAGACCAACTGTAGCCCAGCTGTAAAATTGTCCTAATTTCTTTAAGGCAGACATCACCAGGACTGACAAGCAGGCTCTGACTAGTAATAGTTGAGATTTATATGTGAAAAGAATATCAAAATTCCAGGAATGAACTAGGAAGAGGGTGTCATTTATTTCTGCATTAAAATTGAATAAATAAGCAGTCTTATTGTCACAAACCATATATGTACAGAAAGAACTAGTTTGCCGTATGAGTAACTGAGTATCTGGATAGAAAATTGTTATTAAATCAAGAAGAGACCTTGGCGATCATCTGACCTAATTACATATTTTGGCAGATAGTAAAACTGAGGCCCAAAGAGCAAACAAGTTGTGTGGAGCAGTAGAGGTGCTATGTATAGGAGCCAGGTCACCTCACTCCAGCCTGTGCCCTTACCGCTTACCTACACAGGTTCAGTTCAGTTCAGTTCAGTTTAGTCACTCAGTCGCATCCGACTCTTTGCGACCCCATGAATCGCAGCACGCCAGGCCTCCCTATCACCAACTACCAGAGTTCACTCAGACTCATGTCCATCGAGTCAGTGATGCCATCCAGCCATCTCATCCTCTGTCGTCCCCTTCTCCTCCTGCCCTCAATCGCTCCCAGCATTAGAGTCTTTTCCAATGAGTCCATTCTTTGCATGAGGTGGCCAAAGTACTGGAGTTTCAGCTTTAGCATCATTCCTTCCAAAGAAATCCCAGGGCTGATCTCCTTCAGAATGGACTGGTTGGATCTCCTTGCAGTCCAGGGGACTCTCAAGTGTCTTCTCCAACCTACATAGGTTACTCATAGGCTAATCTGCAGAAGACACAAAGGAGCCTCGAGATCTGACAGCATATCCAGCTTATACCCTATTGCATGAGTTCCAAATAAGGCAGTCGTCATTTTAACAATATGAAACAGGAGGTTCCTACAACTATAAATCCACTGGTCAGCAGGCCCCTGTCAGCATTACTAAGTGTTCAAAGTGCTTCACATAATACACACACACACACACACACACACACACACACACACACACACACACACACACATGCGCAAGACATATCAACCCACAGTCAAGGTCTAGCTTAGCAGTTTTCAACCTGGAGTAACTTTTCTCGAGAAGACATTTCCAGAGACATTTTTAGTTGTCACAACTGGAGGGTTGTTATTGACATCTAGTGAGTTGAGGCCACAGATGATTCTGAACATCCTACGATGCCCATGGCAGCTGCTCATGAAGAGCACTATCTGGACAAAAGTGCCGATAGTGCTGAGGCTGAGAAGCCCTGGTCTAGGTTAATTACAGAGGCAGTAACTCAGAAGTCCTCCACCACTGGCTGGTGATAGTGGTGTGGGCAGCAAAAACTCTAAAAAAATGAAGAGTGGTAGATAGCTGTCTGAGAACAGGTGAGATGCATTCCATAAGGCAGAAGATAGACTCTCAGGAGGAAGGGTGAGGTGCTGGCTGAGATCAGAGGCTAAAGCTCATGCTCTGCTGGCTGTGTATTTTGAGCAAGCTACTCTAACCTTCTAAGTCCTAGTTTCCTGAGCTGTAAAATGTGAGTAAAAAATTAGCACCTTCCCAGGGGAGTTGTAAAGATTAACATTTATATATGTAGTGCTTAATACAGCGCCTGCATCTAATAAATGCTTAATAATTTTCTCCACATTCAGAAACTGACAGAACTCTTAATCAAATCCAAAGCTTCCACATTACAAATGGCATAGCTAAGTCTCAGACAGGCATAAACATAATATATTTCCTCTTCTATTACATATGAGGCCTAGATTGTAGACATTCACTAAATATCACGTCGGTTTTATTTGTTACTAAATTCTCCACATTTCAGGAAAGGAAGGAAAAAGATATGAATATTGTCACTTTTCACAAATTGGCAACTGAGGTCAAACATTAATTGTCTTACCCAAAGCTACATTGTGGGAAAGCGAGGACCCGGTCCTCTATCTAAGCACCACACACTTATTTGCTAATGTCATAGCAGGACAAGTTTCAAATCATTTTTATTTCTTCTTTTAAGACTTTGGTGTAAATTTGATCATTGAGATCCAATTTATATTCCCCTCAACAGTGGAAGTTTCCAAATGAAAGATGATTGATCAATTACTGACCACATAAATCATTCATAGGCACCAGCTCAGACAGGCCCAGTTCATTATGTATCTTCTTGACAAAAAGCAAATTAATCCACCAGTTCTAAAAACCTTGTGCCAATCTATCTAAATCAATCAAGGCTAATAAAACATTAGCAGTAACAATGCTAATGAGCAAACTCTTTTCCTCATAAGGATTCTAAATTAGTCATGTATTTGAAACGATATAGAGGAAGCAGTTCAAGACCCTTATATGTGATGTGCCCTGTCTAGTTCTTCAAACTCTGGGTGGGTCAGGAGTCTACCCGAAACACATAGAGTAGGGCTATGGGAGCCCTGACCAAATAATAAAGTCTTTACTCTTAAGATGTGGTACATATATACAATGAAATATTACTCAGCCATAAAAGGGAATGAAATTGTGCCATTTGCAGAGAAATGATGGATCTAGAGACTGTCATACAAAGTAAAGTAAGTCAGAGAGAGAAAATCAAATATTGTATAATATTGCTTATATCCAGATCTAGAAAAATGATATAGATGATCTTATTTGTAAAGCAGAAGTAGAGACATAGATGGAGAGAACCAACATATGGATATGAGAAGGAGGTGTGATGAATGGGTGATTGGGACTGACATGTATACATTACTATGTCTAAAACAGATTACTAATGAGAACCTACTTTAGGGCACAGGCAACTCTACTCAATGCTCTGTGGTGACCTAAATGGGAAGAAAATCCAAAAAAGAAGGGATATATGCATATATAATGCTAATTTGCTTTATTGTACAGTAGAAATACAACATTGTAAAGCAACTACACCCAATAAAAATTAATTTAAAAAGTAAATAGTCTTTAATCCTAAGGGAAAATACTATAATTCCCTGCCCTACTCCACCTCAGGCATATAGAGAAGGTTCAGAATTGGAGGCTACTGAAGCTGGGACTCAGGGGTGGCATCTCTTCTCACTTGGGAGGGAAAAACAAAGACTCAAGAGAGGCCTTGGGATAAGACCTGAAGGCTGAAACTCCTCTGGGAGTCTGTTCTCTGTTCTGTTACATCTTCACTAAAGCGCTATGATTCCTTTGACACTGTTGCTTGATTAGCCATCCCAACAACTAACACAACACATGCCTTGCTTTAAACAAGCTTATTGATCCACTGCAATTACTATGCCAAAGGGATACAGCCAGGCCAAAGCCATCACACCCACAGGAAATCAAGGGAAAAGACATACCCCTACCATACTCTGCTCTCTTCCCCTCTGATTCTCTACCAGGGGCCCCCATTGACAGACCTAGAGGGCAAGGGCCTCCCATGATGGGGTTCATACCTGTCAGGTTCTTGGAGACAGAGAGCAGGATGGCAAAGAAGGTGATCCAGCTGGAGACAGATAGAGGCTAGGTAGTATATTTACTTTGAACTGAAAATCTCTGGCCATTTCTACAACGAGTGCCATAAGACTGTGCTCTTAGAGGTCTTTACACACTTACAATCTGAGTGTTAAACTAGATTATGTCATGGATCATCTGTATAGTCCTAAGCAAATTGTTATCTTCTCAAGCCTATTTCCTCATCTGAAAAATGAAGAAAATAATTGCTAATTTTCACTGTGTATCTCATATATGCCAGGCACAGTTCTGAGAGTTTTAAATATTTATATATTAAATCAGTTCATCTTCACAGGAACACTGTTATTATTATTCCCTTGGCTTCCCCAGTAGCTCAGCTGGTACAGAATCTGCCTGCAATGTGGGATACCTTGGTTCAATCCCTGGGTTGGGAAGATTCCCTGGAAAAGGGAAAGGCTACTCACCTCCCTGGGGAAGGGAACATCTACCCACTCCAGTATTCTTGCCTGGAGAATTCCATGAACAGAGGAGCCTGGCAGACTACAGTTCACAGGGTCACAAAGAGCAACATGACTGAGCAACTTTCACTTTGACCTTCCTCCTTCCTTTTTTTACAAATAAGAAAATTAGGCAAAGAAAGTTTAGGAAAAATGCCCAACCACATACAGCTAATCTAATAAATGATATAACCAGAAGGCAAACTCAAGAAGGTGAGCCCTGAAGTTCATTCTTTTAAGCATTATGCCATGCTGCATCACAGTAATGCTGCTGGTGCTGCTGCTAAGTCACTTCAGTCGTGTCCGACTCTGTGCGACCTCATGGACTGCAGCCCACCAGGCTCCTCTGTCCATGGGATTTTCCATTCAAGAGTACTGGAGTGGGGTGCCATTGCCTTCTCCGACAGTAATGCTAGTATACCTGTTTATTTATTTATTTATATTTTGTTTCATTTTTTTTTTGTTTTTTTATTTTAATTGGAGGCTAATTACTTTACCTGTTTAATGAGTGAGTGGGTGAGTGAAATTGCTCAGTCATGTCCAACTCTTTGTGAACCCATGGACTGTAACCCGCCAGGCTCCTCTGTCCATGGGATTCTCCAGGCAAGAAAACTGGAGTGGGTAGCCATTTCATTCTCCAGGGTATCTTCCCAACTAAGGGATAGAAACTGGGTCTCCCGCACTGCAGGCAGATCTACTGTCTGAGCCACCAGGGAATTCAAACAGTTCAAAAAATAAATATGTGAGAGCAATTGGTGCTTGACAGGTAGGGGGCTCACAAGAGATACTACCTAAAAGTAACCCTATCATTTTTGTAATTTCCCAAGATTTATTTTTCAATAGCTAGTCATAGTAGACAATGTTTAAAAGATCCCCCAAATCAGATTGCATCACCTTGGGGAAATGGCAGGAAGGAAAACAGTCTGGGAAACAAAAACATGAAGGTGTTCTTTCATATGTAAAAATATACTGAGACTTAATATAAACACCTAGAAGCCAGCTTAAGTCTGCTTTCTCTCCCAGGATGTGTCAGGACCAAGATCAAGAAAGTTACTGGTTCAAAAATGCTCATAGAGGGTTTAGTAGAGGAAAATGATTACACTTTTGGGTTTCTGGGAAATGTAGCTCCCCCTTTTTGCCTCTGTAACTTGTGTTTCTGAAAGAATTCCCACCTTCTTTCTGAATTCATCTTCTTGGCTCTTCCTCCTGCCATGTTACTGATGCATGAGACAAACCCAGGCTTCCTCCTACTTGAGAGGGAGAAATCTTTCTCCCTTTCTCATCGCTCCTCTTCCTCCTCATGACTAGGAGAAAAGAAGATAGCTGCCAGAGAAAAAACTTCAGAAGCTGCCTCTCAGAAATTGCTCTACCATAAATCACAGGAGAAAAGGAAAAGGAAATTCTAAGAACTCCCAATGATTTCAACCCAGTTCCCTTAAAAACTTGGGGCCAAAAGCTAGCAACAAAGACTAAGCACTTACATCTCTGAATCCTCTAGGCTTAATATCTTCTTTGGGAGCTCAGCAGAGGTTTAACTGTGGCTGGTCAAGATCTGGGGATCTGGGGACTGAATTCAGTTATCAATCGCATCTAAAAATTATTTACAACACGCCATTCAAAACCTCTCTCATTCTAAATGCCCACATAGAATATTAACACTTAAAACACTTTGAACTATTGACCTAGAATAGACTGCCAGGTATTTTCCCAGCAAAGATGGGTTTATTCAGGATCAGCAGAGAAATTGCAATTCAGAATCTGTGGCCACAGTGAGCAAAATGCAAGTGCCCACCCACCAAGGAACAGAGGTCTTTATACAGAAGAAAAGGAAGTTGGGAGGGTTGGAGTAAGAGGGTCCCTGGCTTATCTTGCTAGGAAAGAAGTCTTTTCTTTATCTTGTTGGGTTTAGTTATGGTACCAGGCTGTGAGGGGGCTTCCCCTGTCTGACTTATTTCACCAAGAATAGTACCTTACAAGTCCATCCATGCTGTTGCAAATGGCAAAAGTTCATTCTTTTTATGGCTAATATTCCATTATACATATATATATGTATATATATATGTGTGTGTATATATATATGTATATATATGTGTATATATATATATGTGTGTGTGTATATATATATATATATATATATATATATATATATATATAAAACAAATAAACCCTATCTTCTTTATCCGTTCATGGATGCTTAGGTTGTTTCCCTATTTTGACTATTACAAATAATGTTGCTATGAACATTGGGGTACATGTATCTTTTTGAATAGGGTTTTCTTTGCTTTTTTTTTTTTTTTGATGTATAACCAGGAATAAAATTTTTGCTGGGTCACATGGTAGCTCTATTTTTAGTTTTTTTGAGAAACCTCAATACCATTTGCCACAGAGGCTGTACCAAATTAAATTCCCACCAACAGCATTATCATTCCCTTTCTCCACACCCTCATCAGCATATGTTATTTGTGCTCTTTTGGATTACAACCATTCTGATAGGTGTGAGGTAGTCTTTCACACATTTCTCAGATAATTAGTGATATTGAGCATTTTTCACGTGCACAGATTCACTTTCACAATAATATAGCTTACTCCATTTCACCCAAAAGAACGCGTCCAATCAAGAAAGCCTCCAGTTGTAACGACCTGTTTGTTTCCCATCTTAGCTCTCAGTTCAGTTCAGTTCAGTTCAGTCACTCAGTCATGTCCTACTCTTTGTGACCCCACGCATCGCAGCACGTCAGGCAACTCTGTCCATCACCAACTCCCAGAGTTTACTCAAACTCATGTCCATCGAGTCAGTGATGCCATCCAGCCATCTCATCCTCTGTCATCCCCTTCTCCTCCCACCCCCAATCCCTCCCAGCATCAGAGTCTTTTCCAATGAGTCCACTCTTTGCATGAGGTGGCCAAAGTACTGGAGTTTTAGCTTTAGCATCATTCCTTCCAAAGAAATCCCAGGGCTGATCTCCTTCAGAATGGACTGGTTGGATCTCCTTGCAGTCAAAGGGACTCTCCAGAGTCTTCTCCAACACCACAGTTCAAAAGCATCAATTCTTCAGAGCTCAGCCTTCTTCACAGTCCAACTCTCACATCCATACATGACCGCTGGAAAAACCATAGCCTTGACTAGACAGACCTTAGTCGGCAAAGTAATGTCTCTGCTTTTGAATATGCTATCTAGGTTGGTCATAACTTTTCTTCCAAGGAGTAAGCATCTTTTAATTTCATGGCTGCAGTCACCATCTGCAGTGATTCTAGAGCCCCCCAAAAAATAAAGTCTGACACTGTTCCACTGTTTCCCCATCTATTTCCCATGCACTGATGGGACCGGATGCCATGACCTTAGTTTTCTGAACGTTGAGCTTTAAGCCAACTTTTTCACTCTCCACTTTCACTTTCATCAAGAGGCTTTTAGGTTCCTCTTCACTTTCTGCCATAAGGGTGGTGTCATCTGCATATCTGAGGTTTTTGATGTTTCTCCCAGCAATCTTGATTCCAGCTTGTGTTTCTTCCAGTCCAGCGTTTCTCATGATGTACTCTGCATGTAAGTTAAATAAGCAGGGTGACAATATACAGCCTTGACGTACTCCTTTTCCTATTTGGAACCAGTCTGTTGTTCCATGTCCAGTTCTAATTGTTGCTTCCTGACCTGCATACAGATTTCTCAAGAGGCAGGTCAGGTGGTCTGATATTCCCATCTCTTTCAGAATTTCCCACAGTTTATTGTGATTGAAGCATGGGCGGCTGCGACCAGCGCACTAAGCGCGACTGAGAGGAGCTACTTTAAGTCCGAGGTCAGGGGCGGCAGCCGGGAGGAGCTACCCCGCAACCAAGGAGTGGTGGATGCATGGGCGCAGGAAGGCCTAGAGGAGCTATCCCACGTTGAAGGTCAGAAAGAGCAGCGGTAAGGAGATACTCCTCCTCCAAGGTAAGGAGCAGCGACTGTGCTTTGCTGGAGCAGCCTGAAGAGATACCCCAGGCCCAAGGTAAGAGAAACCCAACTCTTCGCATGAGGTGGCCAAAGTATTGGTGTTTCAGTTTTAGCATCCGTCCTTCCAATGAACACCTAGGACTGATCTCTTTTAGGATGTACTGGTTGGATCTCCTTGCAGTCCAAGGGACTCGCAAGAGTCTTCTCCAACACCACAGTTCAAAAGCATCAGTTCTTTGGCGCTCAGCTTTCTTCACAGTCCAACTCTCACAGCCATACATGACCACTGGAAAAACAATAGCCTTGACTAGATGGACCTTTGTTGGCAAAGTAATGTCTCTGCTTTTGAATATGCTATCTAGGTTGGTCATAACTTTCCTTCCAAGGAGTAAGCATCTTTTAATTTCATGGCTGCAGTCACCATCTGCAGTGATTTTGGAGCCAAAAAATAAAGTCTGGCACTGTTTCCACTGTTTCCCCATCTATTTCCCATGAAGTGATGGCACCAGATGCCATGATGTTCGTTTTCTGAACATTGGGCTTTAAACCAACTTTTTCACTCTCCACTTCCACTCCCATCAAGAGGCTTTTTAGTTCCTCTTCACTTTCTGCTATAAGGGTGGTGTCATCTGCATATCTGAGGTTATTGATATTTCTCCCGGCAATCTTGATTCCAGCTTGTGCTTCTTACAGCCCAGAGTTTTTCACGATGTCCTCTGCATGATGTCCTTTGACTTAAAAGTTAAATAAGCAGGGTGACAATATACAGCCTTGAAGTACTCCTTTTCCTATTTGGAACCAGTCTGTTGATCCATGTCCAGTTCTAACTGTTGCCTCCTGACCTGCATACGGGTTTCTCAAGAGACAGGTCAGGTGGTCTGGTATTCCCATCTCTTTCAGAATTTTCCACAGTTTATTGTGATCCACACAGTCAAAGGCTTTGGCATAGTCAATAAAACAGAAATAGGTGTTTTTCTGGAACTCTCTTGCTTTTTCCATGATCCAGTGGATGTTGGCAATTTGATCTCTGGTTCCTCTGCCTTTTCTAAAACCAGCTTGAACATCTGGAAGCTCACAGTTCACATATTGTTGAAGCCTGGCTTGGAGAATTTTGACCATTACTTTACTAGCGTGTGATATGAGTGCAATTGTGTGGTAGTTTGAGCATTCTTTGGCATTGCCTTTCTTTGGGATTGGTATGAAAACTGACCTTTTCCAGTCCTGTGGCCACTGCTGAGTTTTCCAAATTTGCTGGCATATTGAGTGCAGTATTTTCACAGCATCATATTTCAAGATTTGAGATAGCTCCACTGGAATTCCATCACTTCCACTAGCTTTGTTCGTAGTGATGTTTTCTAAGGCCCACTTGACTTCACATTCCAGGATGTCTAGCTCTGGGTGAGTGATCACACCATCGTGATTTTCTTGGTCATGAAGATCTTTTTTGTACAGTTCTTCTGTGTATTCTTGCCTCCTCTTCTTAATATCTTCTGCTTCTGTTAGGTCCATACCATTTCTGTCCTTTATTGAGCCCATCTTTGCATGAAATATTCCCTTGACATCTCTAATTTTCTTGAAGAGATCTCTAATCTTTCCCATTCTGTTGTTTTCCTCTATTTTTTTGCATTGATTGATGAGGAAGGCTTTATCTCTCCTTGCTATTCTTTGGAACTCTGCATTCAGATGCGTATATCTTTCCCTTTCTCCTTTGCTTTTTTCACTTCTCTTCTTTTCACAGCTATTTGTAAGCGCTCCTTAGATAGCCATTTTGCTTTTTTGCATTTATTTTCCATGGGGATGGTCTTGATCCCTGTCTCCTGTACAGTGTCACGAACCTCCGTCCATAGTTCATCAGGCACTCTATCTATCAGATCTAGTCCCTTAATTTTATTTTTCATTTCCACTGTATAATCATAAGGGATTTGATTTAGGTCATACCTGAATGGTCTAGTGGTTTTCCCTACTTTCTTCAATTTAAGTCCGAATTTGGCAATAAGGAGTTCGTGATCTGAGCCACAGTCAGCTCCCAGTCTTGTTTTTGCTGACTGTATAGAGCTTCTCCATCTTTGGCTGCAAAGAATAGAATTAATCTGATTTTGGTGTTGACCATCTGGTGATGTCCATGTGTAGATTCTTCTCTTGTGTTGGAAGAGGGTGTTTGCTATGACCAGTGTGTTCTCTTGGCAAAACTCTATTAGCCTTTGCCCTGCTTCATTCCGTATTCCAAGGCCAAATTTGCTTGTTACCCCAGGTGTTTCTTGACTTCCTACTTTTGGATTCCAGTCTCCTATAATGAAAAGGACATCTTTTGGGGGTGCTAGTTCCAAAAAGTCTTGTAAGTCTTCATGCTGCTGATGCTGCTGCTGCTAAGTCGCTTCAGTTGTGTCTGACTCTGTGCAACCCCATAGACAGCAGCCCACCAGGCTCCCCCATCCCTGGGATTCTCCAGGCAAGAACACTGGAGTGGGTTGTCATTTCCTTCTCCAATGCATGAAAGTGAAAAGGGAAAGTGAAGTCGCCCAGTTGTGTCCGACTCCTAGCGACCCCATGGACTGCAGCCTACCAGGCTCCTCTATCCATGGGATTTTCCAAGCAAGGGTACTGGAGTGGGGTGCCATTGCCTTCTCTGGCAGGTCTTCATAGAACCGTTCAAATCAATTTCTTCAGTGTTACTGGTTGGGGCATAGGTTTCGATTACTGTGATATTGAATGGTTTGCCTTGGAAACAGAGATCATTCTGTCCTGTTTGAGATTGCATCCAAGTACTGCATTTTGGACTCTTTTGTTGACCATGATGGCTACTCCATTTCTTCTGAGGGATTCCTGCCCGCAGTAGTAGATATAACAGTCATCTGAGTTAAATTCACCCATTCCAGTCCATTTTAGTTCGCTGATTCCTAGAATGTCAATGTTCACTCTTGTCATCTCCTGTTTGACCACTTCCAATTTGCCTTGATTCATGGACCTGACATTCCAGGTTCCTATGCAATATTGCTCTTTACAGCATCAGACCTTGCTTCTATCACCAGTCACATCCCCAACTGGGTATTGTTTTTGCTTTGGCTCCACCCCTTCATTCTTTCTGGAGTTATTTCTCCACTGATCTCCAGTAGCATATTGGGCACCTACTGACCTAGGGAGTTCCTCTTTCAGTATCCTATCATTTTGCCTTTTTGTACTGTTCATGGGGTTCTCAAGGCATGAATACTGAAGTGGTTTGCCATTCCCTTCTCCATTGGACCACATTCTGTCAGGCCTTTCCACCATGACCCCCCATCTTGAGTGGCCCCATATGGCATGGCTTAGTTTCATTGAGTTAGACAACGCTGTGGTCCATGTGATCAGATTGACTAGTTTTCTGTGATTATGGTTTCAGTGTGTCTGCCCTCTGATGCTTTCTCGCAACACCTACCATCTTACTTGGGTTTTTCTTACCTTGGCGTGGGGTATCTCTTCACAGCTGCTCCAGCAAAGCACAGCCACTGGTCCTTACCTTGGACGAGGGATACTTCCTCACGGCCGCCCCTCCTGACCTTGAACGTGGAGTAGCTCCTCTCTTCCACACAGATAAGCAGACTTAGAAATAACTTTAAATAATCAAGCATTGGCACCTCAGCTTCAGGAATGACCAAATGATCTGGAGGCCCCCTGTGGTGCCAAACTTGACCTTCTCCTGGTTGGAATGGGAGAGATTGGCAGGCTTTTGAGCATATCGGCACTTGTAACCCTAGGTTCAGATGGTAAAGAATATGCCTATCAATTCAGGAGACCCCAGCTAAATTCCTGGGCCAGGAAGATCCCCTGGATAAGGGAATGGCTACCCACTCCAGTATTGTCTCCTGGCTGGAGAATTCCACGGACAGAGGAGCCTGGGAGGCTACAGTCCAGGGGGTCACAAAGAGTCGGATGCAACTAAGCAACTAACACAGTCATCTGCACTATTATCAGACAAGGCAAGTTAGAGGTTCTGCTCAAAGGATATTCAAATTACTGAGACTGAGGAGCCAGGAATCTGTTGGCTTTTTATTTCTTCTCTTGTAGTGGTATCTCCTAGTGGTAGTATTACAATTCTAAGTACTGAATTAAGACCTGGTGTGTTTGAGTTCTGAGTCAAACACTCAGCTACATGTATATAAGGATTAAGTCAGAAAGGGAAAAAAAAATCATATCACAGGCTAAACTCTATGTCAGTTAAAATTATGCCAGGAAATTCTCAGCTTCAGATGCACATGGTAAGTTTTAAGGAACTTCATAAAAATACAAATACCCAACCCCCATCCAAGCCTACTAAAGCTTGACCTTCAAGGATATTACCAGGCAGACATTAAGTCTTTTTTTTTTTTTTTTTTTTAGTTTTTTATTTTTTAAATTTTAAAATCTTTAATTCTTACATGCATTCCCAAACATGAACCCCCCTCCCACCTCCCTCCCCATAACATCTTTCTGGGTCATCCCCATGCACCAGCCCCAAGCATGCTGCATCCTGCTTCAGACATAGACTGGCGATTCAATTCACATGATAGTATACATGTTAGAATGTCATTCTCCCAAATCATCCCACCCTCTCCCTCTCCCTCTGTGTCCAAAAGTCCGTTATACACATCTGTGTCTCTTTCCCTGTCTTGCATACAGGGTCGTCATTGCCATCTTCCTAAATTCCATATATATGTGTTAGTATACTGTATTGGTGTTTTTCTTTCTGGCTTACTTCACTCTGTATAATCGGCTCCAGTTTCATCCATCTCATCAGAACTGATTCAAATGAATTCTTTTTAACGGCTGAGTAATACTCCATTGTGTATATGTACCACAGCTTTCTTATCCATTCGTCTGCTGATGGACATCTAGGTTGTTTCCATGTCCTGGCTATTATAAACAGTGCTGCAATGAACATTGGGGTACATGTGTCTCTTTCAATTCTGGTTTCCTCGGTGTGTATGCCCAGCAGTGGGATTGCTGGGTCATAAGGTAGTTCTATTTGCAATTTTTAAGGAATCTCCACACTGTTCTCCATAGTGGCTGTACTAGTTTGCATTCCCACCAACAGTGTAGGAGGGTTCCCTTTTCTCCACACCCTCTCCAGCATTTATTGCTTGCAGATTTTTGGATCGCAGCCATTCTGACTGGTGTGAAGTGGTACCTCATTGTGGTTTTGATTTGCATTTCTCTAATAATGAGTGATGTTGAGCATCTTTTCATGTGTTTGTTAGCCATCCGTATGTCTTCTTTGGAGAAATGTCTATTTAGTTCTTTGGCCCATTTTTTGATTGGGTCGTTTATTTTTCTGGAGTTGAGCTGCAGAAGTTGCTTGTATATTTTTGAGATTAGTTGTTTGTCAGTTGCTTCATTTGCTATTATTTTCTCCCATTCAGATGGCTCTCTTTTCACCTTACTTATATTTTCCTTTGTTGTGCAGAAGCTTTTAATTTTAATTAGATCCCATTTGTTTATTTTTGCTTTTATTTCCAGCATTCTGGGAGGTGGATCATAGAGGATCCTGCTATGATTTATGTCTGAGAGTGTTTTGCCTATGTTCTCCTCTAGGAGTTTTATAGTTTCTGATCTTACATTTAGATCTTTAATCCATTTTGAGTTTATTTTTGTGTGCGGTGTTAGAAAGTGATCTAGTTTCATTCTTTTACAAGTGGTTGACCAGTTTTCCCAGCACCACTTGTTAAAGAGATTGTCTTTACTCCATTGTATATTCTTGCCTCCTTTGTCAAAGATAAGGTGTCCATATGTGTGTGGATTTATCTCTGGGCTTTCTATTTTGTTCCATGGAAAACCCTAAAGACTCCACCAGAAAATTACTAGAGCTCATCAATGAATATAGTAAAGTTGCAGGATATAAAATCAACACACAGAAATCCCTTGCATTCCTATACACGAATAATGAGAAAGTAGAAAAAGAAATTAAGGAAACAATTCCATTCACCATTGCAACGAAAAGAATAAAATACTTAGGAATATATCTACCTAAAGAAACTAAGGACCTATATATAGAAAACTATAAAACACTGATGAAAGAAATCAAAGAGGACACTAATAGATGGAGAAATATACCATGTTCATGGATTGGAAGAATCAATATAGTGAAAATGAGTATACTACCCAAAGCAATTTACAAATTCAATGCAATCCCTATCAAGCTACCAGCCACATTTTTCACAGAACTAGAACAAATAATTTCAAGCTTTGTATGGAAATACAAAAAACCTCGAATAGCCAAAGCAATCTTGAGAAAGAAGAATGGAACTGGAGGAATCAACTTGCCTGACTTCAGACTCTACTACAAAGCCACAGTCATCAAGACAGTATGGTACTGGCACAAAGACATTAAGTCTTTAAAGAAATAACAATAAGGTGAAAAGCCACTCGACATATAATTCCCAAGTATGGCCATAGTTAGGAGCCACTAAAGTAGCCAAAATTTCTAAGTGTACACACACCTCCCTGTCTCCCCATTTCATCAGTATTATCAAAATGTCAGAAATCAAAATGTCCCCTGTACTGTGTAACTACAACTTAGGCAGTGACTCATGATTAAAGCTTTTTCCAGTCCTAACAAAAAATAAATAAATAAATAAACGAGCAAAGGCACACAGAATTTTATCATACTGCAGGCTGCAATTTATTTTATTACTATGTTGTGTGAATTTCATGTCTTTGGGATTTGATATTCTTGTCTAATTATCTGTGCAATCATTTTACATCTAGACAGAATGAAAGCATCATTATTTTTGGTATCCTGGTCATGTCTCATAGCCCTGAGTAGAGCAGATGTTTGTAAGAACAAATAATGAGAATGGTCTGTGGAGGGAAAATGAAGTTAAAAAAAATGCTGCTAACTTTTCCCTTATGCAAGTGAAATGTAAAGACACCATAAGTATGTAAGTGCTGCTTTATTAAACTCTAGGAATTGAAATCCTTTTTTTTTTTTTTTTTTGCCTTGAAGGCTTAACTGTTTCTCTTTAGACTTATGAGTGCACCTCTTGTAAAATGTAAAATCTGAAAACTTGAATATTTCACATGAAAGTATGAAACAAATAAATTACACAGTTAAATGAATCATTCAGAACTTTTCATTTCTCACTGGCCTTATGAAGTTAATCTCCAGTTGGATGTTGAACTCATAAATTCTGCAAAACTTGACAATTAAACTATTTAGCCATTTATCAGCTACTCATTCATGGCTTTCCTCCTCTTAAACTTTTGAGAATCAAATATTTAAAACTTAAAAAACCTACCAGTTTGAAATTTGAATTTTAATTAAGTCTAAAGGTTCTGAATGTTTTACCTTCCACAAAATATTCTTTTAGAATTAATAAAGCATATAATGCATGTTTCTGTGCTGAATGATTGTTTCAAATATGAAAAAGTATAATTGTATATATAAGTTGGTTAATGGGCTTCCCTTCCTGATGGTAAAGAATCTGTCTATGATACAGGAGGCATAGGTCCAATCCCTGGGTTGGGAAGATCCCCTGGAGTAGGGAATGGCAACCCACTCCAGTATTTTTGCCTGGAGAACTCCATGAACAGAGGAGCCTGGGGGACTACAGCCCATGCTCCTAACTAACTAACAAGTTGGTTTAATATTTAATAAATTCTACTACCACATTAACAAAAATGAATATTATATCCAAATCTCTGGTCAATGTGTTACCAAACCCAGGTCCAGTTGCTTGTTGCTCAAAGGCCATTACACAAGCCAAGCTGGTGGTAAGGAAATTTTGCTTTATTTTGGATGCTAGCCAAGGTGGGGGTGGGGGAAGAGGGCAGACACCAGTTCAAAGGCCAGCGCTTCCCTTCTGACAGTTAGTGGATAAGAGCATTTATAGACAGGGGGTTGGGGGGCTACATGCAGAAACAGCACAGTCAGCTCTTACAAGCATCTTGAAGTTGGTCATCGGTGGTCAGACCAGTGTCATCTTGATTGTTTCAAGTACAGTTAGTCTTCAGATCCAGGATTGGTTTGTTCCCAGTTGAAACCAATTATTGGAATTATAGCAATTTATGCCATGGCTACAGTCTGTTCATCATGTTGTCAACTTCTTCCACCTGGTGGGAGTTTCCATATCTATAAAACAGCTTATAGGATATGGCTCAGAACATTATCTATAACACTTCAGGGTGAACTAAAGGTCCTTCACTATGCTTAATGACTGCATAACTACTACTTGGTTTCCTTTGACTGTTTTCCTTTGTTTCTGCATGTTCTCATTTCTTTGATTAAATGTGCTTGCTTGCTAAGTTGCTTCAGCCATGTCCAACTCTTTTGGACTCCATGGACTGTAGCCTACCAGGCTCCTTTGTGCATGGGGATTCTCCAGACAGGAATCCTGGAGTGGGTTGCCATGCTCTCCTCCAGGGGATCTGCCAACCCAGGGATTGAATCATTGTCTTTTATGTCTTCTGCTTTGGCAGGCAGGTTCTGTACCACTAGTGCCACCTGGGGAAAACCTAATGAAACTTACTCTTTGGCAAAAGTTTTTCCTACAGACAAAAGGCAGACTGAGGACATGGGGGTGGGGCAAGGACCACAGAGTTCTGCACTGTTTCAAGCCCGCATTTTGCATTAGCCCCAAGAATTTCCTTCTAAATTTCCTTCTCCATCTAATTAACCCAGTGCCCATTAATGACACTTCTCAATTAGAATAGAACACCAGACATTTGGAAAAACCTGCCTTATATGGTCCAGATCAAATAACATAAATCACTTTGAATGAACTAAGCAAAGGAGGAGCAATCTTATTGTGGCAGACAACCATTATTTTTCACTATGTAACCATGCAAAATAATCAATGATTTTAATATTTCACATCTTGATCAGTGCTATATTTTGATTTTTTGTTTGTTTGTTTGTTTGACACTTTGTAGGCATAAAAAATTCTCACAGAAAACATGCTTATAAATACTCGTTTCGGAAGCAAGAGTATACGATGGAGAAAAGACAATCTCTTTAACAAGTGAATCTGGGAAAACTGTTCAACCACTTGTAACAGAATGAAACTAGAACACTTTCTAACACCATACACAAAAATAAACTCAAAAAGGATTGAAGATCTAAATGTAAGGCCAGAAACTATAAAACTCCTAGAGGAAAACATAGGTAAAATACTCTCCAACACAAATCACAGCAGGATCCTCTATGACCTACCTCCCAGAGTAATAGAAATAAAAGCAAAAATAAGCAAGTGTGACCTAATTAAACTTAAAAGCTTTTGCACAATGAAGGAAACTATAAGCAAGGTGAAAAGACAGCAAATGAAGAAACTGACAAATAATTAACCTCAAAAATATATAAGCAGCTCATACAGTTCAGTACCAGAAAAATGAACAAATCAAAAGATGGGCCAAAGAACTAAACAGACATTTCTCCAAAGAAGACATACAGCTGGCTAACAAACACATGAAAAGATGCTCAACATCACTCATCATCAGAGAAATGCAAATCAAAACCACAATGAGGTACCATTTCACGCCAGCCAGAATGGCTGCTATCCAAAAGTCTGCAAGCAATAAATGCTGGAGAAGGTGCGGACAAAAAGGAACCCTCTTACACTGTTGGTGGGAATGCAAACTAGTTCAGCCACTATGGAGAACAGTGTGGCGATTCCTTAAAAAACTGGAAATAGAACTGCCTTATGACCCAGCAATCCCACTGCTGGGCATATACACCGAGGAAACCAGAATGGAAAGAGACACGTGTACCCCAATGTTCATCGCAGCACTGTTTATAATAGCCAGGACATGGAAGCAACCTAGATGTCCATCAGCAGATGAACAGATAAGAAAGCTGTGGTATATATACACAATGGAGTATTACTCAGCTATTAAAAAGAATGCATTTGAATCAGTTCTAATGAGGTGGATGAAACTGGAGCCTATTATACAGAGTGAAGTAAGTCAGAAAGAAAAACACTAATACAGTATACTAACACATATATATGGAATTTAGAAAGATGGTAATGATAAACCTTTATGCAAAACAGCAAAAGAGACACAGATGTATAGAACAGTCTTTTGGACTCTGTGGGAGAGGGAGAGGGTGGAATGATTTGGGAGAATGGCATTGAAACATGTATAATATCATATATGAAACGAATCAGCAGTCCAGGTTCGATGCATGATACAGGATGCTTGGGGCTGGTGAACTGGGATGATCCAAAGGGATGATATGGGGAGGGAGGTGGGAGGAGGGTGCAGGATGGGGAACACGTGTACACCCATGGCGGATTCATGTTGATATATGGCAAAACCAATACATTATTGTAAAGTAATTAGCCTCCAATTAAAATAAATAATTTTTTTTTTTAAAGAAGCAAGAGTTAGAACCTGACATGGAACAAAGGACTGGTTCCAAATTGGGAAAGGAGTATGTCAAGGCTGTATATTGTCACCCTGCATATTCCACTTATATGCAGAATACATCATATGAAATGCCAGGCTGGATGAGGCAAAAGCTGGAATCAAGATTGCCAGGAGAAATATCAATAACCTCAGATATGCAGATGACACCACCCTTATGGCAGAAAGTGAAGAGGAACTAAAGAGCCTCTTGATGAAAGTGAAAAAGGAGAGTGAAAAAGCTCACTTAAAACTCAACATTCAAAAAACTAAGATCATGGCATCTGGTCCCATCACTTCATGGGAAATAGATGGGGAAACAGTAGAAACAGTGTCAGACTTTATTTTGGGGGGCTCCAAAAAAATATGGACACCATCACTGCAGATGGTGACTGAAGCCATGAAATTAAGACGCTTGCTCATTGGAAGAAAAGCTATGGCAAGCCTAGACAGCATATTAAAAAACAGAGACATTATTTGGCCAACAAATATCTGTCTAGTAAAAGCTATGGTTTTTCCAGTAGTCATGTATGGATGTGAGAGTTGGACCATAGAGAAAGCTGAGCACCAAAGAACTGATGCTTTTGAACTGCAGTGTTGGAGAAGACTCTTGAGAGTCCCTTGTACTGCAAGGAAATCAAACCAGTCCATCCTAAAGGAAATCAGTCCTGAATATTCATTGGAAGGACTGATGCTGAAAATGAAGCTCCAATACTTTGGCCACCTTATGGGAAGAACTGACTCCTTGAAAAAGACCCTGATGCTGGAAAAGATTGAAGGCAGAAGGAATAGGGAACAACACAGGATGAGATGATTGGATGGCATCACTGATTCTATGGACATGAGTTTGAGCAAGTTCTGGGAGTTGGTGATGGACAGGGAAGCCTGGTGTGCTGCATTCCATGGGGTGGCAAAGAGCTGGACACCACTGAGTGGCTGAACTGAACTGAACTGAACTATATTCATAAATAATTTAAGGTAGCTTTTACAAATACATACAATAGAATTTTTTTTAAAAAAAGGTCTATACATTCTAACATGTATACTATCATGTAAGAATTGAATTGCCAGTCTATGTCTGACGCAGGATGCAGCATGCTTGGGGCTGGTGCATGGGGATGACCCAGAGAGATGTTATGGGGAGGGAGGTGGGAGGGGGGTTCATGTTTGGGAACGCATGTAAGAATTAAAGATTTTAAAATTTAAAAAATAAAAAACTAAAAAAAAAATGTCTGGAAAAGAGATAATAACATCAAGATGGTATGTTAGAATAGAAACTTTATTGCTTAGAGATAGACCAGGAACTAGCTCTGAACTTTCCAGCAGCCAAAACAAGGAGAAAAAGTATAAGTTATGTGACCCCCCTCCCAGTATGTTATGTGACCCCATAAAATAAAAACACATTAGTTGAGTCACATATTATGTGACATAACAGAGGTGTTAGCAAGCCTATTATGGCAATTACATTGCCATATGGATGCATCAACTCAATACATTGTACAGCTTAAACTCACACAGTGTTGTTCTTTAGTCACTAAGTCATGTCCAAATCTTTGTGACCCCACGGATCATAGCCTGTGAGGCTCCTCTGTCCATGGGATTTCCCAGGCAAGAATACTGGAGTAGGTTGCCATTTCCTTCTCCTGGGGATCTCCCCAATACAGGGATCGAATATGCATCTTTTACTTTGCAGATGAATTCTTTACCACTGAGCCACCTGGGAAGCAACTTACACAATATCTTAAGTCAAATACAGCTCAATTAAACAAACAAACAAACAAACACCAATTGCTCAAAAAAAAAAAAAATTATTCCTGAAACTGTCCTGTGAGACAGTCTTGCCATAAGTCCTTATGTAAAAAATTATATGAAATGTAAGTAACAGGATTCTCAACAACAATCCTGTAGTAAATGCAAAATAAGACACTCAGGACTTTCTAACCAAGTCCCTCAAGGCAGGTCAAAAAAATGCAATGAAAAACAAAACCCAGTTGATTAAGAGCACTTGATAAGAGAGGGGTATTAAAATGATGCAATACAAGCAAGTAGCCTTCTCTTGTCTACCAACTCATCAATTCATTTTGTAGGATCTAGAAAAGTAGTTGGACTGTATCCTGCAAGAAACACTTCATAAACTTGTGAGTGGTTGTGAATTGAAGATATTATTTTCTAACAAGTAAAGTGAAAGCCGATCAGTCCTGTTGGACTCTTTTCGACCCAATGGACTACATAGTTCATAGAATTCTCCAAGCCAGAATACTGGAGTGGGTAGCCATTCCCTTCTCCAGGGGATTTTTCCAATCTAGGGATCGAACCCAGGTCTCCAGCATTGCAGTTCTTTACCAGCTGAGCTACAAGGGAAACCCATGAATATTGGAATGGGTAGCCTATCTCTTCTACAGGGGATCTTCCTGATCCAAGAATTAAGCTGGGGTCTCCTATATTGCAGGAGGATTCTTTACCAAATGTGCTATCAGGGAAGCCCTCTAACAAGTAAAAAGAAAAAAAAATTTTTTTCTAGCAAGTGAAAATATAAGTAAGTGATTCAAAGTTTCTCAACAAATCTTTATCTAGATTTCATTCAAAGTTCCTTTTATCTAAAGGTTCCCTGGAGGTGACTGATATTTTTACCAGCGCAAAACCTTCAGATGCACCCCTTTGCCACATTCAGTTCACTCCAGACATGTGAAATGGCATGGTACTTGATCCTCACGTGTTCTCTTATCCATCCTTTACATTAAGAGCAAAGATGTGCGTGCATGCTCAGTCACTTCAGTCATCGTCAACACTTTGTAACCCTGTGGACTGTAGCCTGCCAGGCTCCCCTGTCCATGGGATTCTCCAGACAAGAATACTGGAGTGGGTTGCCATTTCCTTCTCCAAGGGGCCTTCCTGACCCAAGGATTGAACCCTCTGTCTCCTGCAGAGCCACCTGTGAAGCCTCCAAGAGGAAGGACAGATTATTTGAAACATTAACACAAAAAGAACAAAGATCCAACACCCCACTTACCCTCATTTTTCTCCAGACAAGAATACTGGAGTGGGTTGCCATTTCCTTCTCCAAGGGGTCTTCCTGACCCAAGGATTGAACACTCTGTCTCCTGCTGAGCCACCTGTGAAGCCTCCAAGAGGAAGGACAGATTATTTGAAACATTAACCCAAAAAGAACAAAGATCCAACACCCCACTTACCCTCATTTTTCACTTGGAATTAATTTAAAAATTAACAGAAAAGCAACACCATAGATGCCACCGTTCTTACCTCTCTGGGCTATTTAGTGCCAAACCAGTCAAGCGTAGCAATTCACAAAGCTCTAGGACCAGATGGTAAGGACACAGCTTGCTTTGCAAAGCACTAGAAAGTATTATCACAGCCTGGTGGTCCATGGGCTGCCCAACATTTGTCCTACCTACAAATAAACACAGTACAAGCCCTACTCATCAACAGCTCCTACAATGGACCACTATCATTTGTTGGCCCTCCCTCAGGCCTGTCTAGATCATGATTTGTCTCAGAACAAATGGTTATGCCTAAGCTTACTAGGCAAGTACTACTTTCACAATAAGCCAAAGGTAGAAGGGAAATTTGATTGAGTCTGTTTTGGTAATCTGCATTTTTTTTTACTGAAACTTGCCTTTCTTCCAGCCCAAGGCACCTGGGCTCAACAACCTAAGCCTTACTTTGAAATGGGGTGCTGGTTGATTCCAAAAAGTTATTATAAAATTACCACTTACTGCCTAGGAAGCAATCTGAAAGAGTGGTAAACTCAGGGTCATTCCAAAAGTTAATATTTCCAACTCATCAGCCCAGTGTAAGCAGCGCTTTCTCACTCAGTGTCTTGGAAGGAAATATAGATGCACTCAGCAGGAATTTTGAAGGAATTATTTATTCACAGAAGTGAGGTGAAGGTTAAGAGCATACAAGGAACTCTGAGAGCACTAAGGGATTAAAATAGCAGAAAATTATCTCCACCTTCAGGCCCCAAAAGAGGGTAGAGAAGAAAACCAGTGTAACCAAAGACACATCAGAACTGCAGGACTTGTCATCTCAGAAGGAAATATCCATTGCTGGAATACATAGAGCTGAAAGGAGAGGGGTGGTGACAAAGAAACACCGACATTGTGACCTCTTTCTCCTGTGATTCTACTGTCTGCTGGGGAAAGTGCCTGTTGCCATAACTTAACTAAAAGTCAAGGCCAGGGAGCCTACTAACACAGCCTAGAAGAGAACAAGCAAAAAAAAATGAGCAGAGGGTGGAGAAGCTTAAAGACCTTGCAAATCAATGTCATTTCTTATGCTTCCATGGAGAGATAAGGACTGCCTTGGAAGTCCTGCGGATGCAATCGGTGTAAGGTAAAAGTCACCCAGATAACCAACACTGTGTCTAAAATTCATAACTGTTCTTGGTCTCCTTCTCCCTCAGGGGGGAAAAACACCTTTACAGTATGAAACAGAATTTTTCACTGATGATTCTGAAATTACTTGCTGATATCATAAACTGATTTCCAAAGGTAAACATTTTTATACCTCTCCTGGAATGGAAGAGCACTACTTGAGAATACTAGAAATGTGAGGGTAGCCAGCAACGCATCCCTCAATTCCATGCTAATGAAAAAGGGAGAAAGTTTATTTAATCCAGCTGTACCTTGATCCTTATTATAGACTCGAGTTTCAATTCCTTTTAATCAATGATGCACAGAGAACTTCATTTAATTATTTGGGAGGATAAAGGAGTAAAAACAAGGGAGAGAAGCTTGATGGAAGGATGTTAGCAAGGATTCTTCACCTACATACCATCATTTTAACATCCGAGATGTAATTTGCACATATTCAACAAGGAAACATGTTTCAGAAAGTAATTTAAATTTAAGCTAAACAGCTGGTCGGCAACAAAATCTATCCTCCAACCATTTTTTTTAATGTTAAATATAAGCTTGGAAGAATAGTTCCTAAGACATCCCACAGCATACGCTGTTAATGAAAATTATATATTGCAGTGGGTGTGGTGATATATACTCACCCAATATTGCTCCATACAAAGAAAAGGGAAACTAAGGTCAACAATAATAATTTTAAAACATTAAAACATAAGAATTAGTCCAGAAACCTATGAATACCCAGGCTAAAAGTTGGACAGTAAGCGGGAGTATTCCTTTTACCAGCAGATAAGAATACCCTAGAAATCTATATAAGAAGCCCCTAACTGTGAGAAGTCATGACTAGGAAAACAAAAATTACAATTATATGAGGTATGAATTGCCCTGAGACGTGTAACGTATGTGTTATATTACAGTTCCTTAAATGTTTCAAGTGAATTAGAAAAAGATCAATTCCCTACTCACTCAGATTAGCAGGAAGACATATCAGTCATTTTGGGCTTCCTGCACCCTGTTAAGTTTGCCAGAATATTTCGATAGATGCCAGGGGCCAGCGTGAGGAACTCGGCCCATGGCAAAGGTCATGAGGAAGGAGGCTTGGCATACACAAAGGCGTGATCAAGCCTCAGGAAACCCCCTGTTCCCGAGCATCTAACCCCAAAACCAGAGTCTGTTTTATGCACTCACCTACACCTCTGACTTTACGGGGGGCTCTCCCCATAACCGTTTCTCTCAGAGAAGGAGTAAACGTGCAGCTCCAAAGCAATAAAAATTCCTGGGCGTGACAAGAGTGTTTCAGCTTACGGACTCCTCCGAAGGTTATCTGGCCCACCTGTATAGGTTCGTCCAGCCACATGTGATTGTTTACAGCCTCCCAACCTGAGAGGCATGAGATGTTTTAGACTTACTAAAGGCAAATTATTTTTGGGAGTTAGAAATTATTAGTATAGTGGGTTGGTTAGGAATTATATTGGTGAAGGGTTTTTCATTTGTTGTGTCAATAATTGCTGCTAATTCCCTCCCCTGGGTGGGACAAGGATGTTTCAGGTCAAACCTCTCTGCTGACAAACTAGCTTGTGTGACAGGATTATCCATAGTGCTGCCACTAGGCACACGATTGTTAACTACCCCTCAACCATAAACAGCGCAGAGAGTTTTGGAGTATTTTGAGAGTCTTAATTAGCATAGGGCTTTTTCTTCTCGTGGAGTCAATGATTGCCACCAGGCCTCCATATCCTTAGGCACCTGGGAATATATTAATCAATGTATTTGGAATATAGAAAAGGAAATACAGTAGTTTTTGATGTTAGCAATACTAGACTTTTTGAGTTAATGGTTTTTCTCTTTTGTAATAGATCACTGTGCTTTGTTATAAATCACTGTGTCCTTGCTATGTAAAAATGTAACTTTATCACTATCTTGAGACTAAATAGATCTTAAGGGGAGCATTGGTGAAAGGATTTTCATTTGTTGGGCTGATGTTTGCTGCTAAATCTCCATGTTCCCTACCCTTATAATGAATATAACTAGCATATAGGAAGAAGTAAGTATTAACCTTTAAGCATATAGGAGAAATAAGTATTAACCTTTAAGACTAATCATGTTAACCTTGGGTTAAATAAATTCCTTTCTTGATTGTAACTCACTACACCCTCACCCTATAAGAATGCAACTTTATTTGGAGGGTGGTTCCTGGTTTAAGAGAAAACATCCTTGGAAAAAATAAGACTTTTGGTTATCAGAAAGAAAGGATCATAAAATGTCAGCAGGTCTCACTCATGGCCAGAAGATGATGTACCTTTTTATACATTTATGTGAAGCACCTGATTTTGATAAAGGTCAGGACTGCTGACTCCCACGTGACTCTGTATTCATCTCTATGTGTAACAAAAGGTATATAAGCAAACCCAAAAATAAAGAAATTGGATCAGTTTCTGGAAAGACTGATTCCCCCATGTCGCTTCTTTCTTGCTCCCGTTTTTCTGGCTGAATTCCCATCTGGAGCATGGATGCTATTCCACGTAATCCAAGTTATTCAGCCTCTTTTTCTCCACTAATCTTCCTACTACACTATCCATTTCTAATCTCTCTATATCTGTGATTAAATATGTATTTTTCCAAAGACCCCAACTCCGTCCCCACCTTCGAATCACCCTGGATCCACCAGGGCTGGACCCCAGCAGATAGATAGATAAAAAAACCGGCCTTCCAGCCTACTAGCGTTTTGAGCTGAAAAGCACCTCGGTCTGTGGCTGCCACAATCGCCGTTCGTTCTTTGGGGACACATGCTACTGTGAAGCATTAGTTTCTCACCACTTGTCCAAGCTGTCATGCCATCTGTGGCCCAAGCCAACAAGCTCCATTTGTGGATGGGCAGCTTCACTCACTTTCAGGCCAAGACTGGCCACAGGGAGGCTTTGCCTGCCCCTAAGGGCACGGCTCAGAGTTCACAGTGGTCCCCTCAGATTCCTGACCCTCGGAGTTACCGCATCTAAATGGGTTCAGGACTTTCTACCTCCCAAGGGAACTATGATCCTTTCCTCATCTTACTCCTGGGTATAAACCCAGGCAGATTTTTTTTTTTTCCTCTTTTTGACGCTATAAACTTAGATTGATTTGTTCTCCTCGCTTTTTGTAAAAATTCCCTGGTGGCTCAGATGGTAAAGAGTCTGCCTGCAGTGTGGTTCAGTCCCTGGGTTAGGATGATCCCCTGGAGAAGGAAATGGCAATCCACTCCAGTATTTTTGCCTGGAAAATCCCATGGACGGAGGAGCCTGGCAGGCTACAGTCCATGGAGTCACAAAGAGTCAAACATGACAGCAAATTCTCTTTCTTTCTTTCTTTCTTCTTTTTTGAAAAATTAGACCTAATGAATTTAATTGCCTTAAACACACACATATAAACACACATGACACGAGTCTTCTTAATGGCTTTTATTTCCCCAGAAGGGTCTGCCCAAGCCTGCTTGTCACCATCACTGAAGTGGAGGAGCTCTGTGAGTAAAGAAAAGTCAAGCGTTAGAAGTCCAAAGATTCCTGGGGGAGAAAAATGTAATCTTTCTTCCTCCCTGATAAGACTGCTCAAGAGAAAATGAAGCACATAACTTTTCTGAAGTCACCCTGCCCCTATAAATTAGATCTATTTGTTCATTCACTTATTCAAAAGTATTTCCTGAGTTCCAGCAGCAACTATGCTTTAAGCAGTGTGAAACCTAGGTGGAATAGTGAGAAAATAAAGTTTGTTCCTGCTATTATGGAGTCTATAGGTTCATGTTACAATCATACAAACTGATAGAATCCTTCCTGGAGAAACAGAAACACTGCAAGACCCCAGCCCCATGTTGGAAGCCCAAGTAGGATCCATACATAAAGCCACATGTACTAAAAATCTCAAGTTTGTACAGTAGATCCCACACACAATTCTCAGAGTGCCTGAACAGTTGCCGGATTTGAGGGAACCAGAAATGATTTCAGGAGGGATAGACATTCGAGTCAGAATCTGAGGAGCATGAAGAACCCTGAAAAATGAGGAAAAAAAAAAAAAAAGGAGGAGGAAAGAGAAGAGGAAACTCCCAAACTCCATAAAACGTGAGAAAGTGCCTGAAAATTCAAGATATTCAAAGAAATTTTAAGGGGAACAGAAAGCATTTACTTGAATTTTGTTTTTAAAGGAATGTTTAAAATACACAAACTCAAATTTTATCTACCATTTCACTCTTTAGGGAGCTGCTCTCAGCTATGTTTTCAACCAGGAAGTACTAGAGGAACCCACAATCCACAAAACTATCCCTAAATTTTGCCTTTATCAAGAAAAATTATGCTTCTTTCTGCTTCTCCTCATCTGGAAAAATTAGGTAGAAAAACTCCTCCACCTTTCCAAAAACAAATCTTTCCTACAATTCTAGTGGAAGAGTAAATTGGCTTGATCTTTATGAAGGATAATTTGGCAGTTAGCATCAAATGTTTAAAAATGGTCAAACCATCTGGACTGATAAATCTACTTTTAAGAATTTATCTTGAAAAATAGTAAAGATATGCACAAAGATTTTGGAGAAGGATATTTATTGTAATGGTATTTGCAAAAATAAAACAAGTTTAAGACAATTTAAATATCAAAAGTCACAGATAAGGCTAAATATAGTCATATGAAGGAGTGATCTTGAAATATTTAGGAATATAATAAAATGCTCACAAGGTGAAAAAATCAGGTTATAAACTATGATCTTAAGTATATAAAATATTATGTATATCTAATATATACAAATGGAAAGAAAAAATATCAAAATAATGAGAAGTTACCTACTGCTGGTAGCATTATGAGTAAAATGTTTTTCCTCCTTGTACTTTCTTGTATTATTTCAAATTTTCTATAATACATATTTATTGGGAAAGACAGTCTTGTGTATATAGTCTTTTGACCACCATTTAGATGCCAAGAATGAAAGCGGGCCTTGGATCTGGAACAACTTCTTGCCAAGACACAGTGTCCTCTCAGGCTGTGCTGGGCTTAGTGTGAGAGTATCTTTCCCTGTTTCAGACGCAATCTATACTCCTTTGTTTAGCATAAGCTTGTGTATCATATGGCACCTGGCAAACTGCGCCGCGATATCTATTCTTTGGGGAGAAAGCACGGTCCATGATACTGCTGCACAAGGGGGATATGAGCAAATCAACAGCCTTGCATCAGTCATACTGGTATACACATAAATACCAATGGTCTAAATACATCAAGGGGCTTCCCTGGTGGCTCAGTCAGTAAAGAATCTACCGGCACTGCAGGAGATCTTTGTTCCATCCCTGGGTGGGGAAAATCCCCTGGAGAAGGGAATGGCACCTCACTCCAGTATTTTTGCCTGGGAAATCCAATGGACAGAGAAGCCTGGTGGGCTACAGTCCATGGACTCGCAAGAGCTGGACATGGCTTAGAGACTAAATCATCATCACAATACATCAGTTAAAAGAAGTTTTCAGATTAATAAAAAAACAAGATCCAATTCTATGCTATCTATAAGAAATCTACTTTAAATATAAAGACACAGCTAAATTAACAGCAAAAGATAGAAAATGATATACTTTCTTACCACTACCCAAATAATGCTGCAGTAACTATATTAATATCAGATATAGATAATGAGATATATGATCATGAGTAGGCTTCAGCAATATGTGAACTGTGAACTTCCAGATGTTCAAGCTGGTTTTAGAAAAGGCAGAGGAACCAGAGATCAAATTGCCAACATCTGCTGGATCATCAGAAAAGCAAGGGAGTTCCAGAAAAACATCTATTTCTGCTTTATTGACTATGCCAAAGCCTTTGACTGTGTGGTCACAATAAACTGTGGAAATTCTGAAAGAGATGGGAATACCAGACCACCTGACCTGCCTCTTGAGAAACCTGTATGCAGGTCAGGAAGCAACAGTTAGAACTGGACATGGAACAACAGACTGGTTGCAAACAGGAAAAGGAGTACGTCAAGGCTGTATATTGTCACCCTGCTTATTTAACTTACATGCAGAGGACATCATGAGAAACGCTGGACTGGAAGAAACACAAGCTGGAATCAAGATTCTGGGGAGAAATATCAATAACTTCAGATATGCGGATGACACCACCCTTGTGACAGAAAGTGAAGAGGAGCTAAAAGCCTCTTGATGAAAGTGAAAGAGGCGAGTGAAAAAGTTGGCTTAAAGTTCAACACTCAGAAAACGAAGATCATGGCATCTGGTCCCATCACTTGATGGGAAATAGATGGGGAAACAGTGGAAACAGTGGCAGACTTTATTTTTAGGGGGCTCCAAAATTACTGCAGATGGTGATTGCAGCCATGAAATTAAAAGATGCTTACTCCTTGGAAGGAAAGTTATGGACCAACCTAGACAGCATATTAAAAAGCAGAGATATTACTTTGCCAACAAAGGTCTGTCTAGTCAAGGCTATGGTTTTTCCTGTGGTCATGTATGGATGTGAGAGTTGGACTGTGAAGAAGGCTGAGCTCCAAAGAATTGATGCTTTTGAACTGTGGTGTTGAAGAAGACTCTTGAGAGTCCCTTGGACTGCAAGGAGATCCAACCAGTCCATTCTGAAAGAGATCAGCCCTGGGATTTCTTTGGAAGGAATGATGCTAAAGCTGAAACTCCAGTACTTTGGCCACCTCATGCGAAGAGTGGACTCATTGGAAAAGACTCTGATGCTGGGAGGGATTGGGGGCAGGAGGAAAAGGGGACAACAGAGGATGAGATGGCTGGATGGCATTACCGACTCAATGGACATGAGTTTGGGTGAACTCTGGGAGTTAGTGATGGACAGGGAGGCCTGGCGTGCTGCGATTCATGGGGTCGCAAAGAGTCGGACACGACTGAGCGACTGAACTGAACTGAACTGAAAGAGAAGAGACACAAGAGACATGAGTTTGGTGTCTGGGTTGGGAAGATTCCCCTGGAGAAGCATGACCACCTGTTCCAGTGTTCTCGTCTGAAAAATCTCCATGGACAGAGGAGACTGGGGGGCTACAGTCCATGGCGTGGCAAAGGTCGGACACAACTGAGCACAGGGACAGGGACAGCCAAAGCCATCTATCCAGAATGGAGACACAGCACTTTTGGTCACAGCAGCTAAATGTATAGCTCGGTACATAATCTTGACCAAGAAAACTGAGGGCCAAGTTACAGATAAACATCAAAGAATCAATAGCTAATTTCATGGCCCGTGTAACCAAAGCATGGTGTATGAAATGAGGGACAATTAAAGACGTGCCATGATCTAGTTCAGAAACACAAAACACACCAATGTGTGTTCAGCAAGGGCATCACAGGCAGCCAAACTGGATTAATGGACCACATTAACCACAGAAGCCTGAGCTACATAGCTAATCAGAAAAACTGTGGGTTTGATTCCTTCTTATCCTGTGGGAAGGGCCACTGTTTCTCTTCAAGCTTCAGCTCACTCTTTCTCTAGGCTGGTTTTGCATTACCTCAGTTTTCCAGTTTGAAAAAGGACTCACTCCTGTCACTCAACTTCAGTAAGTTGCTGAGGCTTCCCTGAATGGTCTCACAGCCACCACTCTGACAAGCCCTGTATCTAACCCAGTAAACGTAGGTCAGTAATTTTGTCGCTACTCTCTTAGCCAAGGGTTTCTTCCTTTAATCCCTGGTGTTGTGCTGTGTCAGCTGCTCAGTTGTGTCCAGCTCTTTGCAACCCCAAGGACTCCTCTGGGGAGGAGGCACCTCTGCCCATGGGATTCTCCAGGCAAGAATACTGGAGTGTGTTACCATGCCCTCCTCTGGGGAATCTTACCAACCCACAGATCACACCCAGGTCCCTGTATTGCAGGCAGATTCTTCACCATTTGAGTTACCAGGGATTCCTAGTCCCTGTTGCATAGAATAAAATAAAAGGCACACATCTCTCTACTGTTCAAGAGGCCAGAATAATTTCCTGACATGCAGATGATGGATTCATAATGAAATTTATGAATTCTTCTTCCTAGCTTACCATACGTCTTATGACTTTATTCATTCAAATGCACAAACAAGGTCTAACTATACCAATCACTTTACCTCTGCCTTCATAAGTCATTAATCTCTGCATCCAAGTGACTCCTTGTCAATCCTATCAGCTTAAAAAGCCATGCTCATCTCACTTCATGGAGAAGGTAGAATGAGTTGATTCCCTGGGTCCCTTTAGATTCTGTCTGTACTGATCTTCTGATGCAAATCGTGTCATCTACATCACTTAACATTGTGTTATTTATTTCATTTCATTCCGTCTAATTGTTTCTTATGTGTATTCTTGTCTCCACAACTAAAATATTATGGAAATAAAATTTTAGTGGGTTATAACTACATATACAATACATCCCACATGGCAAAAGATATTTGCTTTGGAGTCTCAAAAGCTATAACAAACATAATACAAATTTTCTATAAATATAAAATATTTCCTACCACTAATTAAATTTATTTTTTATATCATATGTTATGAAAATTCATGACAGAAAAAATTTTAACCATCCTCAGTCCTACCACAGAAAGATACATAGTTAGCATGTAGATATATATCCAAGACTTTTTGTTATTCATATGCATAAATATTTCTTCATGTACAATATCTTGTAACTTGCTTTTCTCATTAACAACAGATTGCTAATATCATTCAAAACCAATACATATGTGCTTATGCATTCTTTTTCAATTACTTCACAGTATTTCATTGTAAGGATTACCCTAATGAATTCACTCAAACCCATATTATTGAACATTTAACCTCTGTCCAGTTCATCTGCGATATTAACAATGCTATAAGAACCATCTCTATAAATGCATGATTCATCAGTGGTCTGATTATATCCACAGAAGATTTTACTTAAAGTGGAATTAATGAAACAAAAATAACACACATTGAAAGGTTTGTGATGCATAGCACCAATTTCGCTTCAGAAAAATGTGTGCCAATTGACGTTTTATTAACTGTACATATGAATGTTCATTGTCACCACATTTTCACTAATAATGAATGTTATTCTTTTAAAAACATCTCATTAGCCTTTTATGTAATGATTTGGTTCAGTAGTATGCATTTCTCAAAGTCATTATTAGGATTAAGATATTACTTCTAGTCACTACCCACTTCCCACCCATGCCTTCAACTTGAACTTGGAAGGATATTTTTTAGAGATTTTATTCAGATGATTTTACACAGATCCCCTTCCCTCCATCTCCACTGCAGCCTCACTGTTCCAAGCCACCATCTCCTAAGCCCTTGGGACAATTCTGTAAAAACCCTCCTAAGGGACCTTGCTTTATATTCCTACCTACCTATGTGGTCCATCCACTGGAGAGCTGCCTCAGAAATCCTTCTATAGTACATGGCACATATCAGTCATAGCACTGTACTTCCTGCCCCAAACCTTCCAAGGCTCCCCAGATCAACAACCAAAAAAGCTAGATGCCCTTTCCAGAGCCTATAAATTCTTCCTTGTTGTCCCTGGACCTCTGATTCAGGAGCGAATCCAAACTTTAAGGAACCTAAAGTTTATGCAAGCTGATGGGTCCAATTCAAGAAAAATAATACAAAATTCAATACAAGGTCTTACAAGAACTGATGTAAATGTGAGGCCCTGAGGCTTACAGTTTACTACCTTAGCAGTAAAGTTGCATCTACTTTGGCTTCATGTCTTGTAACTCTCTCCTTCACACCTCTTCAGCCACGCTGGACCATTTTAGCTCTTCTTAGCACTTGCATTTGTTACTGCATCTGCCCGAAATGCTGTTCCTCTGAATCGTCTTGTGGCTGATTCCCTCCTACTATTCAGATCTCAGCACTATCATCATGTCTTCAGGGAGGTCTTCCTGACACACAATAAAATAGAGCTTCGTACAACCACTGCTAGCACTCCCCCCAGGAATCCTCCTTATTATAATATTCTATTTTGCTTTTTGTAGTACTGAAGTATCTTGTTTGTTTATTCACAGACTTTTGGACAATGTCTCCCCTCACTAGACCTCATGAGAGCAAAAACTGTGTTAATACTATTGCCTCTGTGATCTTTGAAGCTGAGTGTCTATGCTCAGTCTTGTCCGATTCTGCAACCGCACGGACTTGAGCTCACCAGGCTCCTCTGTCCATGGATTCTCCAAACAAGAATACTTGAGTGGGTTGGCATTTCCTACTTCAGGGGATCTTCCCAACCCAAGGGTCAAACCTGTGTCTCTTGCACCTCCTGCCCTGCAGGCAGATTATTTACCCCTGGGCCACCTAGGAAGCTTTAATGTCTCAAAAATATGAGACACATTATGTACACTCTATAAATATTTATAAACTAAGTGAGTGAAAGAGTGCATGGATGGATGGAAGAATTAATTACATTCTATGCATGTAGAAACCTCCCTCAGATCTGGTACTATTTCTATTACATCTTGCAGAAATTTCTTAAAATATCTAGCTCATGGATGTCAGTTTTACCACTTCATCCCCACTGATATAATCTATGTGGGTATTTTTTCTCTTTTTCTATGTCTTGTTGATTTTAAGAATTCAGGAAAGCTTAGAATTAAATGTGGGGATGAAAATGACTATCATTAACTAGAAAATTCTTGCACAATTTTTAAGTTTTCCATTTTTAACTTTAACAAATTACATTGCAGCCTTGATGGGAACACTCAATCTATAAACAAAATTTAATAGTAAATTTATTAGAACTAGAGATCTCTTTAAGAAAATTAGAGATACCAAGGGAACATTTCATGCAAAGATGGGCTCAATAAAGGACAGAAATGGTATGGACCTAACAGAAGCAGAAGATATTAAGAAGAGATGGCAAGAATACACAGAAGAACTGTACAAAAAAGAGCTTCATGACCAAGATAATCATGATGGTGTGATCACTCATCTAGAGCCAGACATCCTGGAATGTGAAATCAAGTGGGCCTTAGAAAGCATCATTATGAACAAAGCTAGTGGCGATGATGGAATTCCAGCTGAGCTACTTCAAATCCTGAAAGATGATGCTGTGAAAATGCTGCACTCAATATGCCAGCAAATTTGGAAAACTCAGCAGTGGCCACAGGACTGGAAAAGGTCAGTTTTCATTCCAATCCCAAAGAAAGGCAATGCCAAAGAAAGCTCAAACTAATGCACAATTGTACTGTAGTAAAGTAATGGTCAAAATTCTCCAAGCCAGGCTTCAGCAATACATGAGCCATGAACTTCCAGATGTTCAAGCTGGTTTTAGACAAGGCAGAGGAACCAGAGATCAAATTGCCAACATCCACTGGATCATGGAAAAAGCAAAAGAGTTCCAGAAAAACATCTATTTCTGCTTTATTGACTATGCCAACACCTTTGATTATGTGGATCACAATAAACTGTGGAAAATTCTGAAAGAGATGGGAATACCAGACCACCTGATCTGCCTCTTGAGAAACCTATATGCAGGTCAGGAAGCAACAATTAGAACTGGACATGAAACAACAGACTGGTTCCAAATAGGAAAATGAGTACGTCAAGGTTGTATATTGTCCCCCTGCTTATTTAATTCATATGCAGAGGACATCATGAGAAACGCTGGACTGGAAGATTCACAAGCTTGAATCAAGATTGCCAGGAGAAATATCAATAACCTCAGATACACAGATGACACTACCCTTATGGCAGAAAGTTAAGAGGAACTAAAAAGCCTCTTGATGAAAATGAAAGAGGAGAGTGAAAAAGTTGGCTTCAAGCTCAACATTCAGAAAACGAAGATCATGGCATCCGGTTCCATCACTTCATGGGAAATAGATGGGAAACAGTGTCAGACTTTATTTTTGGGGGCTCCAAAATCGCTACAGATGGTGATTGCAGCCATGAAATTAAAAGACGCTTACTCCTTGGAAGAAAAGTTATGACCAACCTAGACAGTATACTGAAAAGCAGAGACATTATTTTGCCCACAAAGGTTTGTCTAGTCAAGGCTATGGTTTTTCCAGTGGTCATTTATGGATGTGAGAGTTGGACTGTGAAGAAAGCTGAGCACCGAAGAATTAATGCTTTTGAACTGTGGTGTTGGAGAAGACTCTTGAGAGTCCCTTGGACTACAAGGAGATCCAACCAGTCCATCCTAAAGGAGATCAGCCCTGGGTGTTCATTGGAAGGACTGATGCTAAAGCTGAAACTCCAGTACTTTGGCCACCTCATCCGAAGAGTTGACTCATTGGAAAATACTCTGATGCTGGGAGGGATTGGGGGCAGGAAGAGAAGGGGACGACAGAGGATGAGATGGCTGGATGGCATCACTGACTTGATGGACATGAGTTTCAGTGAACTCCGGGAGTTGGTGATGGACAGGAAGGCCTGGCGTGCTGCAATTCATGGGGTCACAAAGAATCGGACATGACTGAGCGACTGAACTGAACTGAACTTATTAGAACAGTTATACTTCAACAAAATTAACATCTATCATGACATAGTACTTATTCTAATCATCTAATTCCTTCAAAATTAGTCCTTAATTTTCCTCAGAGATTTAATTTTTGTCAAATAATTTGTATTTATAAGTACATTCCTATTAAAATAATGGCAGATTAAATAAATTGTTACACTAGGTTAGCACACATCTCTAGACTTGGTGCTTAAATTCATCTCTAGTGCACTGAGTGCATCTCTAGTGCTTAAGTTCAAATTGAAAAACAGTAGGACCAAATTTAAGAACCAAAGATATAGAACATCAGGAGGTCAAAACTGTATTTGCCAAAATGACCACTGACCTACATCCCGTTCCTTGTTAATATTTCCTGTTTATTCTTGAGTTATTACATAGATCAATCACCTTCCTCATTCCATAACTCCAGGATTGTGATTTATCATTAGTAAACAAATTTACAACCTTAAAGATTTGTGTATAAAGGTCATTTTGCAAAAGGTACATATATATCTCCTTCACAACACTGGGCAGTAAATGTTCTCTCAATGACAAGGCCTCATTCTGGTTAACAGAGGATGTCATTAACCTTTTCAGCTCTGGCAGTCATTTTTAACTTCACAAGATCTAAAATTGATGCATTTGTATAATGTAGATATCCTAAATATTAATCACTTTTTAAAAGTCCATTTACAGTTAGCTTCTATTTATGCTGAGTTCTAAATTGTTTGCTATATTGTTGGTTCCCAGAAGGCTTCCTATCATAAGCAGGAGACCAAGAGCAAAGTTTTATTGGCCTTTTCTCATTTTTTCTCAAAGGTAGAAGATAGCCCCAAATATCATATTTCTCTGTTATAAAGTCTCAGACTCATAAAGTTAACATTATCATGAAGCACACAACACATCTTTATATGAAGAGTTTTCTGATATGCCCTTAAATGTTTTCTAACTTCTTTGTATCCATTTCCTGTATTTTAAAATCACCCAAGGAGGTTCTTTCTTGTTGTTGTTGTTAATAGTGATTTCTTAGGCCTAACTCCAGACTCAATGAATCAGAATCTCCAGGTGGTAGTCAGTCATTTATATATTTAAAAGCTCCCCAATAATTTAAATTAGCCAGAATTAAGAACAACCATTAGAGTGTAAGTATTTACAAACAACTCTGCAGATGGTGATTGCAGCCATGAAATTAAAAGATGCTTACTCCTTGGAAGGAACGTTATGACCAACCTAGATGGCATATTCAAAAGCAGAGACATTACTTTGCCAACAAATGTCCATCTAGTCAAGGTTATGGTTTTTCCAGTGGTCACGTATGGATGTGAGAGTTGGACTGTGAAGAAAGCTGAGCACCGAAGAATTGATGCTTTTGAACTCTGGTGTTGGAGAAGACTCTTGCGAGTCCCTTGGACTACAAGGAGATCCAACCAGTCCGTCCTAAAGGAGATCAGCCCTGGGTGTTCTTTGGAAGGACTGATGCTAAAGCTGAAACTCTAGTACTTTGGCCACCTCATGTGAAGAGTTGACTCATTGGAGAAGACTCTGATGCTGGGAGGGATTGGGGGCAGGAGAAGGACGACAGAGGATGAGATGGCTGGATGGCATCAGCGACTCGATGGACATGAGTTTGAGTGAACTCCGGGAGTGGTGATGAACAGGGAGGCCTGGTGTGCTGCAATTCATAGGGTCACAAAGAGTCGGACACGACTGAGCGACTGAACTGAACTGAACTGAACTGCCCACTTCAACATGTTAAATGGTATGGGGAGTTTTGGTCACAACTCATTTCCTCACTATCCAGCTACATAAATAGCTTGAAAATACTGCTGTGGGGTCACTTCATCCCCTGATTTTCCTTGTCCTCCTACATTTCAGTGTTTTGCCCACCATTCACTAAGTGGCAAATTCCTGGAACGTCTCCTTTATGTTGGGATATTGACAGCCCTTACTATTGTCAGCCATCTCTCTCTGTGTCTAGGCTACTCTTTCTCCTTATGAATACTCCAGAATTTACCTCAGTCTACAGCCTAGATAAAAAGTGTTTAATTGCAGGAAATGTGTATGAAAACTGTGTGCCTCTTTAGAGTATCTGCAGTACTGGAAACGTGGTAGAAGCTCTGTAAAAATATTGAAAACAAATCCTTACTCCAGTTTGTAGACCCTAAATTTCAGGAAACTTTTGATTGACAAACAGTTAATAAGAAGAAAGGCTTTGTAACTTTTCTCTGTGCCTTCATTTTCAAAGGTTTGCACAACTTGTTGGAACATATTTAAATATAATTTATTCTGAATAATCAGTATTTCTACAAAGTTTACACTACAGCCCTGCTTGAATTAAGATTAATTACCTCGACTATACAAACAAGGTGTTATGTCATAATGTGAACAGTTTCCTAGTTAAAGCATGAGGATTTAGCTCCTGGCCAAAATAAGACAGTAGAAGCAACTTTGAGATGAAAATGACAGTGGATTCCTCCTGTAGGTTAAATACTCTGAAAATCATGACACCATTATCCAAGGTTAACATCATAGTTATTAGGCATCAATGCTGTTTCCATTTCTCACTTAAATCTCTACTCTGATCGATGGCACTCTGTGATAAATACATTCATTATTCAATAGCTGAAAGAGGAGTCATAACTTAGAACCTGAAGAGGAAAAACATGGAAAGGCCATATTGCTTGAGCTGTCCCATTTTAGCATGGCTACATTAGCAGAATTTATAGGATCAATTTGGGATTAACTTTCCTCGAATGCCGTGATTAATGCTAACTGTGAACTTCAAGTTACCACAAGTGAATTTAATTCTACCTCAATAAAGAGGTATATTTTAATTCAAATTATGATCTGAGATAATTCAATGTTAACTATTAAATAGATGGTGACCTTATTCTCCTTGGATTTTTCATTTAACTGAGGAGATGGGAGAAGCTGAGAGAAGACAGAGCAGGCTTTTTTTTGCACATTAGCACTGCTAGCCTGTTTTCTTTCTAAGGACTTAAAAGGTCTGCCTCTTAATTCTCTTAGATTGGTAGATATGCTTCTTTCTTGGGGGCTTCAATGCTCTGTGGACAGAGAACTAGACTCTCTAATCAGCCATGTAAACTTAGGATCATCACTTAAATTGTCTGTACCTGTTTTGAATCTGTAGAAAGGCAGATTTATTTGGAAACTCTTCCACTTATATATCCCAGGGATGATATAAGACTTATATAACATTCTAATGGTGAAAGCTCCTCAATCAACTAACAAGAATTACAAAAGGAAGATGGAGTCTATGGCACTTTTATTCTTAGACTCTTCCTTAATGCAAGCACTACCTCTTTGGTAGCCATCAAAGGACTATCAATATTTTTTTTCTAAAACATGAAATCACATACCCATCCACCTAGATCAAAGCTACTGCACCCTCTTACTATATGCATGCCTGTGTGTTCAGTCACTTCAGTCATATCAGACTCTTTGTGACCCTATGGATTGTAGCCCACCAGGATCCTCAGGATCCTGGATTCTCCAGGCAAGAGTTCTGGAGTGGGTTGCCATGGCCTCATTCTGGGGATCTTCCTGACCCAGGGATCCAGCCAGTGTCTCCTGTGTCTCCTGCGTTACAGGCAGATTCTTTACCGCTAAGCCACTAGGGAAGCCCAAGTTTTATATATATATATATGAAAGTGAAAGTGAAGGTCGCTCAGCCGTGTCCGAGTCTTTGCGACCCCATGGACTATAGTCCATGGAATTCTCCAGGCCAGAATACTGTGTGGGTAGCCTTTCCCTTCTCCAGGGGATCTTCCTGACCCAGAGATCAAACTCAGGTCTCCTGCGTTGTAAGCGGATTCTTTACCAGCTGAGCCACAAGGGAAGCCCAAGAATACTGGAGTGAGTAGCCCATCCCTTTTCCAGTGGATCTTCCCGACCGCATTGCAGGTGGATTCTTTACCAACTGAGCTATGAGGGAAGCCCATATATGTATGTGTGTATATATATATATATGTATATATCTGTTCAGTTCAGTTCAGTCACTCAGCCATGTCCGACTCTTTGCGACCCCATGAATCATAGCACGCCAGGCCTCCCTGTCCATCACCAACTCCCGGAGTTCACTCAAACTCATGTCCATCGAGTCACTGATGCCATCCAATCATCTCATCCTCTGTCATCCCCTGCCCCTCCTGCCCCCAATCCCTCCCAGCATCAGGGTCTTTTCCAATGAGATATAAACATTTATAAAAAATCAGTAGTAGTGCTGTCAAACCCATTATTATCACACTAGATATTATCAAACTATGACTTAAGGGTAAGAAGTATAGTAAACCAAGTAATATGAAAATTTACATAAAAAACTATCAAGCGAGGTAAGAGCACATTTGAAATTCATACCAACTGAATGTTCAAATATGATCAGATACCACTTCCAGCCTGAGAAAGTACTCCAATGCATTGATTCCTCAATTTTGGATCATGCCAAATATAGTGAAGAAGTAAGAAAATGAGAGAGACAGGCTAGGAGGAGCAGAAAAAATGCTCTCACATGCTGTAGCTTAAAGGTCAGCACAAACTCAGAGACAAGGTTTGCCAAGCACTGCCGCAGCCTCCAGCTCCACTCAACTATCTGGCCTTCTATCTGGCTCCCAGATAACAGATGTGCTTCCATTTTGATTGTTCACTGGGGGCATCCATCTAAATGTGTAACTCTGGAATGAAACCATGCAGCTTCTTCCTTCCTCCCCAAGGCTGGATTATATCTCTACTTTTCCACACATTCTCCCTTTACCTCCTATATCACAGAGTGTCTCCATCTCAAAATTTAACCCTCCAACCTCCTGTCTTCGTCAAGACTTCACTCCAATTATTCCTTCTTTCTCCAGTATATTTTCTTACTGCCTTCAATCTATGGCACCCCACTCCAGTACTCTTGCCTGGAAAATCCCATGGACGGAGGAGCCTGGTGGGCTGCAGTCCATGGGGTCGCTAAGAGTCAGACACGACTGAGCGACTTCACTTTCACTTTTCACTTTCATGCATTGGAGAAGGAAATGGCAACCCATTCCAGTGTTCTTGCCTGGAGAATCCCAGGGACGGGGGAGCCTGGTGGGCTGCCGTCTATGGGGTCGCACAGAGTCGGACACGACTGAAGCGACTTAGCAGCAGCAGCAGCAGCAGCAGCCTTCAATCTTCCCTCTTTGTTACTTCCATTTCCTTAGTCACTATTGGCATGCACTGGTTTCCTTTTATCGAAAAGAAAAAAGAAATGTTTATTTCATGTAATCCTTCCCTTTAGTTCTTATAACAACATAACCTCTCCTGGTAGTGTTTCACATGCAATGACCTCTTGGCCTCTCTGTGCCCCCTTATCTCTTATCAGTTTTGCTGGTTTCTTACTCTTTCCTGTTATTCAAATTGAATTCTGTAAATTTATCAAAGACCTATTTCTTTTTTCCCAGAGTAGTACCTTCTGCTTGTTATTTCCCTGTTTCTAGTCTATTCCACTCTCTAAAATCTCTAAATGTGTTTTTTTCTTTAGCAGCCTGTTTCAGACCCAATCCATCTCTAAGACCTCTCAGCTCTTTCTTTGCAGACCTCTATTATTAATCACTCCCTTATCAGTCTTTCCTCCATAATGCTAGTCTAAGCCATTCCAGCTGCAAGAACTCTTGGAAAAGCTCATGTATTAATACAGGAAATGTTCTTGGCCACTTGCATTTTATTTTCATCTACCTACATGTATAAGCACATGGGCTTAAAGAAAACTGCTATTAGAAAAATGCAGTATACCTAGGATCAGATGGTTTCATTTCCCTGGAGATAATGTTTATGTGTTATAACCATGGAAATATACCATATCACAAGATATTCTATAGTATTTTTATTTTTTGCATGTCATTATTATTAGCTGTGTCTCTATTAAAGAATATGGAATGCCTCCTCTCTCAGCTGTCCAAATGATAAAAAAAAAAGTTGTCATTGTTCACCATCATTGCCAGTCAACTTAGTCAACTTTGTTTTTCTTCTGGACTGGCCTGCTCCTCTGCTACCTTTGGTATGATCCAAAATTAAGAGAATGGGGAATAAAAATGGCCTGTAGGAGACTTTAAATGTATGACAGGCAGTGCAAGTTTTGAGAGGCTAATGGAGAAAGCACAATGGAAGAAAAAGCTGCTTGAAAGAAAAGAAAAGGCATTCAAAATCAATTTTCCTACTTTATAATTTTCCGCAAAACCCAAGAAATAGCCAAAGCTGTTGCCCAGGGGCCTACCTATAAAGGCTCTCTATAAAACTAAAACCAGAGCAAAACAAAGTCTCTGGGCTTAGGTACCAGAGATGGACTCCAGGCTCCTCTTGGATGCCCAGTACTGTTCAGAACATACACTGCCTGTGTGTCATCCTGCCCTACGTCCATGCCTCCCCAGCAGGTTAGTGACCTTGGCCAGAATGGAAAGAAGTTGGCAGTCAGTCACTTCAGTTATCTGGAGCAACCTTCCTGACAAAGTCACTGACAGGACTGCAAATTTTTCACTCAGTGTATTACTTATGGATATTTTATATTGATCAGAATAGATTGTTCTATAAACAATCCCCAAAATTTCAGCTTAATTAAGTCAAACTCAGGTTTTATTTCTGTTCATATCACAATCAAAGGTTGCATGGGGTGTGAAAAGGAGAAGAATCTGGTCTACATAAAGAAGGGATCCAGGGATCCTTGTACCTGTGGTTCCATCCTCCTCCAGGTGCAGGGAATCCTCTCTAGCTATCAAATGGGAAAAGAAGATCACTCTGGAGGTATTTACAGTCCAACCTTCAAAAGAAAGATATTAATTCTGTATGTATTATATTTGTCTAACATCAGCCTCATAAGAAAGGAGGTTGAGATATGTAATCTAGCACTATACCCAGGAAGAAAAAGTCTTGGATACTGGTGAGCATAATCACCACCATCTAAAACATCTTTAATCCATAACAGGATGTTTTAACCAAACAGAAACTATTAACACTGATGTCAATGTCATTAATGATTATTAAGGTTATTTCTAGAATTGTGGATACCCACCCAATTCTTTATAGGAACTGAAGTGCATTAGGGGCTCTCTAACAGCCTAGTGCATGGTCAATCCCTCCTAAACCTTGAAAGCCCTGTGCATCTTCATGAACAGATCATCACTATACAACTGCATTGTGATATCCATACAGCGTGTTTAGTCTGTATTAAAAATGATGTATCTATACAATACAGGATACACTTTCAAACACTACATTGTCAATATTTACAATTAGACTCCTGTTTCTATTAATACTGTTCTTTTAAAATTAAAACGAGCTTTCAAAGTTTGCTTTCTCTCTTTTTAATTTTTGCAAAGACAGACTCATTGCTTCCAGGAACCATGAAGCACACTATATTTCATAGAATGCTTCCCCTGCAAGGATTTTGGAGAAGTTTCAAAACTTCCTCCTCAATCTCCACAGCCAGCCGAATAACAAGATAGGTGGGTCCTGTTGTCTCCTCTCTTCTTCCCCCTTCTCTTCTCCCAGTCAACCTACTTCCTTTTCTTTCTTCAGAGATGAAACCCTATGAGACACAAAAGGACCACTTGCCAATGCAAGACAGCTCCTTGAAATTTTGGCCTGGCGAATTTTGTGGAAGTCTGAGCAATTGTTCAGGATTACAGACAGGGAGCCTGGAAATATCTGAGATAGGATTAGATTTGTGAAATTGCCTGTGGATCAGACTCATTTCCCCATCCTTGCCATTGCAAAGTGATTTATTTGGAAAACAAAATTTACTGGATACTTCAGTCTCATGGATCTAGATTTTCTAGAAAGATCTAGTTCAAGGGTAAAATAGGTCTGCTTTGATTCTTAATAAGTGAACTTGAAGAGCAAACTGGATTGCTCTGTTCTTCACTTGGTCAACTGTACATTGCCAGCCTTCTGGGTTTCAAATATCCCTGCCTAACATCTGAGATTGGGGCACTCTTCTTGAAAGGCTGCTATAGTCCCTTGGAATTGTGCTCTCTCCAAAAAACAATGAACATACTCTACTTTTTAAAAATGCATCAATAATCAGTACAACCATTGATCTAGGAGGTGATGTTCTTCACATAATCACCCAAATGACAGATTGTTCAAATGCCACACCACGTGTATCACTACCATTATCAGCAGTTCCCTGCCATCTGGGCTGGGAATTCTTTTTAGTAGAGAGCAAAGCTTTTTCACATTTACAGATAAAGCTGAAAAAACAAAGACCCATAGGAGAAACAATTCCTGACTTTCCCTCTTCTGTTATTTGCTCAAATCTCCTTGGCTCAAAGCCTCATCAGCAGACTTCCCTGATGGTAGAGTGGGTGAGAATCCACCTGCCTGTGCAGGGCACATGGATTGGATCCCGGGTCCAGGAGAATTCAACACGCCTCAGAGTAGCTAAGCCCATGCGCCACAACTACTGAGCCTGTGTTCCTAGAGCCTGTGCTCTGAGAAGCCAGCACAATGAGAAGCCCACTTATCACAACGAAGAGTAGCCCACGCTCAACACATCTAGAGAAAGTCCTCATGCAGCAATGAGGCTCAGCACAGCCAAAAATAAATAAGCTAATTAATTAACAAAAGATTAGAAGAATCTATAAAACAAACAAACAAAAAAACCTCATCAGCATCTTCAGCTCCCTCTCTCTTCACATCCAGGCACCAAGTCTTGCCAGTTCTTTCTCTGATGTATTTTTCAGTCTTACCAGCATCCCACATTCAGGCATTTATTGTTTCCTACCTGCATCATTGAGATTACCTGCAAACAGTACACATCTGCTCTCAATAACAGTGGTCCCCATGAATGAAACCACTGGTATTATAATGATTCCATATATGATCTCAAGCATTACTGTATGTACCCATTAGTGTATGAATCTTCTGCTTTGGCTAAAATGGTCTATTTAGTATTTCCAGAAGGATCTGCTATCTCAAATTTATATGTTTCTTATGCGTGAAAGTTGCTCAGCCATGTCAAACTCTTTACGACCCCACTGATCCTCTATCTATGGAATTCTCCAGGTAAGAAAACTAGAGTGGGTTGCCATTCCCTTCTCCAGGGGATCTTCCCAGTGAGGGATCAAACCTGGGTCTCCTGCACTGCAGCAGATTTTTTACCATCCAAACCACCATGGCCACCTGCTTCAAAATTCTTGAGGCTTCCCTTGTGCATCAGACAGTAAAGAATCTGCCTGCCATTGGGAGACTCAGGTTTGATCCCTGGGTTGGGAATACCCACTGGAGAAGGGAATAACTACCTACGCACTGAAGCATTCTTGCCTAGAGAATTCCACACACAGAGGAACCTGTGGGCTATCGTCCTTAGGGTTGCAAAGAGTTGGACATGACTCAGCAACAAACACTTCCACTTTACATGTGAAAACCACTGGGCAAAATCACAAACATTACATAAATATGAGTTATTATCTTGTACCTACCCTGGTCACCCTGTTGTCACTCTTAAATGGTTTGATGAGTTTCTTCTTATTCATGTGCTCTGCCTCTGCTCAGAACATTCTTCCTCTTATCTACTACTACTACTACTAAGTCGCTTCAGTCGTGTCCGATTCTGTGCGACCCCATAGACGGCAGCCCACCAGGTTCTCCAGGCAAGAACACTGGAGTGGGTTGCCATTTCCTTCTCCTCTTATCTAGCTACCCTAATCCCCATTCCTTTGGTTTTAGATTCTTCTCTCTCTTCCCAGACTCTTCATGTTGTTATAACTCATGGGAAGTCTTGAGCCTGAATCTTTTGCTAGAATCACTACCTTCATAATCAATCCAGACTGATGCATGTAAGGAATCCAGATAAAAATTTCATTCCAGGCCCCCACTTGGTAGAGGGAATTGCACTCTCTTTGTCACCTCGTGAAGAACATCTGCCTTTTTCTATCACTCCTCATGTGCTCAGAGCTCAATCCTGGATGCTCTACACAGTTTTCTTTACCCAATCTTCCCTACCATCCCCCAGCCCACAATGATCATTGTCCTCCAAATCCTTAGAACCACTCCTGTATTTAGATGATACCTATATTCTGCTGAGTGTTTACTTATTAGCCTTAGTAGTATATTCTTTAGTACCCAAGTAGGTTGAAAATGCCTTCAGGGTGTCTATAGAAGCTTATATTACAGTCCCATATTTCAACATTATCCAAAAGAGCCTGACACGTGACAGTCGCTAATTGTTTATCTGGGCTTGTTAGTCACACTGGAAGTGACTGATTACAACACTCTCTTTCTTAATTGGAGTGTTAACACAGGCTCAAGAAGCCCTGTAGAAAACAGAAAGCTGCTGTCTCCTTGGAGGAAACGATGCCAGAGCATAAAGCAAAGGCCAAGAAGGGCGATATCCACAATCTATAAGACAAATGTACCAAATGCATCATTTTACTCAAGGTCAGGGACGTCTTTATGTAATACTTTTCAAATGAAAAACTCCAGATAGTTCTTGTGATCTCGATTCCTATCTTGACTTTTCATTATCAGGAGAATATGTATGTACATACATTGCCTAAATTAGGCTTCACAGTGTCCTCTTCTCTGGCCATAATAGCTCTGACTTTGTTTTCCCCTTGAGGCTTACTTGGGTTTACCTTGCCCTACAGCCATCCTTCTGGCACCAGAAAACAGTGAAACTAACAAACATAACATGGGAAACAAGAGGCCTTACTGATGATTTCACAGGGAAAAGAGAGCATTTGAGTCTTAATGTAGTAATAGATCTTCCATTTAAAAATCCCACTATCAAGTGAGACCCAGCCAGAAAGGAAAATGCCCCTTCACTTTTAAATAAGTGACAAACCTCAAAACGATGTTTTGCTTCATTTGAAACCAGGAAGGCTAATTTCTTCCAGCTGGAAACTGTAGGGGAGACAGGGAAGGGGGCTTGTCACTGTCAACTGCACTCAAAAGGCAACACAGGCCCCTGGCGCTTTTACTAGAGTCTGCATTTCTCTTCGGCAAGTCCCCCACCTTGTCTATATCAATTAGACAGATGTCTAAATCTTCACTGTAGATGTCAGTCAGGGAAACTGTATGGTTTCAAGGTTAAAAGATGAAATGTCAGGCTCTCTTTCCAGAGACAGGAATTTTTAAAAAAGAAACTACATGAGTTTCTGTGCTAAAACGAAATTTATTTCTCTAGGTGTCAGATCCCTGATGTGTATAGCAGGATCTTCTCCTGGTAACAGTATTTTTTTTTTAACTTCAACTTTAAAATTATACAAATAAATACAAGCAGACAGTGATTATGATTAAAATAAAGATGTATATGTTACTGATATCAGTTTATTGTAGCATTACCATTATTAAAGTCCTTTATGGTCACTGGGAAGAGTGAAGGCCAATTTTGATGCATATATACTTTACCTTAATACAATACTTAAACAGAAAAAAAAAAAAAGCATCAGGGGCTCTTTAGTGCTATGCAGCTCTTTTGCACTTATTCCTCAAATCTCTCTATTGTTTTGGCAATTATACTCTAATTAGATGCTCCTTCCCCATTTGTGTGTAAATCCTCCAAGTCAGGAAGAACAAAGGTCCCAAAGCCATTGACAAAGTTCTGCAAAAGACACAAATAAATAGAAGTCTCAAGACTTCAAATGCTGATCAAGGTAAAATTTGGCTGAGCAATTTAGGACTCAAATTATCTTATCTAGAGAATTTGCCCTTAAAATGTAGGAAGACATACAGCAAAGTTTGGTTTTTCATATAGCTCTACTTAAATTACTGTGAGAAAAAAAAAATTGAATTTTTAAATAAATAAGTGATGGACCGGAGAAATCTCTCTCATTTTATCCACCATAGCCCCTTTTAAGCATTATTTATGCCAAGCTTCCCTGGCAAGTTCAGTGGTTAGGACTTTCCCTTCCAATGCTAGGGGTGCGTGTTTGATCTCTGGTGGTAAAGCTAAGAGTCCCACATACCTCTAGCCACCTCCCCCTCCCCCAAACAAAACATAAAACAGAAACAATACTGTAACAAATTCAATAAAGACTTTAAAAAATGGGCCACGTCAAAAAAAAAAAAAAAACCCTTAAAAAGAGAGAAGCATTACTTATGCATAGAAAAATCATCTACTGAGTTCCCAGAGTGCTTATAGTTTCTCTCTTTTAAGGGGATGTGATGCTTACTCTTGGTTTAGGTCTGAGAAAAAGATACCAAATGGAGGTTTTGTTCTGTTTGACAAACAATAAAAGGGCTACAAGTGATAGAGCTGTCTTTTCACTTTCTTCATTTTAACACAAGAGAACTTTTTTCATTCGCAAAATTTTTTAACACAATTCTCAAAACAGGTCAAGGAATCATTCCAAAGGTAAGCAGGGATGGAGAAGGGAGTAAGAATCATTAACTTTGTGCAATTACTGGAAAAGAAACCATCATTCATCAGAAAATTAGAGGCTAGCTCTAATTATAACAAACTTCTTGATCCTGGTCACATGGATGGAAACTTACATTCAAATGGAGCTGAAAAACTTCCCTTCTGGGGGCAGTAAAGATAACTGGTTTTTCAGCAGGAGTGGCAAGGCTGAAAGGACTTTAAGAAGAAAGCTTAGAGTGCTCCATACATTAAAATGACAAGAGGCCGTTTTCTGGGCAAACCTGTGTTGCAGGACAGTCAGGGCAAGGAGCTGTGTACAGGAGTCCCCTGGACTCCGCAGAGAAAGCACCCCTAGTGAGTCCTTTATTGTTGTTCACTGGCTAAATCGTGTCCTACTCTTTGCGACCCCATGGACTGCAGCATGCCAGGCTTCCCTGTCCTTCACCATCTCCCAGAGTTTTCTCAAACTCCTGCCCATTGAGTCAGTGATGCTATCTAACCAACTCATCCTCTGCTGCCCTAGGGCCTCTATTCAATATGAGCACTTCTGAGGTCACAGATAGTGCTAAACCTGTGGGGGCCCATTCTACTGAAAGCCCTGATTTCCCTTTTGGAAACAAAATCTTGGTAACCAAGTGTCCTGGACATTCTGCAGAACAAATCTTGTTCAGTGTCAGGGTGCGCGAAATAGATCTATTTCCCATTCGGAAAAGGAGGGAGTGAATTAGGAGGAAAAAAAAATCTGCTTCCATTGGATAAATTTCTCCTTTCAGGTTCCAAGGGAGGGCCAGCCAGAGCTCGGGCCCACCCGGACAATGGCACCCTTGGGACTTCCTAGTTTTTCTAGTCCTTAGAGCTGCTCTGGAAGCTGTGGCTTCCATTAACTTTAACTGTTGGGCGTCCCTGGTGGCTCATACGGTAAGAATCCGCCTCCAGTGTAGGACTCCTGGGTTTGATCCCCGCGTCGGGAAGAAACCCTGGAGAAGGGAATGGCAACCCACTCCAGTATTCTTGCCCGGAAAATCCCAAGGACAGAGCCTGGCGGGCTACAGTCCATGAGGTCCGAAAAACCGGACGGAGCGACCAAGCCGACACACCCTCGCTTGAGTAAGTCCCGGGGCGTAGGCGGGATGGCTCCAGTTGGGATTAGTTTTCGGTGCACCCGCCCAGCACAAACCAGACCTCAGACAGCCGCGAAGGTGCGCGGATCCTCGACACTCGGCGCCCCAGCCCGGCTCACGCAACGTGGCCGGCGGGCGCCACCCACAGTAGGTAAGTGGCGATGCCAGCTCGCACAGACTCGCCGGCAACCTGTCCGAATAAGTCCGCTCTCCCTTCCCAATGAATGTCAGTTTCTTTGGTGAGTGCTGACATCAAGGCAGGCAAGGATAAATTCGTTCCGCGCTCCCTCGCTCTCTCCCTCTGGCCCAGCCTTGTACTTACTGGTCCACTCAGACAACCTCTAGCCACTTGTTTTGAATCCAAGAAAACAAAGCATGGGGGCTGTTTTCGGGAGAGTTACTCTGGGAGCCCACGCCAGCAGACGGAGACTCCCCGGGACACATTAGGCACCGGGAAAAGCAGACCCTCCCAGCTTTTCCGACTAGCAAATCAGTGCTTTAGGACTGGCGAGGGCATAAAGGGAAGATGGGGAGGAAGGATGAGATGAGAGCGGGACGGGGCGGGGATGGGTTTACTGGGAAATAAAGCGAAGTCCTGAACCTTAAGTTCAAGTTGTAGCAGTGGGCGATCGCGTGGGAGCCTTTTGTGGGCGCAGCGGCTGGGTGTACAGGTTCTTTTTCGTGTGGATTTTTTTTTTTTTTTTTTTGCCTTTAACGGCTGAAGCTTAAAGTTCCCCCGCGAAGATTGGGGGGCAGAAGAAGCAGGAGGCAATTGCTGGAATCAAACTGATTCTGAAGTCAGTTTGAGCCAAGGTCGCCTCTCACAGAGCGGAGGAGTTTCTCTCTTGCCCGGAGGCTAGAGCCTCTTTATGCGGAGCGCCATCCTTCCCCCCCGGGACTGAGGCTTGGGAGAGGCTTGGGGGGAGGAGGTCTGGAAGCAGCGCGCCTAAACAGCTGTGAATGTCAGAGGGAAAGTAGCGAAGGTTTTGATTCCAGAGGACTAGGGGAGGCAGAATGAATGGGATGGGCCTACTCGCCGCTACTCCGTCATCATCGGCGGCAGAATTTGCACTTGATGATCTTCTTAAACGCGTTTTGGAAGTCCTTGTTGAAGTAGGCGTAAATGACAGGGTTAAGCAGAGAGTTGGAGTAGCCCAGCCAGTTGATTATGGCCCCCAACAGGGTAGGCATGTGGCAGCTGCTTTCGCAGAAGGGCAGGACTAGGGCCACGATGAAGAAGGGCAACCAGCAGAGGATGAAGGTGCCCATGATGATGCCCAGAGTCTTCACCGTCTTCCTCTCGCGGGCCAGGGCCATCTTGCGCTTGGCCTCGGCGTTGCGCTCATTTTTCTTCTCGAAGGAGGCGGGGACGTAGGGGAGAGCACCGGCTTCGCTGGGCAGCGGAAGATGCTCTTTGGAGTTGCCCACCCGGTGCACTTCGATCACTTCCAGGGCGGCGCCTTCTTCGCCCTGCCTCACGGCTCCATTGGCGCACGGAGCCCCTGTTACCTTGTTCTCAGTGCCCTGCCTCCAGTCTCTGCTATCCGACTCAGCACTCACGCTCTTTCTGGGCTGCGGGGCCGGCGACGCCGCAAGGCGATGGTTGGCTGCTTTCTTGCCCACCTTCTTAACTGTCTTGCGGATGCGGAATCGCGCGGCTCGAAAGATGCGCCCGTAGAGAACCAGCATGAGCAGCAGAGGGATGTAGAAAGCGCCGAAGGTGGAGTAAATAGTGTAGCCGTGGTCCTTGCTGATAGTGCACGCGTCCGGGTCCGAGCGGTCTTCCGGGGTGCGCCAGCCCAGCATGGGCGGGATGGAGATGAGGAAGCCAATGAGCCAGGTGAGCGAGATGAGCGCAGCGGCGCGCCGGGGCGTCCTCTTGTTCACGTAGTCGATGGGGTCGGTGATGGCCCAGTATCTATCCAGCGCGATAGCGCACAGGTGCAGAATGGACGAGGTGCAGCACAGCACGTCGAGGGCGATGAACAGGTCACAGGTGACCTGTCCCAGAGTCCACTTGTTGAGCACCTGGTACAACGCGGCCATTGGCAGGACCAGCACCGACACCATGAGGTCGGTGATGGCCAGCGAGCCTATGAGATAGTTCGCCACGTTCTGCAGGGAGCGCTCCAGGGCGATGGCCGCCACTACGCACGCATTGCCCAGCACCGCGCAGAAGATGAGCGTGCCCAGCACTAGCGAGGTGATTACTTGATAGCTGAAGGTCACGTCGGAGATGCCAGTAGCGTTGCCGCGTGTCCCGAAGGGACCCTGGGACGACGTGGTGTTATTGCCCTGCCCGGGGCTGAGCACATCCATGCTTGCGCGCCGGGCAGGGGAGGGGGAGGGGAGAAAGAGCTGCTCCAGGTTCCCCCTCGCCCCTCCCCCTGGGGTCTCCCGCCCCTGTTTCCTGGGGAGTTTCAGCTAAGAGAGGATGCAGGGACTCAGGAAGTTCTTACTGCTCAGGCGAAGGCATCTTGCAGAAGCAGCTAGCTTCTTGGCGCTCCCTGGGCTCTCGTAGTGCAGCGCGCTCAGAGACTCCAGCTGGGAAACGAATTGGCTGGAGAAACAGCTCCGGGATCTCCGGGCGGCGGAAAGGTGGCTGGAACGTCTGTCCCTTGCTGTCCATTATACTTTGCCGCTGCCTAACTGGCTGCCATACCACCCGGAGTCTCCCCACCAGCAAAGAGTCTGCAATCTTAGAAGTATCTGGAATAGAGAAACACCATCTTCCAGAGTCACTCTGTAACCCTCCTCTTCCTTGCTTCTCTCCCTCCTCTGCTACTCTTTCCTCTACTCTCTTCTCTTTCTCTTAAGCCTCCTCCGTCTCCCTCTTTCTCCCACTGGTCACCCCTCACTCTCCCTCTCTTCTCGCTCTGCTTTCTCTCTCCGGTGTTGCTCCGACAGCCAGACTCCCTCCCTCCTACGCTAACCCTCCGTTCCTAACACTTCCCCAACCCTGAGTGCCTCTTTCCCCTGGTTCCCCGCCCTCCTCTCCCTCTAGCTCTGCCTCTTTGCGTTCAAGTCCCTTTTTGTCGACCGAGACTCAGAACTCACTTACACACACCCGATCTGCCGATCAGACCAACATTACAACAAATAACTCCGCCTCCCACCCAGCCAAACTCGAGAGAAAAAAAAAAATCTAACCATATACATTGCTTCATATTTGTCAAATTCTTTAGTAGACTCAGCATCACTGAGTGGCAATAGGACAAGAGAAGAGCAGGCATAAGGAGCCTGAATGGGGACGTGGACAGTCCTGGGTCAGTCTGAAAATTGTTACTTATGGATGGAAAGAAGATGGAGTGTGTCTTAGCTTTTTAAAAATCACCCCCGTTTGTCATCTCACAGTCCAGCTTGACTCCTTTGCCTCTGACTTTTTTTTTCCAACCTTGAGAAACTGGGTGAGAAAGCAGTTAAAAAGGACACGTCAAAGGAGAGGTGAAAAACTGCATTTCAAAGTGAAGAAAAACCGATTCGGTCTGTGTTCTACACACACACACACACACACACACACACACACACACACACACACACACACACTTGCCTTTCCATTCAGTTCAGTTCAGTCTCTCAGTCGGATCTGACTCTTTGCGACCCCATGGACTGCAGCACTCCAGGTTTCTCTGTCCATTACCACATTCCAGGGCTTGCCTTTCCTTTACCATTGCCTTTTTAATTTCAATGAACATTGTCATCTTCCACAGCTTTGTGCCAAGTAAATTTGGGGGAGATAATTTGTTTGACTTTGCGTTATAAATGAGGTTGGGCTTTTTTTAATGGCCCTTTCCTACCGGTTTTCCAGCATCTACGGAGAACTTGGTGGAATTCCTGGTCGCTGGTTGCAGAGTTCTTTTGGGCGCAGAAGCTGGGTTCAGCACCTGGGACAGCTCTAGGCAATAAGGACTTATGTCGCCACCTACCGGCAAACGCTTTAGAGGGCCATCTAGAAACCCTCGTCTTGCAGAAAAGAGCGTGTACTGAAGAAATCCACAACTTCAATAAAGATGGTTATTAAAAGAAAAGTAACTTTGAGTTTTCTATTTTTTCTATTTTATTCAAAAATTTCTTTTAGTATCATCTGTTGCTTTTAATCGTCTCTATCAAGTCCATTATGTTTTCTGGCTTTTTTTTTTTGAAAGCCTGCAACATGCCATTCACAAGTTCTATCTAGAAATGCAATTTTAATAGACCTAGGGAAACACCTTCTCTTGTGTTGATTTTGTGCTAACATATGCTGAACTTTGGAAGTCATACATTTGCACACATTCATCAATGGGGAAAAAGCATTATTGGATTTTCCAAATGGGGATGACTTAACATAGAAGATAAAAAGACTGCTATGTGTTGGTTATCTAAGCTGTTTCCTTTACCAAGGAAACCAAATTTAATTCCATCTGCACTTAGGTAAAGAATGGGATTTCTACTCCATTAGAGTAACATATAACGAAATTCACTTATACACTCTGATTTCAGGACTGAAGTAAAGTACAGAATGCAATCCCAAAAGTAGATGACGCTAGATAATGTGCACAGATTCACTACAGGATAGTAATAGTCTTAATACTGTGTTCAAACTTGAGATCTAAATGCTCCAAGACCAAACAAAAGAGCAATCATAAAAGTGTCAGAGAAAATCTTGTTGTACAGGACGATGTATTTGGAGATGGATTGTTTTACAATGCCGTGCTGGGCACAGTTCCCACTTAATCATTTCAGCATGCCACAACAATGAACCTGACATTTATCATGATTCAAGGCACTGAAAAGAAAGAGATAAGTACATATGGTAATACTGGCTACAGACTCTGAAAAGTCTTTTTAAAATTTGTGTGGGTACTCATTCTCCCCTTTAAAATCTCCTCACAAATACAAAGCTAAATAACTTTATTAAAATACAGTTGCAGTTCCAGCAAAATTTAATAAAAAAATAATTATAATCTAGATTCTCCAAAGATAAAACTTGGGAAATATAGCTGATAACATAAACAAAGAGTAAAATAAAAGAAATTTGAATTAGAAAATATTAACATGTCAAGTACAAACTTGAATAAGAATTTTGTCAAACTTAGCACATGTCAGCATAGGGTAAGTCAGTAAATGTGTCGGTCAGCAACTCTGCATTCATTATTACTAAACACAAGTTGTTTAATGACTAACAAATTTATTTTTCTGAGAGCTAAAATGCTGTTAATTTAGTGTTAATATTTCTGAGATCTGACACTTGCTATTCTGCTTTAATATTTTACAGCACAGCTTTTTCTTTATTCAAGTTGAAAAATCTCTCGAGGCTCATGTTTTTCTTAGAAATAGTGTATATAATATCTCAAACATTTCATTTCAATGAGAATATATAGAAAGTTTATAAACACTAGGAAGAAAATAGAAGTATAAAGGACATGCAGCACTGACTATGGTCCTACAACCTTCATATGACTAATAGATAATTATGTAAAATTTTATTAAACTAAAAATATTGTGATATATGTTAAAAGCACAATGATGTTGCATTTTCCTTATGTTCACACTTTACCAGTTCTTCTACTTTCAACTCTTAATGATACAGAATCCCAGATATGCCAGAAGAGATGGTACAAACAGAAGATCCTAGATAAAGAGTTCAGCTGTTATTCTTTGAGGACTCTGAAATTAGCCGAAAGAAACACTAGCCTGAGAGTGAATATTATTGATGACATCATTTGAAAACAAAACTTCTAGTCATTCTGCTTTTATGGATCTAGGATTTGATGCCTCATCTATTATGTGACATTTCTCTAAAATAGGTTATGGGAGATAAAGATTTTTAACATCTTCACAGGAAATTTGATACAAGCCAAGCATTTCAATGTAGTTCTTCAACCAGGGACATAAGATTAAAAAGATGTTAGGCTGGAGTTTTTCTGTAAATCTGACCGCCTCATCGCTACCAAAAGTTCAGTAATGGTTGGGTCTTCTCAATAATGTTCATCCATAATCCCCAAATTGTGGCTGATTTTTCTATTAGTGAGGGAATAACCTATAGAAGAAATAATTGAAAATTGGCTTAAATTACAAAAATAAATTTTTGAACTATTTTTAAGTGTTTTTATATTTTAAAATAAGTACATAATAAAACTAAGATAGATTATTTTTTGTTTTTTAATTTTTACAATGTTGCGTTCATTTCTGCCATACACAGCTGGAATCAGCCATAATTATACATATATCCCTTCCCTCCCTTCCCCCATCCCACCTCTCTAGGTCATCACAGAGCACCAGACTAGGCTCCCTGTGTTATACAGCAACTTCACACCAGCTATCCATTTTACACACAATAGTGAAGATATGTTGATGCTACTTTCTCTATTCATCCCACTAGAATAGATTATTTTTTAATTAAAAATATCATCCTGAATTTAATTCATCCCAATCTTCAAATACTAAAGCAGCAAGGCAATTGTAGTTTTTCCAGAACTATGATTTTTTTTTTTACTGGAATTTGTTAGGGATTAAAAAAAGAAAAAAAAAACTTCAGAGAATTTTGTTTAGATAATTTAGGAAATGTGGTCTTCTGATTATCAGCAAGAATTAACTGGTCCTTTATAAGAAATGCAACCAAAATGCAAGAGAAAAAAAGTCTTTAAAACTAAGCCCAATTTTTGTGTGTGTGTATATAATTCTCACCGTGCACCCTCCTCAGATGGTAGCATTCCTTAGCTGCTATTTCTATATGCTGGACACTTATGCAATACCCAGAACCACACTAGGTCTTTAGTGGGAAAACACAAATGATGGAAGCCTCGGTCTCTGCTTCAGTAACTGTAAGATTGATTTGGTTCGTTTAACACAATGTTGAAAACACAGCATGTAGAGAAAGAAAAAAAAAAGCAATTCCTATTCATTTAGTGTGTGACTTTGGGCAAGTTAATTAACTCTTGTTTTCTCAGTAGTAAAATGAGTGTAAAATAGATTTGTGAAAAAGTGATTTTGCTCGCCTATAAAAAACACCCAGTAAAGGTCAAGCAATAACAGTAGTAATAGTGTTGCAAAGTAATAATATTAATTCTCTCTCTACTGATAATTGCTGAGAAGTGCAGAGAAAGAGAATTAGGTAGATTTAGTGAAAGAGCAAGTGCTTGGGAAAAAAAAAAAAAAAAGGCCCTTTTAGGTGAGGATTTATTTTGAAAACAATTTTCATGTGGATGAGTTACCAAACCAAACTTGGGTCTGCTAGCCCGCTATGTGCAGCAAAGCCAATCTACTTACACCAAGTTGTGGAGAAAGAAAGTAGAGCCCCTTATTGCAAGTTGCCCAATGTGAGGCTGAGCAAGGAGACCCAGCAGCTCATGCTCAAAGCACCTGAACTCTTTGGTGGCTCTCAGGGAAGGATTTTTAAAGACAGTGTGAGGGAGAGGGTTCAGGGTGACTGATCAGCTGGAAAACACTCTTCTGGTTTATTGGTGGTGAGGGAACTGCACGGCATTTCTGGAGTCAACATCATCCCTTCTAGTCCCAGTTGGTCTGGGGGTCTTTTTATGGGCCAGCAAAATCACTTTTTCACAAATCTGCTTTGCACTCATTTTACTACTGAGAAAACAAGAGTTAATTAACTTGCCCAAAGTCACACACTAAATGAACAGGAATTGCTTTTTTTTTCTTTCTCTACATGCTGTGTCTTCAACATTGTGTTAAATGAACTGAATCAATCTTACAGTTACTGAAGCAGAGACCGAGGCTCCCACCATTTGTGTTTTCCCACTAAAGACCTGGTGTGGTTCTGGGTATGGCACAAGTGTCAATAGTTAACTTTTTCCACCTGCTGGGGCTTTTAGTATCTGCAAAACAACTCAAGGATATGACCCAAGGTATTATCTATAGCCCTTACAGAGAAATCAAAGGCTCTTGACTTTGTTTCATGGCTAAACTATTATTATTTTGTCTTGTTTTACTGTTTACCTTTGCTTCTGCATTTTCTCAGTTCTGTGATTAAATTTGTTCATTACAACTCGTGAAGGTCTAAGACGCTAAAGCTTTTCTACAAACAAGAGACAGGGACACCGCTGGGTCTGTCCCTTGGATGGCCCAGCAGGGTCCTGCTCAGTTTCAGATGTGACATTCTCTCTATTCTTCAAATTATTTGGTAATCTTCCAATTCTTTAGGAAATTCTGAGTACCAGTGAAGAAAGATGTGCCCTCTGCATTCTGGAATTTCTTGACTTAAAAGTTATTGGGAATTCCCTGGTGGTACAGGGGTTAGGACTCCATGCTTTCACTGCCAAGGGCCTGGGTTCAGTCCGCAATGGGGGAGCTAAAATCCCACAAGCCACAGTGCGGCCACAATAAAAAAGAAAAGTTATTGGGGGGTGGTGATGAACGTATCAACAAAAATTCAGTAATCACTGAGGAAAAGGGGTCTGCTCTTCCCTGGGAGCTCAACCATTTATTCAAAAGTATAAATAAATAACCAAAAATCATAGATCTCAACAAAATGCTTAAAAGTACAGCAAAACCCAAAAGGCAGTAGTTTTCATCAGATTAGTATGACAGGTGTTAATAAATGTGCTTTCTTGAGTTCACCTCCTCTACATTGCTCTCTTTCTGACAATATTTTCATGGCTCATTTCTGAAAGGATAAGTTGAGATGAGAAAAATCTTTGGAATGTTAACTCAATATGTTCTGTTAATCGAAGGATAGTTGAAAATTAAATTTAACATAATATTTATTTGAAACAAGATTTAATTACTGTGTTTAACAATAATTGGGGGGTAAAGACCTAAGTATTATTTTGCTTTGGCCAGTAACCTTTTTTTGTTATAAAATTAAAACCAATGCCAAATGAGTTATTTTAATCTTGTTTTAAAACATGCTACATATAAAAGCAACTATTGTGAGTACAAAATATGAGTCTATAACTGTGCCATTAGGCCTGTTGAGACAGTAATTTGTTAAGTGGGTATAGCGGCTCAGGGCCACAGTTTTGGATTCAAATAGCTATGCTGCCATATACTGGCCTTGAATTTTTTCTTATTTTTTTCCATTGTATTATGCAGATATAGTATAAATATTAATATATGAAATACATACTTAAGAAAACTCATGAGAAAGAACAGTATGATTCCATTGAAGCTCTCTTTACTCTTGAATTTAGGGGTTGAAAACCCCTAAATTCCCATGAATGACACATGTCACTAAGCAGTATATAAATGGTTTCATTCTCTCTGTAATTTTCTGCAAATTCCTTTTCTTGCTTGACATTATCTTTGTGAAATTCACTTGTATTGATAAAAGCACCACTAGTTCATTTATTTTCACTGTAGATTTAAATTATATAACTAATGGCACAAATTATATATCCATTCTCTGACTTTTTAATGTTTAAGTCTTTTTCAAACATTTGCTTTTATAAATAATACTGCTATGAGTGTTAATGTTTATATCTCTTTTTTAAAAATCTGTGTAACTTAGAATAGACTAGATTAGTGTTTTTTAAACAAAGCACATTGGGATCTTGTTTAAAATACAGATTTTAACACCACAGGTATGGAGTAGAGCCCAAGACTGCATGTCTGCCGGGTTCCCAGGTGACAGTGATACTGCTGATTCATAGACAATACTTAGAGTAGCAAAATTTGAGCATCCAGAAATGAAATTATTGGATCCTTTGATATACCCAGATTCAATCTTGGTAGATATGGCCTAATTCTTCTCCAAACTGGTTGTGTAAAATTTCATAACCACTTTTGTAGGTTGAATTATGTCACCCAAAAGAATAAAGGATTCAGTCTTTGGGACTGTGACATTATTTGGAACTAGGATCTTTGCAGATGGAATTAAGTTGAAAAGAGGTCATACAAGATTAGGGCAAGCCCTAATCAAATGACTAATGTTCATATAATTTGAGGGGAATTTGGACAGACACACAGGGAAGGACCCCATCTGAAGACAGATACAGAAATTGGCACTATACTGCCGCAATCCAAGGAATGCCACAGACTGCTGCCAGTCACCAGAAGCTTAAACAAACACGTGGGATGGACTCTCTTCTAGAGCTATTAGAGTGTTTGTACTGGGCCAACGCTTTCATTTCAGATGTCTACCTTCCAGAATTCAGAGACAATACACTTCTGCTGAGTTAAGTCACCAGGTTGGGGCACTTTATTATGGCACCCTGGGGAAACTAACACAGCCACTAACAATGTGTAGGTTCCCATTGCTTCAAGGTTGAGTGTTGTTTCATTTTTCGTAACTGTGAATTACTTATTCTTATCTTTTGCTTACCTTTAAATTGGGTTCTTTGTGCATGTGTGTTGTGGTTTTTTGTTATTTTGCACATACACTGTGACAACTGGGATCTTAGTTCCCTGACCAGGGATGGATCCAGATCCTCCTGTATTAGAACCATAGAGTTTTAACCAGTGCATCACTAGGAAAGTCCAATTTTTTTTTTATTACTAATCTTTAATGTCCATTATCTACTATAGATGTTCATCTTTTGCCTTATGTATTATTGAAAATATTTTTTCTCAATCACCGGCTCAAAGTTTTACCTTCTAAAGGTGGTTTTTAATGAATTTACATTTTCAGTTTAATATAAATATTTCTCTTTGTTCTGTGCATTTTCTGTCTTGTTTAAGAAATCTTTGTCTATTTAAAGGTTGTAATGATATCAGTCAACATTCTTTTGAGTTTTATATTTAGTTCATGAGTTCTAGACTTGAATTTTGAGTATATTGTGTGAGACAGGAATCCAGATTAAATGTTACTGTCAGAAAAATTACCTAACACCATTCATTTTATAGTCTATTCTTTCAGCCCCTGACATACAGTCTCTTCTGTCATACATCTTGTTTTCACATACACATGAGTTTGCTTTTGGGTTCTCTATTCTCTTGGTCTATTTGCCTATTTCTGTTCCAAAAATACAATGTTCTAATTTTTGCAACAAATGTGATATGTGCTAGGTCATCCTCTATTTTATTCTTCCTCAAAAATCTCTTGACCATACTTGGCCTTTTACTGTTACATATTAACTCTGAATCAACTTTTTCATCCTGTACCCATATCTATATCCAAAATTATTGTGGAATTTTATTGGAATTGTGTTGAAATTATAATTTCAAAAGAACAGACATCTTTATGTTACTCACCTTTTTTAACCATCATGAATATGGTGTAACTTTCCATTTATTTAGATCTTTCTTGCCTTTTAATAAAGTTCTTAATTTTATCTATTAATGACATAGACAACTTGTGGTAGATTTTTTTTCCCATAAGTGCCTTACTTTGTTACTATTGTAGTTGTGCTTTTATGAATGGTAGCTAATATTTTTAAATTGTGTTTTCAATGTTTGCAGGTGTATAAGAATGTGATTAAGTTATTTAACTGCATTTACTTCTGTGTACTTGATTAATTTTAATAATATGTAGATTTTCTTTGTTTTTCTATGTTGACAACTAAATTATCTGCAAATATTACAACAAAACTTACTAAATTTTTTGCACTTAATTACCTTTTTATTTACCAATGAACTGGCTAGAACTATAGTATAATATTTCAGAGATGAGGAAATAGATTGTATACTCATCTCATTCATGATTTTAGAGAGAATACTTCTAATGCTACACCACATAGTATATTTCTGAAAGGTATGCTTAATCAGCCTAAAGAAATTCTACTTCCTACTCTATTCCTTTCTTATACTTTGTTTTAGGTTTAAGTTACTAATGCTAAGTTGCTTCAGTTGATCCGACTCTTTGAGGTCCTATGGACTGTAGCCCGCCAGGCTCCTGTGTCCGTGGGATTCTCCAATGAAGAATACTGGAATGCGTTGTCATGCCCTTCTCTAGGAGATCTTCCCAACCCAGGGATCGAACCCACCTCTCTTACGTCTCCTGCATTGGCAAGTGGGTTCTATATCTGTAGCACCACATGGGAAGCCTAAGTTACTAATACTTTGTTTTAGGTTTTGCATCTAAATCCTTGAGTGAAATTTGTCTACAGATTTTCTTTCTTGTGCTGTCTTACTCTGATATCAGTGCCAAAAGTTATCAGTGCAGTGCAGTTCAGTTGCTCAGTCGTGTCCGACTCTTTGCAACCCCATGGACTGCAGCATGCCAGACTTCCCTGTCCATCACCAACTCCCGGAGCTTACTCACTCATGTCCATCGAGTCAGTGATGCCATCCAACCATCTCATCCTCTGTTGTCCCCTTCTCCTCCCGCCTTCAATCTACCAACCTCATAAAAATGAAGTATGGCCTATTACCTAGTTTTTCTATTCTCTGGAATAGCTTTTAGAAGATTCAATTATCTGTTTTTAGTTTATAAAATCTATCTGTAAAACATGGGACTTGGTTTTTCTTGATGGACATGTGTTTAATTCTTGATGTAATTCATTTAGTACCTATAGAATAATTCAGGCTTTCTAATACTTCTAGAATCAATGTTGTTATAATTTTCTTTTAAAAGTGTTCCATTTTTATTAAGTTGTTTAAAGTAATTAACTTTCCAATTATCTGCAGTAAATCTCTTGTTTTGATCTTTATGAATTATTTGTGTGAGTCTTTTTCCTTTTATTCTTATTCAGTAAAAACAAAGGTTACTTATACTTAAAATTCCATTTTATACTTTCTATTGTGATTTTCAAATTGTGTAATTTGGAAGCATTCTTCTCGGTGCCAATTAAGTGAAGTTGTTCTTAGTTATCTTTTATTATTATTTGTAACTTAATTTCATTGTTGTCAAAGAATGTAAAGTAAAATACACCAGTTCTTTCACAACTTGAGGTTGGTCTTATTGCCTAGTACTGCCTTTCCCCCCTTCATTCTACTCTCTCCTAAAATTCTAAATATACTAAAAGAACTTTCTCCTATCTTCTGCATCTCATAATTTCTCAGTCACATTTTTTAATTTTTCCTCCTGTGCTTTATTGTGGTTAATTTATTCATATCTATCTTCTAGGCTATCAATTCTCTTTTAAGTTTTGTCTGATATGCCAAACAATTGGTTAAATCCTTGTTCTTCAATTTCAACTACATATTTTACTTTCATGAGTTTTATTTTTCCATTGTAGCTAATTATATCAGCACATCTTTGTTTCTTGCTCAAGTTTACAATTTTATTATTTCTGTTAACATTTTAAGCATGTTTGCTTTATATTCTGTCTCTGATTATTCCAATATCTATAACCCCTCTTTTCTAATTCTCTTTCTTGCCGAGTCTCACTCATGCTAGCTTGGTTACTATTGTGATTGGTGGTTTTATACTGTGAGTTTATATTTGACCAATCTCTGTTTATGGGAAACCTGAGAATCTTGGTTCAATGGACATTATTCCAGGAATATTTGTATTTCCTTCTGTTATATATGATAGTAGGCATACTATCCTATGTGGGGGATCATTTATGGCTTAATATTATCAGAGGAAACTTTATTCCTGTGTACAGTTCAAACATGGCAGACACATTGTTTTTTCCCTGAAGCTCTTTGAAGATTCTAGCTTTCTGTAGCTGTCTGCATTCCAACCTCCTCCCCATCACCACCACTACACCGTTTTTTATATGTCCTAGGATTTGTTCTGTTTCATTGAAGAGACAGTAAACCTTCAGGATTTAGGCACCATCGATCAGCAAATGTCTCTAAAGTATCTGACTGCAGTGCTGGCTTATTACCCTGGCTTTTGTTCCTGTCATCTTGGGATACTGAAGATTCTCCTGAATTTCTTGAGAGCTCAGCTCTCCCTGTTAGTTGTAACCTATCTATCATTCTTTAGTGTTTTGCAGTGAGAAAAAGTCTTGAATACAGAATCTATTAGATTTATCAGAACATAGAAAAATTTATACTTTATTAGGTTGCATCAGGATTAAATAAGAAAATGCAACTAAAGAACTTATATCCTATAAGTTCCTTATATCTTAGTGTGCAATCCATGTTAGTAAAAATAAAATTTTAATTAATTTTCCAAAATATTTTCTATCTTGGGCCTTCTTCATCTTTTCCACTTATATGAAATATACCTATCCTCCGAAAAGAAAAGAAATGTAATTTAATATGACTAATAGTAACTAGAATTTTTGTTTTATATTTTGTATTTTAACAGAAATACATAGCTTATTTAATATAAAATAAATATAGAGAAATTATACTAAATCACATTACTTGAGTTTATAGTCAATCACTTAAAAACTATGGAAAAGAACTTATTTAAACTAAAGTCAGTCAAAAATTGCTATTACTGTTTTATCAAAAGCCATTTCTTATTTTAAATTATCAAAGAACTAACATTTTGAAAAGTTTAGAGCTCATTGTTAGTGTGTTTATTTTTAAGTAAATGATATCTCTCTTCTAAAGTTATATTTTCAGTTTCCAATTCCACCTTGAAAACTAAAACTAAACAGTATTTTTAAGCATGAGCCACATCTTTCAATAATTTTTATTGTGCATGAGAAAGTATTTCTCCCAGACTCATCACTTAATGGGAAACAACACAAAAACAAACAAACAGTGATTCTTGAAAGACATAAATGTTCAAAATATCTACTTTTGTTAAATGAAGGAGATGAGTTAGCCATAGTATCTGATTGTTACTAAATGTAGTGTTGAGATAGTTTTAATGTCAAACATTGTAATATCAATGTTTTTCTGTAAGAAATATAAAATTGAAATTTGCTTCTACACTGAGTATCTATTTTGGTTTATTTTTGGATTTTGCAGCTTTTCCAAATTGTCGGGGAAACACAGCTGGGTTTATTAATATACTGAAGCTTTTTAATTGGAGAAGAGGAGCCTCATGGTGTGCAGCTCTGGATCTCTCCCCGTGGACTTCATAGCCAACTACTCTATCTTCCCAAGAAAGAAATGGAATCAAATGCCAGTATTTAGGATTAAATATTTTATTTTCTATCTCATGACTTGGATAATATAATAATAGTGGTAGCCAGCATGCATATGCCCAACTCTATAGTAGGCCTATTCCATGAAATATTTTATTTAATCTTCACAACAGCCTAAGCCTGTTCAGCTTTTCAAATAAAGAAATGGAGGCCTGGAAAGGCCTTCTGCTTGTTTGTCTCTAAAATACTTGAGTACAATGAGAAAATATAATTCTTTACTACTTCCGCCTGCAGCTGCCTGACCTTAGCAACAGTTGTTGCTTATTTATTCACAATCACTAGCTGACGAGAAGGTACTGCTCAGCCATAGGGGGACAAAGAGAGAGGAAAACATAGGTCCTAATAAGTAGAAAGTCCAGCCACCCTGAAAACACACCCTGAGGACTGCCTGGATCATTCCTAGTCATCCAACATATTTTCAAAAAGCAGCTTCTGGTCTCCCTTGGAGGATCCTGGCTGCCGCTGGGATTTCTGGTTGATTAGTTCCGTAACATTTCCTCTCTGACTTTCTCTCACTGTTTAAACAGTGGATTTCAAAATGGTCAGGGACTTCAGAACTCACCAGACGCAAACTTCATTTGCAGAAAAACTGAGGGTCCTCATAGTTACGTTTTTGCCCTAGATCACAGAATGGATTCCTCGTATTAGCCTGACTGCATCAGTTAAAATACTCCCAACATTACTATCCCAGGTTTCAGACTAAATTGCTACCACCTCCAGTTGAAGATTTCCAAAACTTGAAACAAACCAAGGAAGTTGAAGCTTATGTTCAATTATCTCTATATTCCTGCCTTTTCTCCTTGCTTCCTTCTCTCCTTCCTCCTTCTTCTCTTCATTCAGTCACACAAGTACTTATTGTCTGTATGTTATGAGACAGGCAGTACACCATTCACTAAGGCTATAAAGCTAAAAAGATAGAGTCTTTGCCTTAATTCATCCACCGAAGCATGTTCCCCAGCCACACTAAATGAAGGCTCATCTAGGAATGGGAGTTATTCAGTCCTAGTCACAGTTTTCCCATCAATCTGGTGTGTTTATTGAGTACCTACCATTTCTAGGCTTTTTGTGCATAATGATTAAGAAGGCCTACAAGTATTCCTGCACTCAGTCACTTTATACTGAAAATAGTAGAAACAAACTATAAACGGGTAAAGAAATAAAATGAGGAATAATTGCAGGATTATTACTATAAATGCTATGAGAAAAAATTGAGTGGGTATGGTAGAGTGGCTGAAGGGGTTTATATTCATGGGGTTAGTGAGGTGAGCTGCTCTGAAGCATTGACATATAAGTTGAGACTCAAAGGGGACAGTCATTCAAAGATCTCATTGAGGGTGTATTGCAAGAAACATTGACCATCTCAGCCTTGGGGCAGCAGGGCAGAGCCTTGGGGCAGCAAAGCCCCTGACCCCCTCTAGTGGTCAGCAGCCTCCTCTGTTTACTCCAGTGTGTTGTAAAAATAGTACCATTTTCTGGGTGTTGCATGATATGAGGAGCCCTGGGAAGCATTATTCTGGTGGAAGAGAAAATCCAAGTAGAAGAAAATCAAAGGAAACTGAGAATGGTGTGCAGGGTGACTGAAGGAGGAGAGTGCATGAAAGAGAGAATGAGGGGGAAAGAGTCAGAACCTTTGGATCCTGGTAGCCCTGATATGGTCATAAGGATGGATGTAAGAGTTATAGTCATCTATTTTGAAAAAGGGATTAAATATATTTCTATGTTAAAGTGAAAGTCAGTCATGTCTGACTCTTGCGACCCATGGCCTGTAGCCCACCAGACTCCTCTGTCTGTGGAATTTTCCAGGCAAAAATACTGGAGTGGGTTACCATCTCCTACTCCAATGTTACAATACATATTAAATAGGATAATCAAAATTCATATTTTTAAAAATATTGAAAATAATACAAAGAGTGGAGAGAGGAAATTTTACCTGGAGCCTGGTGTGAGTACTAAAATGAACTGAAATTCAAACGACTTAAAATGAACGCTGAGAATGAACTCTAGCGGCTAAAGTACAACATTTTGGACCATGTAATCTTCTTTGACTCATTAAAGGAAACATGAACTTGCCTTAGGACACACAGGCTTTTTCTTGATACCCAAGGGAAAGAAATGTACTCCAAGTTTTGTTACCAAATGGTTTAGTAAATTATATATTCCAGCCATTTTTGCATACATTTAGGAATATTTCTAGATGTCATCATGAAAGCTGAAAACTAAAATTTTACCTTAGTGAAGGTCTTTCATCAGATCTGAGTTTTTGATAGATATAGATATCTCCATGTACATTGTTTTCTGGTGATGAAACCTGATTAAAGTTGAATCTTTTTGCCTTCTAGACCTCTCTCTATGCCCATGCCTCTGCATCACTGCTTACAGTCCTCTGAAGCTGGCATATTCATGCCCACCTTTTGCACCAAAGAAATTCCTACTTCTGATGCAAAACAGTGCTCAACCCCAAACCCTTTTTAACTATACAGTAGTTCTCTAGTTTGAAGTTCCCCAAACCAGAGAACTCAGATGGCTCAGAGTTCTCAGTTCAAACTAGAGAACTCAGATGGCTCCGAGAACTCAGAACGACTAGTTCAGATAGTAAACAATCTGCCTGCAATGCAGAAGACCTGGGTTCGATCCCTTGCTTGGAAAGATCCCCTGGAGAAGGGAATGGCTACCCACTCCAGTATTCTGGCCTGGAGAATCCCATGGACTGTACAGTCCATGGGGTCACAAAGAGTTGGACACAACGGAGTGACTTTCACTAAGGTAGCTTTTGGGCCTTCTCGGCCAGGGCAGTGGTAAAGGACCCACCTGCCAATGCAGGAGACACAGAAGACTCAGGTTCAATCACTGGGTCAGGAGGGTCCCCTGAAGGAGGACATGGCATCCACTCCAGTATTCTTGCCCGGAAAATTCCATGGACAGAGGAACCTGGAGGTCTATGGTCCATGGCATCACAAAAGAGTCGGACAGACCTGGGCATGCATCCATTCAAGGTAGCTTTAAAAATAGACAGATACCACCCTAAACCAATTGAATCAGAATTCCTGGAGAGGAGGGCCTGTGTGTTGATACCTTTTAAGCTCTCCAGGTGACTCGAGTGAGACAGGGTTAAGAATTGATGAGCTTAGTTAGCCCTCCCCCTACTTAAAGTGAGCTCCAAATAGAATGAGGAGTTTCACCCTTGCTACTTGGGTTTGATGGATTTCTCTTCCCAGAGAGGGGGAAAAAATCACTAACCAGCTACAACAGAGTATGCCACAAACAAGAAAGTCTTTGTGGTCAACTACCATGGAAGGTAAGTGAGCAATTACCTCCTTGACCTTGTAATTTAATGAGAAAGGCTCCATAATCTGCTTTGGTTCTGGCTTCATTCAAAAGCTGTATGGGAATAGATATTTCACTGAGTCCTTTTCACCTTCTCATTGAGAAAAGAGGAAAAAACTTTATAGAAAGATTCTAGAAGGGAACAAATGAAAAGCGACTCTTAAACTTGAATGTGTATAAAAACCACTTGAAGAGCAGACCTCCCTACCATGCCCCAAACAGTGCTAATTCTTAGAGTAGTTCCGGTGTTGGTCCCAGGGATCTGTATATTTAACAAGTCCTCTAAATCAGGGGTCCCCAACCTCTGGATCTAATGCCTGGTGATCTGAGGTAGAGGTGATGTAATAATAATAGAAATAAAATGCACAGTAATTGTAGTGCGCTTGAATCATCCTGAAATCACCCTCCCCTCCAACTCTGGTTTAAGGAAAAACTGTCTTCCACAAAACTGGTCCCCAGTGACAAAAAACTTGGGAACCACTGCCCTAATACACAGACTGATGGGAAACAGGAGTTTACAAAAAGCTGCCCCTTTTTGATAACATATAATATTCCTTCTTGACTTTCATGCAAACCCAAGGGCCCTTTGACCACTATTGAAAGAAAATAGAATTAAGAAAATCTAAGTTTGCAGGCAAATTTTAAAGGCCACAGCAGAGTCATGCCAGCTGGAGTAAAAGGACAGGAGAGAGAAAAGGAGCTCAGGCAGCAAATGGAGACAGTTGGGGAGAGGGCTCTGACTTGAGGAACATACCCAGGTGCAGAGGCCAGATCCAGGCTGAAGAGAAGAGTCATGCTGTCCACTGGAGCAGCTTCTCTGCAGTGAGCAGGCTGGAGAATAATGTTCCAGCTGCTGTTCTGGAAGTCAGATGTAATAATCCTGCCCTTCTTAGAGGCAAACTCTTCCAATCAAGCTGTGAAAAATATCCTAACTTTGGTCTGCTATTGTTGGCCGCAGGCTAATTTAGTCGCATCCCAGGGCTTCAATTCTCACATTCCTATCAGAAACAAACTGCCTTGAGTTTAGGAAATGTGTCAGGAAGTTCACTTTGAAACACACACTGACCTCTCTGTGAGGCAGAGGAAGAAAGGGGGTCGGGGTGGGGGTGGGGAACCAGCAGTCCAGCTTCTCTAGCCAAGCCATAAGATAGATCGTGGGTTTCCGGCACAGTCCCTGGAGTCAATGAAAAGTAACAGAATGCAAAGCGCAGTAAACCATAGCATGCCAGTACATAGTAACTATTCCTTCACTCATTGCCCCATTTGTTTATCCATCATTTATTCTTTCATTCCAAAAATATGTTTAAACACTACGTGTGTTCCCTTAAAAACAGAATCTGAGGCAAAGAACTGGGTAAAAGTAATGTCAATTCCTGGATCAGGAAGATCCGCTGGAGAAGGGATAGGTGACCCACTCCAGTGTTCACGGGCTTCTGCCGTGGCTCAGATGGTAAAGAATTCACCTGCAGTGTGGGAGACGTGAGTTCAGTCCCTGGATTGGGAAGATCCCCTGGAGGAGGACATCACAACCTGCTCCAGTACTCTTGCCTGGAGAATCCCCATGGGCAGAGGAGCCTGGCGGGCTACAGTCCGGACAACATCAGACGTGACTGAGCGACTAAGCACAGCACAATGTCTTTGGGAGGTGATACCAAGGAATGGAAGTGAGAAAATGGAAAGAAGGGAAAGGAAAAGGAAAAGCAATGGATGTAAGGGCGTACTATGGAGGGCATCACTGTGAACCATGAAATTCAGTCCTACTAGGTCTCTTGTCTGAAATTATCCTCTAAAGCAGGGGGCTCCAAACTCCAGGCCACTGACTGGTACCTCATGTCAAATCAGCAGCAGCCCTAGACTAGAAATAAAGTGCACAATAAATGTAATGCACTTGAATCACCCCAAAACCATGATCTCCACCTTCCTGGTCCATGGAAAAATTGTCTTCCATGAAATCAGTCCCTGGTGCTAACAAGGTTGGAGACTTGCTCTCTAAAGGCTGGTAGGATGAATCAAATGATTTGAGGAGTCCTGTGTCTGGAAGATTCTAGTCTTGCCATAGTAAACTAGTTGCTAAAAGAAGAAGGTACACCAAAGTAATATAATATCTGATATCTACAAGCTCATGCGCGCGCTCTCTCTCTTCTCTTCTCTCTCATTCTCATTCTGTCAGAAATCCAAAATACCATTTTTGAGTCTAAGGCATGATTTTGATTATCTATATATCTTCCATTTAGGCTCTGCCCCTCAGACCAAACAACTTCTCCCTGCCAGGGCCTTGGTGCCCAGTACAGCAAAATATATTCAGCGCCACCTGGAACAAGGTCCTAGATATCATGCCCAGGCCCTCTTCCTCAACCACTGCCCCCATGAGCTTCTCTAACTCTGCTCCATTTTGAGAGAAGCTGGCTTTCTAGAAATCAGACTCAGTTTGAATGATTTAACTCAGTTGAATGATCTGTCCTAGCCACCACCTCTGCATAAGTAAATATCCAAAACAATTGATAATAATAATGAGTAAATACCATGCACCAAGGACTAAGAGCATGGATGTACATGGATTATTTTTTCTACTTTCGCCATCTTTTATGAGGTAGGTAGTATATTGTTATGGGGCTTCCCTGGTGGCTCAGTAGTAAAGAACCTGCCTGTAATGCAGGAGACGCAGGAGACACGGGTTCGATCCCTAGGTTGGGAAGATCCCTTGAAGGAGGGCATGGCAACCCCCTCCAGTATTCTTGTCTGAAGAATCCCATGGACAGAAGAGCATGGCAGGCGGCAGTCCCTCACATTGCAAAGAATTGGACATGACTGAAGCAACTAAGCACAGAACAGCACGGGATTTTCTTATACTCCTTGCAAACAGGAGAAAACTGAAGCAGTAAGTAACAAGGTCACGCATCTAATAAGCAGTGGAACAATACTTAAGACCCAGGAAGCATGCCTAGAGGCTATATTCTTCATTTCTCTGCTCTGCTGGCTCTCAGGTTTCCATCTCAGGTCAATCCCTCTTGTCAGTTTCTGTTTGATACTCTGTAAGGTACATCTTTGGAGAAGGCAATGGCAAAAACTCCAGTACTCTTGCCTGGAGAATCCTGTGGATGGAGGAGCCTGGTGGGCTGTAGTCCATGGGGTCGCTAGGAGTTGGACACGACTGAGTGACTTCACTTTTACTTTTCACTTTCATGCATTGGAGAAGGAAATAGCAACCCACTCCAGTGTTCTTGCCTGGAGAATCCCAGGGACGGGGAAGACTGGTGGGCTGCAGTCCATGGGGTCGCACAGAGTCTGACATGACTGAAGCGACTTAGCAGCAAGGTACATCTTGTAAGTTAAATAAGCAGAGTGACAATATACAGCCTTGACGTACTCATTTTCCTATTTAGAACCAGTCTGTTGTTCCAAGTCCAGTTCTAACTATGGCTTCCTGACCTGCATACACGTTTCTCAAGAGGCAGGTCAGGTGGTCTGTATTCCCATCTCTTTCAGAATTTTCCACAGTTTATTATGTTCCACACAGTCAAAGGCTTTGGCATAATCAATAAGGCAGAAATAGATGTTTTTCTGGAACTATCTTGCTTTTTCCATGATCCAGCGGATGTTGGCAATTTGATCTCTGGTTTCTCTGCCTTTTCTAAAACCAGCTTGAACATCAGGGAGTTGGTGGTTCACATATTGCTGAAGTCTGGCTTGGAGAATTTTGAGCATTACTTTGCTAGCATGTGAGATGAGTGCAATTGTGAAGTAGTTTGAGCATTCTTTGGCATTGCCTTTCTTTGGGATTGGAATGAAAACTAACTTTTCCAGCCCTGCGGCCACTGCTGAGTTTTCCAAATTTGCTGGCATGTTGAGTGCAGCGCTTTCACAGCATCATCTTTCAGGATTTGAAATAGCTCCACTGGAATTCCATCACCTCCACTAGCTTTGTTCATAGTGATGCTTTCGAAGTACCACTTAACTTCACATTCCAGGATGTCTGGCTGTAGGTGAGTGATCACACCATCATGATTATCTTGGTCATGAAGCTCTTTTTTGTACAGTGCTGTGTATTCTTGCCACCCCTTCTTAATATCTTCTGCTTCTGTTAGGTCCATACCATTTCTGCCCTTTATCGAGCACATCTTTGCATGAAATGTTCCTTGGTATCTCTAATTTTCTTGAAGAGATCTCTAGTCTTTCCCATTCTGTTGTTTTCCTCTATTTCTTTGCATTGATCGCCAAGAAAGGCTTTCTTATCTCTCCTTGCTATTCTTTGGAACTCTGCATTCAGATGCTTATATCTTTCCTTTTCTCCTTTGCTTTTTGCCTCTCTTCTTTTCACAGCTATTTGTAAGGCCTCCCCAGACAGCCATTTTGCTTTTTTGTATTTCTTTTCCATGGGGATGGTCTTGATCCCCTGTCTCCTGTACAATGTCAAGAACTTCCATCCGCAGTTCACCAGGCCCTCTGTATATTGTCACCCTGCTTATTTAACTTATATGCAGAGTACATCATGAGAAACGCAGGGCTGGAAGAAGCACAAGCTGGAATCAAGATTGCCGGGAGAAATATCAAGAACCTCAGATATGCAGATGACACCACCCTTATGGCAGAAAGTGAAGAGGAACTAAAAAGCCTCTTGATGAAAGTGAAAGAGGAGAGTGAAAAAGTTGGCTTAAAGCTCAACATTCAGAAAACGAAGATCATGACATCTGGTTCCATCACTGCCTGAGAAATAGATGTGGAAACAGTGGAAACAATGTCAGACTTAATTTTGGGGGGCTCCAAAATCACTGCAGATGGTGAGTGCAGCCATGAAATTAAAAGATGCTTACTCCTTGGAAGGAAAGTTATGACGAACCCTGACAGCATATTGAAAAGCAGAGACATTACTTTGCCAACAAATGTCTGTCTAGTCAAGGCTATGGTTTTTCCAGTGATCATGTATGGATGTGAAAGTTGGACTGTGAAGAAAGCTGAGCACCAAAGAACTGATGCTTTTGAACTGTGGTGTGTGAGAAGACTCTTGAGAGTCCCTTGGACTGCAAGGAGATCCAACCAGTCCGTCCTAAAGGAGATCAGCCCTGGGTGTTCATTGGAAGTACTGATGCTGAAGCTGAAACTCCAGTACTTTGGCCACCTCATACGAAGAGTTGACTCATTGGAAAAGACCCTGATACTGGGGGCGGATTGGGGACAGGAGGAGAAGGGGATGACAGAGGATGAGATGGCTGGATGGCATCACTGACTCGATGCACATGAGTTTGAGTGAACTCCGGGAGTTGGTGATGGACAGGGAGGCCTGGCGTGCTGCAATTCATGGGGTCTCAAAGAGTCGGACACGACTGAGCGACTGAACTGAACTGCACTGAACTGAAGGTATATTTATCTCATTGGAGCTTCCAGATTCAAAATCACCCTTTCATCTTCTTTCTCTTACCAGAGTTAAATCTACTTCCTTTGAGACTTTTTCACAAGAAGATATTTCCATTCATCTGGAAATGTTACTGATTAATGTATTTCCAAGAACCGAGTCATAATTATACTTTTAGCAGTCCATATGGCAGTTCTCTGCATCTTTTCACCTTGGCACTACCCCTTGATCCAAGCCACTTAACAATATTCAACTGTGGTCTGTACTCTACTCACCGCAATAATGCTTTCCTCCCAAGGCAACCGTCTTCCAGACTGGAATTTTGAACACAGCATAATTACTGAACCACGGTCTTTAACTGAGCTGAATTGATCAGGCATCATTTCATTTCTCTTTCACCACTATTTGGTTGTTAACTAGTCTGTCACAGCTAAGGACAGTGTCAAATAGCTCTCAGATTTTCCACTTTACCTTTAAAGATAACCACTGTATCCCCCTGACTCCTTTGCCTCAAACTGATACTTTCATTTTATACTTACATAAGAGAAATATTAAGTATTTTCCAATATTTGGAAAGATTTCAGTGCTTACTGGAACTTAAGTCTTTTTGAAGGAAAATCAGTCAATAACTGTGACAAAAGTACATTTTTTAAAAAAATCTCTGCATACGGAGGGCTAACAAAGAGGTTTTTTTTTTTCCTCTCAATACTAAGAAAAATCACTAGCATTTATTGCTTCTCATTACATACCAGGCACTGCCAAGTGCTTTTCATATACTATTTTATTTTAAGGATGAGGAAACTGAGGTTTAGAAAAGTTAAATACCTTGTTCAATCAACATGACAGCTGGTCATTATTCCAGAGTCTCTGCCTTAACCAAGTTCAAGGGACTATACTAATCTCCTTCCTCCCTTACTACTTCAATATATATTGAACATGAGAAAATATCTTGAAAAAGAAAAGGTAACCAGTTTCATAAGTTTTTAAATGTGATCTTATATCTGTGGGATTTTACAGTTGTATTTCATAGATATTCTTGTTCCATGTCAGCTGGTGGACTAAATCTGTTTTTTGAGTGTTATCAGCTTCCCAGGTGGCGCTAGTGGTAAAGAATCCCCCTTCCAAGGCAGGAGACACCAGAGATATGGGTACGATCCTTGGGTCCAGAAGATCCCCTGGAGGAGGAAATGACAACCCACTCCAGTATTCTTGCCTGGGAAATTGCATGGACCGGGGAGCCTGGCAAGCTATGATCCATAGGGTCCTAGAGAGTTGGACACTGCAGAGCACATATGCCTAGCCTGTTGAGGTCTAACACCCTTTAGCTTTGAGCTATGAGTGATATATAATTAAAGCTAAAACTAATTTAAAAGATCCAGAAACTTAAGGGACATTTTTACTTTCAGTGTGCTTTTGGTTCTTCATTTTATTAGCTATTCCTCAGAATTGCTTCCTGTAGAACCAGGGGCAAATAACTTCCTTTTTCATACCCAACAGCAAAATGAAATGAAATAAAACAAAGCAAAATAAAATACTTCTTCAAATATGGCTAACATCTTTTCCTTTAGCCCAGTGGGCCAGCCTTAGTTATATGCCCACTCTTAGAAGAAAAACAGTGTATGATCTCAATCAATCCCCCCAAAAGAAAAAAAATATCATGATAACATCCAATACTTGTTTTTTTTTTTTTTTAATAAAACAATATATTCAGACTTCAGTCATAGAAAGCACTTTCTTTGCCTGGTAAAAATTAATCTAGTCTTAATTTATGGCCATAATCAATAACAATTCTTACTGGTGAAACTTCAGGAACATTCTCAGTAAAGTCAATCATCTACTAAAGACCCTACGCAGTACAAAAAGATGAGCAAAGAAATAGAAGCCATAGTAACTGAAAAGTTAAAGACAATAGTAACATTTGCAAATAAATATCATCTACACAGAAAGTAAAAAGTATCTATAAACCATTAATTGTAAAAGGAAATGGCAACCCACTCCAGTATTCTTGCCTGGGAAATCCCAGGGTCAGATGAAGCTGGTGGGCTATAGTCCCTTGGAGTTGCAAAAGAGTTGGACATAACTTAGCAACTAAACAACAACAAATCACCTATACAGAAAGTGAAAGAACATCTATAAAGCATTAGTGCTAATGAGACAGTTCCAGACAGTTATGAATTTTCACTGACACATAAAAAAGAACATTCATATATACCAGGAATAAATAAGAAATGTAATAGAAAAGATTCATAGTAATAATAAACATATAATGCACTCATGAATAACTTTAACAAATGAGATGAGAAAGCAAGTTCAGACCTAAATGAATGAAGATACAGATATTTACATGATGTTAGATGAAAAAGTCAGGATATTAAAGATATCAGTATTATTGAAGTTTTGGTCAGAATGGCCATGATTAAAGTCTAACAAATAACAAATCCTGGAGAGGGTGTGGAGAAAAGGGAACTCTCCTACCCTGCCATTAGGAATGTAAATTGGTACAGACATCATGGAAAACAGTATGAAGGTTCCTTAAAAATCTAAAAATAGAGTTGCCATATGATCCAGCAGTTCTACTTCCAGGAATACATCCAAAGAAAACTCTAGTTTGAAAATGTACATGAACTTAAGCATTTCATAGCAGTGACCTAAATGTCCATTGACAAATGAATGGATAAAGCAGATGTGGTATATATACGCAATGGAATCCTACTCAGCCATAAAAAAGAATGAAACAATGTTATTTGTTACAACATGGACGGACCTAGAGATTATCATACTAAGTGAAGTAAGTCTGAAAGACACATACCATATTATATCACTTATATGTGGAATCTAAAATGACACGAATGAATTTATTTACAAAACAAAAACAGACCTACAGAAGTAGAAAACAAACTTACAGATACCAAAAGGGAAAGGGGATAGGGGAAGGATGAACTAGGAGTTTGGGAGTAGCAAATACAGATGACTATATACAAAATAGTTAAATAACAAAGTCCTACTAACTATATTCATTACTGATGGATAAATGTATGTGATAAACATGAACTTGAAGAATACGTACTAAATTCAGGATAGTACTTGTGGGAGAAGAGTGAGAAATAGGACTACAAAGGAATAAATGCAATCAATTCTATTGTTTCTTTTCTTAAGAATATATCTGAAGGAAAAATAGAAGTTTAATATTAATTGCTTTGAATAGTAGAATCATGAAAACCTGTTAATTTAGCTTCCGTACTTTTCTATATCTTTAAACCTTTCCAAAAATGTTTAAAAAGTGCTAAATATCAATATTTTTAAAGTGACAGTAATTGTAGATTCAAGAAAAAAAAAAAGCCCATAAAATGTCTACATTTTTTACGTTCATTTTCCACCTCCACAGATGAATGAATGAAGTAACTGTTTAAACAGTTTGGACTTAATCTCACCTTGAATCTAGAGGTTTATAAGCATATTTGCACCTATCATATATGCCTTGTTTGTTTCCAAGATCAATGAAAAAGAAAGTATCCCTAACAAAGTGAGCAAGCTGCCTGAGAACCATTTCTTTACAAACTATTACTTCCAAGAGCTGTTACCTTTGCTTTTGTTCAATTTACCATTGAGGTTGAGTTTTATGATGCAGTAGAAATGTACTTGTTAATTTAAAAAACTCCAGGACCTCTGAGTTTTTGGAGGGAAAGCTTGTATTTAGCATATGGAAATTAAAATATATCAGTCTCTCAGAAAACCCTTCAACGCATCTGTGTCAAAAGAAATGCTTGCCCTCTGAACTTTTACTCCCAATTTCACTTCATTCAAGATTCTTTCCGGGAAAGGCAAGTCACTTAGATGGAATTTGAAGGTGCATTTTCTCTCTAAGAATAACACTACTTTAAATTAGGTGGTATATGCAGCCAGTCACATCCCAATAACCAGGGCAGAGCAAGTCCTTAGGATTCCCCCAGAAAAAATAAAATTTATGACCCGGAAAGCATGCAAAAGCATACTCAATTTTTTTCTAGTGGATACAGATGCCCCACTTAATTTGTATCCCTCCCCTAAATATTTTTTTTTGTAATTTTTAAACTTTGAATAATTTCAGACTTATAGAAAGTTGTAACAATAGGATAAAGAACCCCTGGATATATTACCACACACAGGCACATACTATTACAATTTTTCAGGGCCATTTGACAGCAAGTTGCAGATATGTTGCTTTTTAACCGTAAATATATCAGTGTGCATTTCCTAAGAAAAAGGACATTTGTTTACATAATCACACTGAACTATCAGTATTAGGAAATTAGTGATGTTATAATACTATTTGATTTAACATTTTGCCAGTTACTACAATAATGACCTAAATAGCTATATATATATGTGTGTGTATATATATATATACAGAGAGAGAGAGAGAGAGAGAGAGAGAGAGAGAGGGGAAGACAGACAGCAGAGTTCAATTCAGGATCATACATTCCATTTAGTTATCAGGTCTCCTTGTGGTGGTTTAGTCACTCAGTTGTGTCCAACTCTTTGTGACTTCATGGACTGTAGCCGGGTAGGCTCCCGTTCCCATGGGATTTCCCAGGGAAGAATACTGGAATGGGTGGCCATTTCTTTCTCCAGGGAATCTTCCCAACCTAGATCTCCTGCATTGCAGGTAGGTCCTCCACCACTAGCGCCACCTGGAAGCCCACAGTCTACCTTAATCTGAACAATTCCTGTCTGTCTGCACTTTTCATTCCCCTGACGTTTTTTGAAAAGTTTGAAAAATAAAGAGCAATTATTTCATTAAAAAAAAAAAATCTTTCTCGGTTTGAATTTAATGTTTCCTTGTGATTATATTGAAGTCATGCATTTCCAGCAGGATATCAGCATTTTAACCCCTGCTTTTTCAGTTTCTTTTTTCCTGTTTGTGCTCATCCCTTTATTTTCAGCATTTCTGAATCACTTTGGGTTAGATGCACCTCTTTTATTTATTTTTTTAAAAACCTTTATTGAAGTATAGTTGATTTATAATGTGTTAGTTTCAGGTGCCTAGCAAAGTGAGTCAGTTATACATATACATATATCCACCTTTTAGTTTTTTTTCCTATAAGGTCATTACAGAATACTGAGTAGAGTCCCCTGTACTAGACAGCAGGTTCTTATTAGTTATCTATTTTATATAGAGCAGTGTGTATATGTCAATTCCAATCTCCCAGTTTACCCCTCCCCTCCTGAGCCCCTCCTAACCATGGTTTGTTTTCTACCTCCATGACTCTACTTCTGTTCTGAACAAGTTCATTTGTGCCCTTTTTTTGATTCCACATATAAGCGATATCATATGATTTTTGTGTTTCTGTGTCTGACTTGCTTCACTCAGCATGACAGTCACTAGGTCAGTCCACGCTGCTGCAGATGGCTAAGCTGTGTTCTTTTTATGGACAGTATTCCATTGTTTATACAGCACATCTTCTTTATCCGTTCCTCTGTTGATAGAAATTTAGGCTTCTTCCATGTGCTGGCTTTTGCAAATAGTGGTGCAGTGAACATAGGGTGCATGTGCCTTTTCAAATCATCATTTTCTCCAGATACATGCCCAGAAGTGAGATTGTTGTACCATATGGCAGCTCTATTTTCAGTTTTTTAAAGCATCTCCATATTTTTTCTCCATCGTGGCTTTACCAATTTAAATTCTCACCAACAATGTAGGAGGTTTCCCTTTCCTCCATATCCTCCCCAGCATTTCTTGTTTGTAGACTTTTTGATGGTGGCCCTTCTGACTAGTTTAAGGTGATACTCACTGTGGTCTTGATTTGCATTTCTCTAGTAATTAGTGAGGCTGAGAATCTTTATGTACTTTTTGGCCATCTGTCTTCTTTGGGGAAATATCTATTTAAATTTTCCTCCATCTTTTGATTGGGTTATTTGATTATTTTTATATTGAATTTCATGAGGTGTTTGTATATTTTGGAGATTAATCTGTCAGCTGTTTCATTTGCAAATATCTTCTCCCATACTAAGGGTTGTCTTTTTGCTTGTTCCCATGGTTTCCTTTGCTGTGCAGAAGCTTTTAAGTTTAATGAGATTCCATTTGTTTATTTTCATTTTCATTACTCTAGGAGGTAAATCAAAAAAGATTTTGCTGTGATTTATGTCAAAGAATGTTCTGCCTACGTATTCCTTTAATAGTTTTATAGTGTCTGGACTTGCATTTAGGTCTTTAATCCATTTTGAGTTTATAAATGTGCATGTTTTATAAACTATATATATGAACTTTCCTTTGTGAGTCAAATTGTAAATAATATTTCCTCAAATAAATGAATTTAGCTTCATTCATATTTATTGATATGGCTAATATATTTGATCTCAATTCTGTACTTTTAATTTCAGGTCATAAATTCTACATATACAGTATTTGCCATGTGTTTTCTCAGCATTTTCTCAGAACCTCTTGAGTTCTTACAGGCTTAAAATGGAATTTTTCAGTCTTGATAGTTGAAGGACATCTTAGCAGAATATAAAATCTTTGGATCATAATTCATTTCTGCAGTGTTTTGAAAATGCTCCTTCATCATTGTTTTTCTCTGTCTCTTGCTCTTAGAACTCACTAGATCTTTTTGACTGAAAACAGTGGACAGCATTTGGACTATAAAAATCCAGGAGTCTTAGTTGTGTGTGCCTTAGATTCGATCATGCTATGTCAATTTCCTTATGTACCTAGCGGGCCCTTTCAATGCATGGATGCAGGTTTTCTTTTGTTTCTGTAAAATTGCTGTTCTAAATATTACTTCTGTTCCATTGTTTTGTTTTTCTCCTTTGAGAACTTCGATTATTCATGTATTGGATATTCTCTTTCTGTTTTCCATTCTAATTACTTTCTTCCTGGCCTTTTTCTTTCTTTCATTATATAATTTTTATTCTTTTGATTATTGTTCTCTTCTTCATTGACATTTATTAAGTTTTATTTAGTTTATTCATCGTGGAGCAACTTGTAGTTTAGACTCTTCTTTGTATTTCTTTCCTGAATGCAAGAAATACGTACTCATGTGTTTATCCTCTCCTTGTTTCTATTTCTGCTCTTAGAAAAGTGATTCAAAATAATTTTTTCATATTGCCAAATATTCATTTGAGGATGTTTATTTTATAGAATTATATGGCAGTTTATTTTCATTTGTGGTTGACTTTTAGAGACAGCTGTTATCAGGTGAAATGTTTGATTTTAATTCTCTGTTTTCTTTGCAGCATAAATGGAGACTGCTTGCATCTCCATATTCAGTAACTAGGGATAAAAAACTGGGAGATTTAAAAGATTCCTAGTTCTACATCACCCTCTTCTGTCAGTGTAGCAAAGCAAATGGTCTTTTAGTGTGCGCACAAAGTGGAGAAAAATGTGTCTTATATTTTTTACTTGTATTTATCTTACAAAATCCTAAATTTTCTTATCTTGCTGCTTTTTACTCTTATTGTACAACTTCCACAAAAGTTCTTTGCCCTTGCCCTATTCCCTCTTCTGCAAAGTGTTCAATACTTTTCTCGCTGGAAATCTTGGGATGAGGAGTTGACGAATAGCTCCACTAGAAATTGGTTGTTGTTTGTTCATTTGTTTATTGACTGATAGATTCTTTAAATTCTATAGTGCTTTACAATTTTCAAAAGTTTCACATACATGACTTTATATAATCCCATAACAACCCCTTTTAATCCTCAATGCCTATATTGTGCCCCCTACTATTTTTTTCTCTATACCCGTGGGTCTGCTTCATTTCTGTTTTGTCCACTAGTTTGTTGTATTGCTTAGATTCCACATATAAACGATGTCATACAGTATTTTTTTTCTCTGTTGACTTATTTCACTTAGCATAATTCCTTCCAAGTCCATCCATGTTGCTGCAAGTGACGAAGTTTCTTTGTCCGAGTAGTAATCCACTGTATATACCACATCATCTTTACCATTCATCTGTTGATGGAAATTTAGATTGCTTTTGTATCTTGGCAATTGTAAATAATGCTGCTATGAACATTGGGGTGAATATATCTTTTTTGAATTAGTGTTTTTGCTTTTTTTGGATATATACCTAGGAGTGGAATTACTGGGTCATAGACAATAAATAAATATATATGTATATATATATATATAGATGTGAAGAGAAGGAGATCAACCCTGGGATTTCTTTGGAAGGAATGATGCTAAAGCTGAAACTCCAGTACTTTGGCCACCTCATGCAAAGAGTTGACTCACTGGAAAAGACTTTTGATGCTGGGAGGGATTGGGGGCAGGAGAAGAAGGGGACGACCAAGGATGAGATAGCCCGATGGCATCACTGACTCCATGGATGTGAGTCTGAGTGAACTGCGGGAGTTGGTGATGGACAGGGAGGCCTGGTGCGCTGTGATTCATGGGGTCGCAAAGAGTCGGACACGACTAAGCGACTGAACTGAACTGAACTGAAGAGAAGGGAACCCTTGAACACTGTTGGTGGAATAGAAACTGGTACAGCCACTATGAGAAACAGTATGGAGGTTTCTCTGAAAACTGAAAATGGAACCTGGTTTTTATTTTTCTACTTGCAGGTAAATTGAGCAGTAGATTTGACTCTTACTTACAGTCATTCTGAGGGTCTTCCCAGTTGTCTCAGTGGTAGAGAATCTGCCTGCCAATGCAGGAGATGTGGGTTCGATCCCTGGGTCAGGAAGATCCCCTGGAGTAGGAAACAGCAACTCACTTCAGTATTCTTGCCTGGAAAATCCACAGACAGAGAAACCTGGTGGGCTACAGTCCATGAAGTCTCAAAGAGTCGGACATGACTGAACCCACATGAACGAGCACGCATAGTCATTCTGAAAAATGGGATTTCTGTAGGTTGACACTTTACTTTTGTTGATTTGCACAGCTTGTATAGAATGTATTGGAACATTCGGATTTATGTAGCCACCATTTCCTGACCTCTCTGTCTCCAAATTCTTGATTCCTTCAAATCCCCATATTGATAGCAAAAATAAGATTTTGAGATATTAACCATGCCAAGTTATTTCTTTAAATATTAATCTATATTCGATTTTACAGGCTTTAACATTTTATTGTTAATCTTAATTCAGGTCTATATGATCTGAAGTTACTAAAACACTCAGTAATGTTCAGTTGTCACTGTCACTCTCTGTAGATACCCCTCTCTCTGCTCTCAACCACACCTCTTATGACCTTTCCCACCCAGATATAAGATGTCTCTTAGACAAGAAACTCTGCATAATATTCTTGCCATAAGTTTGCTATGAATGTTTGGGGAACATCCTCAAAAACTTCCATAAGAAATCCACAGAATCTCAATCTCTAAAATAAGCTAGTTCTGTACACTGAACGGAGAAGGCAATGGCACCCCACTCCAGTACTCTTGCCTGGTGGGCTGCAGTCCATGGGGTCGCTAAGAGTCGGAAACAACTGAGCGACTTCACTTTCACTTTTCACTTTCATGCATTGGAGAAGGAAATGGCAACCCAGTCCAGTGTTCTTGCCTGGAGAATCCCAGGGACGGGGGAGCCTGGTGGGCTCCCGTCTATGGGGCCGCACAGAGTCAGGCACGACTGAAGTGACTTAGCAGCAGCAGCAGCGGTACACTGAACACCATTAAGCACAGAGAAGGGGGTAGCAGAGTATGAGATGGTTAGATAGCATCACTGACTCAATGAACATGAATTTGAGCAAACTCCAGGAGATAGTGGAGGACAGAGGAGCCTGGCGTGCTGTAATCCATGGGGTCATGAAGAGTCAGACATGACTTAGAGACTGAACAGCAGCAATAACATAAGCTGAGAGAAATATCAGAAGATTCAAATTGCATTTTACAGATCCATTTTAGCTTATCTGCCTCACCCCCCATTCCCACTACTGCTCATTTCCCATTTATAGCAGACAATTTTCACATACCTCCATAGTCCCTCAACATTCATCATTCCAACACATGCTAATGGTTCCTTACTGCAATTACTCACAATCATTTTATTGAGAGCTTTCTATGGCCATAGGAACCATAGTTCATCTCTTTCCCAGGGCAGATCCAAAATGTCTACCCAGGAGAAATATTCTAGTTTCCTAGACTCATAACAACTCCAAGGAGTATTCTACACAGCATCTCAGAGGCCTGCATCAGGCATTGAGCCCCTGTCTACAATGATAATATGTCCTTTCTTGGCTCACATCTCCTTGCCCAGGTAGTGCTTCATCTCTTACAGAAATCGTTTTCACTCAAATCCTTTTCTCAGGATCTGCTTATGGTAGAGCCACCACAGTTTAGAAACCAGCCAGTGAAAATAAAGGTATAGCCTCAAGTTGTGGTAGCCCATATAGAACTAAACTACTCTCTGGGACTTCCTTAGTGGTCCAATGGTTAAGACTCCACGGTCCCAGTGCAGGAGGCATTGGTTCAATCCCTGGTCAGGGAACTTGACCCTGGTCAAAATCCAATATGCCATGTGGTGTGGCCAAAAAAAAAAAAAAAAAAAAAGAAGGAGCAACAACAAAACTTAAGAATCAAAACCAAAAGCAAAACAGAACAAAAAACTAAAATACTCTCCCCATCACTAAGCAATAATTTTAGGTATTCTTTCCACTGAGCTACCCAGAACCATTTTGGTATTCAGTAATTTCTGAAAACATGAAGAGATTGCATAGATAAGCTATCCATTTTGATTAGCCTAAATTCATGGGCCAAATCTTCTCTAGTTACATAACAGATGCTGCATGGAGGAAAGAGCTTGTCAGTGATAATTAAACTTCCTTTCTGAACTCAGAAACTGGGCTTTGAAACCAGTTTCTCTTGAGTGGAAAATATTGATTCAAGGGAGAATCTAACATAGAATGAAGAGGAAAGAATCAAAGTGTGCTAGTGGAAAGAAAAGGAGTTAAATGTGTAAATATGGCAGAGTGCGGGCCCACTAGATCTTGAGAAGAAATAGAGGCAAACAAGAACAGCAAAGGCAGGAGAGTGGAACGGTTTGCATTCTTTTAACCAAAAGAGTGAAAGTAGCTAATAACATAGCAGAAAGCAGACCAAATAAGAGATCAAACAGCACCATATTCTCTCCACTCACAGTTGCTCTGACAATTGAAACCTCACCTTATGTGATAGATTAAAAAGAAGAAAATTACATGGAACGTAGCCAAGAGCAATTCTTAGTGAGCTCCTCCTGGAGGAAAATCTGGAAAAGAGTTTGGGGAGGAGTTTGTAATGTAGAACAAGGAAGATGCAGCGAGGGTGCAGACTACAACATTTGAAATCTCTCATTCAAAAAGAGAAAGGGACCTTCTATTACTTCTGCTGCTGATCAAATTGGTTTTAGGTGATAGCAGCATCTTTGCTATCTACATTGTCTTAACTTGGTCTACTCATCTCCTTGCTTCCTGGAAAGAAATATCAGAAATCAGGAACTCTGGGTAAGAAAAGGGAGAAGGCAATAGCACCCCACTCCAGTACTCTTGCCTGGAAAATCCCATGGCTGGAGGAGCCTGGTAGGCTGCAGTCCTTGGGGTTGAAAAGATGAATGGCATTCTCCACATGGAAAGTCTCAGGGCAATCTTGGTCTACTGCCAAGGTCACTTTCTAATCTTGGCTTCATCCCAGAGGCTAGGCCAGGTGAGTTAACACAGTGAGTCAACAATTGAAAAGAATAAGCTAAGAATAAAATTTCTTTATCTTTAGACTCACACTAAGATAAGGAGCAGGTCTAAAAGGCAAAAGGTGAATTGATCTTGATCAGATTGGAATAACTCTCCTAGTTTTCTGTGGCAGCTCATAATTCTCAGGGCTACTTAGCTACAGAGAACCACTTGAGCAGTCATAACTGGCTTGAGTGATGTAGACAGTCCACTGAAGGGGCCTGCTGGTCGATTTGGCTGGTTATATGCAGAGACACTGCCAACATCTGCACAAACAGAAAAGGAAAAATAAAACTGGTAAAAGAAATCAGGATCTAGGTTGAAATCAGCTTTTCAATTTACCAGAAAATTTGTTCCATTTCATTTTACTTGTGCATATAAAGCCTGGCAGATGCAATCTTTGAACAAGTTGATAGCTGATGAGAGTCATCTTAGTGCAGTAGCTAAAACATAGATTTTAAAAATCAAACAGATCTGCATTTAAAATTTAGTTCAGTCACTTACTAGCTATGTGATCACTGACGAGTTATTGAATTTCTCTGAGCCTTGACTTCATTTCCATATATAATGAGTAAAATAATCTTTCCCTTGCAGGGCTTGATAAGGGGATGAGCTTAAAGCATCCATAGTGTACGAGTTCATTAAATGGCCCCAGTGGTGGTAGCAGGAATGATACTTATGAACGGATGTATAATGCTGGTAATTACTGTTTTTATTTCTACTCTTTTAAAGATGTCATTTTCACATTTTTTTAATGAATATATTACCTCTTTCATGGGTTTAAAAACAATTCTGATATTTTTGTTGATTTTCTTCCTGCCTCAGTGGAGTGGGAAGGAAAAGGATGATACCCAAAATCCAACATTTCCAGGATTCTCAGTAAATAGTTACCTTGTTATCTTACTTTGGATGTGGATACTTAAGCATTTGAGGCTGAAAATTTCCCCAGCCAAGTTCACACTCCATGCTAGCAGAATGAGAGATGATGAGAGAATATAGTGGTCTTTTACTATGAGTTCTGAAACAATCAAACAAAAAATACAATATATTTTTATTGTGCTCCAAATTATAATAACTGTTGAGTACTTACAGGGTAAGTTAAATTTTCATTTAATGACAGTATTCGCTTACACAGTTAGGTAAACATATAATGCCATAGCTGGTGTCTTACAGCAGCCTAACAGTGAAATGCAGGGTGAGAAACAGGAGTAAACAGAATACTGGCCTCAAAGTGGCTGACAAATAGGAAACAATCCACAAAAGGATGATGATAATTTAAGTTTCATTCCAGGAGGACAGAAAATCAAATAAAGTGGCCCCAAATAAAAAGAGTGGGTCATGGAGCCCTCTTTGGCAAGAACAATGGGAACATCACTTGAGAGTTGGATGATCCAAGGGAATTTGTCTGTAAATAAGGAAAGAATTGAAATTGAGCCTGATCATTGGTTTATAAGACTGAATGTAATAAAACTGACAAGGCCTCATTGTGCTGGAGAGAATACAGTGATGGGCTGAAAACTCAGAGCCAGCAATGGAATGTGTTACTCTGTACCAGCAAGGACCATGGGAGTGTTGCCCAGAGAGTTGTAAAAGCATAGAGACTTGCAGTCTCGGTACAGGAGCAGAAAAATATGATGTGCTAAGATGCCCAGCCTCTGATTCAAAAAAAAAAAAAAAAAAAAGATGGCAGGATGCACAGCTAGCTGAACACTCAACACAAACAGCTGAGATATGGCTAGGCCAGGGCAGAGATCCACATTAATCAAAACATGACTCATTTGTGCATTCGGGTGCATCTTATACTTTTTCATTTTGATTGTTCTATAATGGTGAAAAGAAGGAAATGTCTTACTCTGTAATGATATCTAGAATCTAGAACATTAGGCTGGATAGTTTGTGTTGACTTATGAGTCTGTTTGGTTGCTATTTGGATATTCATGATGGAAAAGAACATGTCAAACCCCCAGTATCAATTCACTATCTTCCAAATATGCTAAAAAGAAAAATCATCATAGCCTAACTGGGGCATGCCCTTACCAGCGTTGAACAACTGGACAGATATTTGAGGGCTCAAAATGGAAAGGAAATTTTCCTTGCCTTCATAAAAAGGTATCACTCCGACTTCACTGCCATTCCAGAGAAATATTAAAAGGAGATTCTAATTGTAAAAACTGAACTTTAACAAACGTTAGAATTTTTAAGTCTAAATGAATGTCTGCTTCTCCAAAGCAGTTACTTTGGGAAATTCTATGTTAATTTCAGAAGGCTACCTCAAAGGTGTCAGTCACTTCCTCTTATTTACAATTCTTCTCAGAGAACCTGTATCATGAACAATATGAGAAGATGCAGCCTTATTTGCTCTGTAACTTAACTCAGTTCCCTGGTTCTAGGGGTCTGGCTGGAGTTGAGATATGGCAAAACAAAGCCACTCCATCTCGGAATTTACTTAGTAGGGAATCCAAACTATGATATAGGAATTTAAAACAAGCCTTTTGGACCTGGAACTCATATTACTTTGGTTTGCAAGTTTTTATATCATAGAATCCAATGGCAAAGTATAGTTCTATTGTAAGCAAAACAATCTATAGTCTTTTTGTTTTCTTTAAAAAAAACCCTGAATTTTGTACTGTATTAACATATATTCAGTTGCTATAATATTGCATGATACTTTCAATAATGTTACTATTTGAATTTCGTAGCTTTTCCCCCCAAATCTTAAAGTAAAATCAAAAGCATTCCCACTCCCAGGAAAAACTTGTCCTGAGGTTCCTCAAACATTTTCTCTACTGTGTATTGCCCAGAAAAATTATTTGAAGTTTTTTGGCAATACTGAAGGAGGAGGAGCAAGGAAAAGGTAGAAAATGAGAGGAAGATAGTGAACAATACTGCAGAAAGAAATCACAAATCGACCTTGTAAGACTGGACCACGTGGTCATCATTTTCTGATATGTTCTCAAGTTAAGCTGAAATTACCTCAAGTCAAAGCACAAGGGGATAGCATGTTCTCGCCTTTTGTTTCCTGTGCAGTCTCTGTATGCTGTAGGTGGAAGGAAGGGAACAGGATCTACATTGTCAATTTCAGGAAACCTCACTCTAACAATCAAAAAGCTCAAATCTCTCTGTTCGTATCAAGCCAAATCAATCAGCGTTACCTTATTCTTCTGTTCATTCTAGGAAGGCTACCCTGGAAATGAAAGAAACTGAGATAAACTCTTTAATGCAAAAAAAAAAAAAAATTTTTAAAGGGAGGGCCAAGTCAAGATAAAAAAGCAAAAAGTGGTGATGCTTCTGCATTTTAAGTAACCTTAACACTTTATATTAGAGGATGCTGTAGAAAAAGTGACAGCTCCTAGAACTGTTCTTGAAAGTGCTTCGTTTTGCAAACAGTTTGTCAATCAACTAAGGCTTAATTAATAAAATATTTGAATAATAGCTTCTCATTGCCTTTCTATTGTCCAGTGTCAATCATGTTTGCAATGATTTTGAATATTAAGCCCTGAAGCAATGTTAGGTTTTCCAGAGTGTCTTTTGTAGCCCTTAAAAGAATCATGAAGAAAAATTTCCAATTATAATCTGTAGTTGTGGGAAGACTAGAACAATGATAATATTCTTTAAAAGACTAAAAGATACTTCAGAGTAGATAGAAACCGGGGTACTATAACCAGTTATTAAATAGTATACATTCAGTTTAGTTCAGTTCAGTTCAGTCGCTCTGTCATGTCCGACTCTTTGCAACCCCATGAATTGCAGCATGCCAGGCCTCCCTGTCCATCACCAACTCCCGGAGTTCACCCAAACTCATGTGCGTGGAGTCAGTGATGCCATCCAGCCGTCTCATCCTCTGTCGTCCCCTTCTCCTCCTGTCCCCAATTCCTCCCAGCATCAGAGTCTTTTCCAATGAGTCAATTCTTCACATGAGGTGGCCAAAGTACTGGAGTTTCAGCCTCAGCACCAGTCCTTCCAATGAACACCCAGGACTGGTCTCCTTTAGGATGGACTGGCTGGATCTCCTTGCAGTCCAAGGAACTCGCAAGAGTCTTCTCCAGCACCACAGTTTAAAAGCATCAATTCTTCTGTGATCAGCTTTCTTCACAGTCCAACTCTCACATCCATACATGACCAGGACAGACATTTGTTGGCAAAGTAATATCTCTGCTTTTGAATATGCTATCTAGGTTGGTCATAACTTTCCTTCCAAGGAGTAAGTGTCTTTTAATTTCATGGCTGCAATCACCATCTGCAGTGATTTTGGAGCCCCCTAAAATTAAGTCTGACACTTTCCACTGTTTCCCCATCTATTTCCCATGAAGTGATGGGACCAGATGCCATGATCTTCGTTTTCTGAATGTTGAGGTTTAAGCCACCTTTTTCACTCTCCTCTTTCACTTTCATCAAGAGGCTTTTTCGTTCCTCTTCACTTTCTGCCATCACGGGGGTGTCATCTGTATTTCTGAAGTTATTGATATTTCTCCCAGGAATCTTGATTCCAGCTTGTGTTTCTTCCAGCCCAGTGTTTCTCATGATGTACTCTGAATATAAGTTAAATAAACAGGGTGACAATATACAGCCTTGACGTACTCCTCTTCCTGTTTGGAACTAGTCTGTTGTTCCATGTCTAGTTCTAACTGTTGCTTCCTGACCTGTATAGAGGTTTCTCAAGAGGCAGGTCAGGTTGTCTGGTATGCCCATCTCTCTCAGAATTTTCCACGGTTTATTGTGATCCACACAGTCAGAGGCTTTGGCACAGTCAATAAAGCAGAAATAGATGTTTTTCTGGAACTCTCTTGCTTTTTTGATGATCCAGCAGATGTTGGCAATTTGATCTCTGGTTCCTCTGCCTTTTCTAAAACCAGCTTGAACATCTGGAAGCTCACGGCTCACATATTGCTGAAGCCTGCCTTGGAGAATTTTGAGCATTACTTTACTAGCATGTGAGATGAGTGCAATTGTGAAGTAGTCTGAGCATTCTTTGGCATTGCCTTTCTTTGGGATTGGAATGAAAACTGACCTTCTCCAGTCCTATGGCCACTGCTGAATTTTCCAAATTTGCTGGCATATTGAGTGCAGCACTTTCACAGCATCATCTTTCAGGATTTGAAACAACTCCACTGGAATTCCATCACCTCCACTAGCTTTGTTTGTAGTGATGCTTTCTAAGGCCCACTTGACTTCACATTTCATGATGTTTGGTCTAGGTTAGTGATCACACCATCATGATTATCTGGGTCTTGAAGATCTTTTTTATACAGTTCTGTGTATTCTTGCCACCTCTTCTCAATATCTTCTGCTTCTGTTAAGTCCATACCATTTCTTTTCTTTATCGAGCCCATCTTTGCATGAAATATTCCCTTGGTATCTCTAATTTCCTTGAAGAGATCTCTAGTCTTTCCCATTCTGTTGTTTTCCTCTATTTCTTTGCACTGATCACTGAGGAAGGCTTTCTTATCTCTCCTTGCTGTTCTTTGGAACTCTGCATTCAGATGCTTATATCTTTCCTTTTCTCCTTTGCTTTTCACTTCTCTTCTTTCACAGCTATTTGTAAGGCCTCCCCAGACAGCCATTTTGCTTTTTTGCATTCAAAAAATACATTAGCATTTATCATTTTATAATTAAAAATTTGCTGATCATACTAATGGAGAAGGAAATGGCAAACCACTCCAGTATTCTTGCCTGGATAATTCCATGGACAAGGGAGCCTAGTAAGCTCCTACTACCTCTAGTAGTCCATGGGGTCGCAGCGAGTTAGACACAACTGAACAGCGATCACTCACTCACTCACTGATCATACTAATGAGTTGTAGTTCTGTTCATTGGTCAGGCCATCATATTTGACTGAAAAAACTAGTTTATCTTAGAGGCTTATTTGGCAATTGTATAACCTTCAGTCAGTCAGTTCAGTCACTCAGTTGTGTCTGGCTCTTTGCAACTTCATGAACTGCAGCACGCCAGGCCTCCCTGTCCATCACCAACTCCCGGAGTTTACTTAAACTCATGACCATAGAGTCGGTGATGGCATCCAGCCATCTCATCCTCTGTCATCCCCTTCTCCTCCTTGGGCAGGTACTAAATCCTAAGCAATTCTTGTTCTCAGCAAAATATACAACTCTTAAGAGAGGATCAGCCCCCCTGATGGCAGAAATCTACTTATCCTTTTCTAACCTGGCACAGCTGGAATGCCTCACAAAGGACTTATTAATTCAGAAATCGTCTCTCCAAAGGATTCTTGGGCCTTGAAGTTCTCACAATAATCAATTCCATCTAGAAGCATTACTAATTTTAAGAAAATTTACTGCATGATATTCTTATTATAAATTTACAGAATTTATAAAGCAAAATTCTAACGGCTACACTTTTGAGTAAGTAGAGTAGCTTTCTACCTCCCTGGCTTTTAACAGGAAGGGAAGAGAAAAGATTTTCAGAATCACCCTATGAGCTTTTAAATGTGTTCATGCCAAGACAACCAAAGGCAATGAGTGACCTTTAATTGCATCAGAGCATAAAGCAAACAAACAGGAAATAAATATGAAGACTATTTTAGGGACAAATAAGAAATTTCAATATGGGATGCATATTAGAAAGTGATTTAACAATGTCAAATTCCGTAAGTGTGATAATTGTATTCTAGTAATGTGGGATAATATTCTTGGGTGATACAGGTTTAAATACTTTGGAGCAGAAGGTAAACTGTTTTCATATCTACAATTTGCATTTCAGCGATTTTCTTATAATTTCATCAAGATAGGAAATACTCCCAAAGGCTCAGGCATTTGATTCTTTTAAAAAAAAAACTGAAATCTTATACCAAGAGCAATGTAAAAGCAGTGTAGAAATTTGAGTGAAATAGTGAAAATAAAATATAAAGAAAAGAGTCGTGACACTAACATTCTGAATTTATGGTAGAGGGAAAATGATGCAGAGAGAGAAGTCAGTCCAGGGGAAGTGGCAATAGAGTCTGCTTATGAGATGCTTCAAATATACCCTTGAGCTTTGATTCTGAAGAATGTAAATGACTCTTAGAAAGATTGGAGAAGAAGAGACAAAAATCAGTGATCATTACATTTCTGTTGAAAGGGAAAAAGGAGATTTAAAGAGGTCTCTGAGACCCTTTAAATAAGAACCAAGAAAGTGGATTTTAAGGTCACTTAAGAAACAGAAAATTGTAGCAATTTTTGGCCAACTGTAAAATTGTTGATGTCTCCCCAAATGACCTAGTTCTCTTTCTGTTTCATTTAACTTCAAATATTTGCATTTCATTGCCTCATGTTATATAAGAAAAAACAGTGTGCACCTACCAAGCTTTATCAACATAGACCAGGAAGACAGTTACTTTCGCATGCCTAACCATATGCCATGTTCTGCCCCAGATCCCATTTTCTGCCTGTTTCTTTCATTCATTTTGAGTAATAATACTATCATTTATTGCAATTCCATTCTCTCAGTCACAGTGCTAGACACTATATATATCTTATGAATAATTATCCTATGAAGTATCATTACTATCCCACATATTATGCTGAGGGAAACAAAATTAGAGATGAAGCAATGTGCCTAATTCGGCCTTAGAAATGCTAGGGCTAGGATTCTAGATTCAGCTGACATCTCTGCTCTGACTGCTTCCTGTGTGAACAGAGTCCCGTATGTTCCTGCCTTTCTGGTCTGCCTGTGACACCAATCCTGCCTGGCACCCCCTACTTGCCCTGTATCATGGCTGCGCATCATCACCGACAGACCCTAAAGAAACTCCCCGCTTCTTAGAGACAGTACTCAGGATATAGAACAGACTTGCTCCTGTCCCTGGAGGATACAAGAGGTTGTGAAAATCAATGTCTTATTACTGGCTGCCCTTCTCCTGATCTGCTTGCCCATATCTGGTTCTATTAATCTTTTCTCCATAATCATATCCAATATGACTTTCTGCTTTTTTCAATAAAGGAGTCTTAATCAATGATAATTATAATTCCCTAATTAGTTTCTTAATAACATTTTTTGTAGAAGAGTACAGAACTCTGGGAACACTTTTCAGCAGTTAGAAATATTTTTGTAAAAAAAAGAACAAATGCTCAAAGCACCTTGCTTGCCATTATATATTCCTACAGTATATTTTTAGTATTAATTGAGTTGGCAGATCAAGTTTATCTATACTTTCCACACTCTAAGTTTCATTAATGTCTTACCTTCCCTTAGCATATATTTCTCTGCAACCTCTCCCACCTGATTATTTTCAATCAGTTGTCTCTGAATATTTAACACTACTCTGTCACTTTGCAGTGCTTAATTTGCTTTTTAAAATATTATTGACCTATGCGTGCATGGCCAGTGAATTGAAAATTTTTACCCAAATTTTTAGAGTTAATTGTATTAGACATGCTTGGGGGAATATGCTGAGTGTCGGCCTTTTTCTTTGAAAGTTATCTTTGTTTCCTCTGCTGAAGTGATGGGCTTGGGAGGACGTGAACTGCCACAGGAGCCCTTGCTTTGAGCATCCCTGATTGGATCAGGAGGCGGACACTTCATCTGGTGGGAGCCAATCCATAGGCCAATCTATGGTAGACAAAAGTGATGTAGGGCAACACTAACAGGCTTGTGGAGAAAGCTAGTCCAGAAAAAACAAAAATGTTGCAGATATATAGAGTGATGGACTGTGTAGCCACCCTAAAAGAAAAATATAATCTCATCTCTTTCCTGGTTCTATGAAGCTTAGCTCTACTTCTAGTAGGTGGATGCTTTGTGAGTTTCTTTTGTCCTGTGTTTAGCCCTCCTTCATTCTTTCTTTACTGATAATCAGAATGATTATCATCTGTACTAGGGATATAATACAGCATCCCTGGACAGCAGAAGAGAACAAAAGTGGTTTCAAGAATCTAGATGTGGCCACAGCCAGGAAATCAATCATTATAAGGAAATATATGTTTTTAATTTAAGAATGGGAAGTGAAGCAGAGACCAGGGTTCAAGGAATCAGCCTGAATATAAAGGAAGAGTGTGTAAAGAAGGTACTAGCGTGCAAGCCATGCCATGAAATATTGATTAAGATAGGCTAAGCCTCAAGCCAGAAGCTTAAGCAACACAAAAACATGAGGATATTCTAACTGCATGGCAGCCAGGAGGCATTGCGTGAAAGGGATGGCTTAAATAAGTTATTAAGGAGGTAGATGTCCCAGGAAGCTGAAATAGCAGTCAGAATCATCTTCCAACCAAAGCCTGTAAGAGAGTACCGCTAGAATTATAAACTAAAGACAGAAGTCACAGGTAGGGGTGAGTATTCATGCTTCCATACATTAGAGTCTGGAATAGGGATCCAGGCAGATCTTAAGATTTGAGGAGATATTTTGACTTTTCTATCAATATGAACATATAGCACACCTTGAATGACTCAGGCGCCAGACATAATAGGTCATTTGGTCACTGTCAATGGAATCTGAGCCTGGAAAATGCAACTCAAGACAGAATGAAAGCTCAGTCCTTATTGTGAGTCAGTATCCCTCTCATGAACAGTCATTTGGGCAGGTGAGATATGCCAGGAAAATCTGACAGTGTCTGTGGTCAGGGGCCAGATATGGAGTAGCTAGCTTGTTTTATGTGGCAGATCTTAGTTACTGGGGGGAGACACCTGGTCAAACCAAGACAGGAGTCTATAGTACCAGTCACCTGTCTGGACAGGTGCAGAAAGGAGTTCCATCCAAGAAGTTGAAGCAGCGCAATCAATCAAAATTAGTGTTGAGGGGACAATTCAGCCAGTGTCGTGAACATGAACCAGGCACGGGAAAGAGGAAGAAGGAAGGGGGTGATGGGTCTCAGAGGCAATGTGGGAACCAAGCTGACTCTTTCTGAAGGAACATATGTGTTCTATGCTTCCAAACAACTGGCTCCCAGCCTCCATCTCCTGTTTCTTTCAGAAGCAGACAGACAGACGCAGGCAGGTCTCCTACATTCCACACCAGAGGCGAAGTAAGGGATTGTTGCTGTTGTTTAGTTGCTCAGCTCTGTCCGACTCTTTTGCCGCTTCATGGACTGTAGCCTGCCAGGCTCCTCTGTCTATGGGATTTCCTAGGCAAGAATACTGGAGTAGGTTGGCATTTCCTTCTCCAGGGGATCTTTCCAACCCAGGAATTGAACACACATCTCCTGCATTGGCAGGTGGATTCTTTACCACTGAGCCAGGGAAGCTCAGGAGTAAGAGGTGGGGGCTGAAAATTGGAGAGCTGGTGAGACTTTTCCTGATGTGTATACTGTAAACAAGCAAAAAGAAGTTCACCGTAGTGATTTTCTCTGGGGTAAGTGGTAAGGAGACCTGTTTTCTTCAAGGAGCTTCATGCCTAAGGATATTCTATTTCCCGAAGCACAGAACACGTTGTAAGTTCAGTACTGACATTCAGTTTCCCAGAGGCAGTTTTGACCACCTCTTAGAGTTTTAAATGCAAATTAATTCAGCTGAATAACAGACATACAGTTATTCACACCTACACAAATTGCCCCTCTCCTAGCCAGTAAAGGGCGTCAGTCCCTTAGGCTTTTCATACTTTGTCACCTTCAATTAACATCAAGCTCCTCCATGAAATGATGCCTCTGATCTCTGGCTCAAATTCTTCACCATGTTACAGACTATATTTTATTCAGCCTTTTAGACTATGGTTGTGTAAGCCACAAAGTGGAGACCTCCTTACTTAGTGTCTGACATTCTGACAAAAATCAAGAATGTGACTACTTAAACTTCTTCTCTCCAAACACACACACACAAAACCATCACCATTTTAGAAACATCTAGTGGACTATTATCTTCCCTGGTCTTGCTAAGACTGTGCATTGCTATCCTATATGCGGTTGAATAATGACTAATCTTGAAGGAGGTATTTTCTGATTACAGTAGTCCCCCTTACCCACTTTCCTTATTTTCAGCTACCTGCAGTCAATCTTGGACCAAGAGTATTAAATGGAAAATTCTAGAAATAAGCAATTATTTTTTATCATATAAATATTTTTAATCAAAATATAGTTGATTTATAATATTTTGTTAGTTTCAGGTATATGGCAAAGCAATTCAGTTTTATATATGCATATTGATTATTTTCCATTATAGGTTATTATAAGATTTTAAAAAGAGTTCTATCTCTGTGCTATACGGTAAATTTGTGTCACTTATCTGTCTTGTGTAAAGCAATTTGCTTCTGTTAATCCTACACTCCTCACACCTCCCTTCCCTTTCCCATTTGGAAACCATAAATTTATTTTCTATGAGTCTGTATCATGTTGTTGTTGTCATTGTTCAAGTCACTAAGTTGTGTCTGACTCTTTGTGACCCCATGGACTACAGCATGGGCAGTTACCCATCTATCACTATCTCCTGGAGTTTACTCAAATTCATGTCGATTGAGTTGGTGATGTTATGCCAATCGGATGGCATGTCCAATTGTTATGCCATAGCAATTGCCATTGTTATGGCAATCTCATCTTCTGCTGCTCCCTTCTCCTTTTGCATTCAGTCTTTCCCAGCATCAGGGTCTTTTCCAATATGTCAGCTCTTTGCAACAGGTGGCCAAATAGTGGAGCATCAGCTTCAGCATCAGTCCTTCCAATGAATATTCAGGGTTGATTTCCTTCAGGATTGACTGGTTTGATCTCCTTGCAGTCCAACCGACTCTCGAGAGTCTTCTCCAGGACTGCAATTTAAAAGCATCAGTTCTTCAGCATTCAGCCTTCTTTATGGTCCAACACTAAATGGCAACTCACTCCAGTATTTTTGCCTGGAGAATCCCATGGACAGAAGAGCCTGGTGAGCTACAGTCCATGGGGCTACAAAGAGTCAGACACAACTGAGGCAACTTAGCATGCATGCATGTTCACATCCATACATGACTGCTGGAAAAACCATGGCTTAGAGGATTCAGACCTTTGTCGGGAAAGTGATGTCTTTCTTTTTTTAATATGCTGTCTAGGTTTGTCACAGCTTTCCTTCCAAGGAGCAAGCATCTTTTAATTTTATGGCTACAGTCCACAGTGACTTCAGAGCCCAAGAAAATAAAATCTGACACTACTTCCACTTTTTCCCCTTCTCTTTGCCATGAAGTGGTGGGACCGGATGCCATGATCTTAGTTTTTTGAATGTTGAGTTTCAAATCAGCTTTTTCACTCTCCTTTTTCTCCTTCACTGGGGGCGTCTTTACTTTGTCTTCATCTTCTGCCATTAGAGTGCTGTCATCTGCGTATCTGAGGTTGCTGGTATTCCTCCTGGCATTCTTGATTCTAGTCTGTGATTTATCCAGCCCAGCATTTCATATCATGTACTCTGCATATAGGTTAAATAAGCAGGGTGACAATATACAGCCTTGTCATATTCCTTTCCCAATTTTGAACCAGTCCATTGTTCCATGTCTGATTCTAACTGTTGTTTCTTGACCGGCATACGGGTTTCTCAGGAGGCAGGTAAGGTGGTCTGATTTTCCCATCTCTTTTAAAACTTTCCACAATTTGTTGTGATCCACACAATCAAAGGCTTTAGCATAGTCAATGAAACCGAAGTAGATGTTTTTCTGGAATTCCCTTGGTTTTTCTATGATCCAACAAATGTTGACAATTTGATCTCTGGTTCTTCTGCTTTTTCTAAATCCAGCTTGTATATCTGGAAGTTCTTCGTTCACATACTGCTGAAGCCTAGCTCGAAGAATTTTGAGCATAACCTTACCAGCATGTGAAATGAGTGCAACTGTATGGTAGTTTGAACATTCTTTGGCATTATCCTTCTTTGGTATTAGAATGAAGATTGATCTTTCCCAGTCCTGTGGCCACTGCTGAGTTTTCAAAATTTACTGACATATCAATCCTTATTGGTCAATAGGAAAGATGTGAGGAATGGAAAACAAGGAAATCTGTGCTTCTTACTGCTTCTAGTGAAAACAAAAATAGAATTTTAAAGCTCTCTAATAATATAAATTTATGATAAAATTTGGAGAAGGCAATGGCACCCCACTCCAGTACTCTCACCTGGAAAATCCCATGGACGGAGGAGCCTGGAAGGCTGCAGTCCATGGGGTCGCTGAGGTCGGACACGACTGAGCGACTTCACTTTCACTTTTCACTTTCATGCATTGGAGAAGGAAATGGCAACCCACTCCAGTGCTCTTGCCTGGAGTATCCCAGGGACGGTGGAGCCTGGTGGGCTGCCATCTATGGGGTCGCACAGAGTCAGACACGACTGAAGCGACTTAGCAGCAGTAGCAGCAGCAGCATGATAAAATTATAAAGGAATAGAGAAAGTAAACAGGACAGCCAACACAGGGAAAAAAAGAGACTATGCCATGTGATTATTTTTTCCAAAGTACAAAAGATTCTCTGTCTAAAAATTATTTTCTATAAAAATTCCCTGTCGATAAAATTATGCTAGAGTCATATCATCTCTAGCAATAGGGGGAGAAATAATCAGAAAAAAAATCATAAGCCACTCATGAGACTTAGAGCAAGGCAGTGTGTTGGTCAACAGCAAGGACACTATTACTATCTACAAGAAGGCACCCTGTGGAGCCCTGTGACAAGGTGGCCTAGCAAGAGACCAAATAAAAGAAACAGAGCAGGCTTCTCTGTCAACAAGCTTTCTGAATGACAATATTAAAAAAGATAGTATTAAGAATTATATTTACCAGTAGCAGATAATGTGTACCATTAATTCTTATTGTAAGAAGTAAGCTCTTTTATAATTGTGCAGCTTCTCAAAGGTTTATTTTCAGTGACTGGAAAACGTTACCCATGTTATGAGAACAACTGTAAATAGAGAAAAGTGAAAGTTGTGTCCTACTCTTTGCAACCACATAGACTGCAGCCTGCCAGGCTCCTCTGTTCATGGAATTCTCCAGGCAAGCATACTGGTATGGGTAACCATTGCTTTCTCCATGAGATATTTCTGACCCAGGTCTCCTGCACTGCAAGCAGATTCTTTACTGTCTGAGCCACCAGGGAAGCCCATAAATAGAGAGAGTGTAAATAAATCTCACAAGTCACAGGGAGGGCTACTCACTCCAAAACCAGATCCACAATCACTCCCAAACAGCCAGTGATTTGGACTAAACCAATGGGCAAACCCAATGGAGCCATCTGTTGGGGCTGTTTCATTTTAGGTGGGAGCTCTGTGGCACCTGAACTCCCTAGGCAGTTTCAACCACTTAGATAATACTTCTCAAGTCTTCAGCAGCACTCTCAGTGTATGGGATAGAGGATGGCTGTTACATTTCACAAATCTCATGGTAACTAAGTGATCAGCTTAATCCAAATTAGTTTAGACGTGAGCAAGATCCTAAATACCAAAGATAGCCTGCAGCACTGGGGAAAAACTTCTGAAATGGAAATACACTGAGTTAAAAGAGGATTCTAATGTGTAAATACTCAAATCTTATTTAACCAATTCACTGGAGAACTATAAGCAAGAATAAAAATCAAGGTTATAGAAGTGCAGAGGATAAGGTACATTTGAAGTCACTAAATTACAAAAAGAGCATTATGAGAGAATTTCCAGAAAGGAAATCTCCAGACACGAGAAATAAAATTAGATTCGGAAAAGTATGGTATAAACATGTGAGTTTAAGAGAAAGTAAATTTTCGATACAAAAGTCTTGAAACAGGTGTCTGAACAGTCCTAGCAAGAGGATCACAGGTTAATTTGCAACAAGATCATGGTCCCCACGCCCAGCGTTGTCTGGGTTGCTGAAGAGGAAGTGACCTGTTCTGTCCAGAAGAGCCAGTTAGGTCATGAGGCTGTGACACTTCTACTCTGTCTGTCTGCTCTTGAGCCTCGCTCCTCTTCTACCATGGCCGACAGAGAGGGTCAGTTAAGAGCAGCCCTTCCAGTCTTGAGAGGAGATCAATGGCAGCTGAGATTGTGAACTCGGGATGCATGCAAACACAAGAGGATTCATCTCTTGTGCTTTCCTTGAAGTTGGTTCTGTGAATATGTTGGTTTTGCTTCTTGGGCTTGCTCTGCTCCATCAGGACTGCAATTAAAAAATACTTGAGATATGGTGCTTTAATCCAAAGTAAGGCAATTTCAGTGGTAGAATTTCAGATGCTGTGACAGATTGATGGGAGTAATATACTTGAGTGAAGGAGACTGGCATGCCTAGAAACTTCCCCAGAAATAATTGTCTTCTTTTATGCAGAAGCCTGCTGCCTAGATGCTAGGACAGAATAGTAAGCCATTGTCAAGTTGGAAAAATTAAGCTTTGTTCTCTTTGTCTTTCTATGTTACTTGTTCTACTTGGCTAGAACCTGTACATCATTGCTAAGTCACTTCAGTCGTGTCCGACTCTGTGCGACCCCATAGTTGGCAGCCCGCCAGGCTCCGCCATCCCTGGGATTCTCCAGGCAAAAACACTGGAGTGGGTTGCCATTTAGTCTTGACTATATACTTCCCATGCAAAATTCAGTGCCTAAAATAATCCTTTTCCACACCCCCTGCCAAACTGCCATTTGTATCTCAGCAAGATTAGAAAAGGAAACTGGGAGGAAACAAGGATGAGAGATGCAAGATTTTGGAGTCTGTGACCCTGTCCTCCAAAGGGATGTCACTGGGAAACTTTGTACCCTCGGTAGGTATCACAAAGACAGGTCTCCCAAGGAAGCCCCAAGAATGGGATAGTTCTACCAGAGAAAGGAGTGAAGAAGATGCTATAGGAAAGGTTGACCTCCTCTATAGCTGTGTGTTGAAGGTCACACCCTTGAGATCTCAGGTTCCCCCAGCTTCCTAAGAACCAACTTTATCTTCTAGTTATTTTCGATCATAGAAGACATATACTTCAGGACTTACCAGTTTAATCCTTGTCGAGTTCTACATGCCCAGTCTGCCTACCTGAGTTGGTACATTCAACTGATAAATACTTTCATTTATGAAAGGCAACTGTGTTCTATTAACTCCAAATAATGTAATTATCATTTACAAAACAATTTTCCCGCAAATCCACACACTCTTTAGGGCCATATAGTTCTTTGATTGCTTTTGCTTCATTTCAGTTTTCAAGCTCCTCCTCTCCTACTCAAGGGTCAATACTTCCAAGGCCATTGTGATGAAATGAAGGCAATCCTACAGCTCACTGGTGTCATTTGTTGAGGGGAGGGCAGGGGCAAGCCTATGAAGTTACCAGAATAGAGGTATTCACAGATTCTCTGTCTTAGACATGGAATACTCTGTTTCATCCCTTATTTCGTGTTCCATTTTCCAAATCATCTGATTCTTACTTTTCTCTGGATTGGCTGTACCTATCTATCCAGCTTCACTATCATCCCTATGATTGCCCATATCTCTATCTTCTCATTAAGTCCTTCAACAGTCCTCCCAGTGACACACACTTTAGTTGATTGTAGCCCCAAGACTTCTCATATTACCCATATCACAGTGACTCAAAGGGCCCTGCTAAAGCCAGATGTGCTCCCTGATAGTAAGATAGTTATGCCATCCATGTGGAAGGTGAAAGTGGGCTCTGCTGGCAGGACACAGTCCACATGTGTGCACACAAACAGGCACACACACACACACACACACACACACACACACACACAGAGTCTAAATGTAGTACACGTCCAGCACAAAATACATACCATGTCCTGGCCTTACAGCTATTTATAACATTATATATAATATGCATACGTGTACGTTTATATAAGTAGGGTTAACCAGACTAAGCAGGAAAATGAACTGATTGTACCCTGAGTTTGACTGTTCTAAGTATTTCCATTTTCCTTTCTGGATGGCTACTGTAATGAGGGACTTAATTTGAGTACTACATCTGCTGCTGCTGCCAAGTCCCTTCAGTAGTGTCCGATTCTGTGCGACCCCATAGACTGCAGCCTACCAGGCTCCCCCGTCCATGGGATTTTCCAGGCAAGAGTTCTGGAGTGGGGTGCCATTGCCTTCTCCAAGTACTACTTCTAGCCCTTCCTATTTAGCCTGATGCTGTGTGGTACATTGGGAGAACTGGAAATGTACAAAACATAATACCTAGCTTTCAGAAGGTTATTTTCTATTAGGGAAAAACAAAAAATAAAGACTTCCTTGGTCTTCTGATTTAGAAAAAACTTCTGAGACAAGCAAATGTGGGGATTCTTATTTCAAGGAGAGGGTTAGAGGTATAGAATAAATGTAAAAAGATTGGTAACTTGCAGGCTGTTAGAGAAAGGTCATCTCAAGCAGGAGAAGATCTGAAATTGTTGCCTCAAAGAATAATAAATAATGCAGTTAGACTGCAGGTGGGACCAGGCTCCCAGGTTTCATTTGTATTGTCAGTTTTCACAGAAAAATATAGTTCCTCAGGGTTTTAGCTGTTAATAGTTTAATGTCGTTTCAAAACACAAACAACAGATTATTGCTAGTAAGGTAGAGAAAAGACAGACAATAAAAAAATTTACAGGGAAAAAAGACAACAGCAATTATCATTTAAAGCAGCCAAAGAGCCTTGTGGAACTGTTATTGTTGACTGGGTCAGTATGAACTCAAGCGTGGAAAAAGAACAAAGTGAAATACACCTGTTTCTTCAATGATAGCATTACACTTTATTTGGCAGTGGTACACACAATTTCTCATCAGGTAACAGTCCTGTCAGAGATATTTGTGGCCCAAATGACTATGAAGTCCCTAATTTCTATCATTTAGGGCCTTTTATCCTCTTTGTGGCCTCAGTGTTAACAAAGTACATGCTCACCACAGGTTTTCGCTCAGTGGAAAATGGATAGAAAATGGGTCAATAGTACCATCTCAAGTTTCTGATTGAATTCAGCAAAGTCTCAGAATCCTGAGATCAGCTCAATGTTCATTACCAAGGAAGAAACACAGATTTTGTAACTGGTCCAAAATAGACTGATCTCACTGAGGTCATGGTGTCTCTTATGTGTAGAAGTCAATCGGTCTGTCTAAGGTGTGATGTGAAGAAACCTAAAGGTTAATTCTGCCTCCCCAGTCAATCCTCCAGAGTAACTCAAACTCCCACCATGAGAGGGACTTATTTCAGTAAATACTGTGCTTCTCCAACATATGACCCAAGAGAGGTGATATGTTATATATGCATCACACTCTTAAAAGTGAAAGTGTCAGTCGTCAAGTCGTGTGTAATTCTTTGCAACCCCATGAACTGTAGCCTGCCAGGATCCTCTGCCCATGGGACTCTCCAGGCAAGAATACTGGAGTGGGTTGCCATTCCCTTTTCCAGATGATATTCTGAATTCAGGGATCAAACCTGGGTCTCCTGCATTGCCAGCAGATTCTTTACCATCTGAGCCAGAGGGAAGCCTTATTATATTCTTCTGTGAGCATTATTGAGTTTATAGAATAGGAGAGTCAGTCACCCAGAAGAACCCCAGTGGATAGGGCTACAGCTCTCTCATCTAAACTAAATTATCTACCATATCTGTAACTCAGTTTCCTTATCTAGAAAGAAGGGATCCCTATGTTTATTTATTTATTTTAATTTTATTGGAGTATAGTTGATTTACAATGTCATGTTGGTTTCAGATGTATAGCAGTTATTCAGTTATACATATATTCATTTTCAGATTCTTTCCCCATGTGAGTTACCACAAAATATTGAATAGAGTTCCCTGTGCTATACAGTAGGTCCTTGTTGGTTATTTTATGTATAGTAGTGTGTGTTGTTAATCCTAAGCTCCTGATTTATCCCTCCCCCACCACCTTTTCCCTCTGATAACATGTTTGCTTTGATAATGGTAAGTCTGTTCTGTTTTATAAATAAGTACATTTGTGTCTTTTAAAATTAGATTCCATATGAATGATATCATATGATATTTGTCTTTCTCTGTCTGACTTACTTCACTTAATGTGATAATCTCTAGGTCCATTCATGTTGCTACAAATGGCATTATTGCAGTCTTTTTTATGGATAAATAATAGTCCATTGTATATATGTACCATATTTTTTAAATCTATTTCTCTGTTGATGGACATTTGCAAGTTACTCCTATGTCTTAACTATTGTAAATAGTGCTGCAATGAACACTAGGGTGCATGTATATTTTTGAATTATAATATTCTCCGAATATATGCCCAGGAGTGGGATTGCTGGATCATATGGTAGTTCTACTTTTAGTTTTTAAGAAACCTGCATACTGTCCTCCATAGTGTTTCTACCAATTTACATTCCCACCAAAAGTGTGGGAGGGCTCCCTTCTCCCCACACCCTCTCCAGCATTTATTATTTGTAGGCTTCTTGATGATGCCCGTCCTGACTGGTGTGAGGTGATACATCATTGTAGTTTTGACTTGCATTTTTCTAATAGTTAGTGATGTTGAGCATTTTTTCATGTGCTTTTTGACCATCTATATATCTTCTTTGGAGAAATGTCTATTTAGATCTTCTACCCATACGTTTTTATTGTGTTACTTGTTTTCTTATATAGAGCTGCACGAGCCTTTCGTGTATTTTGGATTAATCTCTTATTGGTCACTTCATTTGCAAATATTTTCTCCCATTCAATGGGTTGCCTTTTTGGTCTTTTCTATTGTTTCCTTTGCTGTGCAGAAGCTTTAAAGTTTAATTAGTCTAATTTGTTTATTTTTCATATTATTTTCTTTGGGGGGTTGATCAAAGAAGATCTTGCTGTGATTTATGCCACAGTAGCCTCCCTATGTTTTCCTCTAAAGGTTTTATACTGCGCAGACTTACATTTAGGTGTTTGATCCATTTTGAGTTTTATTTTTGTATATGGTGTTAGGAAATACTCTAATTTCATTCTTTTACAAGTAGCTATCCAGTTTTGGCTCAGACGGTAAAGCATCTGCCTGTAATGTGGGAGACATGGGTTCGATCCCTGGGTTGAGAATATCCCCTGGAGAAGGAAATAGCAACCCACTCCAGTACTCTTGCCTAGAAAATTCCATGGGTGGAGGAGCCTGGTGGGCTACAGTCCATGGGGTTGCAAAGAGTCAGACACAACTGAACGACTTCACTTGTAACTTTGCTTATCCAGTTTTCCCAGAACCTCTTATTGATGATACTGTCTTGTCTCTATGGTATAGTTTTTCTATTGTATATTCTTGCTTCCTTTGTCATATATTGATTGACACTAGGTTCAGGGGCTTATTTCTGAACTTTCTATCCTATTCTAATGATCTTTATTTCTGTTTCTATGCCAGTACCATACTGCTTTAATGACTGTAGCTTTGTAGTATAGTCTGAAATCAGGGAGTCTGATTCCTCCCACTCTATTTTTCATTCCTAGGATTGCTGTGACTATTTGGGGTCTTTTGTGTCTCCATGCAAATTTTTAAACTTTTTGTTCTAGTTCTGTGAAAAATACCATTGGTAATTTGATAGAGATTGCATAGAATCTGTAGATTGCCTAGTGTAGGATATTTGCTCGGACAACATTGATTCTTCCAATCCAAGAAAGAAGGGATCCTTTTAAAATGACAATTTTGGCAACCTTTTAAAACTTTAAAATCTAATTCTATTAAAAACAAATAAACTGTTGCTATTTTTCTGCTATACTTTGGTTTTATCTTCTAACCCCAATGCTCTGTCAGCTTCTCAAACTTTTGAGTGCAACAGAATCACCTGGAGGATTGTTAATATTTCTGGGCCCCAACTCCAGGATTACTGATATAGTAGATATGAGGAGGACCCACATTTCTAACAAGCTTCCAGGAGAAACTGATGCTGCTGGTCCAGGGACTAGACTTTGAGGACAATTGCTCTAAATGTTAAGAATGGATTTCCTGTGTCATACTTCACAGTGAAGCGCTGAAAGAACAAAAAAAGTCATATTCCCAATTATCCCAAACACTTGCATCCTAATTCGTACAAAATTACTCCATGAACATTTATATATATATATATATATATATATATATATATTTGCTCAAAAAGCATTATTGTTTTCATTTGGTCCAAGGCTTGAGAAAGAGCTCCAAGGTGTTAAAAAGCAGCCTAGTGTTTGCAGAGAGGGGCTTCAGGCAGCCCTGATGTTATGGGGTTCCTCAATGGCCACTGGTCTTCAGAGGCTCCTAGTTGCGCTTAAGGGTGAGCCTTTGGAGAGATATTTGTCCAACCCAGCCTGGAGACCAGCCAGCCTGAAGAAGTTGGTCAGGTAGTCACCCATCTTCTTGATGAGTTTTACCTCCTCCTCTAGGAAGTGGTTCTCCAGGAAGCCACAGATGTGGGGGTCTGCATGGGTAGAACCCAGGTCATGCAGATCCAGAAAGACCTGGCTCAGGTTCTTCTCTATGAGAAGGGTGGCTTCCATAGCATCCTGGGTTTTACCCACTCATCTTGAGATGGCTTCTGTATGTGCAGGAAGAGGGCATAGCTACCATTCTGGCTTTGCATTTTCAAGAGACTCTGCACTCTTGTGCTTCTCCTTGGCCAATTCAAAAAAAAAAAAAGTGGCCCACATACTCCAGAGCCACCTTGTCATGCTCAAAAGTAGCCCATAGAGAGGTAGGTATAGGAGGCCCAGATGCATGTTAACCAGGTGGCTGATGGTGGCCTCCATCTTGGTGGAATAATTCTGACGAATCTGGGAGCTCATGGTTGATGATAATAAGGAGTTAAGCTCAAAAAATGGTGGCTGGTTCTGGTGATCATGGACAGCTGAGTGACTGATTCTGAAGGTTGTGACTGGAGAAAAGGTTGGAGGGTGGTCAGAGGCTATAGCAAGGGGTCTCCCTGCATCTGTTCAATCCAAGCACTGTTGAAGCAAAAGACCTACCCAAGGGACTGCCAAGCACACTTTCACTCCATAAATTTTTCACATATCAGCAAAGCCCAGGGTAATTTACCAGCAGGAATGGTGCCCAGTCATAAATCTATCCCAGGGAGCCTGGGCCACGGAGCTGACTAGAGGTTATATATGTACTGATTTTTCACAATGATTATTGTGAAAGAGGCCCAAAGATTAATTTATAATGCTGTGAAATCTCCCATTATTCAGGCATAAGGAAAAATGCCACAAATGGGTTCATTATTCACTCCTGCATTCCTTCCTCAAAACCTTTTTGAACACCTACTTTATGCCAAGTATTAAGATAGATACTAGGGGAAACTGAAAATCTTTCAATCTGAGAGGAAAGTCAAATAATTACAAAACAAATTTGGTACAATAATAAACATTTGTTTAAATATTAAAGTATACAAAACATTTTCATATTTTATCTCTTGTGATCCTCTGTGGATACCTGGGAGGTAAGTAATATTCCTGACTTTTGTGAAATTAGGAACTCAAGGCTCTGAAACAGTACGTGGCTTCTTCATTGTCACTTGACTGCTAAGGTAGAGTCGGTGTGCAACCAAGACCTCAAGATCCCAAAGAACATGGTCTTTGCCTGGCACTGCACTGAAGTTCAGATCCTACAAGGTGCATCACAAGGGTGCTAAAGAACTAAAGATGAGAAGGCCTTCCTCCCAGGAACCTGACCTGTGGGAGAAATCAAAGTCAGGGATTATGGGAATTGATAGAAGAAAACCTCCATGGCCAGAAAAGAAATGGCTGCAACGCTCCCTTTTACAGTTCCTTGAGCCATGTTTCTTGATCAAATATTACATTAAGTTTTTTCTTGCAAATTCCCTATGTGTTTTAGCTCATAAAATTCATTCAACTGTGTCACCAACATTTTTTGCCAGTTATATTACTTTCAGCATAATAGGCAGAGAGAATCAGAGATTAAATCCACTGCATCATGTTACGGAGTCCAAACTTACTTTGCTCACCACATGACAGGCCTATAAATCCGAGAGACAAGGTACTAAGGCAAGGAATAAGACTATTTGGAAAGCCAGCAGACTGGGAAGATGGCAGACTAATGTCTCAAATTAACCACCTTATCAGGGTCTGAATGCCACCAGGTTCTTTTTCTAATCAGAGATGGAGGAGGTGAGGAAACAGTAAAAAGGCCATCAATCTTGCAAATATCTCCTAGAATGGTAAGCTTCAGGCAGGGCGTGTGCTAAATTCTTCCTTCCTGCCATCTTCAGGTGGACAGGGTCCTGAACAAAGGCACTTTAGTTTAATAGTCAGGAAGAAGGTCAGGATTCTCTGAGGCAGGCCATTATGTATGATTATAATAACAAAAGCAAGTCAAAGAAATGGTTCCAATATGGAGTCAGAATTGGCTTTTCCCTGCAACAATCAGAAGATTCTTTATAGGAGCTGTACCTTCCTGAACAAAATAAAGAGCGTTTAATAGAACATGCCACCTCTTTTTCTGGCCTTCTATTCTTTTTCCTATGGAAAAATAAAATTGCACCTGTTTTCCCCTTGGATGGCGTTATCTCATTCCCTCAAAGAGAAAACAAATGTTGCCTTAAATGACCCCATACTACTCTGCCTTTCATTGCAAGGCCACACCTCTATGGAGTTCCTAAAAATAATGAACCTGATTCTCTCCTATGCACGAAGCTGAACAAAAACAAGCATTCTTCTGATTGCCAAGGAGCACTGTTAGGTTAGTGAGAAGCCTGAGGAAAAAGGCCATTTAGCTGACTTTCCTGCTGCTAGGATAACTTTCTGCAACCACCAGGCAGGAAGCCAAGAGTTCTCAAAGGATTACAACTCTGGAACCCAGGTCTTTTCAAACCTGTCTAGTAGAGTAGCCATTCCTCATCACTTGAAGTCCTTTATTTAAATCCAAAGATCATAATACTATAGGATGTTACAATATCAGAGAGTTGATACAGAGACAGTGAATTTTGTATTGACCCAGTAACAAATGTGCTCGTACTTAGTCGTAACAAATGTGCTCATGCTTAATTGTTGAGTCATATCTGACTCTTTGTGACCCCATGGCCTGCAGCCCACCAGGCTCCTGTGTTCATGGTGTTTCCCAGGCAGGAATACAGGAGTGGGTTACTATTTCCTTCTCCGGGGATCTTCCTTACCCTGGGATTGAACCTGAGTCTACTGCACTGGCAGGCTGTTTCTTTACCACTGAGTTACTAGGGAAGCCCTAGTACAAACTAATTAAGCAAACAAAACTGGCTAATATTGTTATCCTCATTTTATAGCTGAACAAAAATATCTAGGGAGATTAAGGTGCATGTTAAAATGATTTATTGAGGAGTTAAATGCAGACTAGCGATGTTTCAGTTAAGGAGGAAGAAGAGGAAGACAAGTTGAGTGGTGAAACAACAGAACAAGGACTCTTGGAAAGCTCACTGGCATCATATATGTTTCAAATTTTTTTCAATGTATTACCATGCTTAAGTGTGAGAAGGAATTCGAAACAGGTAAAATTGCTTTTTTTCCTGAACACCTCTAATAAATTCATTTGGATTAACTTTGCATTGTTTATGCACTAAAATAAAGTAAGATTTCTCTGATTCAGCTTTCACTGTTTCTCTCAGACCCTAAGCCAGCTCAACCTGGGATGGATCTGGAGTTGTTTGGCAGATGCAGGCTCCAGAGAGTCAGAAATTGGAGCAAATAAAGAGCAAATGCCAATGGGCTTTAGTTTTCTTATGTCATACTAAAGGAGGAATTTGGACATGTTATTATCCAATAAACTGAGATCTTTACAGCAGTCTTTTTAGAACTATCAAAGATGGTTTCTCATTAAAAGAACATATATATTAGAAATGAAAGATATATTAGAAGTGAAAACAGCACTCAAACCAGAGATAAATTTGTGTATACTAAAGTAGAAATGGATGGATTCATAAGTTTTCTATTTTCTAAGGAATTTCTTATATTAAACACTGTTGGTTTCTCAGCTCTATAAAGCAAGAATAGCAACTGAAAAGATTTTTGCACACATCTCTCCTGCTGTGCATTAGTTAACCATTGTTGCCTAACCAATCACCACAAAATTTAGATATATGAAGCAATGATATTAATTTCTGTGAGTCAGGAATTTGGGATCAGCTTAACTAAATGTTTTTAGCTTGGTAACTCTCATGAAGTTACTGTCAGATGGTGGTTTGGACTAGGGTCCTCCAAGATTTCTACATTTGTATATCTGGGGCCTCAGTTCAGAAGAAATGGGCAGGGCCTGGAAGAAATAGGACTTCTTAGGTATCTCTGTCTCTTTGTGGTCCTTCCTCCTGTTTTCCCAGTGACTTTGCAATAGCCAGGACTCTTCCATAGCTTCTCAGGGATACAAAGGTGTGTGTCCTGGGTCTTATCACATTCTATAAGAAAATCTCAGAAGTCACACAGGAAACCTTCCTCCATATTCTATTGATCAAGGAGAAGAAGGCAACTGATTAACTTGTCAGAAAAGTTGTAATATCACATTGGAAGGAGAACCTGTGAAATTTCCCATCTTTGTAAAGTATACACTGTGTAAGGATTCTGGTAGATGTGTTGTTGATGCATTTGTGAGGCGAGGGGATCTTCATGTTGTCTTTCTCTACCATCTTAGTCCCCCAGCGCCTGTGTATCTTAGTGTGCTAAGTTGGTCTGCATTGCTCATTATATTTATGGTAGTCCCCAGCATCTGATACAGGGCTTTATTCAGAGTGTTTGCTTGATAACTATCTATGGGCCTAGTCATGATGTGTTCCAGAGGAAAAAGAACAGTCACAGATGGGTTCTAATTCTTATGCAATACAAGTTATTATGTGAACAGGTTTGACCTCTCTTTGCTTGTACTAATCAGTAACATGAAGATCACGTTAACTTCCCTTTTGTCATATATTTTATGAGAATAATCCATATATTCACAATCCACACAAATTTAAGAATAAAATAGGAAACCTAAAATGTTAGCTTGTTCCTTGAAAGACACTTGTTCCTTGGAGGAAAAGCCAGTACAAACCTAGACAGCATGTTAAAAAGCAGAGACATCATTTTGCTGATAAAGTTCCATATAGTCAAACCTATGGTTTATCTGGTAGTCATGTAGGGATGTGAGAGTTGGACCATAAAGAAGACTGAGTGCCAAAGAATTGATGCTTTCGAATTGTGGTGTTGGAGAAGACTCTTGAGAGTCCCTTTTATTGCAGGGATATCAAACGATTCTATCCTAAAGGAAATCAACCCTGAATATTCATTGGAAGGACCGATGCTGAAGCTTAAGCACCAATAGTTTGGCCACATGATGCAAAAAGCCAGTTTATTGGGGAAGATCCTGATGCTGGGAAAGATTGAGGGCAGGAGAAGAAGGGGATGACAGAGACTGAGATGGTTGGATGGCATCACTGACTCAGTGGACACGAATTTGAACAGACTCCAGGAGATAGTGAAGAACAGGGAAGCCTGGCATGCTGCAACGATCAACCATAACTTAGCGACTGAACAAAATGGTAGCAGAACCATATTTTCATAGAATTCAGAAACTCCATCCCTATTCAAATTACTGTTAGTTTGGAAAGTTCCAGAGGGATGATTGGCATACACTGTACTGTTTTCTTCTCTACAGTTTCCAAATGTGAAATATTAGGATTTTGTTTTTATGCTCCAGTGGGAGCACCACTAGCCATTTCTGTCAGCACAACTTACTCATAAAGAATGTTTCCTTATGCTTCTTAGGATTCAAGTATGGGGCTGTGGCAAAAATAAATAGGGCCTAGCAAATGCCACCCTGCTTTCAAAACCACTTTTTCCCTTTAGCAACAATTCTTGTCCTGCAATCAAGTTGCTGTATATTAACCCCTCTTACTGTTGGAAGAGCTCCTTTCCAACAAGCTCTTTACTCCTCCATATAAGCAGAAACCAGCTGACCTGCTTCATGGGTACTGCAAGCGTGGATAGACTCTAAATCTCCAGATTAGTTTAGGCTTTGCTGATTTCAACTGCTGCCAATTCCAGCTGGTTAGGCATAGTGAAATGGAATAACCTAGAGGAGAGTATATGGTCAGGAGAAACAGTGCCTTGAACAATTAACAGCATAGGCCAAAGGCACAAGAGGAAGGAAATAATAGCGAGAAGCCTCAGTGTCCCTAAAGCTAAGCATGATCCAAGGGAAGCTGTGTAGGATTCTTACACTGCTAGCTAAGGCGACTGGAGATAATACGGCGAGAGAGCCACCAAGACAGCCTGAATGGTATCTAGGATCATGATTTGGGGGTGAGAAGATCAAAACAGAAAACACTATGTTATCCATGGAAATAATAAAATTAGTTTCAAAAAAGTTATTTTTCCTGATTACAAAATTATATGCTTAATATAAAACACTAGAGGAAAACTAGTTTTAAAATTATAATCTCCTACAACTTCCCCATCCCATCCATTGTCGATATTTACATGCACTCCTTTCTAGTCTTTTTCTATACATATGGAAAAAGTGTGTGTATTTCTAAAGTGTGCGTGTTAAACTTAAGTCACAACCTAAGGCATTGGTAACATTTGAAATAGTCAGGAGTCCACTTTCAGGACTGGAGCTATGAAAGAGTCTTCAGATATGAATATCTGAATCTTCACTGGAAGGTTCATATATTATTACAAAGAACTTTGGAAGTAAATTTTCACTGGTGAAATAGTATTGCTCGACATATGTCTTGGCTAGGAAAATTTTACAGGCACCTCTGTCCTTGTGTGGATGAAGTCTAAAATTCTGCTGAGCCCAGTAGGCTACCACTTTCAAAGTAACCCCCATGGTCTCAGACTCTATTTCATCCTGTGGCCATCCATTTAATGCTGATTCTGTTTCCTAATCCAACTGGGCTAGCTAATGCTGCTGACGGAATATTGTATTTTCACCAAATGAATGATTCATGTAAGGTCCTTGTCAGAGTCCCAAAAGGACAAGAAGCAGAGGTTTCAGAGTGTTTGTAGGAAAAAGGTGTTTCGGTCTTTTGTGCCTGCTGACCAAAGCAATATACTATTTGCTGGAGAAACTGATTTTCATTCTAACAGTTCATGTAATCACGGCATTGTACAGAAGACATATGGTTTCCAGATCGCTTTAATTGTCAGACGTCCACTTTACCAGAGTAACCTGACAATTGTAAATAGTCAGTTGGCCAAATCAATCTACAAGTCAAGCACAGCACAAGACTACTGATTAATAAAATGCAATATGGAATTTATTAGTTTCTCTATAAAGCTGCTTATCAAGTGACAAATTTGGCTAAATAGGAATCTCATTTATAGTATTTAGAGACACTTACCTGTTTTGGTGCATCTACTTTCAAAGCAATCTCTCTCAGATATTCTAGAGATTGACAATTCTGAAGTACCAGTACTTCTAAGATTTTAATCATTGTAATTAAAAATGTACACCACCACAAGAATGTCTTTTCCCCCCTGTGTTTGCTGTGTGATTATAAGAAAAATGGGACACCTTCCTAAGCCTCAATTTTCTCATGGTTGAAATGAAGAATTAAACTAATTTATATGTTTCATACCATTTCTTGTCATTTATAAATCTATTCATTACAGAACCATTTATTGAAGACCTATCCACTTGAGTTAATACACTAGGCAGGAGGTAAATCAGGGAGGGAGAAATATAAGAGTGAAGACAAACACAGAGATCCTGAATCAAAGAAGTCTATGATGTAGCATATGAAATGTCATGAAAAAGATGAAACCAACATTTGGAAAACTAAGAGCTAGGTTGTATTACTGTAAATTTCTCCCTTTACTATTTGCTTTATGTTTTTAGGTGTTTTTGTATTGGGAGCATATAGATTAACTATAGGTGTGATATCCTCTCCTTGTATTGATTCCTTTATCAATATATAATGCCCTTTTTTGTCCTTCATTATAGCCTTTGTTTTAAAGTCTATTTTGTCTGATATGAGTATTGATATCCCTGCTTTCTTGTCATTTCTGTTTGCATGAAACATCTTTGTCTATATCCTCACTTTCAGTCTCTGTGTGTCTTTAGCCCTGAAGTGACTCTATTGTAGGCAGTATATTGAAGGGTCTTGCTTTGTTTTGTTTTTATCCAGTCAGCTACCCTATGCCTCTTGGTCAGGGAATTCAGTCCATTGACATTTAAAGTAATAACTAACAGGCATGCAGTTACTTCCGTTTTACTACTTGTTTTCTGGTTGTTTTGGTAGTTTTTCTCTGTTTTTTTTTTCTTTCCTTTTCTTTTGTTCTGTTTCTTCCTTGATGTTTGATGACTTTCTTTAGTAGTAAGCTTTTGTTCCTTTCTTTTGTGTGTGTTTTTGTATGTATTGTGGGCTTTTGATTTGCAGTTACCATGGGATTCATGTGTTAATCCATAATTATATATACTGGCTTTAGTAGATCAACTCATTCTAAAGGAGGCTTTCAAAGATTTTGAAAGGAAAGGACAATTAGATTGAAAAATCTTCAAGGAAATGTAGAATTTTAATAGACAGAAATGGAAACAGGAAAAAATGTTTATTAAGCACATGCAGCCTATATGTGAGTGCATATAGCAAAGAAACATATCTCCTTCCCATTCATCCCCTGGCCTTTTCTTGAAAATTCGTGTTACTATTTTTATTTGTGAATGTGGTTACAGATTTATTCAGGGAACCTTTGCAAAATTTTAAAGTCAGCTATGAAAATCTTACTATTAAGAAAAAGAGCAGAGGTAATCATAGCCTTAGACATCATTTTATGAGTTTATTACTGTATTGATTTTCCCTCCTGAGACAGTTGCAAATGAGACCCAGGACTGTCAGTATTTCTCAGCAGATAGTGACTCAAGAAAAAGGGAGGAAAGGAGGGAAAATGTTGCTAGCATTTTGTATAAGGAAAATCTAAAAAAAAAAAAACTTTTCTTTTTCTACTTTACAAGAATGACCCTGTGGAATATCAGAATTCATTACATTATGTTATGTGTAGAAAATATAGAGTGTCCTGGGCCATCACTGCATGTGTGATAGTAAAACCAAGCAGATTCATTTCAAATAAATTACTTTTCTTAATTTTATTTATTTTAAATAAGTAAATTAGAGTGATTCCTACACACACGCACACACACACGCCCACAGAGCTGTATGTGTATGTCCTATTTTAAGTGTTTAAAATGTATTAACTGTGTCCATCCTCCTACAGCTCTTTAAGGTAGTGGTTATTATCAGCCCCTTTTATTGATGAGGAAATTAAAGCACAATAAGATTAAATAATTTTTCTATGGTTATTACTAAAGAATGGGAGACCAAGGTTTCAAACCCATGGCTGTCTGGTTCTAGAATATGCTCTCAATGCCCCTACACATGACTGCTTCTTAATATTTCCCTAATTAACAGAAACAGATGCAAAGTTCTATACCTATTCCATCACACATATAAAGACAGCATCAAGCAAACCAAAGGATGAGAAGTACACATAATAGTTTCTTCTCCTGAGATTCGGTAGCTCTGGTGCAAATAATCAGAAAATGTATTAAACATTCCAAGAGATGTCAATAAAAAGCTGAGTGGCAAGCTGCAGATATAAATCAGGTAAAACTTGAATCTTATAGGACCCATATAAGTATTTCTGAACCTGAAAATGTTAATGCTAGCAAGGAGATTGAGACAAACAAGACGGTAATTTTAAACATACTGCAGGGAGACTAACTCAAGGAAAGTAAAAGCTGGCATCTAGAAAATACACAGAGTGTTAATTTTAAAAGTCTGAGACTATTAAATACAATTTTCAAAAACTAAATCTTTATTGAAAAAAATGAAATAACAGGATTTTGGAACACAGAAAGTCATAAAAATAGCAAAAGTGCTTAGAAAGTGTTATGGTTGTGAAATCTTCCAAGAATTCAATAGTTGAAGTAAAACTGATTAAGAAGAACTAGTATATAAAAACTGTCAGAATGAATAAATTCTCTGCCTAGTATTATGAAATCAGAAGAGTTGATGAGGATGTTTACTGATTCTTTCAGGTCACACATAAAAAAATACTGAAAGATTAACAATTTTGATACTAAAATACTTAAGAAAAAAGACTGAAATTTTGTGGAAATATTAGATAATAAAAACATGAATTGTAATTCTATGCCTTTCCATGTAAAAAAAATATTTCCTGCGATAAATAAAAAAGCAACACTAATACAAACAACATTCTCAAAGTTATGATATTTCTATCTACTATTAGAAGCATCCTCATAATAGTTGGGAAAAGATGATTTTAAAAGCAATAATTATGCATATAATTATAAGCACAATGCTCCCCAAAGAAGTTGTATCAAGGCTTCTGGACAGCTGATTGAGGTATATAATTATCATCTAATCTTAAATTTAAAAATAACCTATAGAAGCTATGAAGACTATCATTGAAATATATATATCAAGGTAGGAAAAATCATCTATATTACACATTAAAAAGGGAAGACAGTAGTGTCCCTAAATATAATGGACACTGAGCGCACTTTTAAGATATAGTGAGACTGATTTTTAAACGCATAGCAGATGAGATTGATGTTTTGCATGCCTAAAGCAAACCTCTACTATGTGTCCAGCTAGTGACTTAAAACTCTAAACCTCATTTTAATCGTCTGTAAAAAAGGAAGTAATACCACGCAGAAAAAAATTTAAAGGACAACATCGAGGGCTTCCCATAATACTGGGGCCACAGTAATGTTAAATAAATACTAGTTCTCTTCCTCCCATTCTGTTCAAAGTTATCTCCTCTGGAAAATAAAATTAATAATATTTTAGCTTTCAAGGAACTTGTGATGTTGTTAAAATGATGATTCTTTAACTCAGGAATCAGTTCAAACATATAAGCAACATATGTATAAAAACGAGAAGTATAAACACTTAGGTTTCAAAAAGGAAAGAAATCAAAGAAAGCATAAATTCTTGTCACCCGTAAGCCTTCAAGGAAGAAATAGGACCTAAAGAAGATTCTGATACACAGGTAGGATTAGATAAATGGATGGGCAAGAGGGACCTTTTACAAACCAGTTGGAGCAATAAGATCTGGAAATTGGCCCTGGGTCTTCATGGGATAGGGAAATGATCTATCCAGGCAACGCAAAGCTTAACCTGAGGGAGCAGCAGTACCAGACACCATCTGCTTGCCAGTTACTCAACTAGCACATCAGTGGAAATCAAACATATGGATAGATCTGAACAGTAGAGTATATGTAAGGGCTGCATTCAACAACGTATGGTTATAGGAGCTGAAGAAAATCTTAGGCCAGAGTCATCTGTGTATGTCATTAATTGATCCATGAGCCCAAAATACTGAAAATTTATTCAGAATTTTTATGCAGAATGTGACCTATAGGGCTGAAATTACCAAGTTTTTCTATCCAAGTGAAAAAGGGATGCATTCAATCTGTTCACTTTCTGAAACAGGATTATACATGGCAACAGACCTCTCAAAATCATGACTTCAGGCTCACAAAGATTAGTCTCATGTACAATATGGAAATGTCGGTTGATTCTGGATCAGAGATTCAACAGCCACACATAGTTATTGAACGAGGAATGTCAAAATGCTGATCGTGAGAGGTAAATGTTTATGAAATGAGATGTCCCTCCCTTTGCAGGCAATTGTACACAGCAAGCAAAGGTGAAGAGCAATGTTATACACAGCTCAGTTCAGTTCAGTTCAGTCGCTCAGTCGTGTCCAACTCTTTGCGACCCCGTGAATTGCAGCACGCCAGGCCTCCCTGTCCATCACCAACTCCTGGAGTTCACTCAGACTCACGTCCATCAAGTCAGTGGTGCCATCCAGCCATCTCATCCTCTGTCGTCCCCTTCTCCTCCTGCCCCCAATCCCTCCCAGCATCAGAGTCTTTTCCAATGAGTCAATTCTTCTCATGAGGTGGCCAAAGTACTGGAGTTTCAGCTTTAGCATCATTCCTTCCAAAGAAATCCCAGGGCTGATCTCCTTCAGGTTCACTAATATGCATACCAAGTGTCATGTTTCAATCCTAAAATGAATGCAAATTGCCCTGAGTACTTTTTAGACTAAAAATAGATGTAAAAATATGGTAGTGAATGTCATTTCTTTCATTTGTAAACATGTTACTGCTGACTCAGCATTAGGAGGGTACACACCTGAGGTCAGTCCACCCAGTGTTGGGTAGCGATGGATTTGCAGGCTGTCTGTGACCAAATAGCACATGTTTTTATGTGACTGGACAAGGAAACAGAGCAGAGCAAATCAACCTGAGCAGAAACGGCGAGTATGCCTTTGGCCTCATCAGAGCTTGTATTGGTACTTCAAGGTCATGGTGAGACTCTACCAACTACTTCACAACCCTGACCTCCCCTCCAGCCCATCAAAACCCCCAGTGCCTGGAAATAAGGGAAATAACATTGCCTTCTGAGTGTTCAGCTCTAATACTAACATTTATTAATGGCAGCCTTGAGTCAGGAGGTGCCAAGTTACTTTTGAGGTAGAATGGCCTCTGGGTCTGTAGGATTTATGTGCTAGAATTTGCTGACTTAGGAATTTTCTCAGTCTTCCAAACAAGAGATTTTTACTCTTCTAGCTCACCTTGCCCATTGCTTCCCCCGTGTACTCACTTCCTATTGGAGGAGACCGGTCCTAGGCTTTTAGAATCACAGAAAAGGGAGAATGGGAAGAGAGAACCAACCTGGAAAGCCAGGAGGAAAGAGGGAAGGATTTTCACCTGCAGGGTGAATACCAAGGTTCCTAGGCTCCCTTTCTTATGGGGAAACTGGCAATGGATCCAAATATTGGAAAACTTTTTTTTTTAAGAAATAAGTACAGATCTGAGAATAGGGCAAAAAGTCAGATGGAAGAAAAGAGGTTTCTTTTGTGAGCCTCTGGATGAGTTTGGAAGGAAAGAGAGATTAAAAGTGTTATATAAGTTTTGGGTTGGATCCCAGTTAATGCTGTGTGGGTTTCCCAGGTGGCACTCGTGGTAAAGAACCCATCTGCCAATGCAGGATACATAAGAGGCACAGGTTCAGTCCCTGGGTGAGGAAGATCCATCCCCTGGAGGAGAAAATTGCAAGCCACTCCAGTATTCTTGCCTGGAGAATCCTCATGAACAGAGGAGCCAGGTGGGCTACAGTCCATGGGGTCTCAAAGAATCAAACATGACTGAAGTGACTTAGCACAGCACACATTGTTGTGTGAGAGATAAATAAAAGAAGGGAATTCATTTTTAAATCATTTCTAGTAACTGAAGATTTCATTAAAGATAACTGTATGTGCAGAATAAGCCACTTGAGGCTGAAGGCTCTTTCATTCTGAGCACATTTGAGGCTGTGCGCTCCACTGCACATGTTCAGTAGAAAAGAACATACTTCTGTCCTAGCATTCCTAGAAGAAACCCAAAGATACACCCTAAGAGGACTGCTTAAATAAGAAAGTCACACACACACACACACGTATGTATATACACAGCCTATATTGTGGATATGTGTGTGTGTACTTGTTTATTTATTGTAAGGAATTTGCTCATGTGGTTATGGAGGCTGGAAGCCAAGAAGTCCCAAAATCTTTAGTCAGCAATCTGGAGGTCCAGGAGAACTAATAGTATAGTCCCCAGTCTGAGTTCAAAGTCCTAAGAGCCAATGATATGTTTCAGTTCAATACAAGTTCAAATACAGACAAGAAGATACTCTGTCAGCTTCAAAAGTCACACAGCGAATTCTCTTACTCTGTCTTTTGTTGTTTTCCTCTATTTAAGCTTTGAAGGTATCATCTGAGGCCCGTCCTCACTGGGGACAGCAGCCTGCTCTATTCAGTCTGTAGATTCCACCATCACTTGTGTGGAAGCTCAGTCGCTAAGTCGTGTCTGACTGAGATCCCATGGACTGCAGCCTGCCAGACTCCTCTGTCCATGGGAGTTCTTTGGCAAGAATACTGGAATGGGTTGCCATTTCCTTCTCAAGGTGATCTTCTTGACCCAGGGATAGAACCCGTGTCTCCTGCAGTCACACTGGCAAGCAGATTCTTTACCACTGTGGCACCTGGGAAGCCCACATTCCACTGTTAATTTCATTTAAAAAAAAAAAACACCCTCACAGACACACCAAGAATAATGTGTAGCCATATACTTGAGCACCCCATGGCCCAGTTAAGCTGACACAAAGAATTAACTCTCATAGTTGCTGTGTTAGCAATTAAAATTTTTCAATAGTTATGAACAATTATATTTCTGGTAGAATTTTAAAACATTGGTTTTCTGCTTTATAAATGTTGTTGTTCAGCTGCTAAGTCATTTCTGACTCTTTCTGACCCATGGACTGCAGCATGCCAGGCTTCCCTGTCCTTCAATATCTCCCAGGGTTTGTTTAATCTCATGTCCACTGAGTTGGTGATGCCATTCAATCATCTCATCCACTGTCACCCCTTTCTCCTCTTCAGCTCAGTTCAGTCACTCAGTCGTGTCTGACTCTTCGTGACCCAATGGACCACAGCATGCCAGGGCCCCATATCCATCACCAACTCCTGGAGTCTACTCAAATTCATCTCCATGGAGTCAGTAATGCCATCCAACCATCTCATCCTCTGTCATGCCTTCTCCTCCTGCCCTCAATCTTTCCCAGTATCTGGATCTTTTCAAATGAGTCAGCTTTTCACATCAGGTGGCCGAAGTATTGGAGTTTCAGCTTCAACATCAGTCCTTCCAATGAACACTCAGTACTGATTTCCTTTAGAATGGACTGGTTGGATCTTCTTGCAGTCCAAGGGACTCTCAAGAGTCTTCTCCAACACCACAGTTCAAAAGCATCAATTCTTCCACGCTCAGCTTTCTTTATAGCCCAACTCTCACATCCATACATGACCACAGGAAAAACCATAGCCTTGACTAGATGGACCTTTGTTGGCAAAGTAATGTCTCTGCTTTTTAATATGCTATCTAAGTTGGTCATACCTTGCCTTCCAAAGAGTAAGCGTCTTTTAATTTCATGGCTGCAGTCACCATCTGCAGTGATTTTGGAGCCCAAGAAAATAAAGTCTGACACTGTTTCCCCATCTATTTCCCATGAAGTGATGGGACCAGATGCTATGAGTTCAGTTTTCTGAATGTTGAGCTTTAAGCCAACTTTTCCACTCTCCTCTTTCACTTTCATCAAGAGGATCTTTAGTTCTTCTTTTCTTTCTGCCATAAGGGTGGTGTCATCTGCATATCTGAGGTTACTGATATTTCTCCTGGCAATCTTGATTTCCAGCTTGTGAATCTTCAAACCCAGCATTTCTTATGATGTACTCTGCATGTAAGTTAAATAAGCAGGGTGACAATATGCAGCCTTGAGGTACTCCTTTTCCTATTTGGAACCAGTCTGTTGTTTCATGTCCAGTTCTAACTCTTGCTTCCTGACCTGCATACAGATTTCTCAAGAGGCAGGTCAGATGGTCTGGTATTCCCATCTCTTTCAGAATTTTCCAGTTTATTGTGATCCACATAATCAAAGGCTTTGGTATAGTCAATAAAGCAGAAATAGATGTTTTTCTGGAAATCTCTTGCTTTTTTAATGATCCAGCAGGTGTTGGCAATTTGATCTCTGGTTCCTCTGCCTTTTCTAAAACCAGCTTGAACATGTGAAAGTTCACGGTTCATGTATTGCTGAAGCCTGGCTTGGAAAATTTTGAGCATTACTTTACTAGCATGTGAGATGAGTGCAATTGTGTGGTAGTTTGAGCATTCTTTGGCATTGCCTTTCCTTGGGATTGGAATGAAAACTGACATTTTCCAGTCCTGTGGCCACTGCGGAGTTTTCCAAATTTGCTGGCATATTGAGTACAGCACTTTCATAGCATCATCTTTTAGGATTTGAAATAGCTCAACTGGAATTCCACCACCTCCACTCAATCTTTCCCAGCATCAAGGTCTTTTTCAGTGAGTCAATTCTTCCTGTCAAGCGGGCAAAGTGAAACCATTTACCACAGATTGGAACTTGAGCCCATGTGCCAGGATTCAAACCCAGCCAATACCTAGTTTGGAACTTGAACCCATGGCACCAGGACTCCAACCCACCCAAAACTCCACTTGGAACTCAAACCCATATGACCGAGATTGGAATCAGGCCAAAATCCTGCTTGGAACTTGAACCCATGACTTTTTCATTAGAATCACTTATCTGGTGTCTGGATTTACTGAGGCTCAGATTCTGCTCTCTTCACAGAATTCAGTGAAAGGCAAAGTGATAGGTAAGAAGTGGATTTATTTCCAAGAAAAACACATGCCACAAGGTGTGGGCCATCGCAGAGAGCACGTGAAGCCTCAAAATATGGTGTAGTTAGCTTTTATGAACTGGGTAATTTCATAGGCTAATGAGTGGGTGGATTATTCTAACTGTTTTGGGGAAGAGGTGGGGATTTCCAGGGGTTGGGCCAAGCCACCTTTTTATGTTGGTTGACCTTGGAATTGTCATGGCCTCTCTGGGTATGTTATTTAGCTTGCTGACATGTTACAATGAGCTTACACTGAGGAGCAAGTTCTGTTCAAGTTGACTTGTCTGTCATCTTGGACTCATTCGGTTCTAACAGTTTCTATTGTGCCTTCAAGCTATGTCATTCTTTCAAAAGTTTTGCTCTGTCCCCTTCCCTCCTATTTCAAAAGGATTGGAACTTCAACTTTAGCATCAGTCCTTCCAATGAATATTCACAGTTGACTTCCTTTAGGATTGACTGGTTTGATCTCCTCGCTGCCCAAGGGACTCTCAAGAGTCTTCTCCAGCACCGCAGTTTGAAAGTATCAATGCTTCAGTGCTCAGCCTGCCTCATGGTCCAACTCTCATAATCCATACATGACTACTGGAAAAACCACTGACAAGATGGACCTTTGTCATAAAGTGATGTCTCTGCTTTTTAACACTCTATGTTTTTCATAGCTCCAAGATGCACGCATCTTTTAATTTCATGACTGCAGTCACCATCTACAATGATTTTGGAGCCCGAGAAAATAAAATCTGTCAGTGTTTCTCCTTTTTCCCCATCTATTTGCCATGAAGTGGTGGGACCTGATGCCATGATCTTAGTTTTTCAAATGTTGAATTTTCAGCCAGCTTTCTACACTCTCCTCAAAAGTTTCTTTAGTTCCACTTCACTTTCTGCCATTAGAGCAGTATCGTCTGCATATCTGAGGTTGTTGATATTTCTCCCAACAATCTTGATTTCAGCTTGTTATTCATCCAGTCTGGCATTTTGCATGATGTGCTCTGCATATAAGTTAAATAAACAGTGTGACAATATACAGCCTTGATGTACTCCTTCCCCAGTTTGGAACCAATCTGTTGTCCCATGTCTGGTTCTAACTTCTGCTTCTTGTCCTGCATACAGGTTTCTCAGGGGACAGGTAAGGTGGTCTGGTATTCCCATCTCTTGAAGAACTTTACATTTTGTTGTGATTTACACGGTCCAAAGCTTTAGCATAGTCAATAAAGCAGATTTTTTTTTTCTGGAATTCCCTTGTTTTCTATATGATCCAGCAGATGTTGGCAATTTGATCTCTGGTTCCTCTGCCTTTTTTAAAATCCAGCTGTACATCTGGAACTTCTCAGTTCACATACTGCTGAAGCCTAGCTTGAAGGATTTTGATCATTACCTTGCTAGCATATGCTGTGTGCTTAGTTGCTCAGTTACGTCTGACTCTTTACATGTGAAATGAATGCAATTGTATGTTAGCTTGAACATTGTTTGGCATTGCCTTTCTTTGGGATTGAAATGAAAACTGACCTTTTCCAGTCCTGTGGCCACTGTTGAGTTTTCCAAATTTGCTGACATATTGAATGCAACACTTTAACAGCTTCATATTTTAGGGTTTGAAATAGCTCAGCTGGAATTCCATCACCTCTATCTTTGTTTGTAGTAATGCTTCCTAAGGCTTACTTTACTTCACACTCCAGGATGTCTGGCTCTGGGTGAGTGACCACACCATTGTGGTTATCCAGGTCATCAAGACCTTTTTCTGTAAATTTCTTCTCTGTATGCTTGCCACCTCTTATTAACCTCTTCTGGTTCCATTAGGTATTTGCTGTTTCTGTCATTTATTGAGGCCCATCTTTACATGAAATATTCCCCTGGTATTTCAAATTTTCTTGAAGAGATCTCTAGTCTTTTCCATCCTATTGTTTTCCTCTATTTCTATTTTTTACACTGTTTTAATTTATTAATTGAAGTATTATTGCTTTACAGAATTTTGTTGTTTTCTGTCAAACCTCAACACGAATCAGCCATAGGTACACATATATCCCCTCCCTTTTGAACCTTCCTCCCATCTCCCTCCCCATCCCACCCCTCTAGATTGATACAGAGCACCTGTTTGAGTTTCCTGAGCCATATGGCAAATTCCCATTGGCTATCTCTTTTACATATGGTAATGTAAGTTTCCATGTTACTCTTTCCATATATCTCACCCTCTCCTCCCATCTCCCCATGTCTATAAGTCTATTCTCTATGTCTGTTTCTCCATTGCTGCCCTGTAAATAAATTCTTCAGTACCGTTATTCTAGATTCCATATATATGTGTTAGGATACAATATTTATCTTTCTCTTTCTGACTTACTTCACTCTGTATAATAGGTTTCAGTTTCATCCACTTCATTAGAACTGACTCAAATGCATTCGTTTTTATGGCTGAGTAATATTGCATTGTGTATATGTACCACAGCTTTTTTATCCATTCATCTGTCCATGGACATCTAGGTTGCTTCCGTGTTCTAGCTATTGTAAATAGTGCTGCAGTGAACAATGGGATACATGTGTCTTTTTCAATTTTGGTTTCCTCGGTATATGCCTAGAAGGGGGATTGCTGGGTGATATGGTGGGGGTTTTTTTTATTTTATTTTATTTTATTTTTATTTTTTATTTTTTTTAAATTTTAAAATCTTTAATTCTTACATGCATTCCCAAACATGAAACCCCCTCCCACCTCCCTCCCCATAACATCTTTCTGGGTCATCCCCATGCACCAGCCCCAAGCATGCTGCATCCTGCGTCATAGACTGGCGATTCAATTCACATGATAGTATACATGTTAGAATGTCATTCTCCCAAATCATCCCACCCTCTCCCTCTCCCTCTGAGTCCAAAAGTCCGTTATACACATCTGTGTCTCTTTCCCTGTCTTGCATACAGGGTCGTCATTGCCATCTTCCTAAATTCCATATATATGTGTTAGTATACTATATTGGTGTTTTTCTTTCTGGCTTACTTCACTCTGTATAATCGGCTCCAGTTTCATCCATCTCATCAGAACTGATTCAAATGAATTCTTTTTAACGGCTGAGTAATACTCCATTGTGTATATGTACCACAGCTTTCTTATCCATTCATCTGCTGATGGACATCTAGGTTGTTTCCATGTCCTGGCTATTATAAACAGTGCTGCGATGAACATTGGGGTACATGTGTCTCTTTCAATTCTGGTTTCCTCGGTGTGTATGCCCAGAAGTGGGATTGCTGGGTCATAAGGTAGTTCTATTTGCAATTTTTTAAGGAATCTCCACACTGTTCTCCATAGTGGCTGTACTAGTTTGCATTCCCACCAACAGTGTAGGAGGGTTCCCTTTTCTCCACACCCTCTCCAGCATTTATTGCTTGCAGATTTTTGGATCGCAGCCATTCTGACTGGTGTGAAGTGGTACCTCATTGTGGTTTTGATTTGCATTTCTCTAATAATGAGTGATGTTGAGCATCTTTTCATGTGTTTGTTAGCCATCCGTATGTCTTCTTTGGAGAAATGTCTCTTTAGTTCTTTGGCCCATTTTTTGATTGGGTCGTTTATTTTTCTGGAATTGAGCTGCATAAGTTGCTTGTATATTTTTGAGATTAGTTGTTTGTCAGTTGCTTTATTTGCTATGATTTTCTCCCATTCAGAAGGCTGTCTTTTCACCTTGCTTATATTTTCCTTTGTTGTGCAGAAGCTTTTGATTTTAATTAGATCCCATTTGTTTATTTTTGCTTTTATTTCCAGAATTCTGGGAGGTGGATCATAGAGGATCCCGCTGTGATTTATGTCTGACAGTGTTTTGCCTATGTTCTCCTCTAGGAGTTTTATAGTTTCTGATCTTACATTTAGATCTTTAATCCATTTTGAGTTTATTTTTGTGTGTGGTGTTAGAAAGTGATCTAGTTTCATTCTTTTACAAGTGGTTGACCAGTTTTCCCAGCACCACTTGTTAAAGAGATTGTCTTTACTCCATTGTATATTCTTGCCTCCTTTGTCAAAGATAAGGTGTCCATATGTGTGTGGATTTATCTCTGGGCTTTCTATTTTGTTCCATTGATCTATATGTCTGTCTTTGTGCCAGTACCATACTGTCTTGATGACTGTGGCTTTGTAGTAGAGCCTGAAGTCAGGCAAGTTGATTCCTCCAGTTCCATTCTTCTTTCTCAAGATTGCTTTGGCTATTCGAGGTTTTTTGTATTTCCATACAAATCTTGAAATTATTTGTTCTAGTTCTGTGAAAAATGTGGCTGGTAGTTTGATAGGGATTGCATTGAATTTGTAAATTGCTTTGGGGAGTATACTCATTTTCACTATATTGATTCTTCCAATCCATGAACATGGTATATTTCTCCATCTATTAGTGTCCTCTTTGATTTCTTTCATCAGTGTTTTATAGTTTTCTATATATAGGTCTTTAGTTTCTTTAGGTAGATATATTCCTAAGTGTTTTATTCTTTTCATTGCAATGGTGAATGGAATTGTTTCCTTAATTTCTTTTTCTACTTTCTCATTATTCGTGTATAGGAATGCAAGGGATTTCTGTGTGTTGATTTTATATCCTGCAACTTTACTATATTCATTGATTAGCTCTAGTAATTTTCTGGTGGAGTCTTTAGGGTTTTCCATGTAGAGGATCATGTCATCTGCAAACAGTGAGAGTTTCACTTCTTCTTTTCCAATTTGGATTCCTTTTCTTTCTTTTTCTGCTCTGATTGCTGTGGCCAAAACTTCCAGAACTATGTTGAATAGTAGCGGTGAAAGTGGACACCCTTGTCTTGTTCCTGACTTTAGGGGAAATGCTTTAATTTTTCACCATTGAGGATAATGTTTGCTGTGGGTTTGTCATAGATAGCTTTTATTATGTTGAGGTATGTTCCTTCTATTCCTGCTTTCTGGAGAGTTTTTATCATAAATGGATGTTGAATTTTGTCAAAGGCCTTCTCTGCATCTATGGAGATAATCATATGGTTTTTATTTTTCAATTTGTTAATGTGGTGAATTACATTGATTGATTTGCGGATATTGAAGAATCCTTGCATCCCTGGGATAAAGCCCACTTGGTCATGGTGTATGATCTTTTTAATGTGTTGTTGGATTCTGATTGCTAGAATTTTGTTGAGGATTTTTGCATCTATGTTCATCAGAGATATTGGCCTGTAGTTTTCTTTTTTGTGACATCTTTGTCAGGTTTTGGTATTAGGGTGATGGTGGCCTCATAGAATGAGTTTGGAAGTTTACCTTCCTCTGCAATTTCTGGAAGAGTTTGAGGAGGATAGGTGTTAGCTCTTCTCGAAATTTTTGGTAGAATTCAGCTGTGAAGCCATCTGGACCTGGGCTTTTGTTTGCTGGAAGATTTCTGATTACAGTATCAATTTCCATGCTTGTGATGGGTCTGTTAAGATTTTCTATTTCTTCCTGGTTCAGTTTTGGAAAATTGTACTTTTCTAAGAATTTGTCCATTTCTTCCACGTTGTCCATTTTATTGGCATACAACTGCTGATAGTCGTCTCTTATGATCCTTTGTATTTCTGTGTTGTCTGTTGTGATCTCTCCATTTTCATTTCTAATTTTATTGATTTGATTTTTCTCTCTTTGCTTCTTGATGAGTCTGGCTAATGGTTTGTCAATTTTATTTATCCTTTCAAAGAACCAGCTTTTGGCTTTGTTGATTTTTGCTATGGTCTCTTTTGTTTCTTTTGCATTTATTTCTGCCCTAATTTTTAAGATTTCTTTCCTTCTACTAACTCTGGGGTTCTCCAACTCTTCCTTTTCTAGTTGCTTTAGTTGTAGAGTTAGGTTGTTTATTTGACTTTTTCTTGTTTCTTGAGGTATGCCTGTATTGCTATGAACTTTCCTCTTAGCACTGCTTTTATAGTGTCCCACAGGTTTTGGGTTGTTGTGTTTTCATTTTCATTCGTTTCTATGCATATTTTGATTTCTTTTTGATTTCTTCTGTGATTTGTTGGTTATTCAGAAGTGTGTTGTTCAACCTCCATATGTTGGAATTTTTAATAGTTTTTCTCCTGTAATTGAGATCTAATCTTAATGCATTATGGTCAGAAAAGATGCTTGGAATGATTTCGATTTTCTTGAATTTATCAAGTTTGGATTTATGGCCCAGGATGTGATCTATCCTGGAGAAGGTTCCATGAGCACTTGAAAAAAAGGTGAAATTCGTTGTTTTGGGGTGAAATGTCCTATAGATATCAATTAGGTCTAACTGATCTAATGTATCATTTAAAGTTTGCGTTTCTTTGTTAATTTTCTGTTTAGTTGATCTGTCCATAGGTGTGAGTGGGGTATTAAAGTCTCCCACTATTATTGTGTTATTGTTGATTTCCCCTTTCATACTTGTTAGCATTTGTCTTACATATTGTGGTGCTCCTATATTGGGTGCATATATATTTATAATTGTTATATCTTCTTCTTGGATTGTTCCTTTGATCATTATGTAGTGGCCTTCTTTGTCTCTTTTCACAGCCTTTGTTTTAAAGTCTATTTTATCGGATATGAGTATTGCCACTCCTGCTTTCTTTTGGTCTCTATTCGCGTGGTATATCTTTTTCCAGCCCTTCACTTTCAGTCTGTATGTGTCCCTTGTTTTGAGGTGGGTCTCTTGTAAGCAGCATATAGAGGGGTCTTGTTTTTGTATCCATTCGGCCAGTCTTTGTCTTTTGGTTGGGGCGTTCAACCCATTTACGTTTAAGGTAATTATTGATAAGTATGATCCCATTGCCATTTACTTTATTGTTTTGGGTTCGGGTTTATACACCCTTTTGTGTTTCCTGTCTAGAGGATATCCTTTAGAATTTGTTGGAGAGCTGGTTTGGTGGTGCTGAATTCTCTCAGCTTTTGCTTGTCTGTAAAGCTTTTGATTTCTCCTTCGTATTTGAATGAGATCCTTGCTGGGTACAGTAATCTGGGCTGTAGGTTATTGTCTTTCATCACTTTAAGTATGTCTTGCCATTCCCTCCTGGCCTGAAGAGTTTCTATTGACAGATCAGCTGTTATCCTTATGGGAATCCCCTTGTGTGTTATTTGTTGTTTTTCCCTTGCTGCTTTTAATATTTGTTCTTTGTGTTTGATCTTTGTTAATTTGATTAATATGTGTCTTGGGGTGTTTCGCCTTGGGTTTATCCTATTTGGGACTCTCTGTGTTTCTTGGACTTGGGTGATTATTTCCTTCCCCATTTTAGGGAAGTTTTCAACTATTATCTCCTCAAGGATTTTCTCATGGTCTTTCTTTCTGTCTTCTTCTTCTGGGACTCCTATAATTCCGAATGTTGGAGCGTTTCATATTGTCCTGGAGGTCTCTGAGATTGTCCTCGTTTCTTTTAATTCGTTTTTCTTGTTTCCTCTCTGATTCATTTATTTCTACCATTCTATCTTCTATTTCACTAATCCTATCTTCTGCCTCCGTTATTCTACTATTTGTTGCCTCCAGAGAGTTTCTGATCTCATTTATTGTGTTATTCATTATATTTTGACTCTTTTTATTTCTTCTAGGTCCTTGTTAAACCTTTCTTGCATCTTCTCAATCCTTGTCTCTAGGCTATTTATCTGTGTTTCCATTTTGATTTCAAGATTTTGGATCATTTTCACTATCAATATTCGGAATTCCTTCTCCAGTAGATTCCCTATTTCTTCCTCTTTTGTTTGGTTTGGTGGGCAACTCTCCTGTTCCTTTACCTGCTGAGTATTCCTCTGTCTCTTCATCTTGGTTATATTGCTGCGTTTGGGGTGGCCTTTTTATATTCTGATAATTTGTGGAGTTCTCTTTATTATGGAGCTTCCTCACTTTGGGTGGGGTTCTATCAGTGGCTTGTCAAGGTTTCCTGGTTAGGGAGGCTTGTGTTGGAGTTTTGGTGGGTGGAGCTGGGTTTCTTCTCTCTGGAGTGCAGTGGAGTGACCCGTAATGGGTTATGAGACATCAAAGGTTTTGGGATAATTTTGAGCTGCCTGTATATTGAGGCTCAGGGGAGTGTTCCTGTGTTGCTGGAGAATTTGGGTGGTATGTCTTGTTTTGGAACTTGTTGGCCCTTGGGTGGAGCTTGGTTTCGGTGTAGGTATGAAGGCATTTGATGAGCTCCTATTGCTTAATGTTCCCTGAATTCAAGAGTTCTCTAATGTTTTCAGGCTTTGGGTTTAAGCTTCCTGCTTCTGGTTTTCAGTTTTATTTTTACAGTAGCCTCTAGACTTCTCCATCTATACAGCACCGATGATAAAACATCTAGGTTAAAGATGAAAAGTTTCTCCCCATTGAGGGACACTCAGAGAGGTTCACTGAGTTACAAGGAGAAGAGAAGATGGAGGGGGTAGTTAGAGGTAACTGGAATGAGATGCGGTGAGATCAAGAGAGGAGAGAGCAAGCTAGCCAGTAGTCACGTCCTTATGTGCGCTCTATAGTTTGGACCGCTCAGAGGTATTTACAGAGTTATACGGGGAAGAGGAGAGGGAGGAAGTAGACAGAGGTGACCAGGAGGATAAGAGAGAGGAATGAGTAGGAGAGAGACAAATCCTGCCAGTAACCAGTTCCTTAGGTGTTCTCTACCGTCTGGAACACACAGAGATTCACAGAGTTGGATAGAGAAGAGATGGGGGAGAAAAGAGACAGAGGCCACCTGGTGGAGAAAAAGGAGAGTCCAGAGGAGGAGAGAGTGGTCAAGCCAGTAATCTCGCTCTCAGGTAAACTTGGGTAGTGAAGTTTGGGTTTTTAAATGTACAAAATTGACAACAAAAACCTAAGAGCAAAGATTAAAAATCTAGAGTAGAGGTTGGATTTTCAAAGATACAATATTAAAGAAAAGCAGAAGGAAAAAGGAAGAAAGAAAAAAAAAAAGAATTATTAAAAACAAAAAACAAAAAACAAAAAACACCAACAACCATCCAAAGAGTATATATGGTGTTTGCCTTAAAAAAAAAAAAGAAAAAAAAAAGTCTTTTTTTTAAAAAATAGTAATACTAGGTTATAGAAATAAAAATTAGAGGAGAAATAGAAGACTTAACAATTAAAAAAAAGCTCGGAAAAAAAAGGAAAAAAAAAGCAAAAAGCAAAAAAAAAGAATGATTTTAAAAATATTAAAAAATTAAAAATATATCTGGCTCTTCTCTGATGTTATGGGCCGTGTGGGCTCACTTCCAAGGTGGTTCCCTCTGTTTAACTTCTTCTGTTTGCTGGTTTTTAGGCTCACTAGTTCAGTCGCGCTGTGGGGAGGGGGGATGCTGCAAACAAATAGCACTGTCGTGTATACACAGTATCTCTGCCCCGCTTGACCTGTCCTTTCTCGCGGGGCACAAACCACTCCGGCTCTATGATGCTCAGCCGGGAACCGTCTGGGGCCGGCCCTAGGCTGCGTGCACTTCCCCGGTCCAAGCCGCTCAGGTTCGGCCCTCAGGCAGCCCTCAGAGGCACAAATGCAGCTGGGACTGCGCTTTGTGCCCTTCCCAGGTCCGAGTAGCTCAGGAGTTTGGCGAGCGCGGTCGCCGCGGCTTGTCACCTTTTCCGCCGCTGCCGCTCAGCTCTCTGGGTGGACCGCTGGCGCACCCCGTGAGGCAGACTGTGACTGTCCAGCACCCCCAGAAGTCTTAGCAAAGGAGCCTGCTTGCAGTTAGGTAAGTAAAGTCTCTCCGGGTCTGCAATTGCCCCTTTCCAGACCTTACGGCTCTGGCTGCCTGTCCCCGGCGGGGAATGGTCTGCAGCCGGCTTTTTCCGCTCCGTCCTTTGTTCTGTGCTCGGTCCTGGCGGTGTCTTATGCTCGAGCTTTTCGCGTGGTAGCTATCCCACAGTCTGGTTTGCTAGCCCAAGTTAGATCGTTCTGGTTGCGCGTGGGGCGTTCCTGCCCGATTCTTACAAAGCTCTGCAGCCCGCGCCTCCCGCGCGTCCCTGCCCTGCCCCCACTTCCCAATGGCGGATGCAGGCGTCTGTGCTGCTTTTCCGCTGGGGGAGTTACTGTTGGGCTTGTAATCTGTTGGTTTTAATTATTTATCTATTTTTCCTTCCTGTTATGTTGCCCTCTGTGTTTCCAAGGCTCGCCACAGACTCGGCAGGGAGAGTGTTTCCTGGTGTTTGGAAACCTCTCTTCTTAAAATTCCCTTCCCGGGACGGGCTTCCCTTCTCGGACGGAGCTCCCTCCCCACCTCCTTTGTCTCCTTTTTCGTCTTTTATATTTTTTCCTACCTGTTTTTGAAGACAATGGTCTGCTTTTCTGGTTGCCTGATGTCCTCTGCCAGCCTACAGAAGTTGTTTTGTGGAGTTTGCTCGGCGTTGAAATGTTCTTTTGAGGAATTTGTGAGGGAGAACGTAATCTTCCTGTCCTATTCCTCCGCCATCTTTCGATATGGTGGTTTTATTCCTAGTTTTTTTAAGGAATCTCCATACCATCTTCCATAGTAGCTGTATCAATTTACATTCCTACCATCAGTGCAAGAGTAATCCCTTTTCTCCACACCGTCTCCAGCACTTATTGTGTGTAGACTTTTTAATGATGGCCATCTGACTGGTGTGGCGTGATATCTTATTGTGGTTTTGATTTGCATCTCTCTAATAATGAGCAATGCTGAGCGTCTTTTCATGTGTTTGTTAGCCATCTGTATGTCTTCTTTGGAGAAATGCCTGTTCAGGTCTTTTTCCCACTTTTTGATGGGTGGTTTGTTTTTCTAGCATTAAGTTGTATGAGTTGCTTGTATATTTTAGAAATTAATCCTTTGTCAGTTGTTTCATTTGCTATTATTTTCTCCCATTCTGCGGGTTGTCTTTTCTCCTTGCTTATAGTTTTCCTTTGCTGTGCAAAAGCTTTTAAGTTTAATCAGGTCCCACTTGTTTACTTTTGTTTTTATTTCCATTACTCTAGGAGGTGGGTCATAGAGGATCTTGCTTTGATTTATGTCATCAAGTGTTCTGCCTATGTTTTCCTCTAAGAGTTTTATAGTTTCTGGTATATTTCTTTTTACTGTTCACTTAAGATGACTTTCTTGTCTCTCCTTGCTATTCCCTAGAATTCTTCATTCAGGGCATATCTTTCCCTTTCTCCTTTGTCTTCTGCTTCTCAGCTGTTTGTAAAGGCCTCCTCAGACAATCACATTTGCCTTCTTGCATTTATATATGTGAATTGCTGTTAATGTGATTAATGTAAAACAGTACCTGACAGGTAAATTTGTTTTCAGTGTGCTGATGATTATAGAAACTGAGTCTCTAAAACTTGTGTTTAGCTATTAATACATTCATGAAGATAAAGAATGTTGCCTGGGAAATAACCAGCTGGCCTTTCTCTGGGGAGTGTAACTTGCCTGTTGTACATTGTCTTATTGATACGCAGACTAGCTTAAAAGACAAATTCAAAATGAAGCAATAGATTAAGCAACTGTCCGGTAAAATTTGAAGGAGACAGTCACTCAATATTTTAAGTGCTATACCCAAAAGCAGTTAACTCTTAGCGTAGAAAAAAAAGGAAATTAAATGTAACAGAAAGAATGCCACAAATATTTTAGATCTTATAAACCAAATGGTTCATTGATATTATCCTTAAAGAACATTTATTGTTGCTATTCTTTATTTGCTAAGTTGTGTCCAACTCTTTTGTGACCCCATGGACTATAGCCTGGCAGGCTTCTCTGTCCATGGAATTTCCCAGGCAAGAATACCAGACTGATTTGCCATTTCCTTCTCCAGGGGATCTTCCTGACCCATGTCTCCTGCTTAGCAGGTGGATGCTTTGTTGCTGAGCCACCTGGATAGCCTAAGAAAATAATGTTTTTGTTCAGTCACTCAGTTATGTCTGACTTTTTTGCGACCCCATGGACCATAGCATGCCAGCTTTCCTGTCCTTCATTATTCTCCCAGAGTTTGCTCAAACTCATGTCCAACAACACATCCTGTTAAAATTATATCATATTTCTGTCAGAGGGGGAAGGTAGATAAATTTTGAATTATTCAGAAACTTGAATAAAATTGTAATATTCTTTGGTGTTGAGCTTTGACACATACGTTTTCATCTTTAAGACAAAAGATCTTCAAATTTAATGGTCAAGTATAAATGATCACATCTTGGATTCAGAATAATTAGAAGAGATGCTGAACCTCAGTTCTCTCAGGATAAAAATGCATGCATAGGACAACTGGCTCTTCATCTCCCTTTAGTTCCAATACTTGGAGTTGGGAAACTTCCTTTTATTTATTATAGATTTATATACTCAGCAACCTATGCTAGAAACAGAACCACAGTGACTCTGTAAACACCCTTTTCCCTCATAAACTTGCTCTTCACTTACGATTTCCATCCTCTCCATGTTGTCCTAACTGGTCTGTGACTTAATCTTTATTCTCTTGAGTGGCCTTGTTTATCTATGCTGAACTGCAGAAGCCTAGAATTCTCACTGAAGGGAGTTACTATAAGTGCTTGAGATGTCTCTGGAGCCTGGGATTGTGTATGAACATGAAGGTTGATACCAGTTTATCTCTTAGAGAACACAATAGCGTAGAGGTTGACCAGTCTGGCCTCTCAGTGAAAAAGCAGAGAGGGCATCAGTATGAAATCCTGAACTGTGATTATTATTTGCTATAGCAATAATGTGTAGTAGATATATACCATGGGATATTACTCTGCCATGAAAAATGAAATAATGCCATTTGCAGCAACATGGATGGACTAGAGATCGTCATACTGAGTGAAGTCACATAGAGAAGGTTTGTATTATATTGCTTATATGTGGAATCCAAAAAAATGGTACCAATAAACTTATTTACAAAATAGAAATAGAGTTACAGATGTAGAAAACAGTCTTATGTTTATCAGAGGTTAAGGGGGAGAGGGAAAAATTGGGAGATCAGGTTAACATATATATACTAGTGTATATAAAATAGATAACTAATAAGGACTTACTGTATAGCACAGGTAACTCTACTCAATACTATGTAATGATCTATATGGGAAAATAATCTAAAAAAGAGTGAAGTGAAAGTGTTAGTCACTCAGTCATGTCCAACTCTTTATGACCCCATGGACTGTAGCCCACCAGGCTCCTCTATCCATGGAATCTTCCAGGCAAGAAGACTGGAGTGAGTTGCTATTTCCTTCTCCAGGGGATCTTCCTGACCCAGGAATTGAACCCAGGTCTCCCACGTTGCAGGCAGACTCTTTACCAACTGAGCCACCAGGGTGTATTTACAATTGATACACTGTGCTGTACAGAAGAAAGTAACACAACATTGCAAATCAACTGTGTGCTTGCTGCATGCTAAATCACTTTAGTCATATCCAAATGTTTGTGACCCTGTGGACCTGCCAGGTTCATCTGTCCATAGGATTCTCCAGGCAAGAATACTGGAATGGGTTGCCTACACTCCCATTAAAAAAAAAAAAAAAAAAGAATGTATGAGTTTTCTGTGGCCCAATTAGAGGCTATACAGAGTAGGCTGGCTCATGTTATCTTGAAATGATTCTGCCCAAGAGGGCAGCTAACCAGGCAAGAGAGCTGTAGAGTGAGAGGTAATAGGATTCATAACAAAGGAGAGTCAGAGAGGGTTTAGCTGTAAGAGTTCCAAACTCTTTGTACTGAGGAACTATATAGCATGAGCATTTTTCAGAACAGCCAAAGAATTCATGTTTCTATCCAATTAGAGTCAGACTTTGGATGCCTGCCATACAGACAGATTATAATAACACTGGGGACATAGACAGTTACTCTTGTCCCTCTAATGTCCTTTACCCTCTGCCTCGCACCAAAGGAGCCAGAAAAAGCAGAGAAGGAATATGAGGAAGTGTGAAAAAACAAACCACACTTCCTGGGTATGAACTTAAAGTTTCCATTTAGAATGCACAGGACCCCTCAATGCCTGAAAATGTAGTGTAATTATGGAGACCATGTTCATAACAGAAAACATCAAAAACAGCTAAAGTGTCTTTCCAACACATCACAGAGGGGAATAGAAGGGAGATTCAACAGAATACATTTGAAGGCAGTAGGTGTTTAAAAGTAGTCATTTTCTGTTTGAACCCCATCAATTTCAGATTATTCCATTAAAAATGATTCTATATGCACATACACACACATAGAACATGGGCTAAATTCTTTTCCAGTTAATACTATGTCATGAATATTTCTCATGACATTAAATACTCTCCTATATCCTTTTCCTGGCTTTATAATATTCCTTTTAATAAACATACTATAATATATTTAACTGATTTCCTATTACTAGACATGTAGATTATTTCCTTAATTTTGATGTTATAACCAATGCAGTAATTAATAACTTTATATATAAAGCTTTACCCATAACTGTAATTAATTTGGGGGAGAAATCTCTAGAAGTAGAATTACTAGACCCATAATTATACAGATGTTTAAAGCTTTGGATATATATTGCCAAATTTCAAAATGGATAATCTATTAATGAATGCATCTTTAATTAATATTCATATCAATAACTTCTCAAAATCTTACAGTGTTTATATGAATTTCATTTGCCAAAATTAAAAGTTAAAAATGAAATATTCTAGATACCAAAAATTATGTTTTATATCACTTAGGTAGTAAAAGATATTCAATGCTAAATTAAAACTTTTAAATTTTTATTAAATTGATTTTATTAAAATCAGAATTTCAATAAATGTTTAAACAATTCAAATCAAACTACAGTCTACCATCACCTTCATAATAAAAATCTATCACATATTCATTTAATTTCTAGGCTGTCAGGTAAAAATTTTTTTAATAACTAAACTTGATATCTATTTGAAATGTCCTCCCCAAGAAACCTATAGAAAAGGGTCTTTCTTCCATGATTAGGGGCTTTTGGGGTATTAGTTAGATTTCATGAATACTTGGATTAAAAATCAGAGCTCTATCCAAATAACAAAAATTATAAGAGTTCAGTACCATCATCCTGCGCTTTCTGGGGAAAGATAAAAACAAAGTTAACTGACACGTGACGTGATTAAACTGGCTAACTACCAAACACGTAAAGCGTCGTCACGTCTTCTGAACTTAGAAGAGTTAGTGGTCATAATTATTGGTCTATGAGTGATAATAACAAATCCATTTAAATTAATGTTGTTTATAAGGAGTGTATAAAGCATTTGCAAATGTGCCGTCTCATTTGAATCTCATAACATCCATGCAAGATAGATTTTCTTATTTCCTATGTGAGGAAACTATAGCTCAAAATATTAGTTGGCTCACCCATCGGCATATAGATCTAGTTCAAACATAGTCAGGAGTCAAAACTGTACCTTAATTTTAAATCCAAAAATTTTCTACCATGCCACCCTGCCTCTTGGTTTGTTTGTTTATCAATACTTTGAACATCAATACATGCCAGGAACCATTCTAAATATAGTAATAAAACTGGTGGAGATTGGCAAAATTCTACTCTCTCGTATCTTGGGAGAGTTGGGGTGGTGGAGTGTGACAGGAAGGCAATAATTGAAACTTAACTTGTGATATCTCAGGGAAAGGTAAGTGTTGGAAAAATGATTTAGGGTTAGGGGATGATGAAATATACTACTTAAGATTATGTTCTCAAGGAAAGTTGCTGGGAAAAGTTTCACTATTAAGTAGTTTGTGTGCATGCTAAGTTGCTTCAGCCGTGTCTGACTCTTTATGACCTTATGAACTGTAGCCTGCCAGGCTTCTCTGTCCATGGGATTCTCCAGGCAAGAATACTGGAGTGGACTAGCCATGCCCTCTTCCAGGGGATCTTCCTGACCTGGGGATTGAACCTGCATCTCTTATGTCTCCTGCATTGTCAGGCAGGTTCTCTACCACTAGCGCCACCTGGGAAGGTCCCTTCACTATTGAGTAGAGACTTGAGTTAAATGAAGGGTCCAGCTTTACAGACAACAAGAGTGGGAGAATTCCAAGAAAAACTTAGGAACCTAGGCCTTAGTTGCTATCCTCACAGAATAACTCACGTCAGCTTTGCATTCTATTAACAAGATAATTCCAGTTGCAGGGAAAATTCATTTTCCTTAAATAAATAAGACCCCTATGAAGAGAGGCAAAGACCAAATAGCATAATCACAGCACAGAAGCAAGAAAACGACAGCTGCTCAGATTTCTACCTCTAACTGACCTGACTTTTCAATATTCATAGCTTTCCTCACAGGACAGTGCTGGGGATATAGGCTTTTGTTTCATTCTTTGAAAATAAAATCTTGAAAATTCGTCATAGAATCAGATCACATAAACCATTCACAATTTTGCAAGTACTTTTTGACAACATTTAGTAAGAGAAGGGAGTTCAAAATTTTATACTTGTGTTAATTTTTATTGACATGTTAGAAAAGGATTTTAACCATTTTCCACCAGCTGTCTTTAAATCTTTAGCATCAATCAAGGGGGTATAATATTACCCACTTGCCTCTTTAGTATGAGATATTAGAAATTTTAATCATCTAATTATTTAGAGAAATCAAATATGTTAAGGAAGATTTCTAATAACTTAGGAAAGGCCTCATAGAAATTCTTGTTTCAAATACTAACTGAAAGAATCATCAGGAGATGCCAAAGCCTTAATTTTATTATATGCATGACCTTATGACATAGAGTGTGTAATTGCTGAAATCTACCACCCTGATGATTGCTATCATTTCTCAGTCTCTTTCTGTGTGGCAGAGCACGTACTAAGCACTTCACATGCACTGTGGTAAAACCATCTGGAGCATTTCTCCAAAGAAGACATACAGATAGCTAACAAACATATGAAAAGATGCTCAACATCACTCATTATCAGAGAAATGCAAATCAAAACCATTATGAGGTACCATCTCACGCTGGTCAGAATGGCTGCTATCAAAAAGTCTTCAAACAATAAATGCTGGAGAAAGTGCAGAGAAAAGGGAACCCTCTTACACTTTGGTGGGAATGCAAACTAGTTCAGCCACTATGGAGAACAGTGTGGTGATTCCTTAAAAACTGGAAATAGAACTGCTATACAACCCAGCAATCCCACTGCTGGGCATACACACCATGGAAACCAGAACTGAAAGAGACACATGTACCCCAAAGTTCATTGCAGCACTGTTTACAATAGCCAGGACATGGAAGCAACCTAGATGTCCATTGGAAGACACATGGATAGGAAAGCTGTGGTACATATACACAATGGAATATTACTCAGCTGTTAAAAAGAACACATTTGAATCAGTTCTAATGAGGTGGATGAAACTGGAGCCTATTATACAGACTGAAGTAAGTCAGAAAGAAAAACACCAATACAGTATATTAATGCATATATATGGAATTTAGAAAGATGGTAACGATGACCCTATATGCAAGATACCAAAAGAGACACAGATGTAAAGAACAGACTTTTGGACTCTGAGGGAGAAAGCAAGGGCGGGATGATTTGAGAGAATAGCACTGAAACATGTATATTATCATACGTGAAACAGATCGCCAGTCCAGGTTTGATGCATGAGACAGGGTGTTCAGGGCTGGTGCACTGGGATGACCCAGAGGGATGAGATGGGGAGGGAGGTGGGAAGGGAGTTCAGGATGGGGAACACATATACACCCATGGCTGATTCATGTCAATGTATGGCAAAAACTACTACAATATTGTAAAGTAATTAGCCTCCAATTAAAGTAAATTAATTAATTAAAAAGCAAACAAACAAAATCTGAAGATCTTATGAAGATCTTCACTGTAATAATTTTACTGTGTAATAACTGTGTAATAATCTTAGGAAGATCTTTACTGTAATGATTTTACTGTATAATGACTGAACTACTGTAATAATTTTCATTGTACTGGTAAGGAGGGGTTAAAGAAGTCTACCCAAGGTCTGTTAACTGGTAAATAGCACAGTCAGGATTTGAACTCACTGTAAGAGCCCAAGGCTCTCAGATACCTGCTAAAGTGACTCCCTGCCAGATTCTAGATGGCACACCTGGTCTCTCTGCTGAGTTCCAACAAGTTTGTGTGCTGATTAGAAGCAGCATGAGATTTAACAGCTATGCATAATCCAGTCCCTTTGACTCCAGATTTGAGGGCATCTCAAGCAAGAGTTGTGTTTTTCCCTTTTAGGGGATAGAGTTTAGGGCAAACTGAGGATCTGTTCTTGAGTCTTAGTGGTTCCTCATTATGGTGTTTATTGATGTAAATGAATCAGTGAATGCATGAATGAATAAATAAATGTGTAAGTGAATGAAGATAAAAAGGGTCACACATGGGTATCCATGTTGGCCTTCAAAGTTGGTGGGAGGATGATATAGTCATATACTTATAATAAGGCTGGTGGCAATTGTTAGCATTTTTGGTATTCAAGTATACAGTGTGTAGATTCTCAGGTAATTGAGATAATACGATTCATCTTGAATGATTATTTTAAAAAGGCAAACTATGAACAAAGATGGAGTATGTGTTCTGAAGTAAGGTTTATAACTAATACTGATCTATCCTACTGATGTTCATATGAAGAAAATAGGACCTAGTTTCTTCTAAGTCACATAGAGACTTATGCATGTGAAAATAGTGTTTCAGTTGGAGAGTTTAATACTTCATATATATATATAATATATTATAGTTTATATTTACAGTGCAAGTTTTATTATATATTTGATATTTATACAATATATTTTATATCTTACTATAAGTGATATTTTTTAGGAAAATAAATCGATGGTCAGATTATTCCATCACAAATTAAATAAACAAATGAAAGGCTTTGTAAAGTCATAGAGTAATATAAAGCTAGGATTATTTGTGAGAATGTGCCATGACACTTGGAGAAGGCAATGGCATCCCACTCCAGTACTCTTGCCTGGAGAATCCCATGGATGGAGGAGCCTGGAACGCTGCAGTCCATGGGGTCGCTGAGGGTCGGACACGACTGAGTGACTTCACTTTCACTTTTCACTTTCATACATTGGAGAAGGAAATGGCAACCCACTCCAATGTTCTTGCCTGGAGAATCCCAGGGACGGGGGAGCCTGGTGGGCTGCCGTCTGTGGGGTCACACAGAGTCGGACACGACTGAAGCGATCTAGCAGCAGTAGCAGCAGCAAGCAGTTCAATGCATGAGAATTGGAAAGAGAGATGCAGGATCAGTTCCCTTTGGAAATGAGTGAGACGTGCTGAGCTCCTCTGAAGTAGGAGCTGCAAACTAGAGCAGATTTATAAAAGGCACAGCCCCTGCCCTTCTCCTTGATGCTAAGCTGTACCACTCTAACTGTGTCCTTCACCAAGTGCAACTTGATGCCTGGGGTACTCGATAGCCAGCCCTCATCAGCTGACAAGGAAAAGAAGGGACAGAGGACAGAAGCTCCTGTGGAGAAGACAAAGCCTCACAGAGAATAAGACTTCAGTTCACTTGTGCAGGATGCCGTCACCCAAGGCAAACTGGCACAGGGTATCTCGGCATCCTCAGGAGCTGGCCCGAACTCAGAGGCAGTCATTAGCACCAGCAGGTGATCTCTGACTGCTGAGAGTCAACCCAGAGCCGGTCCGTTCTGGCACAGCTTTTCTAGCTCCCTGCTTCCCTATCAGTACAGGGCCTGCCAGCATCTCCTCCAGGGTCTGGGGAAATGTTCTGACATGTTTTTATTGTCTATTAATTATTGTCTTCTCCCTGAAGAGAAATATTTTTTTTGACAAGTTAAAAACCTCTCTCTGCAGTAAAAATGCCTTCAGGCTTTCTGAGCAATCTCTGCATTTGAAGAATATCTCTGGGAAAGATGCTACAGTGGAATCTTCCAGTCATTTGTCAGGCCAGTATCTGTCCATCAACCAGGAGCAGCAGTTTTCACTTAAGACTCAAAGTGGGATATAAGTGTAACCCTTGGCAACCATGAGAAAGTCTCAGTTGCTCCTGCCCTGGGTTCCTGGGCTGACAGTGCACAGTTCTAGGAGAGAAATTTCAGGAGGGAGAAGGGTCTCACGTGTAAGTTTGTGTGCTTGTGTCTTGTTGGTGTGTCTTCACCCCAAACTGTTCCTTCTATCCCATGTATACTGAGGACAATGGCAGCTATGTTATAAAGCTTGTACAGCCATATTACCAAGTATTAGAACAGGTCTAGAGAGGTGAGAGTGATGAAAAGGGATGAAGACTCTAAAGGGGCGATAGTGACTGGAGAAAAGAAAAGGGTAGGAGTGGAGGGGCAGAACATGGTCTGTTTTCTGAAGATAATGAACTTCAAAGAAGGTTAGTAAAAAATAAACACCATGCAAAACAAACATGGTGAGAAATAAACCAAAAGGACACAACAACTGAAAGTAATGAGTAAAACCTAAGCAGATCCTGAAATTTTAAAAAAAATTAATATATTTGGGGGATTATTGAAGAAATTTAAATTTTTAAGGGTATTCCACCATAGTGCTAAATCAAAGAAAAATTTTGATTCAAAATCCAATATAATTGCTTAAATAGAAAAAAGTAAAAACACTTTGGGAATGTTTCAGCATTAAATACCATTCTACTCTTCATAAATCACTTCTCAGAGCCAACCTTGAACCTGTATTGCCCATCCCACCCCATGTGAATCATAGCTCATCAGGGGTTGGGAAGGGAAGAGCAGAATGGAGGTCAGTCAAAGCAAGAGTGAGGCACAAAGGCTAGAGAGAGGAAGATCTAAATGACCAGGTAAAAGTCAGTCAAGACAAGCCCAGAAGAAACAAACAAACTTCTGTTCCCAGCAGTGTACTGCAAGGAGCCATGGTCCCCTGAACAAGCCATGGGATGCACTGTTAGAGCTAGCTGAGTCTACAAGTAGTGATTATAACATCACAAGTTAAAAACAATAAATCCATTGTTCATGATGACAACAGAGTAATGGAAGGGGTGGTTGTTTTAAAGGAAAAAAAATAGTAGTGATCTAGGTGATAGATCTGGATCTAGTAAGGATCTCCTTACCCCACCCAGCCCTGATTGTGGCCAGGCTGGCCCTAGTTGGGGCTGAGTCTGCAGATGGGAAGGAAACTGGGGGCACATTCGTGAGAAGAGGAAGAAAGTGAGGACAGGGAATCTGGTAAGAACTGAAACACTGAAGAAGCATAAGCTTCCTTCTCTGTCCCTCATCCTTTGATACTTTTACTTCAACAGTTACTAAATTCCCAGGGTGATTTGTGAGCCATGATGGCCGGTGAAGAGAAAAAAGAGATTCTGCTTTCTTTTCATTCCCAAGTCTCTGCCCACAGGATGTATGAAAGAGTCCCTGGAAAACAAAACATTGAACATAAGTAGATAGAAACTCCAAAAGCTTATTAGGGAGATCCTGTTACCTGCAAACTAAGAAGCAAAACATATGACTTCTATAAATAGCACTAATTATGATGGTAATTGTTGCACACATAAACAGCATTAACATCAGCAGGAGGGAGGTTTCCTCATGAGCTAGTGGGGAGAGAAAAGCAGCAAATACTTCATTTACCACTGAGGTTGGTATAATAGGCAGACTTGATCTGTGCCAGGAGATTTCCACCAAGAGTAACCAAGTATATGATGCATGTGTAAGACCAAGGCTAAGACTTTACAGACAGCAAAGGGCCCAGATGTCTCTGTGATATCATAAGGCACAGTCTTGCAGAGTCTGCTCAGTGACTATTAAATGGGCACCTCTACTATTTGCAGCCATTACATTAAAAGACGCTTACTTCTTGGAAGGAAAGTTATGACCAACCTAGACAGCATATTCAAAAGCAGAGACATTACTTTGCCAACAAAGGTCCATCTAGTCAAGGCTATGGTTTTTCCTGTGGTCATGTATGGATGTGAGAGTTGGACTGTGAAGAAAGCTGAGCACCGAAGAATTGATGCTTTTGAACTGTGCTGTTGGAGAAGACTCTTGAGAGTCCCTTGGACTGCAAGGAGATCCAACCAGTCCATCCTAAAGGAGATCAGTCCTGGGATTTCTTTGGAAGGAATGATGCTAAAGCTGAAACTCCAGTACTTTGGCCACCTCATGTGAAGAGTTGACTCCTTGGAAAAGACTGATGCTAGGAGAGATTGGGGGCAGGAGGAGAAGCGAATGACAGAGGATGAGATGGCTGGATGGCACCACTGTCTCGATGGACATGAGTTTGAATGAACTCCAGGAGTTGGTGATGGACAGGGAGGCCTGGCGTGCTGCAGTTCATGGGGTTGCAAAGAGTCCGATATGACTGAGCAACTGAGCTAAACTGAACTGAACTATTTACCAAATCCTGTGCTCATTGCTAGGATGATACTTTGTCTTCAGAAATTCATGCAATTTGTCCAAGTTCCTTATCACAGAGTCTCTTTACCATACTGAGTGTCCCCTGGCAAGAAAATAATATGAGCAAATGAACAGTTCTGGGGAACATGCATTAAGGTTCAGCGGTCTTCCATATACACACAAACCCACCCACACATGCATACACATATACACTATTTTCTTTAACCTGAGGCACTCTTTTGTCAAACAAAACATACAAGTAACTCAGAAATAACAAGCCCCTGCAATATCTTTGCAAGTTTTAAGTTTCGTTTGAGCTCCTTAACTTCCTATCTGTGGCAGGGCAAAGCCCCTGTGCAGACACCTGTGACCTCCTGGGGGCTAGGTCATGCACAGTCTGCTTTTCTTGAAGACTCTTCTGTCAAACAGGCTGCTCCTATTCTCTGTGATGTTGATGTGAAAACATTCCCATCAAGATTTTCACCACTAAGCACATTCACACAAATCATTTGGGGTTATTTCCTAATTATTGGTGAAACATAATGATGCATATTTTTCTTACTGAAATATAGTTGCTTTACAATTTTGTGTTAATTTCAAGTGTAGAGCAATCAAGTGTGTAGATAATTTCAAGTGTTATACATAGATATATGTCTATTATGCTTCAAATTCTTTTATAGGTTATTGTAAAATATTGAGAATAGTTCCCTGTGGAATATAGTAGGCCCTTATTGATTGTCAATTTTATATATAGTAGTGTGTAAATTGCTTGGAGAATCCCATGGACGGAGGAGCCTGGTAGGTTGCAGACCATGGGGTCACGTAGAGTCGGACACAACTGAGTGACTTCACTTTCACTTTTCACTTTCATGCATTGGAGAAAGAAATGACAGCCCACTCCAGTGTTCTTGCCTGGAGAATCCCAGGGACGGGGGAGCCTGGTGGGCTGCCGTCTCTGGGGTCACACAGAGTCAGACACGACTGAAGCAACTTAGCAGCAGCAGCAGCATATGTTAATACCAAGCTCCTAATTTATGCCTCTCCCCCACTTACCCTCAGGTAATCATGAGTTTATTTTCTATGTCTGTGAGTCTATTTCCATTTTCTGAATAAGTTCATTTGTAGAATTATTTTTATATTCTTTTATATCACTTTTAAAAGTGCTATCATATTTGTCTTTCTTGCTTCACTTCATATGATAACCCATTCTTGTTGCTGCAGGTGGCATTATTTCATTTTTTAAAGCTGAGTAATATTCCATGCTGTGTGTGTGTGTGTGTGTGTGTGTGTGTGTGCGTGTGTATATACACATGTCTTCTTGATACCTCTGTTGATAGACATTGTTTGCGTCCATGTTTCAGCCATTATAAATAGTGCTGCAATGAACATCGGGGTGCGTGTACTTTTTCAAATATAGTTTTCTCTGTATATATGCCCAAGAGTGCACTTGCTGGATCATATGACACTTTTATTTTTAGTTTCTCTGTAGTGGCTGTACCAACTTACATTCCTACCAACAATGTAGGAGAATTCCCTTTTCTCCACACTCTCTCCAGCATTTAATTTTTCTAGATGTTTTTGATGTTGGCCATCCTGACTGGTAGGAGATGATACCTCATTGTAGTTTTTATTTGCATTTCTCTCATAATTAGCAATGTTGAGTCTTTTTTGGGGGGGGGCAGTATTGAGCTGTATAAGCTGTCTGTACATTTTGAAAATTAATCCCTTGTCGGTAACATTGTTTGCAAATATTTTCTCCTATTATGTAGGTTGCCTTTTAGTTTTGTTCATGATTTCCTTTGATGTGCAAAAGCTTTTAAGTTTAATTAGGACACGTTTACATGCTAAGTGGCTTCAGTTGTGTCTGACTCTGTGAGACACTGTGGACTGTAGCTTGCCAGGCTCCTCTGTCTATGAGATTCTCCAAATAAGAATACTGGAGTGAGTTGCCATGCCCTCCTCTAGAGGATCTTCCCAACCCAGGGATCAAATCCATACCTCTTAAGTCTCTTGTACCAATGGGTTCTTTAACAATAGGACAACCTGGGAAGCCCTCTTAATTAGGACACATTTGTTTATTTTTGGCTTTATTTCCATTACTCTAGGAGGTGAATCCAAAAAGATATTGCTACTATTTATGTCATAGAGTGTTCTGCCTACATTTTCCTCTAAGAGTTTCATAGTGTCTGCCTTACATTCAGGTCTTTAATCCATTTTGAGTTTATTTTCGTGTTGTATATGGTGTTAGGGAGTGTTCTAATTTCATTCTTGTACATGTAGCTGTCCCAGCACCACTTATTAAAGAGGTTGTCTTTTCTTCACTGTATAGATACGTGTGCCTCCTTTGTCATAGATTAGGTAACCCTATGTGCATGAGTTTATCTCTGGCTTTTTATCCTTTTTATCCTGATGTAACAGGCCTATATTTCTATTTTTAGTGCCAGTACCATACTGTCTTGATTACTGAAACTTTTATATGCTCTGAAAGAGAGTCTGATTCTTTCAGCTCCATTTTTCTTTCTCAAGATTGCTTTGGCTATTCACAGTCTTTTGTGCTTCTACACAAATTTTAAACATTTTTGTACTAGTTCTATGAACAATGCCATTGGTAATTTGGTAGGGATTGCACAGCATCTGCAGATTGCTTTGGGTAATCTAGTCATCTTGACAATACTGATTCTTCCAATCTAGTAACAAGGTATATCTTTCAGTATCATCATCAGTTTCTTTCATTAGTATCTCATAGTTTTTGGAGTATAGCTTTTTAAATTTGTTGGGTAGGTTTATTCCTAGTTTTTCTTTTTTTTTATGTGATGGTAAGTGAGACTGTTTCCTTCATTTCTCTTTCTGATCTCTCATTGTTAGGGTATAGAAATGCAACAGATTTTGGTGTATTTTTAGCCTGCAAGTTTGCCTAATTAATTGGTGAGCTCCAGTAGTTTTCTGATAGAGTCTTTAGAATTTTCTATATATAGTATCATGTAATCTACAAACAGTGAACATTTTAATTCATCTTTTTTTTTTTTTAATTTTTAGTTTTTTATTTTTTAAATTTTAAAATCTTTAATTCTTACATGTATTCCCAAACATGAACCCCCCTCCCACCTCCCTCCCCAGAACATCTTTCTGGGTCATCCCCATGCACCAGCCCCAAGCATGCTGCATCCTGCGTCAGACATAGACTGGCGATTCAATTCACATGATAGTATACATGTTAGAATGTCATTCTCCCAAATCATCCCACCCTCTCCCTCTCCCTCTCTAATTTAGATTCCTTTATTTCTTCTTTTCTCTGTTTGTTGGGGCTGACTTCCAAAACTATGTGAAATAAAAGTGTGGAGAGTGGGCATCCTTGTCTTGCTCCCGATCTTAGAGGAAGTGCTTTCAGCTTTTCATCTTAGCATGTGATGTTAGCTCTGAGCTTGTCATAAATGGCCCTTATTATGTCAGCTGTGTTCCCTCTGTGCTCACTTTCTAGAAAGTTTTCTATTGTAAATGGGAGTTGATATTTAAATCAGAAGTTTTTCCTGCATCTATTGAGATGATCATATGGTTTTTATGCTTTAACTTGATGAAATTTTCTAAGCTTTGTGTTGTTTATTCGCTGTCATGTCCAACTCTTTGTGACCACATGAACTGCAGCATGCCAGGCTTCCTGTCCTTCACTATCTCCTGAAGTTTGCTCAAATTCATGTAATTTTTAATTTTTAAGCTTATTGTGGTCTATATTAGATCATACCACTTGTATGTGATGGTCAAAGCTTTTTATTGAAATAAGTTAATGTACAATGTTGTGTTAGTTTCAAGGACACAGCAAGGTAATTCAGTGTTATATGTACATATACATATATATATATACATATATATAGTATAGGCATATATAGCAAAGCATTTTGGACTATAATGCAAGATGTATCAATGTACAGTAGAAAAAACAGTTGGTGAAATATTTCTCTAGCATTTACACTTTTTATACTCTTATGATCAAAAATAATAAGGATAAAAATAGAATAAAATAATATATTGAAAGAGACCAAATGGCCCTAGTTTCATTAGAAGAATATTGGACATTTTGTTTGTTTTAACTTTTGCATTTTTCTTCTAGCATTTGTTATAACCAAAGATACCATAAACTCTCTTCCCCAGAGTCTCATTTGAATCTAATCTATAGACTGTATTACTATACTTACATAGATTACTCAAATCTTGACTTAAACATCTGGAGGCAGCCTAAAATAATAGAGACAACATAGTGTATGGTCTAGGAGCATGGATTCTGGAACTAGACAGCCTGGGTTTGATTTCCATCTCTACCACTTTCAAGCTGTGTGACCTTAAACAAGTTACTTAATTTCTGTGTGCTTTTGTTTTCTCATGTTTAAAGATACTACTGACCTGGAAAGATTATTCTGATAATTAAATGAGTTCATACTTGTACAGTGTTGAGATCACTATTTGTCAAACAGTAACTGGTCAGTCAGTCAGTTCAGTCACTCATTCGTGTCCAACTCTTTGCGACTTCATGGACTGCAGCACGCCAGGCTTCCCTGTCCATCACCAACTCCCAAGCTTGCTCAAACTCATATCCATCAAGTCAGTGATGCCATCCAACCCTCTTGTCTTCTATCATCCCTTTCTCCTCCTACCTTTAATCTTTCCCAGCATCAAGGTCTTTTCCAATGAGCCAGCTGTTTGTATCAGGTGGCCAAAGTATTGGAGTTTCAACTTCAGCATCAGTCCTTCCAATAAATATTCAGGACTGATTTCCTTTAGGATTGACTGGTTTGATCTCCTTGCAGACCAAGGGACTCTCAAGAGTCTTCTCAAACTCAATTCAAAAGCATCAAGCTTTTGAAAGCACTAAGCTTTCTTTATAGTCCAACTCTCACATCCATAAAAGACTACTGGAAAAACCATAGCTTTGTCTAGATGGACATTTGTCAGCAAAGTAATGTCTCTGCTTTTTAATATGCTGTCAGGAGGGATTGGGGGCAGGAGGAGAAAGGGACGACCGAGGATGAGATGGCTGGATGGCATCACGGACTTGATGGACATGAGTCTGAGTGAACCCCGGGAGTTGGTGATGGACAGGGAGGCCTGGCGTGCTGCGATTCATGGGGTCGCAAAGAGTCAAACACGACTGAGCGACTGAACTGAACTGAACTAGGTTAGTCATAACTTTTCTTCCAAGGAGCAAGTGTCTTTTAATTTCATGGCTGCAGTCACCATCTGCAGTGATTCTGGAGCCCAAGAAAGTAGTCTGTCCCTGTTTCCATTGTTTCCCCATCTATTTGCCATGAAGTACATTAGTGTTCATGTGCAGGGCGTTATGTTGGCTGTTGAAAACATGGTAGCTTTTTTCATGGAGCTGACACTTTAATGGTGTTCAGTAGTCTACAAATAACTAACTACAGGAAGAGCTCATTTTCCCAGGATAATTGGGACCAGGTAAGGCCTCTTATGGAGAAGGCAATGGCACCCCACTCCACTACTCTTGCCTGGAGAATCCCATGAACGGAGGAGCCTGGTGGGCTGCAGTCCATGGGGTCTCGAAGAGTCAAACACGACTGAGAGACTTCACTTTCACTTTTCACTTTCATGCATTGGAGAAGGAAATGGCAACCCACTCCAGTGTTCTTGCCTGGAGAATCCCAGGGACTGGGGAGCCTGGTGGGCTGCCGTCTATGGGGTCACACAGAGTCGAACATGACTGAATTGACTTAGCAGCAACAAGGCCTCTTAATGCGGGGAACAAAAGTTCATAGTAACTACAGTTTTAAAAAATGTGGCCTGGATTTAGTCTTTAAAAAATGAAACTCAGAACTCAAAGTCATGAAAAAAAAATCCATTCTAGTTTATGTTTAATAAAATATAGTATATAATTGCAACAAAGAATAACTCATGTGTTAAGTTTTAGTCTGTGATTTTTTTTCTGCAAAATGTTTATATTACACCCTTCACTTCCGATTTGAATTTTTGTAACACTGTCTTAAAGAGAATCTCCTTTGTAAATATATTAACCAGCTTCATCAATTTTCCTGATGTTTGGGTGTGAAAATTATTCTCCTTTGATGATTTTATTATCATCCTTGTCAATTTTCTCTGCTTTTCAATCCAGTCAATAGTTCTGTGAGTGATTTAAGCATTCACCAGGACTTCCTCATTTCCAGCATTTTTTGTAGTTCTTGAAATTTCACAGCAGTCTATTCACATTATACCTGAATTGTATTATGAGATATTTATAACATTCAGGAACCAGAAAAAAGTGTAAAGATATTATGGTAATAAATAGATATCACTTACAATAAATGAAGAGAAGAGTTGAGATTCATATTATAAATAGTCAGCTAATTAGAGGCTATTTCTATGTCTCAAATTTGCTTTTTCATACAGACTCAAAAATTTAGAGATTAAGTTAATTAATAATAATATTTTTTATATTAATATGTCAGAAAAACTAAATATAACAACCGTAGTATACAGCAGGTTCAATAGGGATAAGCAAGAAACAACAGTTAGGAAATGGCATAAGCTAAAGAAGAAAATAACTCTGGTTTCAGTGTGAAGATTGAACTAGAAAGATTAAATGTTGGGGGCAAGAAGTCATACTAGGAAGCTATTTTAAATCATCTTATCATATCTGAACCAGGCTTACCTTAGAATTCTATTCTTTTTTTCTTTGTTCTTGACTCTGCTTCTGTCTTCCCCCATCTCTGTTCCTTAATTTCCTCCCCACATCCATGCTACCCCTTACTTCTGTAAATAATTCTGAGCCTTTTAGCCCTAAATATTCAGTAGGTAAATGAGGCCCAGAGAATGGTAAGAAAAAGGGGAGAAAGGCCACTAATGACCTCTGAGCCAGCATTTTAAGGAAAAGGGAAGCAGTGTTTTCAAGGTGCTTATACATACCAAACTCTAAGCTGACACTTGACAAATGTTATTTCACTGAATCTTAAAAGCCTTTGAGTTAGAAACCCCTGATTTCACTTTTTTAGGTGAATAAACTGCAGCATAGTTGGGAATCAGAAATTCACATCCAATTCCACTTGACACCAATCTGTGCTGTTTCTAACATATCTGTCCTAAGCAGTGAAGGAGGAATGGGCAAAACGAGCCTGATATGAAAATAACAAATGGAAAGAGAGATCCAAGCATTAAAAGATACATTAATATTCTAAGTCACAAAGGCCTTACTAGTTTTGTTGCTGTCACTACAGTTGACCTTTATTTTATCTTTTTCCCAAGACACATGGTAGGATATTAGTCTGGGTCAGGTATCTGAATCAAGTCCCTACTGGAATTTTTTCAAGAAACTGCATCCAAAGTCCATATGTTGAAGGCATTACCTCTTGCCCATTCCTTACTTATCCCAGGCTTACACTATTTTAAAAGTTACTTAATTTCCTCAAGGGCTTCCCAGATGGTGCTAGTGGTAAAGAACCTACCTGCCAATACAGGTAGACACAGGTGATGAGGTTTCGATCCCTGGGTTGGGAAGATCCCTTGGAGGAGCACACAGAAACCTTCTCCAGGATTCTTGCCTGGAGAATCCCATGGACACAGGAGCCTGGTGGGCTACAGTCCATAGGATGGCACAAGGTGGACACAACTGAAGTGACTTAGCATTCACACACAATTTCCTCAAGAAGCAGACATCCTGGATTAAGTTCCCAGAGTGAAAATTTTGGAAGGAAGTCAGAAGAATGCAGAGGGAATATATTATATTTAATTTCATTAATTAATTTCTTCAAGGAATATTTTGAGAGCCTAAAATAGATCAGGCATGACATTAAGCTTGGGGGATACAATGATGATAAAACAGTTGGAATTCCTTTATTTGTGGCATTTATGTTTTAGTAGAGAAGCCAGTAGAAGAGTCACATCTCTAGGAAATAAAGTAGCTTCTTCCCACTACCATCCCATTGCAGCCAAAGAGCGCCAGATGGAGAGACTCTAAGAAATGTTAGTGAGGACTCAGGAAGAACAGCTGGCCCTCTTAAGGAAAGGATGTTAGCAGGCAGACTCTTCTTCCCCTGTGTCCTGCTTTTCATTTCAAACACATCCTCCTCAAGCATTCATATATTATAGGAACTTCCTTTAAAAGTCACCATCTATTTGATCTTCAAGTTAGATGAAGGATTTGGTCAAGGAAAATCAGGCCATCCATACTCATGATTGAATAAATTCCTTTCAATATCATTTAATTTGAAAGCTCACTGTGCAAGTGACTTCAAACATGGAACTAAGATTAAGTTAGTCAAAACCATAATCCTTAAATCTCATGGAGTTATTTGACATTTCAATAGTATGTTCAAAGAGGTAACACAATGTCGGAATAGTAACAGCTTCTTGTATAGTAACTCTAAGAAGGTAGCAGGAAAGGTTTTCTGCTTTGTGGACATGAAACGAGTAGCAGAGAAGCAAGTAAATTATAAAAACTCAGGAATTAATCTCTATCAGAAATTTTAGACGCAGCACCAAGCAAACTTTAGTCTTTGTTTCCATTAAGAAAAGCAAGGTATCCTGTGGTCAAGAAACCGAAAGTGTTAGTCGTTCACTTGTGCCCAACTCTTTGCAATCCCGTGGACTGTAGCCCACCAGGTTCCTCTATGGAATTTTCCAGGCAAGAATACTGGAGTGGATAGCCATTCCCTTCTCCAGGGGATCTTCCCAACCCAGGGATCAAACTTGGGTCTCCCACATTGCAGACAGATTCTTTACTGTCTGAGCTATAGGGAAGCCCCTGTAATCTAAGAGGAAGAATATTTCTTAACTCCAGATACCCAGGAAATGTTTCTAGCATTTTTGAAAGTAGAAATTGAATTCTTGATGTCCCCTCTAGTTAGTGTTTTTCTTGAATAGAAAAAAAGAGTCTCAGCTATCACCTCTAAGGCCCAACATAATCTTCCCTCAATCAACTGCCATCATTACTTCACACTCCACTCTTATTCCCCTTGTTTACTTAGCTTCAGCCCCTGACTCATCTTCACTGTTACTCAAATACAGCAGCTCATGCTCCTGCCTCAGGCTTTTTCCCACTTGCTGTTCCCTTGAGCAGGTGCAATTCTCCCCTAGTTATCCACATGACTTTCTCACTTCTGTCAGGTCTTTGTGCAAGTCACCTTCTCAGTGAGGCCTTCCTGGTCCCATTATAGACTGTAGTCCCTTTCCAACACTTCCTCCCTAACATTTGATCAGGCTTTAACATGCTATTCAATATTTGCTTTGTTTATTGACTGAAAAAATAGGCTCCAAAAAGGCAGGGATTTTTGCCTGTTTTGTTCACTGCTGCATCCCCAGAAGCCAGAATTGAGTTGGGCACATAGCATGCACTCAGTAACTATTTGCTGAGTGAATGAATAAATACCACAGTCAGCCATGGCTGGAGAAGCCATGATGGAAGCACTGCCAGCTTGATGTGAAACCATCTGGAATTTATGGCTTCAAGAACCCTGGACACCTCCTTGAAAAAGGACCACTGGCCTCACCATTCTTCAAACACACCAGAAGGTAAAATATTTTTGAAACCAGCCTAGGATGTCAATACATCTATCTTCAGTTTGCACCTCTAAACAGTCATTATTAGGAAGAATACCTATGTGAGAACATGAGTATTTGCCCATCCAGTTCAAAATAAAACTATACTGAAAGTGAAAGTGAAGTTGCTCAGTCGTGTCCGACTCTTTGCGACCCCATGGACTGTAGCCCACCAGGCTCCTCTGTCCATGGGATTTTCCAGGCAAGAATTCTGGAGTGGGTTGCCATTTCCTTCTCCAGGGGATCTTCCCAACCCAGGGATTGAACCCAGGTCTCCCGCATTGCAGGCAGATGCTTTAACCTCTGAGCCACCACACTACACAGCCATCAAATTTTGACTGGCACGAAATACAAATCACCTAGTGAGTTCATAAGAGTCCAGTGAGCTCCAGACACCAGGGTTGGGATTCTTTATGAGCAATCTCAAAAGCATGTTTACAGGGAAGCATTAAATTAGCCATAAAGCACAACTACAAACAAAGATGGCTACGGCACCTCTTGGTGAACTAAAACTATACAATTATCACGAATACAGCTTTTCAATGACAATGACAACCATTCTTATAAACATTTTATTTACACTGTTAAGAGCAAACACATCAATTGAAAACATATATGACTTTAGAATTGACTTATATATCAAATAAAAAGGTGATGTTCAATATTCAATGCCCATTGAGGGCTCTGGCCTCCCCTATGGCTAGTTTAAAAATCACAGCATGAGGTTAAAAGGCCCTTACACTTAAGAAAGTACAAATGCAATGATATTTCCAGATATAAGTTGTCTTGACTTTGAATTAGTATAAGTAGGGCAGAATATAGTCAATCCACTAGGTTGTTCCCAAAATAACTGCTCCATGTATTAGGTTTCTAAAACCCTTATTGGGTATAAATTCCATTTACAGAGACAGACTTTTCTCACACAATTATGTATAAAGTTTCTCAGCAAATATTTTGAGAAGGGTAACATGTTAACTTAAGTTCACAAAAGTGATGTCTGGTCTCAAACCTTTTTCTTAGAACCTGTTTTGATAGTAAAGAGAATACAAGGTGTTCTTTCTCTCTTCTTTCTTTTACTCTCTTTTAATGTCTTGTTTTTGGTGGTGTTGTTGTTAGAGAAATAAGAATACAGATTGTTCTGTTGCCAAAAGAAGCTGAAAAATAAAATCGACCACTGTGAACATGGCAGATGTGTAATCCTGGCTACTGGTGGAAGAGAATTAATAAAAGATAAGAAATAGGAGAAAAATCACACAAAATAATTGTTAGGATCAAACAGACGCCATGACAGGCTTCAGGGGGCCAAGGTAGGCCTAAGTCTCCTTTACAGCGGAGCTGAGTTATTGCCAAGGAGGAGCTGAGATCATCCTCTGCCGGCGCCAGGACTCGACCAATCAGTGTACTCCCTGTAGCCTGCTTCAGGCTTATCTGGACGAGGATGAAAACCCCCTGAGAAAGCCCATGCGCGTGAAAATCTAGCCAATTAGTAGATGCTAAGGAACCCTTGCAACCAATCCGCCCCTGCCAGTTCCCTGTCTTTGTCTTAACCCTGTAAATACTGCTGTAATTCAGGGCTCGGGGCCCTTGTTCCACTCCACTGCGTTGGATGAAACTTGGGCCCTGGCTCGAGCTAGCAATAAATTCCCTTTCTGCGTTTGCATTGCTGTGGATGTCTTGTTCTCTCAGGTCTGGGGGTTGGGACCTTGGGCATAACAATAATGAACGTCAGATCATTTTATAAAGTCTAAATACAAATTTAATGGAGTGTTATTTAAGAAGACTTGGAAAGTTAAACTTCATTAATTTCACTTATTCTTAAAATATAATTGTTCCTTTGTCTGAGCGCCTTAAAACTCCTTAGTTCCTGTATGGTGAGTAGACTGTATCTGGAGTGATAAATTGGCTTTTCAGACATACTTTTGGTTCTTAAGGTTGTTCCCCCCCCCACCTTGAAAAATGTATAAACAAGCTGGCCACAGAGATGAACTACTCTGTCTTCAAAACACCTTCCGCAGTGTAAAGAACTGAGTCATCTGAGATGCTTGCTGAAATGGAAGGGAGCTCACATTTCTTCTAATCTGTCCTTCTGTCTCCTCCTCTACTGTCTAAGACCATCAGCTGTGTTTGTTTCTAAATAATTTCACTGTTCCAGTGTGGCTATGTAGGAAGAATAGTATGTGAGTCTGGGTCCCAGCCTCACCCCTGTGTAATGGTGCCACCAAGGTTACTTGTCCTTCCCCAGTCTCAATGTCTCATCCAAAAAGTAGAAATTTTCCTTCCTACCACCTATCAGAAAGAAAAATTACCAATCGTTCTACAGCCACTGCTTGTTTGGAATAGGAACCTTTCAGCTGTACAGGAATGGGTCTGGGATTTTAAGAAATCGTTTTTCAAAACCTCGTCTCATTTTCAATTTTCCTAAGGCAACTCTAAGAAGCAAACCAATACAAGAAACCTGTACACGTAGAACTGAGCCTGTCCCCATTTACATGGTTTAAATGATCTACTCTGAGAAGGAGAATATAAACTTCTAAGGGTTATCACTTTATTATTCTTTAAAAGGACACTGTGACCCACATTAAGAAAGTGACTGAGATAAAATAATACCTGGCCAAAAAAAAAAAATGTTGTTAACTTTAAATCAGTGCCAATAAAACTCATAGGACATTGAATGTTTTAACTGGGGGCTGAGGAATGAGAGTGTAACTATGAGGCATTCAGGGAAGAGGAAGTATTTGATGCACATCTCTGACTGTCTTTCCTCAAAAGGAAGGTTTTATATGACACAAAAACCAGAATAATTTCCTGTGGCCAAAAGTAGTCTCCTATAATCTGTAGAGTAGAGCAGCCATGGGAAATAGTGAGAGAGATGGGGCAGCAGAAGAGAAAAGCAGTGAGGGGGGGGAAAAAAAGGATTTTGTGGTTCCTTTGGACCACAGCTGGTAGGTGGCTATGAGTCCTGACAGATGGGAGCTGTGTGTCTTTCTATAGCTGCTTGTGTATTGTTCTGGGATGCTAAGCCCAGCGCATCTGAAGTATGCCTATCCTGGTGGGTGCAAGCGTTCTCTGGCTCAGAGTATAGAGATACGAACCCCTACGTGGGTCATAGATTGGCTGAGATACCCTGCCTTGGTAGGGAAGGTTCTTTTTCCATTGGGGTTCACATAGTCAAAAACAAAACCAAAGCTGAGATCAAAGCAGCACAAGCTTTATTCAATGAACAGAAACTAGAAAAGAGAAAACTTAGTTCACAAGTCAACTTCTGGGTCTCATCATGGGAAGGATTTACTTTTAAGGAGTAAGGACAATGCAGGGAGGAGTGAGACTGGTGGTGGAGACGCATATGCAGGAGTTTTCTGGGAAGAGACAGAGATTTCCTGAAAATGGGGTGCAAGACTCAAGATCTGTTGGAGGTCAGATTCATTGCCATCTTTGTTTCAGCTAGTTCTGTCACAATTTTTTTTTCTCTTCTCATAACTTCCTTTGTGTCCAGACCCTGCAACTTAAAGATATAGGTTAGTTCCTATTTAAGGGAGGGATTGGCGGGTTTTGAGCAAGGGTCTGGTGGCAATTCTGATAACAGAAAGGACTGAAAGTTGCTTTTATTCCACATAAACTCCTCACTCAAAAGTCATTTTCCTGGCTCTGGAAACCCTGCCAGCCTAAACTACTTTTAGACAGGTAACAAAAATTGAAACTTACTGAAGAAAACAAAATTAAGTGGAGGAAATCTATCAATGATCTGAATGTTTGTGACCCCCTCCAAAATTCATGTGTTGGATATTAACTCCCAAAAGTGATGGTATTAAGTGGTAGGACCTTTGAGAGGTGTGCGGGGTGCTTAGGTCATGTGGGTGAAACTTTCATGAATGGGACGAGTGCTTTTATGAAAGGGATTCCAAAGAGATTCCTAGCCCCTTCTACCATGTGAGGACGCAGTGAGAAGACATTGGCTATGAACCCAGAAGAGGAAGAAGAGGGCCCTCACCAGAATGAGACCAGGCTGCTGCCTTAATCTCAAATTTCCAGCTTCCACAACTCTGAGAAATAAGTTTCTGCTGCTTATAGCATACCAAGTCTGTGGTGTTTTGTTACAGCAGCCTAAACAGGCCAAAGCTAAGACCACATTAAGTTTCTAGAGGAGATGAATCCCTCTGAGAAAGAACTGTTAGGAAAGACACTTGAGAACTTTCATTAAAAACAAAAAATAAATAAGAGCACTCAAAAGATTAATTTAGAACACAAGATGATTTTCTGCAAAGTAAAATTATGATTTTTAAACTTTAAAAGTAAATAGAACAGTATTTACTTTTAGAAACTAAAGCAGCAGAACATCTATTGGTAAGAACCAAATTTGTATCCAGGAAAACAAAGTGGGGGAGGGGGGAGCCTTCCAATATATAATAAAGACAAAAGTATTGAAATTATGCAAGAAGATACATAACACTGGAAAGTCAGATGAAATAGTGATGGAAGATCCAGAAGGTGAAAAGGGAGGAGATGGGCGAGTGATAACTAAGCCGAAAGGCAGATAAAGAGTCCAGAGCCTGAGAGGACTCTGACAGAGGCTGGACATCGCCTGCCATTGTGAAGAACTTCAACGTGGAGGCGCTATCCCTTGCTAGGATGGCATAAGCAAACCACCCTCTCCTTCCCAAGGAATACAAGTAGAAATCCTGGACAGCTGGCAGAAAGCAACTCTGTGAGGATTCTGAAAAGTAAATAAGAACAAGCAGATAAGGGAGAAAAATCAAAATACAAAGAATACCATTGTGTGTGTGTGTGTGTGTGTGTGTGTGTGTGTGTGTGTGTGTGTGTGTGCGTGCCTTTGTAGTACAGATTTCTCTCTGCCTTTTTTGAACCCTCCTGTGCCTCCAGGCATAGACTCTAGAGCAGCTAGAATTCTGGAACTACAGAGGGTATTAATAGAAGAATCTGGAGAAATTTTTTCTGGCCTGAGGAGCTTGGGGAAGTAGGTGGAGAGAGGGGTCACTGCAAGGAGACTCCAGGCACACCCCTGGGTTGCCCCCTGCATTTTTATTACCCAATCTTTCCCACAGGCAAGTCTCAGTTAGGAAGGTACTTGCAGCAGCTGCTGCCACAGAAATACCTAAATATCTGGGAGAAAATTCTGAGGACAGAGAAAAGGAGTCACTGCTATTCGGAGTATGGGGAGTAGGAAATGCTCATTAGTTTTCTCACCCCCTTTTCTCTAGCAGCTTCATGTGAAGGCAGAGCCAGTCAAAGGAAACCCCTGACAATCCATGTGGCTAAACCCCCAGCTTTTTAGCCAGAGGACCAGAAAAAGGGGTGGTTGAGTGTTAGGGGGAATCAAGGTGTGAAGAGAAGTAGGCAAGGAAGAGACCTAACATAAAGTCCTAAGCTCACTCCAGAGCTAACATTTGAAATAAGGGAAGAATAAACCAGACAATAATGCTGTCAAAACAAAAAGGCTTGTTTCCAGACAATAACAACAACAATATTTTTATTATTACCTCAACCATACATTAAGTGGATTAACGACTTACTTGTGAAAAGCAAAACTAACAGTTTTAAAAGATTATTACCTCAGAGTTAAGAACAACACAAAAAAAATTTTTTTAAAGAAAAAGAATACCGCATGGGCCACAGTAAAACTACAACTTCTACAAAGCAAAAACCACCATAAATAAATGAAAAGACAAGTTGCTAACCAGCAGAAGGTATTTGCATCATACACAATCAACAATGGCTTTCCAGGTGGCATCCCAAGTGGCTCAGTGGTAAATAATCTGCCTGCCAATGCAGGAGATACAAGTTAGCTCCTGGGTCGGGAAAATCCCCCGGAGTAGGAAATGGCAACCCACTCCAATATTCTTGTCTGGAGAATTCTATAGACAGAGGAGCCTTGTGGGCTACAATCCACGGGGTCTCAGAGTTGGACAGGACTGAGCATGCACACTTGCACGCACAAAATCAACAAAAACTATTATGCAGAATTTTAAAAATAACTTCAAATCAATAAGCAAAAAGAGAAGCAACACAATGGAAAAAGTAAATAGGAATGGAAAATGCACAGAAGAGGAAGTCTAAACACAACCTCCAGAGGAGTCAGAATAATGCAATGTAAAACTGCTATCGGATGTTATTTTTGACTGATAAAAATTAAAGGAGCTGAACATGTCAGATACGGAGCAACAGGAACCCTCATATACTGCTGTGCTACTGGTGGAAATATATATTCTTAAATCAGTTTCTATAGCAATTGAGAAATTTCCTGTAAAGTAGTTGAGGTATACCCTACAGCCTAGCAATTCTACTTTCCATCATACACCCTACAAATAGGCTCAAACTTATGCAAAAAAAGACAAAATAAAGATCATGAGCAATAATGTACTTTACCACATTATTTGTAATGGTGAAAAATAGGACACCACATAAACATCCATCAGGAGCACATTAGAAACCCTAGGAATGGTGTCATCAACATGGCAGATGACCATCTTTCTCCAAGCAAACACCAATTTTGACAATCACCTATCGATAAGAGACTTGTGGAAGCTTCCTGAGGGGCAGGACTGGCTGTAGGGGAATCTGGGTCTTGCTCTGATGGGCCGGGCCATGCTCCGGAAATATTTAATCCAGTTTTCTGTTGATGGGAGATGTGTGTGGGGGCGTGTTCCCTCCCTGTGGTTTGGCCTGAGGCCAAACTATGGTAGGGGTCATGGAGGTAATGGCAACCTCCTTCAAAAGGACTTATGCCCAGACTGTTGTATTCAGTGCACCCAACAACACAGCAGGCCTCTATTGACCCATGCCTCCACCACAGACTCCTTAGACACTCACAGGCAAGTCTGGCTCAGTCCCTTGTGGGATCACCGCTCCTTTCTCCTGGGTCCTGGTATGCACAAGGTTTTGTTTGTGCCCTCAAAGAGTCTGTTTCCCCAGTCCTGTGGAAGTTCTGTGATCAAATCCCACTGGCCTTCAAAGTAAAATTCCCTGGGGGTTCTCCGTCCCTTTACCATATCCCTAGATTGGGAAATCTATTGTGGGCCCTAGAACTTTCCTAACAGTGTGAGAACGTCTTTGATATGATTGTTTTCCAGCTTGTGGGGCATCTGCTCAGTGGCTCTATGGTGGGGCTAATGGTGACATCCTCCAGGAGGACTTATGCCACATGCCTCGCCTCCCAGGTCTGCTGCAGCCAGAGCCCATGTCCCCCTGGCAGGCCACTGCTGACCTGTGCATCTGCAGAAGATACTCAAACACTCAAAGGCAGGTCTGGCTCAGATTCTGTTGGGTCTCTGGGTCCTGGTGTGCACAAGGTTTTGTTTGAGCCGTCTAAGCACCTCTGCTGGGTATGGGGTTTGATTCTAAACACGATTTTGCCCCTCCTACCATCTTGCTGGGGCTTCTCCTTTGCCCTTGGACAAGGGGTATCTTTTTTGGTGGGATCCAACATTCTCCTCTCGATGGTTGTTCAGCAGCAAGTTGCAGTACTGGAGTTCTTGCAGGAGAAGATGAGCACATGTCCTACTAAGATCATGGCATCTGATCCCATCACTGCATGGCAAATAGATGGGGAAACGATGGAAACAGTGAGAGACTTTTTATTTTCTTGGGCTCCAAAATCACTGCAGATGGTGACTGCAGCCATGAAATTAAAAGACACTTGCTCCTTGGAAGAAAAGCTATGACCAACCTAGATAGCATATTAAAGCAGAGACATTACTTTGCTGACAAAGGTCTGTCTAGTTAAAGCTATGGTTTTCCCAGTAGTCATGTATGGATGTGAGATTTGGACTATAAAGAAAGCTGAGCACTGAAGAATTACGGCACATCTCCCTTCCCAGTGGACAGCATAGCTCAATGTCAGGAGAGACGTCTGCCCACTATTTCTCCCATAAGGAAAGTGAGAAAGTGTAAGGGCCCCTGACTTCTTTAGCTGCACAGAATGCTCCCTATGAGGCCCATTTCTCTTTAGCCCCATCCAGCATACTTGTCCATGAACTATGTGGCCAGGGGACAGTAAGTGACTGGTAGACCAGTAGTCCAAACTGAGAACCCTATGCACCAAGTGGCAAAAATCATACAAGCCATTCCATCATGGATCTCTGGGGCCTCCAGCCTGAGAATCCCCTCCTCCTCACCCATAGGCACCCTCACTGCCCTGTGTTATTCACCCACACTCCAGCTCCCCAGGCTCACCCTTAAGAATAGTGAAAATGAGGCTTTACAGACAGCCAGTGAGAACTGCAGAAGCCAGACCAGCTCTGCAGGACTGAGAGAATACACAACCCTATGTGTATATATAGCCTCACTCTCAGGAAAGCAAATGCAGGGTTGTCAGCATCTGGTCAGACTTTGCAGACATATGATCTTGAGAATTTTCTCTCAAGGGGAAGTAAGAAATATGGAACAAGCATATCCATAGAAAGGAACTGACAAAACCATACAATCCCTAAAAAGGCTAACAATGTATATTTTCTTATCTCTTTCAGATAGGCATTACCAAGTGACTAAGATCTGATCAGTAAAATGTGTTTGGAAACTGTTATGTGGGACTTTTATAGATTTAAGTGGAGATAAATAGCTGAGGGTGATGATCCCTTCTCTCTATACTCCTTTCTTTTGAGCATGAACCATTAGGAAGTCATGGAGCTACCTTATTAGCTCTGGAGTATCTACTCTGGAATTCTTTTAGGTGAAAGAGAAGATCTCTACAGGGAAGAAGAAACTCCAATCAAAACTAGAGGTCATGGAAATGAAAATTAAAGAAATGAGATATATTTTTTACCCTCCCTCCCCCTAGGATTAGCCCAAATTAAAGCCTGAAAAATCACTTGATGTTGTTGAGGAAATAGATACTCTCAAAATTTCTGATGGAGGTGAAATACTACATCTCTTCTTTTTGAAATAAAATCTTGAAAATTCCATTAAAATTTAATGCATATAAACTATTTGATCAAGCTTGCCCAGTTTTAAGAAACTCTATTATTTAAAACATTAGTATAAGGATATGTTTTTGAAGATAATACATACCAATGCAGTGTTGGTCATAGTGGCAAAAACTAGAAATAATGTGAATGTTAGTAGAGAAATTGTTAAATAAATTTCAAGACCTGCATATTATTTAATACCATGCAACAGCTAAATAGTGTATTAAATTAGGGGAAACAGTGGTCAAGCTTCATAGTAAGGTTTAAAGACTATTCTCAGTGTGTGTGTGTGTGTGTGTGTGTGTGTGTGTGTGTGTTAAAAAAAAAAAAAAAGAAGGAAGAAAAATTCCAGCCTCTAGAACTGTGAAAAATAAATTTATACTTTGTGGTAGCTTGTTATTGGCAGTCCTAAGAAACTAATACAATGGCTGAAACTTTCTTTCTGATTCATGCAATTACCAGCATCTTTAAATGCATATAGGATGCTTTTTTTCTTTTTATATTCAAGAAAAATAAGTTGTTTTGGTGGCTGCTTTGAAAGTTCTTATTAGAAACTCTATCTGAGATATGTCTTTGTAAGCCTTCGTTTCTATGTCTGTATAAGAAAGAGAAGAGATCAATACCAATACAGTATACTAACACATATATGGAATTTAGAAAGATGGTAATGATAACCCTGTATGTGAGACAGCAAAAGAGACACAGATGTATAGAACAGTCTTTTGGACTCTGTGGGAGAGAGAGAGGGTGGGATGATTTGGGAGAATGGCATTGAAACATGTATAATATCATATAAGAAATGAATCGCCAGTCTAGGTTCGATACAGGATACAGGATGCTTGGGGCTGGTGTACTGGGATAACCCAGAAGGATGATATGGGGAGGGAGGGGGGGAGGCGGTTTCAGGACTGAGAACACGTGTACACCCGTGGCGGATTCATGTTGATGTATGGCAAAACCAATACAATATTGTAAAGTTAAAAAAAATAATAATAATAGATAATAAAATTTTAAAAAAAGAAAAGAACTTCCAAAAGATGGATTCTAATGTTCAGCATCATAGAAAGTTATCATTAAAAATTCTCTTTTTGTTGTTGTCCAGTGACTCAGTCATCTGACTATTTTCAGCCCCATGGACCGCAGCACACCAGGCTTCCCTGTCCTTCACTGTCTCCCATAATTTGCTAGAACACATGTCCGTTGAGTCAAGGATGCCGTCCAACCATCTCATCCTCTGTTGCCCCCCTTCTCCTCAAAATTACCTTAAAGATTATTTTCTGATTTAGTTCAGTTGGATACAACTATTGAATGTGTGCCCCCTCTATGCCAGGCATTGTGCTTAGGAGTGGGGATATAAGAAGACTGTCTCTGCTCTTAAGGAGCTTACAGTCCAGTGGAGAACACAGCCAGTGCTATGACAGGGATAAAAATAAAGAAAATTTACCTTATCCCTGGCTTCACTTTCCATGGCTTCAGTTACTGGACATTAACTTCAGTCTGAAAAATATTAAATGGAAAATTCCAGAAAAAAACACATAAGTTTAAAAGTATATGCCATTCTGAGTAGCATAATGAAATCTCAAGACATACACTCCATCCAGCCCTGGACATGAAACATCTCACTGTCCAGCATTTCCCACTGGTTAGTCACTTGGCAGCCATCTTGGTTATCGGATCTATTATTAAGTCAAGAAACCCTTATTTAACTGCATGATGGCCCTGAAACATTAGAGTAGTGATGCTGGCAATTCGGATATGCTGAAGAGAAGCCATAAATTCCTTCTCTTATGTGAAAAAGTGAAAGTTCTTGGCTTAATAGGGAAATAAAAAAATCATATGCTGACGTTGCAAAGATCTATGGTAAGAAAGAATCTTTTATTTGTGAAATTGTGAAGAAGTAAAAAGAACTGTGTGCTAGTTTTATTGCCACAACCGACACCACAGAAGTTATGACCACAATGCATGACTGCATGAAAAGCTCTTAGTTAAGATGGAAGAATAATTAAACCTGTACAGTAAGCTATTTTGAGAGAGATCATATTCATATAACTTCTATTATGCATTATTGGTATGGTTGTCATATTTTATTATCTATTCCTGTTAATCTCTTACTGTGCCTAATTTATAAATTAAACTTTATCTTGTTGTTATTTTTCAGTCACCAGTTACGTCCAGCTCTTTGTGACCCCATGGACTGCAGCACGCCAAGCCTTGCTGTCTCTCACTATCTCCAAGAGTTTGCCCAAGTTCGTGTTCATTGCATCAGTGATGGGATCCAGCCATCTCGTATTCTGACACCCTCTTCTCCTTCTGCCCTTGATCTTTCCCAGCATCAGGGATTCTTCCAATGAGTCATTTGTTCACATCAGATAACCCAAACACTGGAGCTTCAGCATCAGTCCTTCCAGTGAATATTCAAGGTTGATCTCCCTTAAGATTGACTGGTTTTATCTCCTTGCTGTCCAAGGGACTTTCAGGAGTCTTCTCCAGCACCACAGTTCGAAGGCATCAATTCTCTGGAGTTCTGTCTTCTTTATGATTCAGCCCTCATAACCATATGTGACCACTGGTAAGACCACAGCCTTGACTATATGGACCTTTGTCAGCAGAGAAATGTCCCTGCTTTTCAACACGCTGTCTAGATTTGCCGTCACTTTCATGCCAAGAAGCAGTCATCTTCTGATTTCATGGCTGCAGTCACCATCCGCAGTGATTTTGGAGCCCAAGAAGAGTATATCCATCACTACTTCCACCTTTTCCTCTTCTATTTGCTATTCAGTAATGGGATCAGATGCCATAATCTTAGTTTTTTGAATATTTAGTCTTAAGCCGACTCTTTCACTCTCTTCCTTCACCCTCATCAAGAGGCTCTTGAGTTCCTCTTAGCTTTCTGCCATTAGAGTGGTATATATCTGACGGTGTTGATATTTCTCCCACATGTCTTGATTCCAGGCTGGCACAACTAATCCAACCTGGCATTTCTCATGATGCAATCAGCATATAGGTTAAACAAACAGGGTGACAGCAGACAGCCCTGACCTACTCCTTTCTCAATCTTAAACCAATCGATTGTTCCATACAGGGTTCTACCTGTTGCTTTTTAACCAGCATACTGGTTTCTCAGGAGACAGGTAAGATGGTCTGGTATTCCCATTTGTTTAAGAGTTTTCCACAGTTTTTTATGATCCACACAGTCAAAGGCTTTAGCATATTCGATGAAACAGAGGTAAATGTCTTTCTGGAATTCCCTAGCTTTCTCTACAATCCAGCAAATGTTGGCAATTTGATCTCTGGTTCCTCTTCCTTTTCTAAACCAGCTTGGACATATCTGAAAGTTCTTGGTTTGCATAATGCTAAAGCCTAGCATGCAAGATTTTAAGCATGACCTTACTAGCATGAAAGATGAGTGCAACTGTCCAATGGTAAGCACGTTCTTCGGTACCTCCTGATCCACTGGAGAAGGGAATGGCAAACTACCCCAGTATACTTGCCATGAGAACCTCATGAACTGCATAAACAGTCAAAAGGATATGAAACTTTATCATAAGTGTATATATACATGAAACGATATCGTGTGTGTAAGGTTTGGTACTATCCGTGGCTTCAGACAGCGGTTGGAAGACTTTATTTTGGGGGGCTCCAAAATCACTGCAGGTGATGACTTCAGCCATGAAATTAAAAGATGCTTGCTCCTTGGAAGGAAAGTTATGACCAACATAGACAGCATATTTAAAAGCAGAGACATTACTTGCCAACAAAGGTCCGTCTAGTCAAGACTATGATTTTTTCCAGTAGTCATATATGGATGTGAGAGTTGGACTATAAAGAAAGCTGAGTGCCGAAGAATTGATGCTTTTGAACTTGGTGTTGGAGGAGACTCTTGAAGAGTCCTTTGGACTGTGAGGAGATCCAACCAGTCCATCCTAAAGGAAATCAGTCCTGAATATTCATTGGAAGGACTGATGCTGAAGCTGAAACTCCAATTCTTTGGCCACCTGATGCGAAGAACTGACTCATTTGAAAAGACCCTGATGCTGGGAAAGATTGAAGGCAGGAGGAGAAGGGGATGACAGAGGATGAGATGGTTAGATGGCATCACCGACTCAATGGACATGAGTTCGAGTGAACTCCGGAAGTTGGTGATGGACAGAGAGGCCTGGTGTCCTGCAGTCCATGGGGTCACAAAGAGTCAGACACAGCTGAGAGACTGAGCTGAACTGAACTGAACTGAACTGTGGTTTCAGTGTCCACTGGCAGTCTGGGATCGTCTCCTGTGGGTAAGACAAATGACTGTAGTAAGAGGTGGGAGAAGAGCCATGGCAGGGAGAGGAGCTGGGATTTTTAGGGAAGGTCTCCCCTGAAGAAAGTAATGCCCAGTTTGAACCTCAAAAATAAAGAGTTGATGAGCAAGTCAATGGAGACACATTGAGGGCAAAGGTATTCTGGAGGCAGGGTTGGCATGTGCAATTCCGAGATATTCCAGAGCATAACCCTTTCACAGTATGGTAGGAACACAGTATGTGCTGGAAGAATTGGTGAGTTAAAGCTAGAGCGTAAGCAGGGATTTGTAAACTGTGTTACAGATTTTAGACTTTATTCTAAGGCAGCATAAAGCTTTAAAAGGATCTTAAATGTGGTGGTGACGTAGTCAGTATTTTCCCTATAGAAAATAACCCTAAACAGTGTTGAGATGGATTACAAGAAACAATTTGATAAACAGCAATCTGGACAAAAAGAGGATGAAGCTGGAAAGAGGAAGCTGGAGTGAGGACAAGAAAGGTGGAATGGCCTGGAGACAGAAAACAGAATTGATCTGGTAATTGGCTGAATGGGAGAGTATGGAAAAAAGGGTCAAGTTTCTGACGTGGGCATCAGCATGGAGAGTGAAATCATTCACTGAGATGAGGAATGCAGAAGAAAGTTTAGAAAAGAAATAATATGTTCCATTTTGGGTGTGGTGAATTTGATTTCCCTTTGAGACAGATAAGTGAAAATGTCTGATACAAGGAAAGGAAAGGAAAATGTGTATAACTCTCAAAGAAATCTGGGCTACAGATTCAGTTTAGAAATCATCGGTATACAAAGGCCTCGTAGGAAATGATGTTTCCCAGGAAAAATGCATAAAGTACTGGGGTTGATGGATGGGGTCAGAAGGTACAAGAAATAACCCTCAGGAACACCTGGCCAGGAAGAGATTGGGAAGACATGAAGAAAGGAGGCCAGGGAGGCCAGAGGAAAACCAGGAGAGTACTGCACTGCGAAGAGACAAGTGTTCTCAGGAAGGAGGAAATAGACCACAGTATAGACTGGTTCCAGGAGGTCACCTTAAATGAGAGCTGAGTAGTACTTATTGGATTTAGCAAGAAGGCATGCAGGGTTTCCCAGGTGGCTCAGATGGTAAAGTACCTGCCTGCCAATGCAGGAGATCAGGAGACGAAGGTTTGATCCCTGGGTTGGGAAGATCCACTGGAGAAGGAAATGCTGACTCACTCCTGGAGAATCCCCTGGACAGAGGAGCCTAATGGGCTACAGTCCATGGGACCACAGAGAGTGATCAGACACACCGGAACGACTGAGACTTTCATTTTCATTGCCACGATGCCCTGACAAGAGCAGGTTTAGAGGAGAACTAGGGACAGAAATCGGATTGCTGTGGAATGAGCAGTGAAAGGGAGGGGAAACCAAGAGGCAGCAGGTTCAGCTTTAACAGGGGTGAAGGGCAGCTTGGTGCTGATTGTAGAGGCCAGAGAAGGTTGTAGTTTTGCTGGTAAATCCAGTTGGCAGCTGCATTTATACATGAGGAAGCCAAGTCACAATGAAGTGATGGGGAATCTTCAACTCAAAAGAGGCATGTTAAGTATTGCTTTGCATTAAAATATTAATGTGCCCTTTGTGTTGCTTAAAATATCATTTTTTGAACCAGTGAGTCAGTCAAGATTGTTAAGCACAAGAAAAAGTACGTATTTTCTTTCAAGGAGCTTCAATTCAATTCAAGAGAAGGCAAAATTTTGAAAATTCAAAGATGACAGAAACAGGTCTACAAACTTTTTAGAGGGAAGATGATACTAAACTAGGCAGAAAATAAGAATGAGGATGATCAGATTTCAATAATGGTTGGTGTGTGTTACCTGGAATCAAGTAGAAACAGTCTGCAAACAATCTATATTAATAGTTGTGAAAATACAACATGGTGCTTCAGAGGTTCTCAGGGGACAATATCCCAAAGGGCCCGCAGGTGGAGATAATATGACAAAAGATGTCTGTCAGACTGGCGGCTTGTCATGACCACCAACATATGGGAGTGACATAATGGGAGTGTATGCTGTATGGGAGTGTACCAACAAGTGTGCTTCTGAAAAAAGGTGACACGCTCACTTTCCAGTAGGTTTCCTTTTCGTTTCTTTTTTGAAATAAATGATACACTTGCTGTTTTGAACTGAATAATTATGAATATTTGCTTTTTTAATTTATCCCAAATTTTTGAAATGTGGCTACACTGTTTTTCTAATTAACAATAAGTGTATACATTTTAAAAGGTGGAAATGCAATGAGGCATGTCCCCAACACACTCTATTTCTAGGGATTAATTCAGGATTAAAATGTGGTATTAAGAAGTGTTTATATTGAAACTATAAAATTTCTAGAAGAAAGCATAGCTGATAAACACCTTGACATTGGTCTTAGTGGTAGTTTTTAATTTGACTCCAAAGGCAAGGATAACAAAAGCAAAAATAAACAAGTGGGACTACATTGAACTGAAAAGCTTCAGCACAGCAGAGGAAATCTTCAACAAAATGAAAAGGCAAGCTACTGAATGAGAGAGAATATTTACGAATCATATATCCTATAAGGAATTAAAAATATATAAAGAACTCATGCAACTTAATAACAAAAAAATAAGCATTTTGAAAATGATGGACAAAGGCTCTGAATAGACATTTTTCTAAAAGAAGACAGAGGTGGCCAATAAGCCCATGACAAGATGCTCAGCTTTACTAGTCACTAGGGAATCCACAGCAAATCGAAACCACAGTCAGGTATCACCTCACGCCTGTCAGAATGGTTGCTATCAAGAACAGAAGTGACAGATATTAACAAAGATGTGGAGAAAAGGGGACCCTTGTGCACTGTTGGCGGGAATGTAAATTAATCCAGGACCTGTGGAAAACACACAGCAGTTCCTTAAAAACCTAAAGATAGAACTACTTTATGACTCAGAAATTCTACTGCTGGGCTTTTATCTGAAGAAAACAAAAACACTCATTTGAAAAGATATGCAATCATTTATTCATTTACAGCATTATTCCCAATAGTCCGGATACGGAATCAAACTAAGTGTCCATCTGTGGATGAACGGATAAAGAAGATGCAGTATATACATATGATGGAAATCTGCTCAACCATAAAAAAAAAAGAATGAAATGCTGCCATCTGCAAAAAATGGATGGGCCTAGAGGGTATTATGCTAAATGAAATGTCAGACAAAGACAAAGACCATATGATTTCACTTACATATGCAATCTAGACAAGAAAACAAACAAAGCAAACTCATAATACAGAGAATAGAATGATGACTGCCAGAGGGGAGGGGTGTTGGAGGGGTGGAGGGGACCAAAGCACAAGCTTTCAGTTCTAAAATAAGCCATGGGATTGTAATGTATAGCATGGTGACTATAGTCAGTAATACTGTATTGTATACTTGTAATTTGTATGGTGATAGAGGGAAGCTAGACTTATTGTGATGATCATTTTGCAGTGTATACAAATACCAAATCATTATACTGTATATTTGAAATTAATATGTCAATTCTACCTCAATTAAAAGAAATGATATACTATGTCAAAAAAGATTTTTTTATAAATGTATGTACTCAGTGGAGAAGGCAGTGGCACCCTACTCCAGTACTCTTGCCTGGAAAATCCCATGGATGGAGGAGCCTGGTAGGCTGCAGTGCATGGGGTTGCTAAGAGTCGGACACGACAAGTGACTTAGCAGCAGCAGCAGCTCAGTGGAGTCTGACTCTTCACGACTGCACAGACTGCAGCCCATCAGGTTCCTCTGTCCACGGAATTCTCCAGGCAAGAATACTGGAGTGGGTGACAATTTCCTCCTTCAGGGGATCTTCACAATCCAGGAATCAAACCCACGTCTCCTGCATTGGCAGGCAGATTCTTTGCCACTTAGCCACCTGGGAAGCCCTTATAAATGTATGGCATTTATAAATTTGTTAGATACGTAACTTATATTTGCCAAGCAATGAAAAATTTCTCTATTACAATTACTGGAACACACATACTCGAAGCAATTTTGTGTTGAATTTTGCATAAAATTTAGTGAGCTTTTAAAACAACTTTTTTTCTTTGATTTTTGGAAAAAAAACAATAGAAACAAACTTCTTTAGGAGTATGTGTCCTGTGTGTCTCTGCCAATGAACAGTTACACTATAGTGCTGTTATCAGCTAGTAATGCCTGGGACACTTACCTGGATCCAAATTACCTGTGGCAAGGCCCCATAGATATTGTCTGCTCTGGAGCCAGTGTTGTGGCTGGAACAGTCCTACTGGTTCTTATTATAATTGCAAGATGGACTTCAACATAAACCACCAGGGAACTATGAGAGGCAGTTTATTACTCACAAGTACTAGGAGATACCCAACACAACCAAGGCCATACGGTGAGATCAAGGGGAGAGAGAGAGAGGGAAGTTTGTGGACCTGGGGCTCTGCTTTTATTGGGGTACAAGGGTAGGATGCCTAGGGTTTTCATGATTTCATTCTTTATTGGTTAATTTAAAACCTAAGGGTGAGAATTCAGAGAAGGCAATGGCACACCACTCCAGTACTCTTGCCTGGAAAATCCCATGGACGGAGGAGCCTAGTGAGCTGCAGTCCTGGGGCCGCGAAGAGTTGGACACGACTGAGCGACTTCACTTTCACTTTTCACCTTCATGCATTAGAGAAGGAAATGACATCCCACTCCAGTGTTCTTGCCTGAAAAATCCCAGGGATGGCGGAGCCTGGTGGGCTGCCGTCTATGGGGTTGCACAGAGTCGGACACAACTAAGGTGACTTAGCAGCAGCAGTAGCAGCAAGGGTGAGAATTAGGGAATGGGAAGGGAAAAGTGGAATCAATTAAGTGTCAGTTATCCAAGTTACCCAGGGTTTTCTAGAAGGGCAACTTCTTGGGTGGAGGCAGCCTGGTTCCTTGTCTAGTTGTTTTACTAGTAGCTGTGACATATAGCTGGCAATGTTTATTCCAGACAGATGTCTTTGAAATGGATGCCTTGATAATCAACAGCTTCACGTCAGGGATTTACGCTACAGGGTATTTGTTCAACAGGATTTTTTTTTGGGGGGGGGGTCTATTTAGTTTTATTTTGTTACTTATTTCTTTCTTTACCTAAATAGTTTTCATACAATTTAGTATTAGGTAGGTATAACTGTGACTGGCCTTATAAAAGCATGAAAGGTTGATGAATGTAAATATACTTCTATTGGTTTGTTGGTTGGTTGGATGGGGGCTGGTATGTTGATTTTGCCTGAAATTGGTTATTAGGTTTGCAGGAATATTTTAAATGAGCCACTTGTATCAACCATTTGAAGAATTTCAAGAGCTATCCTAATTTAATGCTAAAAAGAGTCAGACAAATTATTGCCTGAATGATGTTATGAGTGAAAAAGTAACTTACCAACAAAAGCACTCCAAAAAGAGATAACATTATTTTAGGATAAAATAACTTTTATGGATTAAATATCCGGTATCCCCTTTGTTTGGAGGAGCAATACACATCTCTTGTTTAACATTTCTAAACCTGGACTTCTTGAGAATCTTCTCATTAGAAGATTTCCCATGAAAAGTAGATCCAGGGCAAGTTCTAGGAAAAGAGACAAAAGATTTCACTCAAACATTGGAATCTATTAGGGAAAATATATTTCTTTAATGAAATCTCACCATTAAGAGCAATTCCAAGGACTAAAAGTTACATTTGTAAAAAGTCTTCCTAACCATGCTGTTGTTACTCAGTTGCTCAGTCATGTCTGACTGAATGGGCTTCCCTCTCCTTCACTGTCTCCGAGTTTACTCAAACTCATGTCCATTGAGTCAGTGATGACATCTAACCATCTCATCCTCTGTTGCCCCCTTCTCCTCCTGCCTTCAGTATTTCCAACATCAGTGTCTTTCCCAGTGAGTCAGCTCTTTGCATCAGGTGGCCAAAGTATTGGAACTTCAGCTTCAGCATCAGTCCTTCCAATGAGTATTCAGGACTGATTTCATTTAGGATGAACTGGTTTGATCTTCTTGCTATCCAAGGGACTCTCAAGAGTCTTTTCCAGCACCACAGTTTGAAAGCACCAGTTCTTCAGTGCTCAGCCTTCTTTATGGTCCAACTCTCACATGCATATATGACTACTGGAAAAACCATAGTTTTGACTATTCAGATCTTTATCAGCAAAGTGATAGCTCTGCTTCTTAATACACTATTTAGGTTTGTCATAGCTTTTCTTCCAAGGAGCAAGCATCTTTTAATTTCATGACTGTAATCACTGTCCACAGTGATTTTGGAGCCCTCCAAAATAAACTCTGTCACTATTTCCACTTTTTCCCCATCTGTTTGCCTTGAAGTGATGGCTTCAGATGCCTTGATCTTAGTTTTCGGAATGTTGATTTTTAAGCCAGTTTTTTCACTCTCCTCTTTCACCTTCATCAAGAGGCTGTTCAGTTCCTCTTCATATTCTGCCATAAGGGTGGTGTCACCTGCCTATCTGAGGTTGTTATTTCTCCCACCAATCTTCATTCCAACTTGTAGCTCATCCAGAATGAAATTTCACATGACGTACTCTGTATAAGCAGAGTGACAATAAATAAATAAATAAATAAATAAGCAGGGTGACAATATACGACTTTGATGTACTCCTTTCCAAATTTGGAACCAATCCATTGTTTCATGTCTGGTTCTAATTGTTCGCTTCATAACCTGCATACAGGTTTCTCAGGGGACAGGTAAGATGGTCTTTTATTCCCATCTCTAAGAATTTTCCACAGTTTGCTGTGATCCACACAGTCAAAGACTTTAGCATAGTCAGTGAAGCAGAAATAGATTTTTTTTTTTAGTTCCCTTGTTTGTTCTATGATACAATAGATGTTGGCAATTTGATCTCCGGTTCCCTTGCCTTTTGTAAGTCCAGCTACAGAAAAGGTCTTAACGACCCAGATAACCATGATGGTGTGATCACTCACTGAGAGCCAGATATCCTGGAGTGTGAAGTGGGCCTTAGGAAGCATTACCACAAACAAAGCTGGTGGAGGTGATGGAATTCCAGCTGAGCTATTTCAAATCCTAAAAGATGACGCTATTAGCTGCACTTGGTATGCCAGCAAATTTGGGAAACTCAGCAGTGGCCACAAGACTGGAAAAGGTTGGTTTTCATTCCAATCCCAAAGAAAGGCAATGCCGAAGAATGTTCAAATTATGGTACAATTGCTAACCTTACCTCTTGACAAAGTCTTTCGTACCATGCACGTGTGTATGTGGATGAGGTTGTGTCTGACTCTTTGCAACCCCATGGACTGTATGCCACCAGTCTCCTCTTTCTGTGGGATTTTCAGGCAAAAATACTGGAGTGGGTTGCCATTTCCTACTCAGTCGCATATCTAATGTGATGTCTAACTTCGAAAGCTCTTTGACTACTATGAAAGGAAAATAGAAGTGGCATTAATATTGCTAAGAAAGCTTTCTAAAATGGATCCAGGAGGCCCTTGATGAAATGTAGCTTACACACATCTCAGACCAGACAAAATCTGAAATTTGACCACTTATTTTCTTAACACTGGCGTTTAGAACCTCTGCCCAATGTTCCAGAAACTCAAGATACTTACTGGACCTTTACCCTAAAATAACTCATAATGGCATATCTACTGATTGGATTTTACCTTAAATAACTAATGATAGCCTATACCTTAAGGAAAAATATTTCTTTCCTGCATCAGAGTCAATCAGAATCTTTGCCAGACAGCTTTAACAACCTTATGGCTTTTGCCATTATAAGCCCCTGACTCCTCTTTCCCAGAATACTCTTCTAGTTTTACCCAAATATATATATGTGTGTGTGTGTCTTTAAAATTGCAATTCTTAATATCCCAAATGAAGCTCTTTGTTCTTTGCAGCCTCACAAGGTTGCAGTAACTGATTACTGTTCAACACTGTAAATATAGTATGAAATGTCATGTTCTATGCAGTGGAAGAGAAAAAAGAGAATGTGTACCTTGCAAACTTTTTTAGCTAAAATGGGAGCACAGACTAATATCTGGATCAGCTGTTAGTTCAGCTCTGCTTGATTAAACATAGTAATTATGCGGAATTGGGGTAATGAAGCCGCTGCTGCTGCCACTAAGTCGCTTCAGTCGTGTCCGATTCTTAGCGACCCCATGGACTATAGCCTACCAGGCTCCTCCATCCATGGGATTTTCCAGGCAAGAGTACTGGGGAGGGGTGCCATTGCCTTCTCAGGTAATGAAGCTACTGCCAGCCAACTGGTGGACGTTATGTTACATCTAGTTGCTAAGGAAAGTGGAATTATTATACCAAACCACATTCAAGTTAGAGCGTGGCTTTGTTTTTACTAATTTAATGAATTACTTTAGTCCTTTAGTTTCCTATGATCTTTTTCTGTTAAGTGTCCTATGATCTTAATTCTGAGCTACTGTCTTCTCTGTAAGAATGTCCTGGGACAGAATATTTTCATCTTTGAAATCACCCCAAAACCAGATAAGACCCAAGAAATCATGTTCAACTGACTCCACTGTCAATGATAGGTTAAAAACAGTTATCTTCAACCCTCTGATTTTACCATTTACACTTCAGTTGTCAGCATCTGTCAGCAGATACTTTCTTCTCAAGCCAGAGGGGTAAAAACCAAAATTCTTTTTAAGAATAAATTGCCCCGGTATTCAGTATCATCACCACCGTAATGTATGGTTTCTATTTGTCACTGGAAGAGGGTAACTCTCTGTTATTTTCATCCTACTATTTAGCTGAAATATTGGCACCTCTGCACTGTGTAGATGAAGCAATTCCTAAAAAAATTCAGGCGAAAGAGTATTTTTGTTTTATTTCATCGAATGAATGCTTTGGGCTATGGATTTTGAGGATATTAACACAAAACCAGTTTCTAAACCACCCCATGTTTAGTTTAAATGTGCTTTAAATGTTATATTCTGTGGAAGCTTAAGATCTCTTGAGGGAAGGCAACAATCAAAGCAGTCTAATTCTATACCATTTGATCAAGGGATTAATTACCTGCATTTGAAATTCTCGATAATTGAATGGCAAGGAAAATTTGCAGCCATTTAGAAGTCAGCTGGCAGGGAAGCCACAGATAGGGAATTTGCAGAGTGTCAAGAGGTTTCAGGAGTAGAAACAGCTGCAATGCCTTTTTAATAGTGGAGCTGAATAATACCAGAAGAGTCTCATTCGATGCAATGTGAGATATAATGCCAAAATTCTGAAATATAATCCATGCTTTGAACATTTGTGCAGAACCACTAATAGGACATTAAATGAATGGCACATTAGAACTAACACTATGAATTATAATAATAATTTCTAATGCGTATTTAGTCCTGACAATCTTTAGGTGCTATTGTAAGCTTGTGCACACTCTGTCTCCCCTCTCTTTTTCTTTCTCTTTCTCTTCTTCCCTCTCCCTCCCTCTCCCCCTCTTCTCCTCTACCTCTATATCTACCTACTTCATTTCCACAACACCCTTATAAAGCAGTTACTAGTATTACATCTGTTTCTTTTCTTTTTCAATTTGAAGTATAACATGCATAAAGAAACATTAGTTTATGGGACCTCCCAGGCAGTCTAATGGTTAAGACTTCGCCTTCCAATGCAGTTGGTGAGTGTTTGATCCCTGGTGGGGGTGCTAAGACCCCGCACGCCTTGTGGCCAAAAAACCAAAACATAAAACAGGAGCAACATTGTAACAAATTCAGTGAAGACTTTTAAAAAGGTCACATCAAAAAAAAAAAAAACTTTAAATAAAAGCAAAATGAGTTTAGACAGATGTGTGCAAGATACAAGAGTCCATCATCCCAAAACTTTCCCTGATGCCCTCTGTGAAAAAGTCATCTTTTCCTGAACCATCTCCAGAGTCAGCCGCTCTTCTGAATTCTATCACCATTCTTTAGTTAACCCTATTCTAGAACTACTTATAAATGGAGTGATATGATATCTGTTCTTTTGTGTCTGGCTTCTTTTGCTCAGAATAATGGTTTTGAGATTCATCCACTTAGTAACATACATAAACAGTGAATTGTCATGTGAATATACCACAATTTGTTTTCCAATTTTCTTATTGATAGACATTTGTGATATTTCCAGTTTTGAGTTACTGTAAACAAAACTGCTGTCAGTAATCTTGTACAGATCTTTTCATGAACATACGATTTCAGTTCTCTTGCAATGAAATTAGAATTGTTGGGCCATAGGTCATGTTTTATTTTATAGGAACTACCAAATATTTTCCCAAAGTGATTGTTTCATTCAACATTCCCACCAATATTGTATTTTGCAGTTGTTGCATAGCCTCATCAATATTTGGTTGTGTTTCCCTTTAAAATGTAACCATGCTTATAGGTATGCAGTGATACCACATTTTGCTTTCAATTTTTATTTCCCTGATAAAGAATGATATGGAACATATTTTCATTTGCTTCCTAGTCATTTGTATTCTTCCTTTGTGAAGTGCCTGTTCTTTGTCTATTTATAATTGAGGCTGTTTATATTATTATTACTAAATGGTGGGAATTACTTCATATCGTAAATACAAGCCCTTGCCCAGAGGTATGTGTGTCAATAATTTCTTCCTGTGTGTGTTTAGCTATTCACTATGTTAATGAAGGGTTTTAATGAGTAAAAGTTTTGTGTTTTGAGGAGGCCTAACTTGTCTTTTATCTTTCAGGGTGAATGCTTGTGGTATGCTGTATAAGACTTTCCTCACACCACGGTAAGGAAGATATTCTCCTATGTTTTATTCTAGAAAGTTCATAGATTTAACTTTTATGTTTTGGTTTATGATTCATCTTGACTTATTTTTTTTTTTCTGTTTTAAGTATGTTGCAAGGCAGGTGTCAAAGTTTATCTAATTTTTCATATAGAGATTCAGTGATTCAATTGTCATTTAGCAAACAACAACAACAACAACAACAACAAACCTTTCCTTGCCTCCACTGCTTTCATGTCTATTCCAAAACTAACAGTGGAAACAATTTAGCCGTGGTATGGGTTCTATTACAAGATTTCCTATTCTGTTCCATTGATCTATCTGTCTATCCATGTTGATGGTTTTCTTTTAGGACTTTAATAATGTAGTTGCAATGTCTTCTGGCTTGCATTATTTCTGATGAAAAGTACAGATTATTCTCATTGTTCATATATATATGTACACAATCTTCACAATCTCTCTTTCTTGTTTTTTAAAAAGATTTTCTCCTTTATCTTTGAATTTTACCAATTTGACTATACTGAGCCTAGATATGGTTTTCCTTGTGTTTAACCTTAAATTCTTGGGATTTGGTAAGTGTCTTTGCTGTGGGTTGATAATTTTTTTTTATCAAATTTATTTTTTCAAATTCTTTTTCAGGAAAATTTTCATTTCAGATGTTATGTCTTTTCAAAAATGTCTATTTGGTTTTTTTTAATAGTTTTCATTTCTCTGTTGAGATTCCCTATATAAGTATTATATAATATTTATATAAATATTTACATAAATATTATGACTATTTTCTTTTAAATCCTCAGACATATTTGAACAGCATTTTTAAAGTGCTCATATACTAATTTCAACACATGTCTCACCTCTGGATCTCTATTAATTATTTTTTCTTACATTACATGTAAGAAAATTATTACATGTCCTTGATTTTTCTGTGTGCCAAACATTCTGAATGATACAGTTTGGGGAGCTTGAATTTGTCTTACTTTACACACTGTCGAGATTTATTCTATCATGCAGTTAATACATGGATACAACAACGTGATGCTTTTGAAACTTTTGTTTTAGTCTTTGTAAGAGCATCTAGACTCTCCCTTACTATAAGACTAGATAAGCCCTACTCCTAAGTGGTTTTTCTGTTATATCAATGGAATTTCCAGGGTTTTCAGTGAAGTGTCTATACTAATTCCACTCCCAGTGTCTCCCAGAACAGGGTGATATCATATTCAGCTCACATAAAATCATATTCGGCTCAGTTCCCCGATAGCTGCTTTTTTCTAGGTCTTGCTCTAATCTTATACATCTGAATATTCAGTCAAATATTCAAGGAGATCCATGTGCATATTTATATATCTTATTGTGTGCATAACCCCTTCTAATCTTCTTCCTTACAAATTTCATTCACCTCAGCACTCTCAAATCCTCTCCTTTTTCTTTGGCACAGCTAAATGTGTTGGTCTCTATTGAATTCCTCTTATGAGAACCACAGTTTGGAAAGTTTCTACCCCAAACAGAAAGCTATGTTTTCCTCCACTCAAGGACCACAGCTTCTCTTGTCTATTGTCCAGTACCCCTAAACAGATGCTTCATACATGTTTCCAGTATTATATTTGTTTATTGCAAGAGAATTTGCCTAATACCATTTTAGATCATATTGGAAAGCAAAAGTCTTTTTACTTCATCTTTTAAAGTTGAATAAGCTGAGACAAAAAGAAGTTAAATAATTTGTCAAATCTCCCACAGGTTAGCAGAACTGGATCTGATTGATTCTGGCTCCAAAGTGTGGTCTAATAGAGAGCGTGGCAATAATGTTTGGGGATTTTTTTTTTTTCATGACCACAGTTTCCTGAAGTTAAAAATGAAAAAAGAAATAGTGTAATGTGGTAGGATGTGAATAGGTATATTGAATGCCTGGTGACTAAGAAATAGAACATGATGTTATATAACCATGGTGACAGCAAGTAATAATTTCAGTCTTTTCCCCAGCCAAAAAATAAAAAAGCTACAGTAGAGTTTCTTTGCTTTCCTGACCTTTGGATTGCTCAGTCTGTGTATCCTACTATGCATATTGAATGTCAGAGTTACTTCCATGAAAAACCAGACATGCAAGTAACTGCATCAACTCAATCATTTGTATCCTTAATGTCATTTATCTAATTTACTTGTCCAGAAATAAACCACAGTGAAAGCAACTTCAGACAACCTGATGTCAGTTTCGTCAGTCTTTTATCCTGGACCAGCCCTTTATAGTTTTGTTTAATACATTTAGCCTCTAACTTGTATTATCAATCTTTTTGTAATCAATTTCTCCATAAACTTCAAATTAATTAGAATTCTAGAACTTAAGCAACCTCAGAGATACTTTCCACAATGCTACCAGGCTCATAAACATTTCTAGTTGCACTGCTGACAAGAACATTTATGTTCTTCTTAATGAAATACCACAGATAAAACAACACAAACTTTCCCTGCAATGGAAAATTGAGATTTTCGCTTCGGCATTATGTTTTTAGATTCTGTGAACTCAGATTTCTATTGCTAAGTTAAAAGTCCTTTCCTTGATTTACTAGTTATAGATCAATATGTATTTGAAGGAAATATTATGTGTCCCAGAAATTACCATCAGAAAGCAGAAAAATACATCCATTTAGTCATTAAGATAGCCCAAGATGACATGCATTACATTAGTTCTTCCTTGTGCATGTATGCTAAGTCACCTCAGTCATGTCCAAGTCTTTGTGACCCTACGTACTATAGTCCACCAGGCTCCTCTGTCCATGGCATTCTCTAGGTGAGAACACTGGAGTGGGTTGCCATGCCCCCAACCAGGGGATCTTCTCAACCCAGGGATCAAACCTTCATCTTCTGCGTCTCTTGCATTAGCAGATGGGTTCTTTACCACTAGCACCACCTGGGAAGGCCCAGTCCTTCCTCAAGGACTGCCCCCTCACCCCTCAACCCCACCTCCCGCTCCTGGCCTTGTTGTGCTCAGTCATGTCCAACTCTTTGCAATGACATGGACTGTGGCCTGCCAGACTCCTCTGTCCATGGAATTTCCCAAGCAAGAGTGCTGGAATGGGTTGCCATGTCCTTTTCCAGGGGATCTTCCTGACCCAGGGATTGCACCAAAGTCTCCTGTGGCTCCTGCATTGCCGGCAGATTCTTTACCCACTGAGCCACCTGGGAAGCAGTCTTTCCTTGAGGGTAATCAAATAGACAACCTTGGTATAACCCCAGCTATGAACAGACATTATTCCTAGCTTTATGGAAGTAACTGTAGAAAGATTATGACTATAAACTCACAAAGGACAAAATTTTGTTACTTTCAACAATATTTGTGAAAAGTCTTTTGGAGATATGAGATTGTGCTAACTGTATTCATTTACTCTTATGAAAGGAGGCAGTATATATAATGCTTTGAAGCTAAATAGTGAGAAACCTTGGTCAAGGGCACAAACCTCACTGGATTCACCCTTCAGGTAAAGGAACGAAAGTTTAGGTATGATTAAATATAAGAAACGTGTAGAGGTGTCTACCTCCCCATTGCCTTCTTCTCTGAGCTACCCGGTACTAGTTGCAGACCACCACAGCTGAGTTCGTACCCTGTAACCTCAGCACCACAGCTCATTGAACTAGGATTGTGCTTTAAGTATGCAATTCTCTAACCAGCTAGTAATCAAACATATTCTCTATGCTTATTTTACACTAAGAAGTGGTATGGGAAAATACAGCGATATGTGCAACCTCAATAGACATAGAGGCTGGCCTGAGGCAGTCATTTTTAGCTCTATGCTTGCTGACAATTAAGCAGAGAAAGAAGATCTGTAGTAGTGAGAAGCAAAAAGGAATGAGAAAGCACTTAGACACAAGCAGAAGCAAAAGACCAAACTCTGTAACAGGTAGATGAAAAAGCCATGATTTCTTTCCAATTCCTGGTTTTGCAAGCCTACAAGCATTTCGGTTTTTAGACCCTTGAGGTTGCCTGTGCAAATCTGTAAAATTAATCTCTCTTCAGTGGAGCTAACTTGAATAGCTTCCTTGCAGTGAATATTCCCTGACTATGATGCTCAACCATATAGACCTGATTGTCTTTTTCAAAAAACTCAGAACAAAGTGGCCTATATTTTAAAAACTTCTTTGGAAATAATTATTCTCAAAAGCAAAGAGGTGGCCCATCCACCTATCTAAACAAGCACTGTGGTCCCTTCTAAAATAAATGAGGCAACATAATTAACCATGTATAAGACATAAACAGCTATTTTGCATTACTTTGGCAATTAAGAAATCGAGGCCAAGAGACTGACAATACTAGCACCTATTGGTGCTTAAGAATCAGCACAATAAAATCAGACTCGATAAAGTAAAATGGAGATGGTATCTGCTATTTGATTTTTTAGGAATCACATATTAACTTTTCATTCTGTCAGGCCAAGAGCTATATTAAAACAGCAATAGTTCAGTTCATTTGTCTTCTATTCCTGTTGTGGCATGTATATAATCTTCACTAACAGAACTTTCTATGTTTACTCAAGTGATCTCATTAGGCTTAGATATTGTCAAGTGTTGATGTACCAAAACAGAGTTTTAAATAAATTATTTCCTTTACTTTATTGCATTTTCAAGCATTAGGAACAATCAGTGTAATTGCCTATTTGCAAGAACAAGATGTCTTCTGATAGTATCACTTCAACTGGTTCTAAATCTAATAATACCTATTGTTTGCCCAGCATTTTAAAATTTTCCAAGCACTATCCCATGTGATGTCTCCTTTTGTTCTCTGTAGGAAAGGAAGATGGAATTATTCCTACTTTGCAAAAAAGGTGATAAAGGCCAGGCAAGTCCAGTGTACTTGTTGTCTCTGAGCTATGTAACAAAGTACCACAACTTCCAGGGTTTAAACAATAATAAATTTATTTTTCTGTATTTCTAGGGGTCACAAGTCCAACACAGTCCCACCAGAATAAAATCAAGGCATTACCAGAGCTGCATTCCCTTGTAGAGAGTCAAAAAGCAAGCAGCTCTGTTTTAATTTCTAGGGTTGTGCCTACAACTCTCCTACTAGGACTTTCCTAGTGGCCTCCTTTTCGACCACAGACACTTCTAATACCCTCATGCCTATAACTCCAGTGGTAGGGCTGCTTGTATTACAGCCCAAAATTGCGGCAGTCTTTTCCTGTCTTTGACCCTACTCAAAATTAGCAGACATTCACTTCACCCGTACAGTGGTTATAGCAGTATTCTCAAGTGCTACCCCAAACACCGAAGAGGATTACCAAACATTTTGCTTCTCTTAATGATAGGAGGCACAGGGTACAACATCCTGTCCTTTACATCTGAGAGGATGTCTTAGGATACCTCAGCTTACATGCCACGTGCTCACTCTCTTCAGTCGTGTCCAACTCTTTGCACTCTTTGAGTATGGTGCTAAATCTCTATAATCTTCCCTGGAATGAACTGGGTTTTATTGGCATTTTGTTTGCTTGGTGATTTTTTTTTTTGTTTTTTAAATTTTTATCAGAGTATTCGGAGAAGGCAATGGTACTCCACTCTAGTACTCTTGCTTGGAAAATCCCATGGACAGAGGAGCTTGGTGGGCTGCAGTCCATGGGTTCGCTAGGAGTCGGACACAACTGAGTGACTTCACTTTCACTTTTCACTTCCATGCATTGGAGGAGGAAATGGCAACCCACTCCAGTGTTCTTGCCTGGAGAATCCCAGGGACGGGGGAGCCTGGTGGGCTGCCGTCTATGGGGTCGCACAGAGTCGGACACGACTGAAGTGACTTAGCAACAGCAGCGTGGTTGCTTTACAATGTTTCGTTAGTGGTAATTTATTAATGGTAATTTGACTCACTATGTTGGTAAAGGTAGGCTGGGGACAATTTTAGGGCTTCTACTTGGCCTTTCCTGGTACAATAAGTTGGATTTAATGGGACAAAGAACACACTTTGAGGGTTCCATTATGAATAAACAGTTAGAAACCAGAGACATGGCCACCAGGTGTGTCCGAGGACCTAACGGACCCTCCTTGAGATAGATGTGGGCTAGAGCTCCATTTCTTTCTGGGCCCTGATAGGTCTCTATTCTAACATGAAGTCAATGATGGCACTTTGAGTACCCTTCTGTATGTTAATGCGGTCCCTGTATCAAGACCCATCAACAGGTGTGGGTATTCTCTTTTCTCTGGTTTATTTTCACCCTGTAAATAAATGGTTGCTAGTGTCATTTGGCAGAGGATTGGGAGAATGAAATGACTACATCACTGTACACTCCCGCCATAGTATTGTAAGGTCCTTCCTCGTGAGGATGGAGCCTCTTCTTTAGCTGATGGATTCTGGGTGCAGGTGGGTTCAGACACTGAAACTGTCTAAAAAGTCACGACTCTCCATTGCACAGCTGTCCTGAGCCTTCTAATCATCAAGTCTTGATTTCTTCAGCATATATGTGGTCTCAAACAGAATCTAGCCTTGGCCTGACCCATGTAACTTTGAAGGCTCTAGACCAGCATGACCCAATAGGAATATAATATTGGCCACATGTACAAAAAGAAACAAGTGAAACTATCTTTAATATATTTTATTTAACCCAAAATATATGAAGGGGAGATAGGTGTGAAACTTCCTAGATGTCTCAGGGAGGAGAAGTGGCTCTCACTAGTCAAAGGCAATTCTCTGAAGAAGGTAACAGCCGTAAGCCGTTATCCACAGCATGTGTGCATGTATGTATGTGTGCTATGTCACTTCAGTCTTGTCTGACTCTGTGCAAGCCCATGGACTGTAGCCTGCCAGGCTGCTCTGTCCATGGGATTCTGTAGCCAAGAAGACTGGGGTGGGTTGCCATGTCCTTCTCCAGGGGATCTTCCCAAATCAGGGATGGAACCTGCATCTCTTACCTATCCTGCATTAGTGGGCAGGTTATTTTCCTCTAGATTATTCACAGCATTTGCAGCTATCACAGAACAAGTTCATTGGCTGGAAGAGGGAATCTGGCTGGAAGCCCCATGGTATCCACTAGACTAAGTTAACTAAAATCCTTTCTATTACTTGTATCCAAAATCTTAACTTGCAGCAGAGTACCTGAAGTGTGACTCTTTCTCTCATGCTCTTATTTTCAAGACGTCTTCTTAATGTGAGCTACTCCCCAAAGCTGCCAGTGCTGGGCAGTTTAAAATGAAAAAGGGAACAGGGCAAACCTAATATATCCAACTGGGAAAGTCTGCCAAGTAAAAACAGAGCCTGAAGTTAAAGCAGGGCCTTTCAGAACTTGCTCCCAGTATAACCTGGGAATTCATCAGAAATGCAAATTCAGAAGCTCTTGGGTGGTGGGGGTGCGGGGCAAGAATCCCACCCCCAGCCCCACAACCCTGGGATAAGCAGCCCTCCCAGTGATCCACACTCTAGACTGAGAGCCATGGAGTTAAATGCATGCTCCCTTTAGGAAGGGAACCTCAGCCCTAGCACAGCAAAGGGAAACTCATTAAACAGCCATGTTCCTGACCCCAGTAAGGGAAGCAGACCAGCTGCCTGGATGGACAGCCCTGATGCTGCGTGCACGCTCCGGGAGAGACCTGGGAAGAGAGAAAGGCCTTCATACCTGATGCTTTCGTAATTAAGATAATGCAACTTACTGCTTCTGTATGGTAGAGTGCTCTGTTTTCAGAGTTTATAGCATAGGAATTCTGAATTTTTACCTGATGTATTTCTGTGGGAAAGTGCAGCCCAGTATGACACCTACTGGTATAACAGACCTAACACAATGTGACAGAGATACAGAGAGGACAGCCAAGCAGCCAGGCCTAAACCCTGTGCCAAGATGCCCTAGATTTGCTAAAATTCAGAGCCAGGAAAATCTGGGGAGCTCACAAAGCACTAATCAGTTTTCTCTCTCGGGAAGCAAGCCTCCCAGTCAAGTTACAGAGAGCAAACTAGTGGTCAGGAGATAAAATAAGTTCAATTAGAGGCCAGACACAGAAAAGTCATCAAAATAGAGCCAAGGGACAAAATACATTGAAGATCGTCCCTAACTTCAAATAAAGAACTTTTTTATTTAGTTGGTAGTTTTAGTCACTTGAAGATTAGTCATCAGACCTTCCTTATAAAAATAGGACAGAATCATGCTAGTCTTTCAGTGCCACATTTAATTAGTATATGCAAACTCCTGTTCTCACAGTTACCATCCATGCGATTTTGTTTCCATTCTAATCGTGACACTCTGCAAAAGTTTTTGCAAATACTTGTAAATATTTCTACTCTAAATATTTACTAAAGTATTAATTAAGCACCGATATTAAAATCCACTTCTCCATGTATAGTAGGTCTGTTATCCATCATGATAAGCCTTTCAGTACAGTGGTTCACTGAGCATCGATACATAGATATTGTCCCACACACTGTGGCTTGTTAAACAATTTTAATAGATTACCCTACTAAAATGTGTAACATTTAAAAGCCGAGCTGAATAAGACAGATGTGTATGTATACGTATATGTGTGAGAGAGAATTTCAGGTACCAGCTGTATTACTAGATTATGACCATGGCCATTTCCTGTGATTGTACTGTGTGTGTGTCATCGTGCCTATTAGCAGAGATTACATTGGGATAGATTGGAATCCTTTTAACCTCCTTTTGCCAGGTTCATGGCTCTGAGCAAGCTATCTAACTTCTTTATGCCTCAGTTTTCTGCTCCATGAAATAGTGATAATAATCATACCCACTCATATATAATAAAACAATTTGAACCGAATCTCAGACAGGATAAGCACTCTATGTCCATGCAATTCTCCAGGCAAGAATACTGGAGTGAGTAGCTGTCCCCTTCTTCAGGAGACCTTTCTGACTCAGGATTGAACTAGTTTACCACACTGCAGGCGAATACTTTACTGTCTGAGCCACCAGGAAAGCCTCATATGAATGTTAGGTACAATTATTAATAAAATGTTAGGACATACAGTTCACTCTATATTTTTTCTATAGAGATGTATAGGCAAACCTGAAACCAATTATTTTATAGTCTCTTAAGATCTGATAGATAGAGTAACTGATGAAATATGGAATGAGGTTTGTGACATTGTATAGGAGTCAGGGATCAAGACCATCCCCATGGAAAAGAAATGCAAAAGAAGCAAAATAGCTGTCTGAAGAGGCCTTACAAATAGCTGTGAAAAGAAGAGAGGCGAAAAGCAAAAGAGAAAAGGAAAGATATAAGCATCTGAATGCAGAGTTCCAAAGAATAGCAAGAAGAGATAAGAAAGCCTTCATCAGCGATCAATGCAAAGAAATAGAGGAAAACAACAGAATGGGATTTCTTCAAGAAAATTAGAGATACCAAGAAAATATTTCATGCAAAGATGGGCTCGATAAAGGACAAAAATGGTATGAACCTAACAGAGGCAGAAGATATTAAGAGGAGGCAAGAATACACAGAAGAACTGTACAAAAAATATCTTCACCAACCAGTTAATCATGATGGTGTGATCACTCACCTAGAGCCAGACATCCTGGAATGTGAAGTCAAGTGGGCCTCAGAAAGCATCACTACAAACAAAGCTAGTGGAGGTGATGGAATTCCAGTTGAGCTATTTCAAATCCTGAAAGATGATGCTGTGAAAGTGCGGCACTCAATATGCCAGCAAATTTGGAAAACTCAGCAGTGGCCATAGGACTGGAAAAGGTCCGTTTTCATTCCAATCCCAACAAAAGGCAATGCCAAAGAATGCTCCAACTACTGCACAATTGCACTCGTCTCACATGCTAGTAAAGTAATGCTCAAAATTCTCCAAGCCAGGCTTAAGCAACACATGAACCGTGAACTTCCTGATATTCAAGCTGGTTTTAGTAAAGGCAGAGGAACCAGAGATCAAATTGCCAACATCCGCTGGATCATGGAAAAAGCAAGAGAGTTCCAGAAAAACATCTATTTCTGCTTTATTGACTATGCCAAAGACTGTGTGGTCACAATAAACTGTGGAAAATTCTGAAAGAGATGGGAATACCAGACCACCTGACCTGCCTCTTGAGAAATCTGTATGCAGGTCAGGAAGCAACAGTTAGAACTAGACATGGAACAACAGACTGGTTCCAAATAGGAACAGGAGTACAACAAGGCTGTATATTGTCACCCTGATTATATGCAGAGTACATCATGAGAAACGCTGGACTGGAAGAAACACAAGTTGGAATTAAGATTGCCAGGAGAAATATCAATAACCTCAGATATGCAGATGACACCACCTTTATGGCAGAAAGTGAAGAGGAACTAAAAAGCCTCTTGATGAAAGTGGAAGAGGAGAGTGAAAAAGTTGGCTTAAAGCTCAACATTCAGAAAACGAAGATGATGGCATCTGGTCCCATCACTTCATGGGAAATAGATGGGAAAACAGTGGAAACAGTGTCAGACTTTATTTTTTGGGCTCCTAAATCACTGCAGATGGGGACTGCAGCCACAAAATTAAAAGACACTTACTCCTTGGAAGAAAAGTTATGACCAACCTAGACAACATATTCAAAAACAGAGACATTACTTTGCCGACTAAGGTCCGTCTAGTCAATGCTATGGTTTTTCCTGTGGTCATGTATGGATGTGAGAGTTGGACTGTGAAGAAGGCTGAGCACTGAAGAATTGATGGTTTTGAACTGCAGTGTTGGAGAAGACTCTTGAGAGTCCCTTGGACTGCAAGTAGATCCAACCAGTCCATTCTGAAGGAGATCAGCCCTGGGATTTCTTTGGAAGGAATGATGCTAAAGCTGAAACTCCAGTACTTTGGCCACCTCATGCAAAGAGTTGACTCATTGGAAAAGACTCTGATGCTGGGAGGGATTGAGGGCAGGAGGAGAAGGGGACGACAGAGGATGAGATGGCTGGATGGCATCACTAATTCGATGGACGTGAGTCTGAGTGAACTCCGGGAGTTGGTGTTGGACAGGAAGGCCTGGCACGCTGTGTTTCATGAGGTCGCAAAGAGTCAGACACGACTAAATGACTGAACTTAACTGAACATATTCTTTTGGATAAAATGGAAAAATAAGACTAGATGACAGTTCAATTAAGTGGAATCACTAAAAAACTAAATCATAAGCATTTTTGGTTAGTGAACCAATATTAGTGATCTGGGAAATCTCTAGTGAAATATTCAGAATTCTCCATCTGCCCTTGGCGTGTCCAATATATTATCAATGATCTGAATAAAATGGAAGAGTATACTTATCAAATTTGCAAGTAAAATTGAAAGAGTCTATAATACAATGTCTATAACAGGATCATTAACAACAATAATAGTAGCAGTTACTCATATTGAATATACTATGATGGGCAATTTACACATATTATCTGTAACCCGTAGGACAATCCTGAACTAGGGATTATAGTTCCCATAGCAGGACATTTGTAATTACCTACCTTTCCCTTCTTAATAAAAAATCCCTAAGGGAAACTACCTGCCCTGTATGGGCCCCAGCTTCAACTTCTCTCCTAGGGCTAAGGTTTTCCTAAGCCAGTAGTTCTTTAACTGTGGTCTCAACCAACAACATCAGTGCATCTGGGAATTTGTTAGAAAAGGAAATTGTGTGGCCTTACATCAGACCTGGGCTTCCCTGGATTATCCACTTGCCAATGGAAGAGACATGGGTTTGATCCCTGGGTTGGGAAGATTGCCTGGAGAATGAAATGGCAACCCACTCCAGTATTCTTGCCTGGGAAATCCCATACAGAGGAGCCTGGCAGATTACAGTCCATGGCATCACAGAGTCAGACAAAACTTAGTGACTAAACAACAGCAACATTAGACTTATTGAATCAGAAACTGTAGGGATGGAATCAATAAATCTGTGTTTTAACAAGTCCTACAAGTGATTCTGATACATAACTAGTTTGAGAGCACTGATCTTAACCAAACTGATTACCCCTTGTCAGGGACTGACTTAAATAAGGTCATGATCAGTTCAGTTCAGTCTTTCAGTCGTGTCCGACTCTTTGTGATCCCATGAATTGCAGCACGCCAGGCCTCCCTGCCCATCACCAACTCCCGGAGTTCACTCAGACTCACAGCCATCGAGTCGGTGATGCCATCCAGCCATCTCATCCTCTGTCGTCCCCTTCTCCTCCCATCCTCAATCCCTCCCAGCATCAGAGTCTTTTCCAATGAGTCAACTCTTTGCATGAGGTGGCCAAAGTACTGGAGTTTCAGCTTTAGCATCATTCCTTCCAAAGAACACCCAGGGCTGATCTCCTTTAGAATGGACTGGTTGGATCTCCTTGCAGTCCAAGGGACTCTCAAGAGTCTTCTCCAACGCCACAGTTCAAACGCATCAATTCTTCCATGCTCAGGTTTCTTCACAGTCCAACTCTCACATCCATACATGACTACTGGAAAACCATAGCCTTGACTAGACGGACCTTAGTCGGCAAAGTAATGTCTCTGCTTTTGAATATGCTGTCTAGGTTGGTCATAACTTTCCTTCCAAGGAGTAAGCGTTTCTTAATTTCATAGCTGCTATCACCATCTGCAGTGATTTTGGAGCACCCCAAAGTAAAGTCTGACACTGTTTCCACTGTTTCCCCATCTATTTCCCATGAAGTGATGGGACTAGATGCCATGGTCTTAGTTTCTGAATGTTGAGCTTTAAGCCAACTTCACTCTCCTCTTTCACTTTCATCAAGAGACTTTTTAGTTCCTCTTGACTTTCTGTCATAAGGGTGGTGTCATCTGCATATCTGAGGTTATTGATTTTTCTCCTGGCCATCTTGATTCCAGCTTGTGCTTCTTCCAGCCCAGTGTTTTTCATGATGTACTCTGCATATAAGTTAAATAAGCAGGGTGACAACATACAGCCTTGACGCACTCCTTTTCCTATTTGGAACCAGTCTATTATTCCATGTCCAGTTCTAACTGTTGCTTCTTTACCTGCATACAGATTTCTCAAGAGGCAGGTCAGGTGGTCTGGTATTCCCATCTCTTTCAGAATTTTCCACAGTTTATTGTAATTCACACAGTCATAGGCTTTGGCATAGTCAATAAAGCAGACATAGACGTTTTTCTGGAACTCTCTTGCTTTTTCCATGTTACAGCGATGTTGGCAATTTGATCTCTGGTTCCTCTGCCTTTTCTAAAACCAGCTTGAACATCTGGAAGTTCACGGTTCATGTACTGCTTAAGCCTGGCTTGGAGAATTTTGAGCCTTACTTTACTAGCGTATGAGATGAGTGCAATTGTGCGGTAGTTTGAGCATTCTTTGGCATTGCCTTTTGTTGGGATTGGACTGAAAACTGACCTTTATCAGTCCTATGGCCACTGCTGAGTTTCCAAATTTGCTGGCATATTGAGTGCAGCACCTTCACAGCATCATCTTTCAGGATTTGAAATAGCTCAACTGGAATTCCGTCACCTCCACTAGCTTTGTTTGTAGTGATGCTTTCTAAGGCCCACTTGACTTCACATTCCAGGATGTCTGGCTCTACGTGAGTGATCACACCATCATGATTAACTGGTTGGTGAAGATCTTTTTTGTACAGTTCTTCTGTGTATTCTTGCCACCTCTTCTTAATATCTTCAGCTTCTGTTAGGTCCATACCATTTCTGTCCTTTATTGAGCCCTTTTTTGCATGAAATGTTCCCTTGGTATCTCTAATTTTCTTGAAGAGATCCCTAGTCTTTCCCATTCTGTTGTTTTCCTCTATTTCTTTGCATTGATCGCTGAAGAAGGCTTTCTTATCTCTTCTTGCTATTCTTTGGAACTCTGCATTCAGATGCTTATGTCTTTCCTTTTCTGCTTTGCTTTTGCTTCTCTTCTTTCTACAGCTACGTGATAGACTCCCGGAAAATGAAATGTGAGAGGAAATCTGAGGGCCTTCTAGAAAATGTTTACTTCTTTTTCTGAAAGAACCTTTTGAGAAGGATTCCCTTTTTTGCTAGTGGACGTTTTCATGTCTATCTGCAATGCCTGGGGCAGTGGCAGCCATCCTGAAGCCATGAAGATTGAATTAGCCAGTGGAGAACACACTGCATGTAGCAAGATGGAAGAATAGAAGAAGTATGGATCTTGATGACATCACTTAGCCACCAAATTTACCAAAACTAAAATTGTATTACATTCAGACTTATTATTTTAATATATCCTCATTAATTAGCCATTTTAATTGGGAGTTTCTAATATTTATAATAAAAAGTATCCTAAGCAATACCACAGTTTTGCAGTAAAGAACGCCAAAGCTCTGAGAGAATGAGTTACGTTCTCAAGCTCAAAATTCAAAGCTCTTTCATGATGACCTGGAGGGATGGGATGGGAGGGAGAGGAGGGAGGCTAGGGAGGGAGGGAATATAGACATAATCAACATGATTCACATTGTTGTATGGCTGAAATGATTACAACATTGTAAGAATTATAAATAAGTACGTTGGGAATAAAAAGATTCTACTGGGATCCTTGGTTTGAAGTTCCCTATTGAAAAAAAATTCAAAACTCTTTCAATAGACCAGACAAGTGGATATATGTCAGTGTGCTTAGGAAAGGACTAGAAGTAAAGGTGGAGAGGTGAAGAGGTGAGGCATAGCCTCAAGTAAGTTCATTTTTAAAAGCCCTAGGAAACCAGATGTTGCATAAACCAGTAGGGTGGCAAAGTACAAAAAGGGAGGAAAGAGGTTTAAAGCAATGTGGGGTTCAGTCAGTGAAAATTGACCAGGGGAGAATAAGCAAGGAAGGAAAATGTTATACTACAATGCACACTAGTACATTTTAGTCTCATCTAAAGTCTGTGCTCAGTTCTAGGTACCTCAATTGATTTCATGGAAACAGTTGAGAACAAATAGATCATAATATGACTAGGAGATGAAAAGGTCAGAGAATCAAGGTGTAGATTTTTAGCTAAGAAAAGGTAAGACTTACAAAACTGTAACTGCATTATTTAAGTCTCTTTGGGAACAACTAAGGGAAACTCAACTCAAACTGACTTACATACAATCTTTTGGTTTCTGTATCTAAAAGTTCAGGAAGTAACACAGCTTAAGGTGTGGGCTGAGTCCACGTGCTCTGACAATGTATGTGGTAGGGCTTTGTTTTATTCTCAAGGCACTGTTTTCTTGGGTTACCTTCATCCTCAGACAGGATCTCTCCCCATGTCCCAACCTCATATTCCAATATTTTAGCAATTCTGTAAGATGGAGAGCTTCTCTTCTCCAGTATTTTTCATAGAAGTCCCAGTATAGCATCCTACTGAACCCATTTGGATGACTAGCCTGAAAGTTAAAGTCATTCAATTGTGTCCAACTATTTGTGACCCCATGGACTATACAGTCCATGGAATTCTCCAGGCCAGAATACTGGAGTGGGTAGCCTTTCCCTTTTCCAGGAGATCTTCCCAACCCAGGGATTGAACCTAGGTCTCCTGCATTGCAGGCAGATTCTTTACCAATGGAGCTATCAGAAACTAGGACTAGTTGATTAGCCTAGGACTGAAATTATCACTGTGGCCAGGGAAATTGAATATGCTAAATGAGAAGGTCTCCATGATGCTTTTGAACTGTGGTGTTGGGGAAGACTCTTGAGAGTCCCTTGGACTGCAAGGAGATCCAACCAGTCCATTCTAAAGGAGATCAGTCCTGGGTGTTCTTTGGAAGGAATGATGCTGAAGCTGAAACTCCAGTACTTTGGCCACCTCACGCAAAGAGTTGACTCATTGAAAAAGACTCTGATGCTGGGAGTGATTGGAGGCAGGAGGAGAAGGGGCCAACAGAGGATGAGATAGCTGGGTGGCATCACCAACTCAATGGACGTGAGTTTGAGTGAACTCTGGGAGTTGGTGATGGACAGGGAGGCCTGGCAAGCTGCAATTCATGGGGTCACAGAGTCAGACATGACTGAGTGACTGAACTGAACTGAACTGAACTGAACACATCCTAAAGGGTAGGGATAAGAAAGCTTTCAATCCTTGGTAAACCCCATCAGTGGAAAATAGGATAGAGATAAATATCCCATTGGAAAATTGATTATTCTGAGAAGAAAGAAAATGGATCCTGGGAAGGCTAAAATAGAGATCACCACTTCAATAACACCTGTCTTCAAATATTTGAATGTCTGATAAATAAATAGATTCATCTTATTTTATCAAGTTGCACTTGATATAATAAGAACTAATATATAGAAGTTACTGGGAAGCATATTTCTAATCTACACAGGAAAGAATATTATCTTTACATCTCTCAACAGTGAACAGGCTGCACCAGAAAGCAAGAATGTCTATCATGAGAAGTTTGCAGGCCAAGGTCAGATGACCATCTTAGAATGATGTAAGTTTAGTTCAGCTCACTTCGGTTTAGTCACTCAGTCGTGTCCAACTCTTTGTGACTCCATAGACTGCAGCATGCCAGGCTTCCCTGTCCTTCACCAAATCCCAGAGCTTGCTCAAACTCACGTCCATCGCGCTGGTGATGGCATCCAACTATCTCATCCTCTGTCATCCTCTTCTCCTCCTGCCTTCAATCTTTCCCGGCATCAGGGTCTTTTCTAAGGAGTTGGCTCTTCCCATCAGGTCGCCAAAGAATTGCAGCATCCGCCTCAGCATCAATCCTTCCAATGAATATTCAGGACTGGTTTCCTTTAGAGTTGACTGGTTTGATTTCCTTGCAGTCCAAGGAACACTCAAGAGTCTTCTCCAACACTACACTTCAAAAGCATCAATTCTTCAGTGCTCAAATGTCTTTATGTTTCAACTCTCACATTCATACCTGACTACTGGAAAAACCATACCTTTGTCAGCAAAGTAATGCCTCTGCTTTTTAATCCACTATCTAGGTTGTTCATAGCTTTTCTTCCAAAGAGCAAGCGTTTTAATTTCATGTTTGCAGTCACCATCTGCAGTGATTTTGGAGCCCAAGAAAATAAAGTCTGTCACTGTTTCCATTGTTTCCCCATCTATTTGCCATGAAGTGATAGGACCAGATGCCATGATCTTCATTTTTTGAGTGCTGAGCTTTAAGTTAGATTTCTCACTCTCCTCTTTCACTTTCATCAAGAGGCTTTTTAGTTTCTCTTTACTTTCTGCTATAAGGGTGGTGTCATATATGTCCTGAATTGTTAGAAAGGAATAGTAGATGAAACTTTGAAACATGTATAATAGCATATATGAAACGAATCGCCAGTCCAGGTTTGATGCATGATACTGGATGCTTGGGGTTGGTGCACTGAGACAACCCAGAGGGATGGTACGGGGAGGGAGAAGGGAGGGGGGTTCAGGATGGGGAACACGTGTATACCTGTGGCAGATTCATGTTGATGTATGGCAAACCAATACAATATTGTAAAGTAAAAAAAAAAAAAAAAGAAAGAAAGAAAGAAAGAAAGAAATCGAAGGTCCTTTCCATCTCTTAAGTCTATGATATACTCACTCTATAAGCAATCTGGCTAAAGATCATCTATTGCTGTTGTTTTCCCATAAATGACTCCTCTAAACTGTACTGGTATTTCTGGAATGCCTCTGATGAAAACAGACTGAATGATGAATTTTTGACCAACTCGTCTGTTGTTATGCTAACTAAAGAAAAGGGCGTAGCAAAAAGGACTGGCTGGTGATCCTAATCTTAAATAGTAATGGCTGCAAATGATGAAGGGACTCATAGTATGTAATAACAATACTAAAGAGTGTGGTCAGCTCATCACTTGAAGAGTAAAAATCAAGATGGGATATCTAATCACAAAGAATGACAGAAATGTCAAACATGCATGCTAACCTAAACGTAAGAAAGAAAGATTGAAGAACAATGAATAGATACGGGTGCAAGACATGGTTCGGGGCATAAAAGAGACTTGATTTGAATCAGTAACCTAATGATTCATATATGGTATTTATTTCCAACTAACTGAATTGGAATCAAGATTGCCAGGCAAAATATCAATAACCTCAGATATGCAGAATAAAACCTCTTGATGAAGATTAAAGAGAGTGCAAAAACTGGCTTAAAACTCAGCATTCAAAAAACTAAGATGATGGCATCTAGTTCCATCACTTCATGGCAAATATATGGCAAAAAAATGAAAACAGTGACAGACTTTATTTTCTTGGGCTCCAAAATCACTGCAGATGGTGATTGCAGCCATGAAATTAAAAGACTCTTGCTCCTTGGAAGAAAACCTATGACAAACCTAGACAGCATATTAAAAAGCGAAGATATTACTTTGCTGATATAGGTCCATATGCTCAAAGCTGTGGTTTTTCCAGTAGTCATATATGGATGTGAGAGCTGGATCATAAAGAAAGCTGAGCACTGAAGAATTGATGCTTTTGAAGTGTGATGGTGGAAAAGAGTCTTGAGAGTCCTTTGGACAGCAAGGAGATCAACCCAGTCAATCATAAAGGAAATTAATCCTGAATATTCATTGGAAGGACTGATGCGGAAGCTCCAATACTTTGGCCACCTGATGTGAAGAGCCAGCATATTAGAAAAGACCCTGATGCTGGGAAAGAGTGAAGGCAGGAGGAGAAGGGGATGACAGAGCACAAGATGGTTGGATGGCATCACCAACTCAATGGACATGAGTCTGAGCAGCTCCGGGAGATGGTGAAGGACAGGGAACCCTGGTGTGCTGTCGTCCATGAGGTCACAAAGAGTTGGACATGACTGAGTGACTGAACAACAACTGAATATTTTAGTGAATTAGATATAACATCAGGAATGATTTGAAACACAAGTGTGATGCTACCTGAACAGAGGTTGAGTCCCTCCCACGTGTACAGTCTTGGGATTGAGCAATGGGGAGGGTAATCAGTCTGCCTACGTCAAACAAGCATATTGACCAAGACAAAATACAGTGAGCTCTAATCTGTTGTCTAAATGGCTCAGAAGTTATCTGGATGAGAGAAAAATTAATTTTTAACTTGGTGAAAACTGAAATTAAACTCATTTCAGCATAATTGTTTATAAACTCTCCGTTGAATAAACCTTTTTCCACATGCTTAACTGTTTTCTGAACACAAAATAATTGGACTAGATTTAAAACTCTTTCATGACTGAGTAGAGGGATCTCTGAACTTTCTAAAATTGTATATGAAATTGATGTCTATTCACTTTGTTCAGAGATGTTCCATAGCTCCTATCAAATTTTTAAAGAAACTGTCACCCATCACAAACCCTAATTGAATCCCTCTGACACAAAACTAGCTTCAGAAATGTGTACCCTGAATTTTTTGAGAACTCCAATATTTCTGTAACACGTATAAGAAAAGGGAAAAGTAATTAAAGCAAATTGCTACAATGAGCTAAGGAGTAGTGCACTGATTATAACAAGTTTTCACAGAGTTCCAGCTGGCAGAGAGAAATTAGAGCAGCCTTCCCTCTTAGACTTAGCAGACAGAGAAGACTTGAATTGCTACTGGGCCAACACTCACCGTTAGGGGATACTCCAAGTGTCTTGAAGTTTGAAAACATATTTCTGAACTAACTCAAAAAGGCATAGAGCTAAGTAAATGTATTTTCATTACACAAATTACTAAAAATAATGTAGGATATACCTCTGAGTTAGAATTTTTCTGCAGATTTATTCAGCCTACAGGATTTCAGAAGAGTAGATAGATGCATTGTAATTAGAGGTAGGATTACATACAATACTGGAAATAAGAAACCATTAAAAAATTATAGATTCTGAAATTTTAGGCTTCTTGCTAAGCTCTCTGAAGCTGCAGCTGTCTTTTTAAAAAATTACATCAATGCTTCTGTTTAGGAAAATGGCTGGGAATGAAAATAAATCTTTGTGTCACTAAGCAAGATATTAAAAAATCACAGAAAAAAAAGGTTGTTCCTGATGCATATAGTTACTGAGCACATGTGATTTGAAAATAAGATATTCATTTCTGCATGGCTCAGCAACACAAATCAGATTTCAAAAGAGTAACCTGTGAACAGAAATTGTTGGTATGTCATGTGGCTGCCTTCACCAACATATTTTCCAGTGAATTATAAAATATAAGTTGCCCTTATGCCTTCAGCCATGAATGAACTGAATCTCATTCTAGATGTGTGTCTGTTGCTGAAATCCTAAGCTCTGTTGCTCCATTGGTTCTATTGCTCCAAAACTTGTTTTCTTTTTCTCTGTGGCCATTTTTGTTCTCCCCTTGCTCCCTAAGCTATATAAAGTCCTGACATTCTGCAGCTGTCTGGAGCCTCTTGCTTCCCCACAATACACCAGTCAATGACTGCCGTTGCTACCTTTAGTCCCAAAGCAGGTGCACAGTTCATGCTTTCTCTCACTTTCCATTCTAAGACCATTATACTTCTTCCCAGGTCACTGTACTTCTGTCTCCACTCCAGATGCCTTCTGTAGTGACTCCATCACTGTTTAACATGGCATTCTCTGGATGAATACTTCCTGCTGCAGCTGCTGCTAAGTCGCTTCAGTCGTGTCCAACTCTGTGCGACCCCATAGACAGCTGTCCACCAGGCTCCCGTCCCTGGGATTCTCCAGGCAAGAACACTGGAGTGGGTTGCCACTTTCATTTTTACTATTCTTTCTACTTTTAGGACTTCCCTGATAGCTCAGTTGGTAAAGAATCCACCTGCGATGCCAGAGACCCTGGTTCTGTTCCTAGGTCAGAAAGATCTGCTGGAGAAGGGACAGGCTACCCACTGCAGTATTCTTGGGCTTCCCTTGTGGCTTAACTGGTAGAGAATCCGCCTACAATGCAGGAGGCCTGGGTTCAATCCCTGGATTGGGAAGATCTCCCGGAGAAGGGAAGGGCTACCCACTCTAGTATCCTGGCCTTGAGAATTCCATGGACTGTATCGTCCATGGGGTCACAAAGAGTCAGACACGACTGAGCAACTTTCACTTCACTTTCTACTTTTAGCAAAATATCTATCTGAAAATGCAAACCATTAACATTTGCTCTGCCTGATCAGTAAAACCATTATGGTAAGATGTGTTCTCAGGCTCCAGTGGTAGCTCAGCTGGTGAAGAATCCATCTGCAATGCAGGAGACCCCAGTTCAATTCCTGAGTCAGGAAGATACCCTGGAGAAGGGATAGGCTACCCACTGCAGTATTCTCAGGATTTCCTGGAGATTCAGATGGCAAAGAATCCACAGGAGGCCTGGGTTCGATCCCTGGGTTGGGAAGTTCCCCTGGAGGAAGGCATGGCAACCCACTCCAGTATTCTTACCTGGGGAATCCCCAGGGACAGAGGAGCCTGATGGGCTACAGTCCATAAGGTTGCAAAGAGCTGGACACGACTGAGCAACTTAGCACACAGCACACACAAGGTGTGTTTTAATGTCCTTCAATCTATACCATTGCTGATATACGTGGTTTCTAAATGAAACACTGAAATATTTAGAATCATCCAAGGCCGTTGGCCTTTTTACAATATTATTAGTCCCAATAATTATTTTTCATCTTGTATCTAATTATTCCTTTTGTTGTATTCTTAAATTTAAAACCTTGATTTGTCCTTGAGGAATATTTATTAAGTTAACCTTTTCATTTAGCTACAAAAATTTTTTGGAGGAAGGAAGAAAAGAAAACAATGCCTTTTTTTTTTTTTTGCATGTATCCTCTCCTATCTCTATTTGTGTCTCTATATTTTCTTCCTTTTTCTATTCTCATTTAATAGCAGTTGTTAATTTGAGTACCAGGATAGTGAAACTATCAGTATGAGAATATCATATAACTTTTTGAAATATTTTTCTATACTTTGCCATAGACCATTTTCAGTGGTGATGCTAAGACCCTGCTGGTTTATTTGAACAAGACAAATTTTGTTTAGGTGTAATGTTTGTCCACAGACTTCTGATATGAACTGGTCTCTGTCTACTCCGGTGATGTTTCATACCTCTTGTCAGATTTACAGCTGAGAAGCATGATGTGCACCCCTCCAGAGGAGCTCTCAGCTTCCTGCTTGTGGGCTTTCCCTTAGTTCACCTCTGCTCTCCTGAGGCAGCATCACTGCCTACCCTCACTGCCCCAGCTTGGGTTACTCTGAACATCACCCTCAAACTGAGCCTCTCCTGCTTCACCTGTCACCCAAAGTATTTTACTTAGTAACACACTGCCCAAGGGCGATGCACCCCTACCAGTATTTAACCACTTCCCCTTCCCATTAATTGGCCAGTCATTTTCGGCTAGAATTATTTTTGCTAGCAATAGTAACTTGGTAGAAAGAAATAGTATTTGAAGGTTGCAGGTGGGACAAGGTGGCATGCAATTCAGTGTCTTTGGGTTAGGGAGACAGCTGAGTGAGTCAGATCCTGGGGCTCTGGGTTTGGGAAAACAAGAGCAATGGTTGGAAGTAAGAAGGGTCTTATTAATTTTTTTTTCTTGGTGTACTGTAGTTTATGAATCAGAGCCTTGATAGGCCATGAGAAGAACTCCTAATACTGTACCCCCTCATTGGTCTCAGTTTTTGGAGGTGATGGGAGTTTACCCATTTTCTTGTCTCTTTCTTTTAGTGGAAAGTTAAAAAAAAAAAAAAAAGGAGAGTGGCTGTAACTGAAGCTGCTAGATAAAATGCTGTATTAAATGAGGAGTCTTTCCTTAGGAGCTTATCTTCTCAAAGTGCCTTTGAATTATAATCCTTTTTACTCAGGCACAAATAATTTGTTCTGAATTTGGTGTTATTCACAAACCTAATTACTATGCATAGCAGATCATATTTTCCAAAGATGGCCACAAAAGTATCTTGCATCTCCCAAGCTCTTTTGCAACATGACCTTGACATTCTCTCATCAAGAAGGAGAGTTGATTTCTCCACCCCCTTGAATCTGGGTAAACTTGTCCTTCTTGATGGATAATAGCAGAATGACACTGTTAAGGTATAGCCTTTTCTGACCTGTCACTTTTCTCTTCTTGTTTTTTGAAAACTTTCTCTAGGAATGTTCACACTGAGCCTAGCTGCTATTCTATGAGAAACCCAAGCTACAAGGAAAAACTGCATGTGGTTGTCCCAGAAAGCCAGGGAGCAAGTTAGGATCAACAGTCGCCATGAGAATGAGTCGTCTGAAATAGCCAGTCCAGTGGAACATTCAGAGCATGATGCCCGGGCAGCCATGTGATTTCAATTAACATGAGAGTTCCAAAGTAAGACCCACCCAGCTGAGCTCAGCCAATTCACAGAACTATGAGAGAAAACAATTTTATTCTAAGCTGCTAAGGTTTGCAGTGATTTCTTAAGCAGTAAGAAGTAACCAGAATACTATAGTAAATGGAACCAGATCCTGTGACGCATCATCTGTCACAGTCAGCTTAAACTTGCCCACAGTTATTTCAATGGTGACTTTCTGGAAAACATCCCGCAAGTTCAACATGACTTTAAGATCAAGGGAGATTGAACTAACAATATTAATACTACATGCGTGAAAGCATGTGTGCTCAACTGCGTCCGACTCCTTGCGACCCCACGGACTGCAGCCCGCCAGGCTCCTCTGTCTATGGGATTTTCCAGGCAAGAATTCTAGAATGGGTTGACATTTCCTCCTCTAAGGGATCTTCTCGATCCAAATAGTGTGTAAAAGTGTATGTGGGCTGCCATAACAAATCCCCGCAAACCTAGTGGCTTAAAACAACAGAAATATATCCTCTCATAGTTCTGGAGTTTGTTAAGTCTGCAATCAAAGTGTGTCAACAGGAACATGATTCCTCTAAAGCTTCTAGGGGAGAACTCTTCCTTGCCTCTCCCAGCTTCTAATGGCTGCTGGCATTCCTTGGCCTCCTTGACTTAGGCTGTGTCACTCCAATCTCTGCGTCTGTCAGACGGCCTTCTCTGTGTGTGTGTCTTTCCTGTCTGTCTGTCTGCCTCCTTCTTATCAGATAATACAGGATTATCTCATTTCAAGATTTTAAGTTAAACATATCTGCAAAGACCCTTTTTTCAGATAAGACAACATTCTTAGTTTCCAAGGATTTGACATGGATATTTTTGGGGAGCCATTTTTTGGTCTATCATGATTGGTATGGGAACAGGAGCAGTAGAAATAACTCCCTATCACCCTAATGTTACAGGGTAGGTAAATAAAGCTGGTAATTCTCAAGCAAGTGAGTCGGTTCTTTGCACTGTTTCTAAAACAGATGGTAGTTTATGCTGCGGTGTAAATTCCTTCCATAAGATTGATGACCAAGTGCAGATTACTCTCTTTATTTGCCTTCTGTTCAGTTATTGTGATCACTAGTTACATATATTAGTATGAAAGAAATGTAGCAAAATAAGTATTTGTAAATGTGTTCAGATCAAACTCAGTTCAGGGTAATATGGATACTAACAAGGTTAACTTTGTCTAACAACGAAGGATGACTTTTTGTTAAGCTACTTTGTAATTTCCCTGGCAACCTACTTACACTGACCACATAGTAGTTGGAGTTAGCCATTCCCCAACTTTTAATCATCTCCTTAATTACCACAAATATATTGCATATTTCCTTCAATTGAATTCTGATTTTTTTTTCCTCTGCATCATTCCAGCACTATCCTGGTACTAGAAACAATCTAAGCTTCTTACTCAGTCTACAGTCTCTAAAGGAGAACATTTCATAGGAAAAACTCAGTTGATATTCTCACACTAGCTATGAGGACTAGTTAAGTGAGATACCAACTAATCTGCCAGTAGTATTGGCAGGTCGTATGATGTCTGCTGGAAAATATACTGAAATACTCAGGTCAGTTAACATTGGCAATTATGTTGCTGTCTTGTTATAACTTTTAAATTTAATCACCATTGATTGAAAATGTTCAATATCTGAGTTAAGAATAAAAGTATAATTAACTCCATCTGTGGAGCCATCTATATAATCCATTAAATACTTTCACTGGTCAAAAAAGTTGATTTTAAAATATAGATAACTCTAATATGTAACCTCTCTTCTCTCTCTCACACACACACACATGCACACACACACACAGTGGAAGAGAGAGTGGGCTATTACATATATCTCTTTGTATGTCTGTGAGTAACAGACAGATGATCAGAGAGATAGATGTTAATAGCCATGATGTCTACTGGAAAATGCACTGAAACATCTGTTCATTTAGTATGAAAGTCTCCAGGTCCATCCATGTTGCTGCAAAGGGCATTATTCATTAGTCTCTGTGGCTGAAGACTATTCCACTGTACATATACATAAATATACCACATCTTTATCCATTCCTCTTAGATGAACACTTAGGTTGCTTCCATGTCTTAGCTATTATAAATAGTGCTAGTATAAACATTGGGGTTCATGTATCTTTTCTAATTATAGTTTTCTCCAGATATATGCCCAAGAGTAGAATAGCAGGATCATATGGCAACTCTATTTTCAGTTTTTTAAGAAACATCCCTACTGTTCTCCATAGTGACTATATCAAGTTACATTTCCCACCAACAGTGTGGGAAGGTGCCTTTTTCTCTACACCATCTCCAGAATTTATTTGCAAACATTTTAAAGATGGCCATTTTGACTGGTATGAAGTGATATCTCATTGTAGTTCTGATTTGCATTCTGTAGTGATCAGCAATGTTAGGCACTTTTTCATATGCTTTTTGTCCATCTCTTCTTCGGAGAAATATCTATTTAGATCTTCTGCCCATTTTTTTAAAATTGGGTTATTTTTTTATATTGAGCTATATAAGCTGTTTGTGTATTTTTAAAAGTAATCTTTTGTCAGTTGTATGGTTTGCAAATATTTTTTTCATTCTGTAGATTTTCTTTTCAGTTTGCTTACGGTTTCCTTCACTGTAAAAAAGTTTTTAAGTTTAATTAGGTCCTATATGTTTATTTTTGTTTTTATTCTCATTTCTCTAGGAGATGGATCCAAAAAGATACTGCTGTAGTTTATGTCAGAGTGTTCTGCCTATGTTTTCCTCTAGGAGTTTTATAGTATCTGATCTTACATTTTGGTCTTTAACCAACTCTGAGTTTATTTTTGTGTATGGTTACAGAATGTCCTAATTTCACTCTTTCACACATAGCTGTTCAGTTTTCCCAGCACCACTTCTTAAAGAGATGGTATTTTCTCCATTGTATATTCTTGCCTCCTTTGTTATAGATTAATTGGTCATATGTGCCTGAGCTTATTTCTGGGATTTATATCCTGTTCCATTGATGTATGAGTCTGTTTTTGTGCCAGTATCTTACTGTTTTGGTTATTACATCTTTGTGCTTAGTCGCTCAGTCATGTCCGACTCTTTGCATCCCCCTGGACTTCAGCCCACCAGGTTCCTCTGTCCATGGAATTCTCCAGGCAAGGGTACTGGAGTAGGTTGCCATGCCCTCCTCTAGTGGATCTTCCCCACCCAGGGATCAAACCCAGGTCTCCCACATGGCAGGTGGATTCTTTAACGACTGAGCCACCAGAGAAGCCCTTCCCTCAAATAGTCGAAATAATCCTTCCATTCATTACCCTATGAAATTACCCAGCCCATAACAACTTACCACTGCGTATTTGGGGCCGCTCTTGAGATGGGAATCGGAGTTCTTGTCTGTGGAGCCAAAGAATGGAACCCACAAACACAGACACTCACAGTAGAAAGTGAATAGGATTTATTAAAGAGGAGGAAAGTACAAAGCTCTCAGCATAGACACTGAGAAGGGGGTAAAGAGTCCCATCATAGCTTTGTAGTATAGTCTGAAGTCAGGGAGCTGATTCCTCCAGCTCCATTTTTCTTTCTCAAGATTGTTTTGCCTATTTGAGGTCTTTTGTTTTCCCATACAAATTAAAAAAATATTTTGTTCTAGTTGTGAAAAATGCCATTGGTAATTTGATAGAGGTTGCGCAGACACAACTTGGTGACTGAACAACAACAAGCATTGAATCTGTAGTTTGCCTGGGGTAGTACAGTCATTTAGACAATATTGATTCTTCTAATCCAAGAACAGAAACATGGTTTGTATATCTTGAAAATTAATCCTTTGTCAGTTGCCTGGTTTGCAAATATCTTCTCCCATTCTGTAGGTTGTCTTTTCAGTTTGTTTATGGTTTCCTTTGCTGTGCAAAACTTTTAAGTTGAGGAAGGCAGTTCAGACCATAACACCCTCCTCTCCCTTATTTTTAGTGAGCAAAGAGGAAATTCCACATCATCCCTCATCATTTGATAGGGTGGAGATGTGAGTCTCAGCTCCAGTTTGGTAGATTCATAGATGAAGCCTAGTAGCTTCTTTGCATTTAGCATCCTGACCTTGGAACCAAGACAGAACTAAACCCTACCCAAATGACCAAGAATTAAAAAGAGGACCAGTGATATCCCAGTTAAAAATAGAAAATGGGTACTCAGGAATTAAAATAACACCTGCCAACTACATATACATTTAAGAAACTACAGAGTAAGAGATTAGCACATAAACAGCTATTAATATTATGTCTATCTGTCTCTCTCTCTGTCTCTCTGTTTCTCAGTACCTATCTATGGGTTGGCCAAAACTTTATTTGAGATTTTCTGTAATACCTTCTAAAGTGAAGTCACTCAGTCATGTCTGACTCTTTGTGATCCCATGGACTGTACTTTCCAGGCTCCTCTGTCCATGGGATTTTCCAGGCAATAGTACTGGAGTGGATTGCCATTTCCTTCTCCAGAGGATCTTCCCAACCCAGGGACTGAACCCAGGTCTCCCGCACTGTAGACAGACGATTTGCTGTCTGAGCCACCAGGGAAGTCCTTATAACACCTTATAGAAAAACCCAAATGAACGTTTTGGCCAACCCAATATCATTCTATGTATCTATGTACCTACCTATGTAGCTGCTTACCTAGCTATCTATCTACAAATAGACACACAACACACACACAAATAGTGGTGTGGTGGTCAATGTTTAACTGGATCTGTAGGGAAATTTTTTGAAGCCTTTATTTATGGTGTTTTCCAATTTCAATGATGTAAGTGCTCCACCGCAACTGAGGTCTGACTACCAACATGATGTCACTGAGTGTGGAACTGGTGCAAGGTGCCTGCTCACATTCAGCTCTCATCAGCCAGTATGAACTGTCTCCAGCATACCACTGTAACAGTTAGAGAAAAACAGGTAGAAGTCAGTTCCATTTGAGGTAATCAGAGGAGGCTTAATATAGAAGGTGGAATATGATCTGACCTTTAAAAGATGAGTAGGAAAAACAAAAAGATGAGTAGGATATTTGCAAGTTTATTGAACATGTGACAGAATAAAAAAGTAAATAAAGGTTTACTTTGATCTTAAAGGAGCTTCCCTAGTGGCTCAGATGGTAAAGACTCTTCCTGCAATGCAGGAGACCTGGATTCGACCCCAAGGTCAGGAAGATCCCCTGGAGAAGGGAATGGCAATTCACTCCAGTTTTCTTGCTTGGAGAATCCCATGGACAGAGGAGCCTGGTGGGCTACAGTCCATGGGATTGCAAAGAGTCAGACATGACTGAGCAACTTCACTTTCACTTTTAGTATAGTTTTATTTTGAACTGGATGCGCAAATACTCATGTTCTCACATAGAGTCAGACACAACTGAGCAACATTTCCTATTCCTCCTCCTCGATCTCAAAGAATTAGAATTGGAAAAGTGAGACATTGGAAACTAACATGACTGTTTTTAAATGTTTAGATTATATCAGCTTGAGCCCCGTATCAAGGTAACCTTGACATATTTCACCAGGGAGGAGTGGTTGTAGTGTGGAAGAAGACTTCTTTATCCTCAGGGTCCCATCAGTAGAATTTAGAATTCATGCCAATGCTCTATCTTCTAAAGTCATCTTGTTTGAGTATTTCAGCTCCTCTAATGTCACACCTGATTTATGTACAAGTGTGAACATAACTACAGTCACTTCAATTAAAAAACGCAGTCATGTTTTTTAAGTCGTGTTGCCTAGAGAAATGTACTAGGAAAAATAACATAAAATGAAATAAATTTGCATAAAGAAGACTTCCAGTTTCAGCTCTGACATACAAAGAATTTGGAAATCATCACTCCCAGCCTTACAACAAGAAACAGCTGAATAAATTGAAAATCAGTGACTTTTCTTAGACCCTCCCTATCAGAGAACAGAGGTTACAGGGCAAACTAACACCCCAAAATTTGGAGAGAAAAATGAGTCCAGAGAGTCACAGTCAGTATGTGATTACCTGGACAAATGCCACCAGATCCATAAATTGGTACAAACACTGTGATCATTTTGATGTCTTGTTGGAGGCTCAATATGGACAAGCATGAGAAAGAGAAACTTCTTGAGGTCACCATTGTGGAGATCACCCACACATGCATGAGTTTACCTCCGGGAATTCCACTGTAAATTCTCACAGTATAGATCTGAGAAAGATTAATCAATATGAATTGGGTCCAAAGCATTCTTACAACAAGAGCATACTCAGTAAGGAAAAGACTGTACAGAGCCTGAACCCAGCTGAGGATATTCCCCACCTTCTGCCTGCTCTATTGTCTCTTATCTAAGGAGGAAGATAAAGGCTGTACCATGGGAAAATAATTGTGAAGATCACAGAGCTAAGACACAGGTCCTCTGATCATATTATATTAATAGAATACTTCACCTCTCTTACCTTTTACCACCATACTGAGAGAGTTCCAATGTAACTATTGTGGATAATAGCTCAAACAACTGCGAAACACTGACTCTCTCTGAGGCTTGCTGTTTGCTGTGCTTAGTCACTCAGTCATGGCCCACTCTTCATGATCCCTTGGACTGTAGCCCACCAGGCTCCTCTGTCTGTGGGGATTCTCCAGGCAAGAATACTGGAGTGGGTTGCCATGCCCTCCTCCAGGGAAACTTCCTGACCCAGGAATCAACCGGGGTCTCCTGCATTGCAGGCAAATTCTTTAACAACTCAGCTACCCAGGAATACCGAGGAGGAATGCTGAGGGAAGCTTAACATCAAGAGAGGACAAAACAAGGACACTCGAGGAAATTCAAGACACTGCACCTGCAGCTATAACAAACATTAAACATAGTTCAGTTCCTAGCCAGCTTATCATAAATCTTCACATTAAAAGCCTATTTACCTCATTTTCTATTTCCTATACCAACATATCTGACCTTCAACAAAAAAAGTTACATAGCATGACAAAATACAAGGAAAAAACTCAAACTGAAGAAACAGTAATCACAAAAATCAAACTCTAATATGACACAGATGTAAGAATTATCAAAAAGAGAATTTAAAACAAGTATGATTAATATGCTAAGAACTCTAATGGAAAGAGTAGACAATAAGCAAGAACAGAAGGGTAATAGAAGCAGAGAGGTGGAAACCCTAAGACAAAATCAAAAGGGAATTCTAGAAATCAAAAACACAAACGGATACTTCAGAACAAAAATGATGACTGCCTTTGCCTTTGATACTATCACTGGTAGACAACATGGCCAAAGAAAGGATTTGTGAACATTAAGATAGGTCAAGAAGTAATGCACTCAGAGTGAGGTGTAAGCAATGGATAGCTCAACTTTTACTGAGAACTCAAGAAGGCATCCCTTAAACCCAGTACTTTCAAGAATGGTAACCAATTCTAATCAAAAGTGATAGTGGGCTGGAATAAGCAGGGTTGTATCTGACTTTTGTCCTACCCCTACTGTACTCCACCAGGATCTTCAAGCTCCCTCCCCTTCCAATCATTGCTTAGCGTGATCTCTGAGTGTTAAGGGCTTCCCTGATAGCTGAGTTGGTAGACACCAGTTCGATTCCTGGGTCAGGAAGATCCACTGGAGAAGGGATAGGCTACCCACTCCAGAGTTTTGGGCTTCCTTGATGGCTCAGCTAGTACAGAATCTGCCTGCAATGTGGGAGACCTGGGTTTGATCTCTAGGTGGGGATGATCCCCTGAGAAGGGAAAGGCTACCCACTCCAGTATTCTGGCCTGGAGAATTCCATGGGCTGATAGTCCATGAGGTCACAAAGAGTTAGACATGACTGACTTTCACTTCACTGAGTCTTATATTAGGTTTTTATAATTTTATGTGAATAAACTTAATTTACATTCTTATCTCTCATGAAACATATTTCAATAAAAATTTTATAACTCCCTGATGTTCAAGCTGGTTTTAGAAAAGGCAGAGGAACCAGAGATCAAATTGCCAACATCCGCTGGATCATGGAAAAAGCAAGAGAGTTCCCGAAAACATCTATTTCTGCTTTATTGACTATGCCAAAGCCTTTGACTGTGCGGTCACAATAAACTGTGGAAAATTCTGAAAGAGATGGGAATACCAGACCACCTAACCTGCCTCTTGAGAAATCTGTATGCAGGTCAGGAAGCAACAGTTAGAACTGGACATGGAACAACAGACTGGTTCCAAATAGGAAAAGGAGTACGTCAAGGCTGTATATTGTCACCCTGGTTATTTAACTTATATGCGCTGGTCATAGCAAACACCCTCTTCCAACAACATAAGAGAAGACTCTACACATGGACATCACCAGATGGTCAACACCGAAATCAGATTGATTATATTCTTTGCAGCCAAAGATGGAGAAGCTCTGTATAGTGAACAAAAACAAGACCGGGAGCTGACTGTGGCTCAGATCATGAACTCCTTATTGCCAAATTCAGACTTAAATTGAAGAAAGTAGGGAAAACCACTAGACCATTCAGGTATGACCTAAATCAAATCCCTTATGATTATACAGTGGAAGTGAGAAATAGATTTAAGGGTCTAGATCTGATAGATAGAGTGCCTGATGAACTATGGAATGAGGTTTGTGACATTGTACAGGAGACAGGGATCAAGACCATCCCCATGGAAAAGAAATGCAAAAGAGCAAAATGGCTGTCTGGGGAGGCCTTAAAATAGCTGTGAAAAGAAGAGAGGCAAAAAGCAAAGGAGAAAAGGAAAGATATAAGCATCTGAATGCAGAGTTCCAAAGAATAGCAAGAAGAGATAAGAAAGCCTTCTTCAGCGATCAATGCAAAGAAATAGAGGCAAACAACAGAATGGGAAAGACTAGAGATCTCTTCAAGAAAATTAGAGATACCAAGGGAACTTTTCATCCAAAATGGGCACAATAAAGGACAGAAATGGTCTGGACCTAACAGAAGCAGAAGGTATTAAGAAGAGGCGGCAAGAATACACAGAAGAACTGTACAAAAAAGATCTTCATGACGCAGATAATCATGATGATGTGATCACTCATCTAGAGCCAGACATCCTGGAATGTGAAGTCAAGTGGGCCTTAGAAAGCATCACTACGAACAAAGCTAGTGGAGGTGATGGAATTCCAGTTGAGCTGTTTCAAATCCTGAAGATGATGCTGTGAAAGTGCTGCACTCAATATGCCAGCAAATTTGGAAAACTCAGCAGTGGCCACAGGACTGGAAAAGATCAGTTTTCATTCCAATTCCAAAGAAAGGCAATGTAAAAGAATGTTCAAACTACCGCACAATTGCACTCATCTCACTCATGCTAGTAAAGTAATGCTCAAAATTCTCCAAGCCAGGCTTAAGCAGTACATGAACCGTGAACTCCCTGATGTTCAAGCTGGTTTTAGAAAAGGCAGAGGAACCAGAGATCAAATTGCCAACATCCGCTGGATCATGGAAACAGCAAGAGAGTTCCAGAAAAACATCTATTTCTGCTTTATTGACTATGCCAAAGCCTTTGACTGTGTGGATCACAATAAACTGTGGAAAATTCTGAAAGAGATGGGAATACCAGACCACCTGACCTGCCTCTTGAGAACTCTGTATGCAGGTTAGGAGGCAACAGTTAGAACTGGACATGGAACAACAGACTGGTTCCAAATAGGACAAGGCTGTATATTGTCAGCCTGCTTATTTAACTTATATGCAGAGTACATCATGAGAAACACTGGACTGGAAGAAACACAAGATGGAATCAAGATTGCCGGGAGAAATATCAACAACCTCAGATATGCAGATGACACCACCCTTATGGCAGAAAATGAAGAGGAGCTAAAAAGCCTCTTGATGAAAGTGAAAGAGGAGAGTGAAAAAGTTGGCTTCAAGCTCAACATTCAGAAAATGAAGATCATGGCATCCGGTCCCATCACTTCATGGGAAATAGATGGGCAAACAGTAGAAACAGTGTCAGACTTTCTTTTGGGGGGCTCCAAAATCACTGCAGATGGTGACTGCAGCCATGAAATTAAAAGACACTTACTCCTTGGAAGGAAAGTTATGACCAACCTAGATAGTATATTCAAAAGCAGAGACATTACTTTGCCAACTAAGGTTCGTCTAGTCAAGGCTATGGTTTTTCCAGTGGTCATGTATGGATGTGAGAGTTGGACTGTGAAGAAGGCTGAACGCTGAAGAATTGATGCGTTTGAACTGTGGTGTTGGAGACGACTCTTAAGAGTCTCTTGGACTGAAAGGAGATCGAACCAGTCCATTCTGAAGGAGATCAACCCTGGGATTTCTTTGGAAGAAATGATGCTAAAGCTGAAACTCCAGTACTTTGGCCACCTCATGCGAAGAGTTGACTCATTGGAAAAGACTCTGATGCTGGGAGGGATTGGGGGCAGAAGGAGAAGGGGACGACCCAGGATGAGATGGCTAGATGGCATCACGGACTCGATGGATGTGAGTCTGTGTGAACTCTTGGAGATGGTGATGGACAGGGAGGCCAGGCGTGCTGCGATTCATGGGGTCACAAAGAGTCGGACATGACTGAGTGACTGAACTGATCTGAATTGTGCATCTAAGGCTTTGCCTCATAAATCAGCAGACTCCAGAGAGTAAACAGGCAATAGAGGAGCTTCTTGTAAACCCTGGAATCAAATTTCTGTTCCTAATCACAAGGTGGCCCTTGCTGGAGATTGTTATGTGCACAGCTCTCCAGACAGGTGAGCATAGAGATCTGAGAATAACAGGATTAGGAGGGTGAGCAGTGGGAGACTGAAAGATAATGGGCAGGCTGAAGCTTGGGGACTGAAGAGCCAGAGCTCCTACAGTATCAGGACAACCTCATTGAATTATTACGTCCAAGGGCAGGAGGAGTCTGGAAAAAAACTTCAGGGAGATCATGGAGGTGAGAAAATCAAGCCCTATGTGAAAAGCTTACATAAAGTTGGATTGATCAGCTGAGAAAAGAGACAGCTGTAAAGAGTTTTAACACAATAAAAAAAATGGAGAAAATGATGACCAGCCTTTTTCAGATGCCAGAACTAAGAAGCAGGCTTTAGAGCATAGTGGGGTAGATTCAGAGCATATATTGTTACATGTTGAAATGGGCTACCTAAAGGATTATGGAAACAATCAATCCTTATAAGCTGTGGAAGGTTTTGACCTTTTTTGAAGGCCAGAGGAGAGAAACCAGATTTCAGACATTGATTCAAAGATGTGTACTGGTCTACATTGTGCTAACAATCTACTTTCATTTCATCAAAAAATTTTGGCAACTAATTTTTTCATCTGTCAAATGCAAATAGAATGAAATCTCTTTTCAGAACCATTAATTACTGAGTAATTTTCCTAAAGAAGTCAGTCTGTCTTATACCCCAGCCAAAGAGTGCTTACTTACTGTCTAGTCAATAGAATCACATTATAAGAGATTCTTATCTATAAAGCAACCAAGGGTACACAGGGCTTCCAAGGTGGCTCAGTGAAGAAGAATCCCCCTGCCAAGCAGGAGACGTGGGTTTGATCCCTGGGTCAGGAAGATCCCATGGAGAGGGAAATGGCAATCCACTCCAGTATTCTTGACTGGGAAATTTCATGGACAGAGGAGCCTGACAGGCTACAGTCCATAGGGTCACAAAGAGGTGGACACACTTAGCAATTAAACAACAATGGTACACAACTCAAGGATGATACTAGTGTTCTTCCGCTGGAAATATCTTACTGTTGCAAATAGAATCACTACTAGGAAGTGCTGCCAAGATCTTTGAAAGGGAAAATGGTTCTTACCAGATAACCAGACCCTGTTTCATGGCTTTCATCTGTGAAAGCTTCAAATGCAATACCACCTTAATGTATTCAGGGGACCTTCAAGCATTTACCCAGTAACCCTTGAGGATAATTCTGTTTCTTACATCATTTATTTTTTTTAAAAAAAGAATGTAATAGCTTTCTAGGTTCCAGTCAATGGCTTGGTTTCACAGGAAATTGTTCATCTTGTTTTGTCAGTCTCCTAAAATTGTTGAAATTGGAAGACCCATTTTAGTCAACTATTTCGTGCAGAAGCCAAGAATTTTTCAAACTTAAAGGTGTTTTTTTTTAATATTGTACCCAAACAAAAATGTTATTTACCTCAAATCCATATCTATTTCATAAATATGTATCTCTCAAGACTCCTAGCCAGATTTTTAATTGATGAAAAAAGAAAAAAGTTTTGGAAATATTAGACTTGGTTCAAAAAAATCTCTTCAACCCTCACCTTCTGTTCTAATGAGAATAATATGTCAAATGGATAGTATAGAAGAAAGAAGATCATTAAACCTTAACATGAAGCCAAAGGTATGAAGTATGAAGTATTCTTAATCACAACAAGGAGCATTGACTGATGGGAACAAAAGGTGATGAGTGATATCTAAAACAAATGTTGCAGAAATAATCCAAGACAACTAACTCAGTGATGGCTACCTGTTGCCATTGGTGGATGTAGAGTGGAAAGTGAAAGTAACCGTAAGTCTGTTTTTATTTATCATCTCCTTAAAGATAGGCTCGGGAGAAGGCAATGGCAGCCCACTCCAGTCCTCTTGCCTGGAAAATCCCATGGACAGAGGAGCCTGGTGGGCTGCAGTCCATGGGGTCGTGAAGAGTCAGACACAACTGAGTGACTTCACTTTCACTTTTCACTTTCCTGCATTGGAGAAGGAAATGGCAACCCACTCCAGTGCTCTTGCCTGGAGAGTCCCAGGGACGGGGGAGCCTGGTGGGCTGCCGTCTATGCGGTCGCACAGAGTCGGACATGACTGAAGCGACTTAGCAGCAGCAGCAGCAGTAAAGATAGGCTCAAAGAGATGCCAGAACATTCGTTGTCCATAATAGATTGGTCATGCTTTGAGAATACATAAGGACAGAGATTCATGTTATATTTGTTCAGAGTATCTGAATGGGAGTTTTCTCTTGTTTGACAGAGGAAATGTGACAGATGTAATCAATATAAGCAATATTATCAGACACTAGATTATGACTTAAAATCTACATCTACCTGGAATAAAAGAAAACAAGCCTGTTTATTCAAAGTTGCCTTAAATTCTGTTTTGAAAATAGATGTAATAGAAAAACAAATTAAAAATTGGCAAAGCATAACAGAAAGTAATCACATAAACTAGTTCTTCAAAAGTCTGCACTGAGCAACATGAAGCAGTGGGACGAGCATAAGGGACAGGGTTCATAGTGCTCGTCTCAGCCTTGCTGCTCTAGACCTTGGTTCATGCCCATTAACAGGGAGTTGTTCTAAAGCTCTAAAATTCTGTGATCATGGACACTGCTATACTAAAATACTACATTTATGCAGAGTTTTATCATTTACTCTGACTCTTTACAACAACCCTGTGAGAAAAAAAAGGTATGCTCTCTAATTTAAGTACTAACGAAGAAATGAAATTGAATAAAATAACTTGAGGAAGATGACCAGATATTCTTCAGTGCAGAGATGAAGAAACTTGAACTCAAGTCAACTAACGTCAAATCCCATGTTCTTCTTACTGCATTATTCTGCATACCAGGCATCTCTTAGTAACATAGGGTGCTACTTTGAAGCCCCGAAGTGATTCCTATATGCAAACAGAAAGAGAGTTTCTAGGACCTTCAGAGTTAGCATATTGATTGAGCCTTCAACTTTACTGAAAGAGTACGCAATTTTGGATGGGAACTCCCCCAGCATTTTGCTTACCAAACTTACAAATTTACCTTGGGGATAATAGCAATAGAGGAGCGGTCTCAACCTTTTAAGTTCATTCCTACTGTAAAGCTTTGGACTCCATCACTTCCTGCTCTCTGGAGAAATTTACAGTCGACTATCACTTCTCCTCTTTACGCACTCATCCTCTCTTCCTCAACAGTCTTTCTCATCAGCGTTTAGACACAATAACATCTCTAATACATGTAAAACCCTAGTTTGTCTACACTCCCCATTTCAGAAAGCCCCCTAGCATTCTCCTTTCTTTCACATTCTCATGTCTCAAGATGTTTGACAAAACTTCCCGGTTCCACTTGCTCACTTTCCACTTGTTAGTCCATTACAATCTGGCTTCCATCTCCACTAATCCAATAAGACTTGTCTCATAAAAACCACCTTTGAGCAGATGATACAGATTTTTTATATTCTTTCCTGACCTCTCTCTGACTGACTACTAACCTTGACATTGCCTCAACTTTTTGATCTCCATAACCTTTCTCCCCAAACCTGGTCTTCTTTCTATATACACCAAATAAATGACTGAACACACAGCTTATGTTAACCAAAAGCCTTGGAGTCATCTTTGACCCCTCCTCCTTCTCACCCCTCCTAACCATTAATCTCCAAATCCTAAAAATCTCCTCATGAATCCATCCTTTTCTTTCCATTTCTACTACCAACAGCATGAGAAGTCCCAGCTAGGTTCTTCTTTTTCTTGCATTACTGCAATGGTTACCTGAGTGGTTACCTAACATCTGCTTTTGCTAGCCTCAGCCACTTGCCAAACTGAATCTATTAATATGCAAATCTTACTATGTTTATTGCTTTCCCAAAACGTAACCATATTTTCCTAGGTCTTAGGATAAAGAAAAACCTCTCTATTGAAACAATATAATGTAATATAATGCTGCAGGTTTGGTCCCTACCTATATCTCCAGCCTCACTTGGTACTACTCTGCTCCCTCTCATTCTCTCCACTCCAACTACACAGGCCTTCTTCAGCCCCTTGTTTGCACCACATTCCCTCTCAGCACAGGACCTTTGCCTAAGCTGTTTTCTCATTGTTTCTCGTTTGCCCACCTTCAACTAGGTAATGCCTGTATATTTCAGTCTCTCAGTGATGCCATGTGTATAGAAGAACATGAAAACAATAAAGTAGACATAGAACCTCTCCTGGAAAGAAGTCAAAGAAGCCTTCCTAAAACTCTTAGACCTCTAGTCTAATTCATAAAGAAGCCAAGTCAGGTGAAGAGGGAAGAAAGAGCATTTCCTTGTAGAGAAACAACAGAGGCAATTCAACAGAGAGACTGACGCCGATGGAGGCAAACACTGAGGAAGCAGTGGAAAGTTGTTAAGAGTAGAAGGGATCTGTTTACCCAGGTCTGGAAGGTTTAAACAGTGTTCTGTCATCTATAGGGGAGCATTAGAGAGTGTTAGGAAACAAAAAAGTAATAATAGACTTGCTTTAAGTGAGCTGCCAATAGTAACGAGTTAGTTATGGAATCTTAACTAAGACCTCAGTTTCCTGACGCTCAGACCAAATGTCATTCTATAAGCCTAGCATGTTAGAGTAACCTGAGGGCTTGTTAAAAGATAGACGACCAGACCCCACCAACAGAGTCTCACCAGATTTGGGGTGGGCTTGTGAATTAGAGTTTCTATTAAGTTTCTAGGTGCTACTGATGCTGCTATCCAGGCACTACTCTTTGAGAATCACTGAACTAGACCATATCTCTCAGCAAATTAAATAGAGAACCATTCAAAAAGATTAAGCTCTAAAAAGTATAGGAAAGAAAACCGGAGGCATAAGAACACCAAAAAGATGGAATCATTTGTATTTAGTTTGGGAGCATTTTTTGTCTCTTAGCAGCAAATATAACCTTGAGTCACAAATTAATTAATTTCCCTGTGTCTTATTTCCTTGCCTGTAAAATAAAGTCATTGAACCAGAATAATTCTAATGTATCCTCCTGTTCTAAACTTTTACAACCCTACAATTTATCTTCTTAATTATATTTTGTTAAGGTTCTTGTTAAATTACTTTTTACTCCATAAATATACATTTGGATACAAATAAAGACAGGAAAACAGTCTAAGAGATCCTTGGGAAATGGGTAAGAGTTAAGACAGAAGTCTTACTGATAGCTAACAAAAAGAGGCTAGACTATCACACTGAACAAACATACCTATAAAAGATGGTCATCAATAAAATCAAGAAAAATGTATATTTTGTTAACATTTCTAAACTTTGAAATGTTTAATAACTCAAATGTTTGCAGCATCCTTCTATATGTTTGTCTTTATTTGAAACATAATCCAAATGTTATTGCCCCTTTACCAAACATCCTGAACAAGATTTCTTTACCAGAAATGCTATCTTATTAGCTGATTCCCATGGTGAGACAAATTTTAAAGCATCACACAAATAGTAAACAATGTCCAGAGCCTATATAATATTTATGAATGGGTCATTTTCTTTCCAAAACAACATCAAAATACTCTAATATGATTTTATATAATTTCAATTTTCTGACTATTTTTGCTTTAGATTCATATTTTTAAATTGGTTATTTAAGATCACCAGATTATTTCTTTGTTATATTTTTATTTCTTATTGATTAGGTATTGAGAATTAAATAGTATTCAATATTTTCACTGTGGGTATTGATTTTCTGTCATATTAATACCCTATACATAATTATCTGTTAATTCACATTAAATATTACAGCTGGATTTTAAACAGATGATATTAACTTTGTCACAGATCTAAAATTGTAAATAATTAATAATGAGCTGGGGGCAAGTTTGGAGGATGGCAAAAGATGGATAACAGTGACTCAGGAAATACAGCACATTCAGTTCAGTTCAGTCCCTCAGTCGTGTCCAACTCTTTGCAACCCTATGGACTGCAGCACGTCAGGTCTCCCTGTCCATCACCAACTCCCAGAACCTACTCAAACTCATGTCCACTGAGTCGGTGATGCCATCCAACCATCTCATCCTCTGCTGTCCCCTTCTCCTCCCACTTTCAATCTTTCCCAGCATCAGAGCCTTTTCAAATGAGTCAAATACAGCACATTATTGAGACTAAAACTCATAACTTGAGGAGGAATTTATTTATTTATTTTCCATCAGTGAAATAGATTTATTGATTAATATATTCTATCTGTTATGTGTACCCATCTTAGACTCCTTTATAACAAGAATGAGTTATTTGTTCTTTTTAAACATTTTTCCCCTCCTTCCCCTTTCGCCCTGAATGCTTTCCTTTTTCAAAATTACACCCTCTCAAGGGTCTCTGATGCTGAGGATAAAATTCAAATTTGTGGAGGTTGTTACAGATGACAAGTGATAGAAGCCTCATTTGAACCAAGTTATACAAAATAATTTGTTGACAGGATATCAGGATAACTTCCAGCAATGAAGGAAGAACTGTAGGAAACCTAGATTAATTTTTTGGCTAGAACCAGAGTTCTACATAATACCACTTCTCTCTTCTTTCCTCTCATCTCTGGGCTCTTTTTCACACAGTTTTGTAGCTCAGCTAGTAAAGAATCTGCATGCAATGCAGAAGACCCCAGTTCAATTCCTGGGTTGGGAAGATCCCCTGGAGAAGGCTTAGGCTACCCACTCCAATATTCTTGGGCTTCCCTGGTGACTCAGTTGGTAAACAATCTGCCTGCAATGCAGGAGACCTGGGTTCGATCTCTGAGTTGGGAAGATCCCCTGAAGAAGAGTTAGGCTACCCACTCTAATATTCTTGGGCTTCCCTGGTGACTCACTTGGTAAAGAATCTGCCTGCAATGCAGGAGACCTGGGTTCGATCTCTGAGTTGGGAAGATCCCCTGAAGAAGAGTTAGGCTACCCACTCTAATATTCTTGGGCTTCCCTGGTGACTCACTTGGTAAAGAATCTGCCTGCAATGCAGGAGACCTGGGTTTGATCTCTGAGTTGGGAAGATCTCTGGAGGAGAGCATGGCAACCCACTCCAGCATTCTTGCCTGAAGAATCCCTATGGACAGAGATACCTGGAGGGCTACAGTCCATGGAGTCACAAAGAGTCAGGCACAGCTGAGTGAAATAAGCACAGATTCTTCCCGACTGCAGGAAGGCTTTCTCCATACTGTGGCTACATGGCCACAGTCTACTTGCTAAACTAATAGGCAAAAAAATATTTCCCTCCTGGTCTAACTAACTAAATTTATAGGAATGGACCCAGACTGTCCCTGGTCAGGTCATGCACCATCCCTTGGTCCAATCACTTTAGCAAAGGTGATGTATTATATTTTTACGATTTATCCAGTGTAGCCCATTTCCCACCTTATGCTAGTTAAGGTGTCCAAAGGCAAAGTACTTTGATTGACAGCTTCCTGGTTGTATAGGGGGAGTTGTCAGAATAGGCAGATATTTTCCCAAACAGACAAAACAGTATGTCCTCTCCTTTCCGATCACAGTGTGGTTTGCAGTAGAACAAACCACCCCAAGGAAGCCTAGCCAACTAGAGCAGGTATGGGCCATGAACAATTATTCTCTTCTAACTTTGTATTGACAGAATACAAGCCTTAAAGAATACAAATTCAGGAGAAGGCAATGGCAACCCACTCCAGTATTCTTGCCTGGAGAATCCCATGGACAGAGGAGCCTGGTGGGCCCCATGGGGTCTCAAAGAGTGAGACACAACTTAGCAACAAGCATGCACACACATCCTTTAGACCCAATGTGTGCAGTTTGGCTCATCTCATTAAAGATGCTTGATGTCGTCATTGGTTAATTTCCTTTTATTTTCCTGCAGACTTTTTCATAGATGCTATTTTTCCAAATCTGTATGGCTTTTTTTTCCCTGTTTGTTTTTTTCTGCTGTGAATTGCTTTGGTGAACTTGTGCTAGTATACTCAGCTCACAGACATTCAAGCCATTGTGAATTTTCTTCATCTCCGTAAACAGTTCATCTGTGCTTCTCCCTAAGGACGTTTTATTTTTACCCCCATAAGCACCTGAGGTAGAAAAATAAAATGTTTACCATGGGAAAAAAAAAGAATACGAATTCATGCAAGTAAGAATGCAAGCCTTACTCCCGGCAGAGCTGCTTATGAAGACCCTGTGGCGAAATCTCTGCAGCAGCTCCCAAAGCTCCGAGGCCTCCAGAATGGCCACTCTGAGCAACTGCAGCTCCTGTTGATATTTCTGACTCTCTGCTCTCTTAGGACAGTTTCCCGTTCCCTCCCCAGCTGAATAGCTCAGTTTTTTCTGAGAGAACTCCAGAGGGAGTTACCCATAGAACTGTGCTGTGCTGGCAGCAACAAAGCTCCATAATTCTTCCAAGGAACTTCCTTGAAGTGCCCAATAATTGCATTAGGAAAGACAGCCCATGAAATGCATTAACACCTGGTGCCGTAATGTCACAGTCTCCTCGGCAGCCTTTTACATCCCCCTTCAGGGGAACACAGGTTCAGGACCCTGGGCTCAGGGACCAGCTTCGTAATCCCTAAACGCGCCCCAAAGGCTGGGGCATGGAAAGTTCTGCTGCAGCAGGAAGAATGTTGTCTGCATCCAAGTTTGCAGAAGGCTCTTCAAGAGCCAAATTTAGGCTTCATTTGTCTCCACACAGGCAAGTAAATTATATTTTCCCAATCCCAGATTAGCATTTGATGCATATCTGAAAGAGTATGTTAGAAATATATGCCATTCTAAAAATTCCAGAATAGTTTTAAACACACTCTATTCCTTAATATGTAAAGAGTTTAAGAAAGTGTAGCAACATATGTGCAGATCTACTGCCTCAATTTATAGCCAAAGTGTTTTTTTATTTTTAAGTCAAAACTGCAAAAGCTATCTTGCTGCTGTTAATAAAAATAATAACAAAGAAAAATAAAGAGGAGAACACTGAGGGAATTGATGGCTATGTTAGGAGGTGTTGACAGACTATGCTAAACCCAAGGACAGTGAAGGCCACTGTACATACATTTCTTTGACATGTTCAACAATGAGGTCAGATAGTCAACAGTTGTATTGACACCAAAGGCTGTAAAATACCTTTATGGTTACTTTTATTTGGTGTTCTTCTCTCTCAAATTGCTTTTGTATTATTAGCTTATGATCTCCCTATTAATTCCCTATTACTCCCTATTACTATCCCTATTACCTATTACTCCCTATTGCTTCCCTGCTAGCTCACACAGTAAAGAATCTGCCTGCAATGCACGAGATCCAGGTTCAATCCCTGGGTAAGGAAGATCCCCTGGAGAATGGATTGGTAATCCACTTCAGAATGCTTGCCTGGAGAATCCTATGGACAGAAGAGCCTGGCAGGCTACAGTCCATAGCTTCGCAAAGAGTTAGACAGGACTGAGTGACTAATACTTTCACTTTTCCCTATTACTGTTCCAGGTATGCTAAACATCCACACATTTCCAAAGAATTCTTTCTTGATCAACAGAATTACAGAAAATTTATTCAAGTACCTCTGGAAACATAATTTTCTTTCTAGTTTACATAATTGATATTAACAGATCACCCTATAAAAATATAAATCATTCCAATCTACCATTGGAGCCAAATGAAGAACTGCCTGTTAGTCTGCTAAAGACTTGCTCTCATTTCACCAGTATTTTGATAGCAATCAGACCATGTCATTAATACTCTAACATATTAAAATAGTTAAAATAGCCTATCTTAATCTTCATTCTCTAGCATGCATTCAGTATACTTCATACCCCAATAACTTCCCTGGTGGCTCAGACGGTAAAGCATCTGCCTACAATGCGGGAGACCCAGGTTCAATCCCTGGGTCAGGAAGATCTCCTGGAGGAGGAAATGGCAACCCATTCCAGTATTCTTGCCTGGAAAATCCCATGGATGGTGGAACCTGGTAGGCTACAGTCCATGGGGTCGCAGAGTTGGACACAACTGAGCAACTTCACTTTAAGCAATACTGCAATAAAGTCTCAAGCAGTGATTTGATTTTTACCCTTACTGTCACTTGGTGCTATTGCATTAAGAAGGAACACAATATTAGAACAGTGGAAAGTACATGTGCCTTGGTAGCAAATGATCCTCTTTCAAGTCCTACCTTGCCCACATGGTATATGCCCTTAAGAAAAGGCAGGTTAGTGCCAAATCAGTGACTTCTAAACTTTGCTGTACATTACAATCACCTGGAGAGGTTTTAAAAATTCCACCCACTAGATCATGGCTATATCAATTCCATCAGACTGTCTGGGAGTGGGAGTCAGAGTGCATCAATGTTTGGGAAACTTAGGACCACCTTACTAGAATTCTGTGTCTCTAGCTTATCATGTGAGTCTGAATATTTAGTAAAAGGAATAAGATTCAACAAGAAGAAAAAAGAGAATTGATGCCTTCCTCACTCAGTTTAATCATTCTAGCTTTTGATTTAAAGTGAGAGACATGTGACTCTTTCTTTCTACGTGAATACTTAGTGTAAGCAATACTGCTGGATCATGGAAAAGGCAAGAAAGTTCCAGAAAAACATCTATTTCTGCTTTATTGACTATGCCAAAGCCTTTGACTGTGTGCATCACAATAAACTGTGGAAAATTCTGAAAGAGATGGGAATACCAGACCACCTAACCTGCCTCTTGAGAAATCTGTATGCAGGTCAGGAAGCAACAGTTAGAACTAGACATGGAAAAACAGCCTAGTTCCAAATAGGAAAAGGAGTACGTCAAAGCTATATATTGTCACCTTGCTTATTTAACTTATATGCAGAGTACATCATGAAAAACGCTGGGCTGGAAGAAACACAAGATGGAATCAAGATTGCCGGGAGAAATATCAATAACCTCAGATATGCAGATGACACCACCCTTATGGCAGAAAGTGAAGAGGAGCTAAAAAGCCTCTTGATGAAAGTGAAAGAGGAGAGTGAAAAAGTTGGCTTCAAGCTCAACATTCAGAAAATGAAGATCATGGCATCTGGTCCCACCACTTCATGGGAAATAGATAGGGAAACAGTGGAAACAGTGTCATACTTTATTTTGGGGGGCTCCAAAATCACTGCAGATGGTGACTGCAACCATGAAATTAAAAGACGCTTACTCCTTGGAAGAAAAGTTATGACCAACCTAGATAGCATATTCAAAAGCAGAGACATTACTTTGCCGACTAAGGTTCGTCTAGTCAAGGCTATGGTTTTTCTGTGGTCATGTATGGATGTGAGAGTTGGAATGTGAAGAAGGCTGAGCGCCAAAGAATTGATGCGTTTGAACTGTGGTGTTGGAAAAGACTCTTGCGAGTCCCTTGGACTGCAAGGAGATCCAACCAGTCCATTCTGAAGGAGATCAGCCCTGGGATTTCTTTGGAAGGAATGATGCTAAAGCTGAAACTCCAGTACTCTGGCCACCTCATGCGAAGAGTTGACTCACTGGAAAAGACTCTGATGCTTGGAGGGATTGGGGGCAGGAGGAGAAGGGGGACGACCCAGGATGAGACGGCTGGATGGCATCACTGACTCGATGGATGTGAGTCTGAGTGAACTCCGGGAGTTGGTGATGGACAGGGAGGCCTGACGTGCTGTGATTCATGGGGTCGCAGAGAGTTGGACACGACTGAGCAACTGAACTGAACTGAACTGAAGGCTATTAATTGGCCTAATTTCAATATTGTTGTGTCTCAGGGTATAGGGAGGAAAGGTGACCCTCAGGTTCAAGGGAAGGAAGACATCAGGGAACAGCCAGTAGGTGAAGCAGTCACAACACAACTTTTCCTCGACTAAATTCACTATCTTACATGGTTGCAGTTTGTGGCACCCAAAAAGAATTACAATAGCAACATCAAATATCAGGGATCATAGACTACCATAACAAATATAATATTAGTGAAAATGTTTGAAATATTGTAATTACCAAAATATGACACAGAGACAGGAAGTGAGCAAATACTGTCAGAAACATGGCGCTGATAAACTTGGTCAATACAGGGTTACCATGGAACTTCAATTTGCAAAATATACAGTGTCTGTAGATGCAAGAAGGTAAGGCATAATAAAACAACAGTATGCCTATATAGTTCTATTTGTCCAAGTCGTCTAAACTTTCTCTCAGCAATGATACATAACGTTCAGTGTACAGGTCATTGATATCTTTTATCAGAGTTGTATTTCACATATTTTGAAGCTGTTATAAATGGTACCGATCTTTAAACTTTATTGAAATAATTTACGACCGTGAAAGTGTTAGTCCCTCGGTGGCGTCTGACTCTTTGTGACCCCAGGGACTGTAGCTCACCAGGCTCCTCTGTCCATGGAATTTTCCAGGCAAGAATATTGAAATCGGTTGCCGTTTCCTTCTCCAGGATCTTTCTGACCCAGGGACTGAACCTGGGTCTCCTGCATTGCAGGCAGATTCTTTACCACTGAGTAAACAGGAAAACCCACACAGTGTAGTTTTTATATCACAAAACAGTTGCCACCCTTAGGCCTGAAGGGGCAAGGTAGTGGTCAGTGATCCCAGACGTGGCAAGAGCTGGACCCACAGATGTGCTATCTGACCGGCGCTATGGCTGTAGAGGAATGTAGGACCATCCTGCTAGTTAATAAGTGAGAGAGGGGAAAGCCACCTAAACCTATTTTTCAACCTATCCTCTGATGGCCTGCCAATGCTTTCACAGACTGACCAGAAGCCACACATTGGGAGCACAGATAACAATTTGATAATGATACACTATGAAGCAAAGGGGTATATTTGTTAATTTCTTATTATGTATCTTCTATGTACTAGAAAGTGTGTACTAAGACAGCAAGGAACTTTATTGTATTCACTACTGTGTCTCTACCACCCAAAATAATTCCTAGCACATGGCAAGTATTCAATAGGTATTTGTTTAAAGATTGTTTGCCTGGGTACAAGTTTGAATGGCTGCCATTTTCTATATAAACTTCTTGCCTTCTGAGTGGGAGAAAATAATAGCAAATGAAGCAACTGACAAACAACTAATCTCAAAAATATACAAGCAACTTATGCAACTCAATTCCAGAAAAATAAATGACCCAATCAAAAAATGGGCCAAAGAACTAAATAGACATTTCTCCAAAGAAGACATATGGATGGCTAACAAACACATGAAAAGATGCTCAACATCACTCATTATCCGAGAAATGCAAATCAAAACCACAATGAGGTACCACTTCACACCAGTCAGAATGGCTGTGATCCAAAAATCTGCAAGCAATAAATGCTGGAGAGGGTGTGGAGAAAAGGGAACCCTCCTACACTGTTGGTGGGAATGCAAACTAGTATAACCACGATGGAAAACAGTGTGGAGATTCCTTTAAAAATTGCAAATAGAACTGCCTTATGACCCAGCAACCCCACTGCTGGGCATACACACAGAGGAAACCAGAATTGAAAGAGACACATGTACCCCAATGTTCATCGCAGCACTGTTTATAATAGCCAGGACATGGAAACAACCTAGATGTCCATCAGCAGATGAATGGATAAGAAAGCTGTGGTACATATACACAATGGAGTATTACTCAGCCATTAAAAAGCATACATTTGAATCAGTTCTGATGAGATGGATGAAACTGGAGCCGATTATACAGAGTGAAGTAAGCCAGAAAGAAAAACACCAATACAGTATACTAACACATACATATGGAATTTAGGAAGATGGCAATGACGACCCTGTATGCAAGACAGCAAAAGAGACACAGATGTGTAGAGCGGACTTTTGGACTCAGAGGGAGAGGGTGAGGGTGGGATGATTTGGGAGAATGGCATTGAAACATGTATACTATCATGTAAGAATCGAATCACCAGTCTGTGTCCGATGCAGGATACAGCATGCTTGGGGCTGGTGCATGGGGATGACCCAGAGGGATGCTGTGGGGAGGGAGGTGGGAGGGGGTTCATCTTGGGATCGCATGTACACCCGTGGTGGATTAATGTCAATGTATGGCAAAACCAATACAGTATTGTAAAAGTAAAATAAAGTAAAAATAAAAATTAAAAATAAATAAATAAATAAATAAATAAAATTTAAAAACTAAAGAGGCATTAAAGCCACATTCCTAAATTTAAACAATCATTTATCAGCTGTATACAGACTTGAAAAATAATGGGAACAGAACTGAAACTGGATTAAAACAAACACCTAGAGGACCCAAACTTCTGAGCCAGTGATTGTCTAGGAATAAGTGTGTGGTGAAACAAGGTAAACAACAGCAGTAATTCATGGTGAAAGATTTAGCCAACACTAGGGAACCACACAGTTAACCTCCCAAATGTATCCTTTTCCCAGACTAGTACAAGGAACCAGAAAGCCTCAGCATGAATAAACTTCCAACAGTCCTTTGATGTGAGGCTTGCAAAAGAGCAGCACTGAATGATGAACTCTGACAGCTTTTCAGGCAAAATCTACTTTGGCCAACATAATTAATGTCGAGCAAAATAAAAAGCCAGGCACAGAGAGGAATAAAGAACTCTTTTTCCTCCTTTATTTAAAGGCACCTACATATAAAATAGCTTTTAAAATTATATGATTTTGGGGGGGGGGGCGGGCATTACATGAGGCTTGTTGAATCTTAGTTCCCCAACCAGGGATTGAACTTGGGCCCTCAGCAGTGAAAGCACTAAGTCCCAAGTGCTGGACCACAAGGGAATTCCCTGAACGTATATGGTTGTAATTTATTTGACGTAAAAGTGACTGAAATAAAAGGCCCGTCATTTTATTTCGTGTAAATGATATTATTTACTGAGCATTCACTGTAACTGTCACCAAGCACACAGAGGTGAGTAACATACAGTGCCTGCCATCTAGGCCATGAAGATCATATGATAGAAAGAATATGAAAGCTGATGATCAGCTACATGACAAGGGCTATATGCGAGGTAAACAGGGGCATCATGAAAACACAGAAAAGGGAGTACTTGGCATTGCCCAGAGACATCAAGAAGGGCTTTTAGGGAGGCAGGGAGACATATAAACTGAATCTTAAAGGCTATATAGAAATTTTCTAGTTGAATAGGAGGTGGCGGTTCAAAAGGTAAAGAATCTGCCTTCAGTGAAGGAGACCCAGATTTGATCCCTGGGTGGAGAAGATCCCCTGGAGAAGAAAATGGTTACCCACTCCAGTATCCTTGCCTGGAGAATTCCATGGACAGAGGAGCCTGGAGGGCTACAGTCCACGGGTTACAAAGAGTCAGATACGACTGAGCAACTAACAACACACAGGGATGGGGAAGGCGTGGCAGGCACTCTGAAACACCTATTACTACTAGCAGATACTTTAATTATGATGAACTAAAGAGAAAAAGTCAGAGACGACATGAACAGAAAAGGACACGGTCATGCCGCTTGAAAGATCATTACAGAGGGAGCTATATGAACACTTTCACAATAGTTCAAATCGAGAAAGTATTAGGGCTTCCCAGGAGACTCAGTGGTAAAGAATGCACCTGCCGATACAGGAGATGAGAGAGTTCAATGCCTGGGTTGGGATGATTCCCTGCAGAAGGAAATGGGAACCCACTCCAGTATTCTTGCCTGGGAAATCCCGTGGACTGAGGAGCCTGGAGACTACAGTCCAGGGGGTCAGAAAAGAGTCAGACATGACTTAGAAACTAAACAACAGCAAATAAGAGAATAAAGTAATCATATTTACATCACATGGCAAATGGGCACTTAAATGTCAAAGCTGCAACAAAGTCAGAAGCGTGTTCATACTATAAGCGATATTCAGTTTTAGCAACAACTGCTGCCACATTGAATTAATTTTCTTAATTTGATCTCATCTTGTGTTATAGCTCTAAATATCACCTATAGAGTATATCTCTAAAGATTTTATCACTATCCTAGATCTGATCTCCAGTTTGGTATATGCTCAGTAGGCATCTCAAATATTTCCAAATAACAACTCAATCTCCTCCCTACCTTTATTCTTCCAATCTGCTCTTCCCCTAGACTTCTCCATTTCAATAACTGCCCATCCTGTTTGTTCAGCCATCCAGTCACCCTAAAGCCCTCTTTTCTCATCCCTCATTCAGTCCATCAGCATATTCTCTACTTTCAAAATATATCTAGAACCTGACCGTATCTGACTACTTCAGTCTGCTATACTGGTCCAAGAGGTTGTCACTCCTTGCTGCCTAACAAGTCTCCCCTCTTGTCTCTTGCAACACCTCTGTCTATTCATCATATAATCTCCAGAGTGACCTATTTAAATATATCATCATATTTCCTTTATTCAGAACTCTATTAGCTTCCAAGCTGCTTCAGATATATATGTGTATATGTGTGTCTGTATATATATATGTATATATATATATGTGTGTGTGTCTGTATATATGTGTGTGTGTGTGTGTGTGTGTGTGTATGTAATTGCCGACAGTTCAGTCGCTCAGTTGTATCTGAGACTGAGTGACTGAGCGACTCTTTGTGACCTCATGGACTGCAATACACCAGGCTTTCCTGTCCATCACCAACTCCTAGAGCTTGCTCAAACTCAAGTCCATTGAGTCAGTGTTGCCACTGACTACAGGCCTTGTGTAATCTGCTCCCACCTGCCCTTCCACACTTAGCTCTCTAACATGTGCCATACTTCTCCCCCCATAGTCACTCTGTTCCAGTGCTTCGGCCACTCTGGCTCCCTTGATGTTCTTCAAACATACCAGGCAACCTCTGGCTTCAGTGTTTATTGGTCTTTCTCTGTTCCACAAGGCCACATATTGATGCCTGTTTCATTCACTGCTGTATCTCCAGTGCCCAATGGCTCTAGCACACAGAAGCTGCTCAATAAATGGTAGTTAATTGTTTCAAAATGATGCAGCTTTTTATTATACACTGCTTTCGACAAAATATGCAATTATGATGTTTTCTGAATTCGTTAACAAGTAGTATTTTGTTCAAACCAGAAGGGGGCAGCAAAGCTTCACTAGCTCAGCAAATGGACAGCGCACTGAGTCAGCGATGCAGAGGGAACACTAACCAGATAAAGAGGATTAAGCTGGCCCCAGAAGCCTGAGCTGAAGAGGATGAGTCATTGAGCTGGTTAGGACTGTGTCCTCACCAAGAAGCAGGGAAAGAGGCAGAAAGAGAGGGAGACAAGACTTGTCCAGAAGAATGTGCCCCACACTGGGGACCCATGGCATGAACAGATGGGTTGTTAGGGAACCTACTCAGAGAATTAGGCAAATTATCCCCAAGTCAGGAAACCTCTTGATAGTGCCGCAGGGGGCCACCCCTCTCAAAAGACAAGGTTTTTAATCTTTGTAGCCAGAACCAGAAATCCAAATATACCTATCTCTAAGAAGACTGTCCTTCATTGTGCCCACCTTTGTGTGAAAAGTTCCCTTGGTATCTCTAATTTTCTTGAAGCCATCTCTAGTCTTTCCCATTCTGTTCTTTTCCTCTATTTCTTTGCATTGATCACTGAAGAAGGCTTTCTTACCTCTCTTTGCTATTCTTTGGAACTCTGCATTCAAATGGGTAAATCTTTCCTTTTCTCCTTTGCCTTTCACTTCTTTTCATTTCATAGCTGTTTGTAAAGCCTCCTCAGTCAACCATTTTGCCTTTTTGTGTTTCTTTTTCTTGGGGATGGTCTTGATCATTGCCTCCAGTACAATGTCACGAACCTCCGTCCATAGTTCTTCAGGCACTCTGTCCATCAGATCTAATCCCTTGAATCTATCTGTCACTTCCACTGTATAATCAGAAAGGATTTGACTTAGGTCATATCTGAATGGTCTAGTGGTTTTCCCTACTTTCTACAATTTAAGTCTGAATTTGGCAATAAGGAGTTCATGATCTGAGCCACAGTGAGCTCCCAGTCCTATTTTTGCTGACTGTATAGAGCTTCTCCATCTTTGGCTACAAAGAATATAATCAATCTGATTTTGGTATTGACCATCTGATGATGTCCATGTGTAGAGTCTTCTCTTGTTGTTGGAAGACTGGTCATTCTCTTGGCAAAACTCTGTTAGCCTTTGCCCTGATTCATTCTGAACTCCAAGGCCAAATTTGACTGTTACTCTAGGTATTTCTTGACTTCCTACTTTTGCATTGGAGTCCCCTATAATGAAAATGACATCTTTTGGGGGGTGTTAGTTCTAGAAGGTCTTGTAGGTCTTCATAAAACCGTTCAACTTTAGCTTCTTCAGCTAATAACCTATAGACAGTTTATTAAAAAGCAGAGACATTACTTTGCCAACAAAGGTCCATCTAGTCAAAGCTATGGTTTTTCCAGTGATCATGTATGGATGCAAGAGTTGGACTCTAAACAAAACTGAGCACTGAAGAATTGATGCTTTTGAACTGTGGTGTTGGAGAAGACTCTTGAGAGTCCCTTGGACTGCAAGGAGACCAAACCAGTCAATCCTAAAGGAAATCAGTCCTGAATATTCATTGTAAGGACTGATGCTGAAGCTGAAACTCCAATAATTTGGCCACCTTATGCAAAGAACTGACTCATTGGAAAAGACCCTGATGCTGGGAAAAATTGAAGGCAGGAGGAGAAGGTGATGACAGAGGACGAGATGGTTAGATGGCATCACTGACTCAATGGACATGAGTCTGAGTAAATGCTGGAAGTTGGTGATGGACAGGGAGGCCTGGCATGCTGCAGTTCATGGGGTCACACAAAGAGTCGGACACAACTGAGCAACTGAACTGAATGGAACTGAAGAAGAATGGTGGAGAATAGCATAGGTCCCAGGTGTGGTGTTTCTTCCTAAGGATCATGGATTTTTAATCACTGTAATCTTCTATATCTTGATTAAGTAAAATCCAAGATGGCAAGTGCTTGGGTCCAGGTGGCTACAGCAGAAAACCAGATATTGGTACCTTTGAATTATCAAAATGAGTTAAAATAATGCTAGCCACAAATAGTTGAAGACAGGTTATTTTTTACCCCACTATTCTTTCGGACCTTGTCATTTACTCCTTAAGAAATCATCATTCCTTAGGTTTTTGTTTTTTTTTTTTAAGTATACTCCCTTCAACTCTCAGTGTTTTATTTCAAGCCTACTTCCCAAGTTTCTTTTTCCTCATTTCAATCAGCTTTCTTCTGGTCTTTCTCACATGACTTAGAGCTACTCTGTTTAATATGATAACCACTGGAGAAGATTCTTGAGAGTCCCTTGGAATGCAAGGAGATCAAACCAGTCAATCCTAGAGGAAATCAGTCCTAAATATGCATCGAAAGGACTGATGTTGAAGCTGAAACTCCAGCACTTTGGCCACCTGATGCAAAGAGCTGACTCATTGGAAAAGACCCTGATGCTGGGCAAGATTGAAGGCAGGAAGAGAAGAGAATGACTGTAGGGAACAAGGTATAAAGAAGGTTGAGAAGTGCTTGCAAATGAGACTCTCAACCAGGGCTGAACATTCTTGCAAACGAGATGTTCTGCCCAGTGTAGGGAACTAGGTTTAAGGAAGGTTGAGAAGTGCTTGTAAACGAGACCCTCAACCTGAGCTGAACATTCTTGCAAACGAGATGTTCAGCTAAGAATCCTGTTTGTTCCCATGGGAAAAGAACATTTCTTGCACACAAGGATGTTTCTTTGATTCCTCAAAAGGAACAGACCCTGGGACAAAACGGATTCTAAGTTGATAAGGAAGTTCCCCAAAACAAAGTCTTAGCTGCAGTAAATAAGTCAAGGTAAAGGGTATCTCGCCCTGCGCCTGCGCACTGTATAGTCTCTGAATCATAGTGCTTGGCAGCTTGCCCTGTAGGGTGTTGTGCAAGGGATATAAAATAAAGCAGCTGTAAGAAGCAGGTGTTAAAATATAAAGATTTAAACCACTCTGCAGTGTTGGTGTTTCATTCCGTCGCCAGCAGATGACAGATGCGATGGTTGGATGGCATCACCGACTTGATGGACATTAGTTTGAGCAAGCTCTGGGAGTTGGTGATGGACAGGCAGGCCTGGCATGCTGCAGTCCGTGGGGTCACAACAAGTCGGGCATGACTGAGGGAATGAACTGAACTGGCTACATGTGGTGTTTTAGCATTGAAATGTGATTAGTGTAATTGACAAACTGATTTTTACAAATTCATCCAGTTTTAATTAGTTTACATTTAAAAGCTCATATTTAATTCACTTTCTGGGAAATTTTAAGTATGTCTAAAATAAAATTGAGTGTACAAATCTACTTTCTACTGTAAATGTTATAAAATACAAACATATATATGTATATTTCTGATGAAAAATTAGCATCTGAATTAAGGTATTCCTCAAGTATAAAACATTCACTGGATTTTCAAGACAGTACAAAAACATATAAAATATCTAATTTACAATTCTTATATAGATTGTAGCGCTTCCCTGGTAGCTCAGACGGTAAAGCGTCTGCCTACAATGCGGGAGACCTGGGTACGATCCCTGGGTCGGGAAGATCCCCTGGAGAAGGAAATGGCAACCCACTCCAGTATTCATGCCTGGAAAATCCCATGGATCAAGGAGCCTGGTGGGCTATAGTCTATGGGGTCACAAAGAGTTGGACACGCCTGAGCAACTTTACTTCTATATAGACTGTACGTTGAAATGATAGCATTTTGAATATAATGGGTCAGCTGAACTATCTTATAAAATTAACTTTATTCATTTCTTACTTTAATGTGGCTGCTAGCTAGAAAAACTTTAAATCACACATATGTCTTTATGCTTCTCTTGCACACTCTAGTCTAAAGGCTTGCTACTCAGACTTTAGTCTGTGCATCAACAGGTTGGATGTCACCTGGGAACTTCTCGAAAGTACAGAATCAGAATCTGCATTTTGAAAAATCCCTGAGCAACTCGTTTGACCATTAAAGCTCGAGGTGCAGTAGTCTACTTGTGACCCAGTGGTTAAGACTCTGTGCTTCTACTGCAGGGAGCACAGTTTCAATCCCTGGTTGGGGAACCCAAGGTCCCACATACTGTGAGGCTAAAAATAAACAAAAATTTAAAAAGTACTTAGAATCCTCTTCTTCTGCCCCAAGGGACTTGCCTAGAAGGTTGGCCCAGAGCCTCACTGCTGAGGGGGCTGGGCTCCTGGTTTTCATGCAGTTGTCAGGCTGTAATTTCTGTGTTGCTTATTTACAGGTACAACTGGGCACAAGTATAGCAAAAGAAGCCCCAGTAAGCCGCCAAAACACCAAATATTCTCCATCCTATTCCCATTAGATAGCAGCATCTCTACCTCCTCAAGATGGTTGGGATCAATTACCCTTATGATGTAAGGAGTACTTTCTTCATTTCCTGTCTACTGTCAAGGGAATCCCAATGTGACAGAACCATAAATTTAGTTTGGTGGGATGTTTACTGTGAGCCCTATGAACTAGGACCACTAAAACCCCACAAGCCAAAATTAATAACTCGAGTGAGTGGCTTGGAGTGACTTCTACTTCAACACTTCGATTTCTGGATGCATACACTCTCCCTGTTGGAGATGCCATTAATGGAATATATAAACTGCCTTCTGAGGACAGTGCATCGTCCTGCATGGCATCATTCCCAAGCTGGAAGCTCAGCAGTGCCTTCAAGAAACCATTTCTTTGCTTTATCCTGAATCAGAAATGAGAGACCCTAAAAATTTCATGGTTCTGGGAGGCCCGAATCTCTGTATAGATTGTCTCCCACCCTCAGGAGGACATATATTAAGATACATGCTATCCACTTACCTCATGTTTCAGTTCAGTTCAGTTCAGTCGCTCAGTCGTGTCCGACTCTTTGCGACCCCATGAATCACAGCACGTCAGGCCTCCCTGTCCATCACCATCTCCCGGAGTTCACTCAGACTCACGTTCATAGAGTTCGTGATGCCATCCAGCCATCTCATCCTCTGTCGTCCCCTTCTCCTCCTGCCCCCAATCCCTCCCAGCATCAGAGTCTTTTCCAATGAGTCAACTCTGCATGAGGTGGCCAAAGTACTGGAGTTTCAGCTTTAGCATCATTTCTTCCAAAGAAATCCCAGGGTTGATCTCCTTCAGAATGGACTGGTTGGATCTCCTTGCAGTCCAAGGGACTCTCAAGAGTCTTCTCCAACACCACAGTTCAAAAGCATCAATTCTTTGGTGCCAGGTCCAATGAACACATCAGTATTGTGGACTAATTTGAAATTCAGTGGGTTGATCAGATGGATAAGATCCCTTCAACATATATTATGACAGAGAGCAGAAGGATTAACATAGCCTTGAGACAAGACCATGTATGTACACTGTGGCCCATCCCCTGTGAACACAAACTGCTTCTGATCCTGTTTCTGACATGTGCCCTCCCAAAGGACATGGTCTGTTGTTGGCTTTTCCATCTTTAAAAAACATTAGAACCAGACAAGCATTCCCACATCTGTAAGCCTTTTGTTTCCTTCCTCAACAATTTGCCACAACAGGTCTGGCATCTCAGCATCACTTAATGTAGGCCATCGCCTTTTCCAAATGTCTGAGACTCATTCTAGAAATGTTCTAGAATCACTCAGTACTATTGCCAGGGGTTTAAATTGTGTATCACAGGTGCTCCCTTATCATCAAGCTGTCCCATATCCAGCCCTCTGTTCCTCCCCTCTTGATTCAGCATCCTCAGGATTCTCAGTCAGACTCTCCTGGTTTCTACTGGTATGTGTGGGCTAAGAGCTGCAGCAACTATGGCACAAACCCCTCTCCTCTCTTTACCTTACTCAGTAAGGATTTGCTGAGATTAGATTTTCTGCTGGTCAGTATAAGAGCTAGGGAATATTCCGAGGAGAGTGGAGGTTATTATGTTAGGCATCTGCTTTATTTGAAACTTCTGCATAGGCTTTAAGCAAATAGACAGGGATCTCCCAACAAGGAGAGTAGGCCAATTCTGCAGGTTTTGAGCATTGAAGGGAATGCAGGAGTTCAAGCTTTTCAAAGGGTCTCGTGATTTACCCACACAGCCCCCTCCCAAGTCTCAAGGTTCCACTCTTATCAGGGGACGGACTTTAAGACCCTTGACAGGGTTGAAAATTCATTCTTCTCTGAGATTCTGCTCTTCTTGCAATTAGGTCCTGAGCCTCACCTCCAGTGTATGTCCTCTGTCTGAAGAAAATATGGGTTTCTTTAAATTTTGCCAAAGAGTCCCTTACCCTCGCTCTTCTCACTCTTTGCTTTATATTGCTGATAGATCATCTCTCAAAAAAATTAATGGCACATATCAAGAGCCACTCGGCATCAGCCCTTATAGTTATTTCCCTGCATTGCTCAATCCCACTGGACTTTACACCAGCTAGTAGATCATTCTCATCTATATCCCATCTCAGTTATGTAAGCAACTGTTCGACTGCAGCATGCCAGGGACTCTCAAATTCCACTTATCATCAGTGAGAGCATCCTCACTGTTAGCCACTTGCAGAATAATCCAGGATGAATGAACTAACCACAATAAGGCATCCTTAGAGTCTGCAGAAGACTTGAGAATTCAAAGATGCCTCTTTTAATCCATTTCCCTGGAAACAAAACCTGAGGCAAGGATTCCTGTTCAAGTGATTATAGGTGAGGGCTCTGAGAAGAAGAGGGAAATGAGATAAACCTGGGAGCTGTGGAAGGGGAGAAAGGGAGCTATTAGAGACTCATTTCTGATCCCGCAGGGAAGTTCTAGAGCTCAGATTGCACCCCAAAATTGATTCCAGCTTGAGGTAAGGAGCTGGCTGGCCTTTGTACCACATGTCAATTAGTCATTGGTCAACCCTGTCTTGCATTGGGGATTTGGGTTGGTGGTGTGCCTGGTCTCTCAGACACGGTGGCTACAATTTCCTTGAAGGATTTCATTTAGAAAAGAGGGCATCTGAGAGTTCTATTCATGGACACTGACAACAGCTGAGATGAGTGGACGGACCAGTAAAGGGACTCTGACACAGTTAATCTAAGGCCTCAAAAATTAGCTAACTCAGTGATTTAATTTTTTTCCCCTTTTGTATCACACTTCTTTGAGAAGTCATTGAAAGTTGTGAATTTGCTCCACAAAAAGATACATACACATAAAGATAAATGTTTATGCTAAGAAAAGGTTGACAGATGGGATCATGAAGCTTCAAATAATTTATATGACTTGCTCAAAGTTTATGCTGTAAGTTAAAGCAGAATGAGATGGCCAAACAAGCAGTTCTAAATACCAAAATATTTTTATGAAAAAAAGTTTTATAATTTTATAATCACAATACACATACTTGAGATATTGAACCAACTTGAGGTATTGAACCAACAACCAGTTCTAAACATGAAAATGTTTTGATGAAAAAAATTTTATAATTTTATAATCACAATACGCACACTTGAAGTATTGAACCAACTAGGTATCTGAAACATTTCCCAACACATAAATTCACAGATATGTTAAAGTCATACATGTGATCCTCAAAATATTCTTTGCATTTAAATATTGCTGCTTAGGAGGCAAGAATATACAATGGAGTAAAGACAATCTCTTTAACAAGTGGTGCTGGGAAAACTGGTCAACCACTTGTAAAAGAATGAAACTAGATCACTTTCTAACACCACACACAAAAATAAACTCAAAATGGATTAAAGATCTAAATGTAAGACCAGAAACTATAAAACTCCTAGAGGAGAACATAGGCAAAACACTCTCAGACATAAATCACAGCAGGATCCTCTATGATCCACCTCCCAGAATTCTGGAAATAAAAGCAAAAATAAACAAATGGGATCTAATTAAAATTAAAAGCTTCTGCACAACAAAGGAAAATATAAGCAAGGTGAAAAGACAGCCTTCTGAATGGGAGAAAATAATAGCAAATGAAGCAACTGACAAACAACTAATCTCAAAAATATACAAGCAACTTATGCAAATCAATTCCAGAAAAATAAACGACCCAATCAAAAGATGGGCCAAAGAACTAAATAGACATTTCTCCAAAGAAGACATACGGATGGCTAACAAACACATGAAAAGATGCTCAACATCACTCATTATCAGAGAAATGCAAATCAAAACCACAGTGAGGTACCACTTCACACCAGTCAGAATGGCTGCGATCCAAAAATCTGCAAGCAATAAATGCTGGAGAGGGTGTGGAGAAAAGGGAACCCTCCTACACTATTGGTGGGAATGCAAACTAGTACAGCCACTATGGAGAACAGTGTGGAGATTCCTTTAAAAATTGCAAATAGAACTGCCTTATGACCCAGCAACCCCACTTCTGGGCATACACACCGAGGAAACCAGAATTGAAAGAGACACATGTACCCCAATGTTCATTGCAGCACTGTTTATAATAGCCAGGACATGGAAACAACCTAGATGTCCATCAGCAGATGAATGGATAAGAAAGCTATGGTAAATATACAAGATGGAGTATTATTCAGCCATTAAAAATAATACATTTGAATCAGTTCTGATGAGATGGATGAAACTGGAGCTGATTATACAGAGTGAAGTAAGCCAGAAAGAAAAACACCAATACAGTATACTAACACGTATATATGGAATTTAGAAAGATGGCAATGATGACCCTGTATGCAAGACAGCAAAAGAGACACAGATGTGTAGAACGGACTTTTGGACTCAGAGGGAGAGGGTGAGGGTGGGATGATTTGGGAGAATGGCATTGAAACATGTATACTATCATGTAAGAAACGAATTGCCAGTCTATGTCCGATGTGGGTTACAGGATGGTTGGGGCTGGTGCACTGGGATGACCCAGAGAGATGTTATGGGGAGGGGAGGTGGGAGGGGGGTTCATGTTTGGGAACGCATGTACACCCGTGGTGGATTCATGTCAAAGTATGGCAAAACCAATACAGTATTGTAAAGTAAAATGAAGTAAAAATAAAAATTTAAATAAATAAATAAATAAATATTGCTGCTTGCAACTTTAAAGCAATCATTAATTTCTACTTAGGGTGTTTTATGCTACTGGGAGTAGAGAAAAGGATAAACAGTCAAATATAACCAGGGCCCAGAAATCTCTTGTTCTTAACAAAAGTGCAAACCTTAATGTTTTTTGCTTTAATGTTATTAAGAATGTCTAAAGAATGAACTAAAGTTTGTAAGTTCCAAGTATTTTTAAGAATGTCCATAAGTTTCAAATTATATCTTCTCATCAGTGATATTCTCTATAATACAGGTACTGTGATAAGACGAGGATTTGGTTTTTAAAAATACTTTAAATACATATTTTTCTATGTTATATTTTTATAATGAATAATTATTGACTATTCCTTTTTAAATGGCATTGAATGTTAACTTGCAGCTTTGGAAGTCATGAGGGGAAAATAGAGAAAAATACAATTTTTAAAAAACAAATCACTAATTTCACTGACAATTTGAGCCCTTTAGGATCTTAACCATTTTGTTTGACATTTGACCTCAAAGTAAGATAAGTGTCTGTTTTTCATAGATAGTATGGATCTGTGAGTGGAAGTGGGGGCTGTGGTTTCACAGTAATATGAGACCCAGGAATAATGGCTCTAGTTTCGGAATTTGAAATGATAAACTTTATCTAAAGATGATATGCATACTTACATGTGTATTATATATACAACACTCAACTCACTTTCTGTAGCCTTCTGTACCTCAGCACACCTAATGAAAGGTGCTTGTGTTTCACGCATGTGGCAGGGTGAGTTTTCTTCACACTGTAAGCTTCCTTGGTAAAGAGTCTAGTACCCACTTCTGACGTGAGGAGAGGGGGTTTCCCCATATGACTAGGCAATTATCAGATACCAACTGGCCATCTTATAATTCGACTCAATACTGGCACTACCTACCCAGAGGTAGCATCAGGTTCCATGGGTTAGGGACTCAGTCCCACGATCGTCTGCTTCAAGTGCCAAGAGCAAGCTGTTTTTCACCTGTGCTTCTTACAAACAGGCTATAGATTAAAGGTTCCCATGCATCCTCCTTGGGTATAATTTGTCCAATTATAATTGGTATTAATTTGTACCACTAGCATCATCCACAGCTAAAATCTCCATGGGAAACAGTTGCTCCATCTGGAGGGGCTCTGTGTTCTCTTACTTTCTCCTATATCCTTTTCTACATGAAAACACATGCATCCTCTAAATGTGCCCATTTTCTCTTTCCACCATTCATAGCACTATCCACTATTACCGGGGACCAGCCCTGGCTGGATCCAGGGTATCCGAAGTGTGACGGCGTTGGCGACTGAGATTTATTTATTTAGAGATATAGAAGGAGATAAGGATTTATTTAGAGATATAGAGAGAGACAAAGAAAGAATGTTGCAGTTAAGAAAATAGAGTAGAGAAAGAGGCCGATATTCCTTGGTTTACGCAGAAAACCAACAAAGTCCCAAGACAAGGGACTTAAACCATTCACATAGGCCACAGGCACCTGCTTGAATAGTGGAGGGGGCCCCGCCTTGGGCTCCCTCTCATGTGGGTCTTAGAAGCCTGGGCAGAGAAGTGAACACAGCAAGCCCCTGTGCTCCAGGGGATCAGCCTGAAAAGAGAGTAAGAAAAAGAGAAGAAAGAAAGAATTGACACGGGGGAGCCAGGCTTTTGTGGAACTGGTCCTGGTGTCCGTCTCTTCATTTTTCAGGGAAGCTTTTATACTCTAAATTGTACGTAGAGATAAATGTAAGAAGCAGAGTCATGCAGGGTCAGCAGCTCTGACCCTTATCGAGACCAGGCTTTCTATCTGCATACCTATCTGTATACACAGGTCTTGGGTGATTTACATCATCTTATGGCCAGGAGGCCTATTAGCATTTTATGACCCTTTTCTGATAAGGGTCCATCACCCAGAAAACTTATTTGCCCTAAAAGTGTTGTTCTTTCCAAAGTCTGGTGCCACTCTCAGAAAGCACTAAATAAAGTTTTATTCTTACATAGCAAGGATGCAACAATTTATAACAAAGAAAGAGGAGTACAGTGATTTATAACAAAGAGAAAATTCATTAATTCAAAAGTCTAGTATTGCTAACGTCAAAACTACTATATTCCTATTTCTGAATCCCAATTACATTGATTAATATCCTCCCAGGTGCCTAAAAGATAAAGGATATGGAGGCCTCGCGGCAATCATTAACTCAACAATGAAACCCTTCACCAATATAATTCTTAGCTATTTAAAAGGCTCTATAGTCATTATAGGGGACTGGAATGCAAAAGTAGGAAGCCAAAAAACACCTGGACTCTTTCGTGGCACCTCGGAGGCTGTCGGCTGCTTCAGAATGAAGCTGAACATCTCTTTCCCGGCCACTGCCTGCCAGAAGCTCATTGAAGTGGACGATGAAGGAAAACTTCGTACCTTCTACGAGAAGCGTATGGCCACAGAAGTTGCTGCTGATGCTCTGGGTGAAGAATGGAAGGGTTATGTGGTCCGAATCAGTGGCGGGAACGACAAGCAGGGTTTCCCCATGAAGCAGGGTGTCTTGACCTATGGCCGAGTTCGCCTGCTTCTGAGTAAGGGGCATTCCTGTTACAGACCGAGGAGGACTGGAGAGAGAAAGCGCAAATCTGTGCGGGGTTGCATTGTGGATGCCAATCTGAGT